>NC_141940.1:58233049-58858049 GCF_057802395.1 Ceratotherium simum simum
TTAAGGCACTTGCTTTCAACCTGAAGAACTTTGTTCAGTATTTCTTTTAAGGCATGTGTGCTATGAATGAATTCTCTCAGTTATCATTTATCTTGAACAAATAAATGTCTTAATTTTGCCTTCATTTTTGAAAGTTAGTTTTGAAGCATGTAAAATTATTGGTTGACAGTGTATTTCTTTCAGTATGTTGAATACATCATTCCTCTGCCTTCTGGCTTCCATTGCTGTTGATGAGAAGTCAGCTGTTAGTAGTAGTGGAGCTCCTTTGTTAAGTAATGAGTCCTTTTCTTCTTCCTGTTTTAAAATGTTCTTTGTGTTTGTCTTTCAACATTTTGACCATGATATATCTGAGTGTGGATCTTTTTGTATTGATCCTCGTTGGACTTTGTTGAGCTTCTTGGATGTATAGATTAAAGTTTTTCATCAAATTTGGGAAGCCTTCAGCCATTGTTTCTTTCTTTTTTTGGGGGGGATTTCCCAACTCTTTATTGTGTGGTTACAGAGGATATGAAGACTGGTTTCAGGAGTCTAGACATGGTGTGAAAGACATCCCATTCCCCAAGCTCTTCCATGTTTCTGTAGGTTTCACAGCGCTGGGCTCTGCATCCTCGTTTGGCCACCTTACACCAAAAGACTGAGTTTCGGAAATCAAGAAGTTTAGCCTGGTTTCAGCCCTGTTTGGAAAGGTGACAGCATGTGGTTGTTTCCTCCTTTTTTTCTTCTCTTTCTTTTTCTTGATGTTTCATCTTTTGTCCTTTCTTTTTTTTCCATTTATTCCTTTTCTCACCTCTCTTTTAATTTTTCCCATGGGAGCACCTTCAATACTTGAATGCATCCGGCTTCCTGAAGATGATGATGAAGAAGCAGGAAACACATAGTCATCTGAAGAATGAGATGTTGATCTGTGTCGGGATTGGTGGTGTTTTCGATTTTGCTTTGCTTTTTTCTTTTGTTTGTGTTTACCTCCATTTCTGCCAGTCCCGGCACCTTCAGGACTTCTGTGTGTGGACTTCTTATCCATGTCTATAAAACCTGCCTGCCGTGTTGGAAACCGCAGGGGAAACAACCTTTTTCGGCGGGCTCCTCAGTCCCGGCACAAGGGTGCTGGGGAACCAGGGTGGCGAACGCCACAGAGCCCGACGCCGACGCCCCACTGCGTGGTGTCCCATTATTTCTTTGAATATTTTTTCTGCTTCTTTCTCTCCTCTCCTCCTGGAACTCCCATTGTGTGTATATTGATTTGCCTAATGGTTTTCCACATTTCTCTGAGGCTCTGTTCATTTTTCTTATTCTTTTTTCTCTCTGTTCTTCTCTCATAAAATAGCTGGCCTATGGTTTAGCTTTTTGGTATCATGAAATTACTGTTCTCCTTTTAATTGCTTACCACAAAATTTCCATTCTGAGAGTGAACTTAGGTTTGCATCCCCTCTCCCCTAAAAGTCAGTTCCTTTTAGGAGGGCTTCTGAGCTCTCCATTCTTAAGACTTTTCTCCCCCATCTGAAAAAAATCTCTCAGGGCCTGCCCTGTGATCTAGTAGTTAAGTTCAGCGTGCTCCGCTTTGGCGGCCTGGGTTTGTAGGTTCGGATCCCGGACGCAGACCTACACCACTCATCACCCATGCTGTAGTGGCGACCCACATGCAAAATAGAGGAAGATTGGCACAGATGTTAGCTCAGGGTGAATCTTCCTCAGCAAAAAAAAAAAATTTCTGATCCATGGCTGTGGATTTGGGGTGTGAACAGTGACCTACTTCTCTCATAGTGATACCTATGCTTTAGGAGCATGGATTTGAGTGTGGGAGGTAACTCTGGACTTCTCAGCTTGCCTCTCCTGGTATGGACCTCCACCTTATGAATGACATGAAGTGAGGGCAGAAGTGAGGGCAGTCAGGGCCCCAGTATTATCAGTGTGTCATACTTGAGGTAAAGCCTCCATGCTATGAGTGGGGACTGGATGGGTCAACGAAGCCCTCAACCTTTTGGCTCCACTTGCCTGGACTTTAGCATCAGCAACACTAGAGGAGTGAGAAACCTTGGCACTTTGCCCCTCACTTGAAGGTATTGTAACCTTCAAGTTGGTAGCTGGGGGTAGAGGGAGTCCTGTGTTCTTAGCTGCACCCTCTTGGAGTATAATTTCCATCATACTGAGCTGGGAGAGGATAGGATAAGAGTGGACCATGGTTCAAATTCCCACAGACTCCACTGTTTTTATTGAGTTTGAGCATATCTTCTTCAAGAAATGTTATTTCATTTGCTGTAAGCTCTTAGATCAATTTCCAGAAGCTTTAAATTGTTGGGTTTTTTTAAGTCATTTTTACCACTTATACTTTTTTCATTGGGGAGTAGGTCCACAGAGCTCCTCACACTGCCATTCTAGAAGTGGAACTCTGGCTGAGATTTAACTGACTTCCTCTCCCACTGTGTAAAAATCAGTTTTGGTACCTACGTATAAATTGTACTAGATGCTGCATAAATTGACAACTGTTACCCAAACTTTCAATTTTATTTTCCTTCTATATTAGTCTGCTAGTGCTACCATAACAGAATACTACAGACTGGGTGGCTTAAACAACAAAAGTTAATTTTCTTAAAGTTCTAAAGGCTAGAACTCTAAGATCAAGTTGCTGGCAGGGTTGGTTTTTGGTTAGGCCTCTCCTTGGCTTACAGATGGCTGTCTTCTCCATGTGTCCTCACATGGCCTTTTTCTCTGTGTGCATACCCTCCTGGTGTCTCTTCCTCTTGTAAGGACACCAGTTCTGTTGGATTAGGGCCACACTTTTATGGCCTCATTTAACCTTAATTACCTCCCTAAAGGCCCTTTTTCCAAATACAGTCACATTGGAGGTTAAAGCTTCAACCTATGAATTTTGAGGGGACACAATTCAGTCCATAATATTTTCAGTATCTGGATACAACCCTCTAAGCTAACATTTCCTGTCTTTCTCCCTCCTGCCTGACTCATCTGGGAACTAAATCTTGACTACTCAGATGCATGTCAGGATTCGGGTTAAGTTTTTTTGTAGCTGGCCTTTTCTCCCAGGATCTGAACAAGCTCTGTGAGATACAGTCTGATAATTTGATATATACTTCACAAGACTCCTCATGACAAGATGTCACGCATGGACCAGATTTCTCTCTGGGTGAGCTGCTCCCTGGACCACTTATGGAATCTGGTGAAATGCTCAGGTCATTCCTACCCTTATATGAGAGGTGACCATGACAGTGGATAATATCACTAAGAGCATAGACATCTTAGGTTCAAGAAATTCAACAAGCAGTGATGTATAGTTGAAAGGTTTCCATCCACCCACCTCTTAGAATTTGCTGGAGTAGATACCCTCAGGATTCAACTAATAGGTTTTTATTTTAATACAATCTTTTATATTAATATTTCTGTTGGGGCTCCCCAAGTCCACCCCTAGTTTTGATGATTTGTTAGATGGACTCACAGGACTTGGCATGTAGTACTCACAGCTAAGATTTATTATAGTGAAAAGGTACAAAGAAAAGTCAGCATAGGGAAAAGATGCATGGCAAAAATTCCAGAGAAAAACAGGTCAAGTTTCCTAAAGTACTCTCCCAGTGGAGTCACACAGGATGTACTCAATTCTTCTAATATCAAAGTGTTACAACACACGTGAATTACTGTCTACCAAGGAAGTTCATTAGAGACCCAGTGCTCAAGGTTTTTATTGGTGGCTGGCCATACAGAAACCTTCTGCCTACTAAGTACCAAAATTCGAGACTCCCAGAAAGAAAGCAGGTACAGCATAAAGCACGTTGATTATACAAAAAGTCTAGGCATAGTGAGGCACGCTTTTCATTTAGGGAAAGTTTTATTTTAGTGTTGGGAACTGTTTATCATTCAGGTTCCCAGATGCCATCCAAGGGCCAACCTTGTAAGCAGGCCTTTCTGAGGATCAGAGTCTCAGGCCTGCTATGTAAACTTTTCTGCACAATGTCTCTTTTACATTTCAGGCATCACTCTTTTTAAGATACCTGATCTCCCAGGACTCTGAAACAATTGATCTTTGCTACCTACTCTCAAAAAATTTATTAACTGATTTTCGAAAGAGTCCTTGAGAGACTGTTTTTTAGACCCTGCTTCACCCCACTCAGGAGGCTTATGATCGCTGCTGAGTTGCTCAGCAGCAAATGATACTCATCCCCCTTAATCAAAAGAGGGAACTGACAGTATTGAACTTTACTGAGCTCTGTGTTGCTGAAAAACAGTGAAGGTCAAGTAATCCCCCCACCCATCATGTTCTGGGAAACTTTTCACTGCAGACGCCCACCCTTCTTCATAACACTTAGAAAAGACTTGCTGTCCACTCTTTCTCATGACTCATAAGACTCATGGATGACCCCTTGTTTACCTGTGACAAAGCCAAATACATCTTTCTGCTCTTACCTGAACACAGACCCTGCAACTCTTCATTCTTTGTCTTATGCATGATTAGCTGAGATTAGAACTGTTCCCTAAAGCTAGCTAGTCAGAGATAATCATTTCCTGTTTGGTTGACTGAATGAAACTTGGCTTGATTGTTAAACAGGTCCAACCATAAATTACCCCACTTATAACTTGTTGACTTGTCCCTATAAAAGTCTAAGGCAGGGTCTGGCCCAGTGGCGTAGCAGTTAAGTTTGTGTGTTCTGCTTTGGCGGCCCGGCGTTTGCTGGTTTGGATCCTGAGCGCAGAAATACTCATCGCTCATCAAGCCTCACTGAGGCAGCATTCCACATAGAAGAACTAGAAGGACCTACAACTAGGATATACAACTATGTACTGGGGCTTTGGGAAGAAAAAGAAAAAGAGGAAGATTGGCAACATGTTATCTCATGTTTGCCTTAGACAAAAATGTCTAAGGCAAAAACACTCTGATCATTGGATTTGGAGTGTTCTCCCTATTGCAAGAGTCTTCACGAAATCAATTTTCTTACTTGTTTGGTTTTTGTCTTTGACAACCCCTTAGAACAGAGAAGCCGAATTTGTCAGAGTTTGTGTTAGGGTCAGGATTTGTGGTCAGGAACGTTTTGTTGGAGAAAGAGATGCAGGCTGTATTAGCCCAAGAGATAGATCCTTGCATCCTTCATTTTGATTGTGTTACAGATCTATATTATTTGAAGTTTAGAGTTCAGAATTATGTTATCTGAAGAAAAGAGGGCTACAGATCTATTTTTTTTTTTTTTTGAGGAAGATTGGCCCTGAGCTAACATGTTGCCAATATTCCTCTTTTTGCTGAGGAAGATTGTCATTGAGCTAACATCTGTGCCAGTCTTGCTCTATTTTGTATGTGGGTGGCTGCCATAGCATGGCTTGATGAGCCGTGTGTAGGTCCACACCCAGGATCCGAACCCATGAAGCCCAGGCTGCCGAAGGGGAGTGTGCAAACTTAACCACTATGCCACCAGGCCAGGCCCTATAGATCTATTTTTTTTACCCATAGTCTTCTCAAACATGTTTTTAACCGTTTGAAAGCTATTGTTTAAAAAAACTGGAGATAGTTTGTGTTGAAATAAGACCTCATCTTTTTTTCTTATTTTTGACTATTTCAGATGTGTACTTTCCAGCTGCTTATATTGGGAATTTCAAGACTCCTAGCTCTCAACTTTTTGTACTGGAGATTGCTTATTTCTCGGGCTGTTACTTTTAATCAGCTTTTTCTCTTTCTTTGGAAAACTTGAATTTGCTCAAATCACACCTATTTTAATGTTTCTTTTTTTCAGTGACCTGTATTTATTAGTTACTTATGGTGAAACTCATGTAAAAAAACATCTAAATGTCAAGGGGCACACACCAGAGTGAGCCACAGGGAGGAAAACAATCTGAAGAATTATTGTAAATCTTAGCCTTAGCTGAACTCCTAGGGAGAAGGCATTGAAGCACAGAATGCATTTTTAAAATGACTTATACATTATTGTCCTGGGAGAAAAATCCCAACATTCTGTAGCCCAGATCATACTAGCCTGAGAGTAAATATAGTTCACAGCAACAGTTTTAATACAGATGTTGTTGGTGTTACCCCCATCTGGCTTTGTAGAACTCCAGGCTCCTTCGAATGCCTGTTCAAATAGATCTGAGAGTCTCCAAAGGGGATCTTACATGTATTCCTTGAACCAGACCTGGCCATTGGCCATTTTTCTTCTTTTTTGTTCTGGAGTGCTATGAGGATATCTCCTGTTGCTGCTGTCAGGGAAGAGGGAGAATCCGCCTCTGCCCTTTCCCTTAAGGTTCTTATGGCTGGCCAAATAATTAAAAGACAGGTTAGCAGGAGAAAATAATACCAAGTTTAATAACATGTATACATGGGAGAAACCAGGGAAAGAGAGTTTCTCAATACAATAGTGGTGATTCTTATCTTAAATACCATCTTGAGCTAAAGACAAAGGAGGATGTTGGGGGTGGGGGGTTTGGGATTTCAGAGGGGAAGAAGACAATTCACATGGAGAGGGAAATGTAAATGTTCGTCAGACAATTCTTTGCAGGGCCATCTATAGAGAATGTGTAATCAAGAGTATGTAGATTTAAGTCCTCTCCTTCTGTACTGATGAGAGTTTCCAGAGGTAAGGTCGTCCCCCTCCTTCCCAATACAGAGATGGAGATACCTTTACAAATGGCAATATTTGGTAAACAGAACTTTGTTAAGAAATGGGCTTAGTGAGGACCCTGCCAGTTTGTCTATACCCTGAGTTAAATTCCTTTAGGCAATTAGTGGGGGAGGTCAAATGTCCAGCAGAGAAAATAATCAAGGTAAAGAGATATATTTCAGGGTGGCCAAATTTTGATCTCCCACACTGCCAACACCAAAAGGTGCAACTACACTGCTGATGACCACTGAAGGCACACATCACTGCTCTTGGTGTGTGCTGACCTTCATGCTGTGTCTGACAATGCACAATATTGACAGCACTGGTGCTTTGATTTCACTGTTAAAACTGCTGACAAAAATACTACACACAATTTGCAGCTTCTTACTATATGAATTCATTTTGTTTCTGTTTACTTATTTACCATAGCACACTCACCCTTCCCTAGGAATTAGACATGAGTTCAAGAAAGATGGCGTGGCTTAGCGGTTAAGTGTGCACGCTCCGCTGCTGGCGGCCCGGGTTCAGATCCCGGGCATGCACCGACGCACCGTTTGTCCGCCCATGCTGAGGCGACGTCCCACATACAGCAACTAGAAGGATGTGCAACTATGACATACAACTATCTACTGGGGCTTTGGGGAGAAAAAGGGAAAAAAAAAAGGAGGATTGGCAATAGATGTTAAGCTCAGGGCTGGTCTTCCTCAGCAAAAAGAGGAGGATTGGCATGGATGTTAGCTCAGGGCTGATCTTCGTCACACACACAAAAAAGAAAGATGGAAAGGAGAACAATTGGGGTGAAAAGTACAGTTTAGTAATTTTGGAAAATCTTGTTCATTTTTTATCCCAAAGCCATGCCCACCCTTCTCCATTCTTTCGGTAAGAGTTGTGCTTTTGTTCAGGTATTGGCAAACACCCCTGATTTCAAGGAAGGAGGACCCAGTTCCCGTCCTAGAGGTGGTAGTGTGCCCTAGTTTTAGCCAATGTGATATGAAAACTTGATTCCTATTTTATGGAAAATATTTTGCTTGATTCCTAGTTAAAAAAGACAAATATGTGAGGAAATCTCTGTTTGTGCACCTTCCTCGTCCCTTCCCTGCTTTGACGGCTGACATGTAAGGATTTCATGCTTGTAGTGGCAGTGGCAATCTTGCAATCTTGAGAAGGTCAAGAGAACCTGATAGGTGCTGATTAGGGCCCCTACATTGTTAACACATGAATTAATCCTGAAAAAAGTGAATAAATGTAAACTTTCAACATTTTACAGTAAATGTAAATATAGTAAATGCTACTTATTATTATTATATGGGAAGTAGAATCCTATAAAAATACCCGTGTTGTGATGCATGCTTTAATGTAAGATAGTCATTTAAAAACCAGATACACGTGTACTCTGTCAAAGATAAACAAAGCCAGCCATTTGTTAAAGTGATGAAAACAAATTTTATTCTGTTACTACTGATAGTAGAGGAAAGAGCTGAACTTCATTCTTTTTATTGTTGAAATCTAATTTTTTTCTTTTTTTCTTTTTTTTAAATTTTTTGTTTATTGCAGTAACATTGGTTTATAACATTGTATAAATTTCAGGTGTACATCATTATACTTCTATTACTGCATAGATTACATCATGTTCATCACCCAAATACTAATTACAACCCATCACCACACACATGTGCCGAATTATCCCTTTCGCCCTCCTCCCTCCCCCCTTCCCCTCTGGTAACCACCAATCCAATCTCTCTCTCTATGTGTTTTTTTTTTTTTTTTAATAATTTTATATATTTATTTTTTTCCCCCCAAAGCCCCAGTAGATAGTTGTATGTCATAGCTGCACATCCTTCTAGTTGCTGTATGTGGGACGCGGCCTCAGCATGGCCGGAGAAGTGGTGCGTTGGTGCACGCCCAGGATCCGAACCCCGTCCACCAGCAGCGGAGCGCGTGCACTTAACCAATAAGCCACGGGGCCAGCCCTCTATGTGTTTGTTTATTGTTGTCACAAATGGCTGGATTTCATCGTTTCTTATGGCTGAGTAGTATTCCATTGTGTATGTATACCACATCTTCTTTATCTATTCTCTTATTTGTGCAAAAGTGAATGGGTGCTTTAAAGGGAGAAGGAGTAGGGCTCAAGCAGAGTCAAGGAAGAGAAAAATTAAAAAGATTGGTCAAAGTAAATGAGATTAGGCCAGCTGTGCCTGCTAGCTGGCAATTATCTAAATTAGAGTTCTATCCTCCCACAGAGACTAGGAGACAAAGGCCCTATCCTTCCTGTTGATTACATTTCAAACGAATGGCTTTCAGATCCTTAGGAAAGACACTCCAGAGTTGTAGGAAATAACATATACATCTCAAGGGACAAAGCAAGGATTCACAGTTGTAAGCCCTTTGTAGTAAATGCTTTAAGAAAGGAAGTCAGAGAACAATTGTTAAGTGTGGACTAGAACCAATTCTTTTGACCACCTTTAGCTTTTCCAGACAGAAACTCAAAAGGGGGTTTGGGTCCTCCCAGGACATAGCCTGAGGCTGCTAGAAGCCACTTTAAAGTTTGGCCTAGTCTCTTAGTGCAGGGGTTTGTACAGAAGTCCTTATGTGCCCGGAGTACTTCAACTAGCAGTTGAGGTATTGCTCATATAGAGGAGTTCCTCACTGCCTGAAATAACAGGAGCAACAATCTCAGCAGCCCAGTGCTTCTATAATTGCTCTGTAGCACTTCCTTGAGAATGACTTTTCTACATGCCTTCTGTTTTTTAAAAAATCTTATTTGTATTCGTTTGGAAATAACAAGACCTATAATAAGTGATCTCCAAATCTCAGTGACTTTCAAAACCAAATGTTTACATCAGATTTATTTATATGTAGTCTGTGGGTTTGCTGTGGCTCTACTTCATGTGATTTTTCATTCAGGTCTGAGGCTGAAGAAATAGTCTATATTTATGATATGTTGTTCTCAAGGCAGAGGGAAAGGACAGTCAGAATCCTCAGCAGCTCTTAAAGCTTCTCAGATGTAGTACACCACATTTGCTCACATTCTTTCGGCCAGAGCAAGTACTGTGGTTAAGCACAATAGAGTGAGAAAGTATGCTTCTCCCACAGAGGGTGCTGCAAATCACAGGACAGTGCCTGAGGATGTAGAATCCTCTTACAGGAAAGGAGGAAGAAATAATTGGAGACCCTAGTGCAAGTTTTTACAGTATACATGGGTAAAATATCTAGCTATGCGGCTGAAATGTTCTGTTTTCACTGAGATAAATTATATATCATATACATAATCTGTTTTTTATATATGGTATATTTAAATATGTAATACTTATTAGAAATATTATAAAAATATAAATATAATTATAAATATATTTATATTTGTTATATTTTAATATATTATATATAAACAGATTAATATATATTATATAATTTACTTTGGCAAATACAACATTTCAATTGCATAAGTAGATATTTTACCCATGTATACCATAAAAAATTGAAATAGGGTCTCCAATTATGTGTGTATATATATATATACACACATAATTGGAGTATATATAATATGTATATATATACACACAATAGTGTATATATAATATACACACATACATATATAATACAACACATTATATGGAAATATGCCATTGCCATAATTTGAAGGCCTAATGAAAGCTTTTCCCTGCTTCTTCCAATTTACCCATCCTCAAATTCAGGCTCCTCCATGAAGCCTTACTTAATCATTCCAAATACAGTGACCTCTCCTTTTCTAAATTCCTAATGCATTTGTTACCATTTCCACAATATTTAGCAGTTGATCACATTTGTTGTTATGTTATCCTCTGTTTTCTTTTGTTTGTTTTTGTGAGGAAGATCAGCCCTGAGCTAACATCTGCCAATCCCCCTCTTTTTGCTGAGGAAGACTGCCCCTGGGCTAACATTTGTGCCCCTCTTCCTCTACTTTATATGGGATGCCGCCACAGCATGGCTTGACAAGCGGTGCATCAATGCGTGCCGGGATCCGAACCCGGGCTGCCACCAGCGGAGCGCATGCAGTTAACCACTACGCCACCGGGCCGGCCCATATCCTCTGTTTTATGTGTAACAATTTTCCCCCAGCAAAATTTTAAACTTTTGTCCCTGCACAGTATCACACATATAATAGATTTTCAGTAAATTCTAGTTGACTAAGGTTTGTGAAGAGTTGAAGTAGCATAATAATGAGTGGATTTATACAATTTATCCCTTTGGTCAAGTAGAGACAAACATTTCCATTAAAATCCTTAGAGGAGGTCACAACATATGAAGGCTTATTACCCACTGACACGTTAGCATAAATCTGTGGATCCTATCCAATCTATAGAAAAAATAAAAAGACGAGAGAACATGAGGACTTCAACCTCTAAAAGATTTTTTTCAGTAAGATTTCTACACTTAGTTTGATGATTAGATATTTTCTACACACACAAATGTTATTGTGTTTAAAGCTAAACATGCTATTTTATGTGAATTTTATTCCATTACATAGCAATATCACCTGGAAAAAAAGACCAATATGTTGGCTAATAATTCCCTCATAAACTCAAAGTAATAATATTGACAATGTAAGCCAACTTTTTACCCTGACCAATTAGAAATACCTTCACCCATTTTGTCCACCCTAACCCCCCAGAAATACCATAAGGATTTTGATGCTTTATTAAAGAAGTTAGTCATGTGAATTTACTTTGTATTGATGTTGCATGGGTGATAGAAATTTGATTGTGTCTACTGTTTAAATTTTCCAATAATTTCTTATGTAAGAATGGTTTAAAGAGAAGGAGATATTTCTTCAGAAATCATCTGCTGTGTTATAAAAAGAAGTCAAGGAATAGGTGGGCATGGATTGAGAGGATGGAAATGTTGGAAGTGGTAGTCTGCATCACTTGAATGACGGAGTAGTCAAGTTCATCAAGCTCAGGACAAACTGAGAGGTCATCCCTAACACCCTAGAAGCCTCCTTGGTGCTTGATCCCAACCCCAGCAAGCCAAGTCATTTACTCCCTCTACTGTGCTCTCATAAGCCTTTATGCTTACCTGGGTATAGAATATTGAGTTAAAATTACTTGTCTGCATGTCAGTCTCATCAGAGAATGCATTTATTATTTAGCTTAAAGAAGACAGAAGTTTATTGTCTTATCTATCCTGTACCAGTCTAAGCATAAGCAGTCTAGAAATGATATAGTGGCTCCATTCCTTCTAAATTGTTGCTTTGTCATTAAAAAAAAAAAAAACTTAGTCATGAATCTTGTTAAAGACAGTAAGGAAGACTTTATTCAAGTGGGGGCTGTCACAGTAGGTATAGGGACTACTTCAATGGGGACTTGCAGTGAGGAAGAAAGATTGGGCACAATTCTGAATACAGCATGGGCAAGTGGAAATCTATAGCCAAGGAACAGGATGGGGTCAGTGGATGGAAAATTAGTAAGAGGAAACATCAAGTTTAAGGAGGATTCTAGCAATGGACTCTTAGTTTTATATCCTTAGTGATTAGCATAGTGATTGAAATGTAATGTTAACATTACATTTATGTGATGTTATGTAATGTAACAAACATTGTTTGTTGCAGAATGAAGATATAGATAGTGTCATGACCCATATTGACTTGAATTCAAGGCACAAGGGGGAAAAAGGAGTAAGCCTGGGCGTAAATAAGCTAAGATTAGATGGACTAATAAGCCTGGCCTCTTGTGAGTTGTCAGTGTTCCAAATCAGTGCCAAAGGTCTGGACTTTTTAAACTTGATCAGGTCAGAATTGATATCTAAAGAAATCCAATCTGGTAAGTAGGGTAGAATAACAGGAAGTAGTGATCCTTGTAGTCAGTGTTTTGGTTGATAAGTGTCAGTGTTTTGCTTCTGAGTTGTCCATCTTATTTGGAACGGAATCCAGTTGTATTAGTTATCTATTGCTATATAACACATAACCCAGTACCTAGCAGCTTAAGACAACAAAGATTTATTATGTCACAAAGTTCCATAGGTTAGGAGTTCAGGAGTGGCTGAACTGGGTGGTTCTGGCCAGGAGTCTGTTAGGTTTCATTCAAGATTCAACCTGGGCTGCAGTCATTTGAAGACTTGACTTGACTAGGGCAGGAGGATCAACTTCCAAAATGGCTCACTCACATGGTTGTTAGGACTCAGTTCTTGCCCACACGGACCTCTTCTCATGACATAGCAGCTGGCTTAGCCCAGATTGAGTGATCTAAGGTAGAGAAGGAAGTCACAGTGCCTTTTATGACTTAGTCTCTGAAGTCACACACTGTCTTTTCTGCTTTATTTTTCATTAGCAGCAAGTCACTAAGTCTGCATACACTCAAGGAGAGGGAATTAGGCTGCACCTCTTAAAGGGAGGGATACCAAAGAATTTTGTGGACATATTTAAAACCATATCTCCAGCCAGTTACTCAGGGTACATGAAACAATCAAACCTCTGAGCGAGAGGGCTGACAAGAACTAAAAGCAAGGCATTCAGGCACCTAAAAGCCAAGTTGACTTGAATTCAGAACACAAAATTAGCTTCCAAAAAGGAAGTGGAGTTTAATTTGTTACCTAAACTAGGGAATAGATAATTGATTAACTTATTCAAATTTGTTGTAGAGAGCAGGTCAGTAATGCCTCAGGAACTGGGCAAGGCAGAAGCAGCAAGTTGAATGCCTTCAGGACTGGCAACAGTGGGACTGGGGAAGCAGGAATTGACAAATGACTTTATAATATATAGATAAGATAAGCATGATGTTGAGATAGATAGACATTGGTACTATAATGTACTTCCCTATATGCAGAAGTATGATATAAAAGTACCAACATTAGTAAAACACATTAATAGTATGCATCTTAATATTGTCTTCATCTTAATATTGTTACTCAAAGGTGATCCAGAGTCATTGGTGACTTTTACAGTTATCTCCAACTGGAGATAGAAAATATAGATGGGATTCACTGAATGAGAAAATATGTGGAAAGAATCTTAGAGTACCTGCTACAAAGCTTGAAAATGATAGTATCTTGCTGCCTGTCCCCTTGCAGCACAGACCCTGGTTTACACATAGTAGTAAAGAGTAGTAAATGATAAGGGGACGAAAGTTACTCCGCAGTCTGTGGCTCCCTCCTGATCACTGATTTCTGTCCTGGTTACATATTAGTAGGATGTCCACATCAGTTACCACAGGGATGGCATCCTCAAAACTCCACCACCACAATAGGAGGGGCAGATTCTGTCACTACTACTCAACTGGTGTTGCAGTTACTGATGTTATTTTAGCAAATAAATGATAGTGTCTGGTGTACTTTGTCAATCTTCTTTGATCCTCACTCTATAACTTCAGTTTCAACACCTCCAGGCAAATTATCACAACTTGAGTGAGTGTAAACCTAGAGGCCATCAGAGGAAGTTTGTAAAGAACTCTCAGGGGAAGGGGGGATATAAAGACAAAGAGAGTTCACTAGTTCACACCATTCAGGGAGTGTGATTCAAAAAAGTTGATTCCTCCCTAAAAGGAATCAGAGCTAATTGTTGAGAGATGAAGAAGATGCTGGAACACTTCTTAAGTGTTCTTATCTCTGGAATTTACCTCTTCATTGAAATATTCCCAGAGGGATGGTTTCTAGTTTGGAAGAGACTTTAATATCTACGTCCTACGCTGCCTCATCTAGATATTTTTCCATAGAGCAGAGGTCTTATCTGATTCAAATTCAGTTGCTCTGCATTAGTCCACAGAAAGAAACAATTTTGTTCTGTATCCAAAGCAGAAGGCAGAGAAAAAATGGCAGATAATTATGGGTCTGAAAATACTTGGTGTAAGAAAAACCTTAAACAAATATGTTCATATTTTTTTTTTTTTTTGGTAACGATCACTGCTACTGGTACATATTTTTTCATTTAATTTTACAAAAATGCTTAAATGTTGGTGAGGTAATAGGTGAAGAGGGAAATAAATCACAAAAAATCATCTGCAGCAAATTCAGACTTAACAAAATCTCACTTTCAAATCACTGCTCAAGGTTTGTTGTCACAGTAATGTTGATGATAGTAGTTTCCTTCTTCATTTCTTTTATTTCTCCATCCTCTTGTGTCAAGTTCCTAGATTCTGTCCACTTAACTTTTTATTTTGAATCTGTTCCAGTCTCCTCACAATTGTCTATATTTCAAAGGATGCTGCTGTTCCCTAGAAGATTTTGGAAATAGGCGGTCTGTGAGCAGCTTTATATTGAACTCTATGTCTCTAAGAGCACAGGTTTTGTTTCCATTTTCTCGTTAATATTTCATTCTTCTTTATCTAGTTGCTTGAATCAGGTTCTGATTCCCTTCCTCATTGTTGAAGAACTATATTTTTGGATTCCTTTTACAGTATTTATACAATTGATCTAACTTGATCTAACTCTTTATTCTCTCTGATTAAGGTGGAGTCTAGAGAGAGATGTTTCTCAATCTCCTTCACTTTCTCCTCACCTTCTCTCCATTCCTATAGCACACACATATTTGCTCACTTCAGATAGAAAGACAAATATAATACCTTCCATGAAAGTTACAAACATAGCCCTTTGGCTTCTATACTCCTTTGGTTCAAGCTAGTGAAATTCCCATCTTTTGGAGTTGTTCTTTATAATTCTTGATTCATTATCACAGGAAAATATCCTGGCTCCTTCCAGTTCAGTATTTTTTTCACTTTAAAGACAGTCTCCTTTCTTATGCAATTAAGTCTTTGAAATATGTTTGAAAGTTGAACATCTAGACTTTTTATTGGCAGGCACAAGGTGGGGAAGAATGTTTCAAAAGAGCTAAAAATATCCTATTGTTACAGATGCCTCCCTTGGACTTCAGGATCTGGAAGGTGAGTGAGAACATTTCCTAGCATAAGGCCAATTTCACTTGTTCCTGAGGTCTGGGTAAATCAATCCAGGCATTTTCTTTCCCATAGATTCTTTGGCCCTACCCAAATTTAGTCTCTGAGGCAAGAGGAGATATTGGGGCAAGCCAGGACTTGCTAGATATATATGGAGGAAAAATGAGGTAAAGATATTTATCTTTCCTGTCCACCACAGTAAAAAGCAGAGTGGATCCTCTTCTAGTCCACACCCACCTCCTCAACACCTTACCCCTATTTTAGGCACATTGATGCTCCAGAAGACTCCCTAAATGGCTGCTTGCTGACTGCTCACAACTTGGCACTCTAGCAGCAATGGGTGTGAGTTTGAGGAAGAGCTAAGTACTTGAGCCATAGTATAGCATATCAGTTGGTGGCAATTTCTTCTTAAGTAAGCCAGATTCAGGTTCCATCCTTGTTTAGTAAGAGCAGGAGCTTAGATTGGGCATAAAGGAGACATCAGATCCAAATGGTTAGAGGTTGTTGGCCAGGTGGACAATTCACTTTTGTGCTTCAAGTCTTTCAGTTCAATGGTTCCTCATCATCTTTGAAGTAAAAGCCAAACTTCTTAGTTTAGTATACAAAGATTTTCATGATTTGGTCTCATCTTACCTCCCCAACTTCACTGGTCACCACTCAACCACTGCATCCTAATCTCCAGTACTTCCATACCACTTTAAATTCTAGAACATGCCATGCTGCTTCACACAGTCTTTCCACATGATTCTCATACTGCCCTTAATATCCTTGTGCTCCACCTTATTATTTTCATTTGTTTACCTTGTACTCATCTCCTAAAATTTAGTTTACGTATCACATTTTCCAGAAAGCCCTTGCCTGACTTCTTAGGGTATTGAATAATCACTCTTTCCTCCTAAATGCTCCTATAGTAACCTAGTCTGATCTCTCTTCACACATTTACCACAGTAGATTGTATTGTCTGTTTTTTAAATGTCTCTATTCCCATTGGGCTGAGGTCATTTTTGAGAAGGACTGACTTACATCTTTGTGTGAAACCCAGGACTTTACATATAATGAATGTTAATAAATATTGAATGAATACACGAGAATGTGATATTTAATTATAAAGACAGAACATTGTAAGATCTTGGATTTTGGCCATGTCGAGAACTGTTAACAATTGATGAGATAGTGGTGGTCTTAAAACAAATAAAAGTAACATAACTGCATTTGTTCACTTCTGCTAACTGGATTAAATTGAACATTTGGTGAGAGATTAATTGCTTGGTCATTACACCAAACTCTGTACATGCAGTTTCAGTCCATTTCATTTTGCTAAAGCATTTAGAATGCAGTGTCACATAATAAGCTCTCAATAAAATTATTGTCTAGATGACCACCACCTCTGATACACTGTAAGCTCCTTGCAGAGTTTCTGGCACATAGTAGGTGCTTAATAAATATTAAGTGAGAAACCTAATAATCAATGATACTTATAATAACTACCATTTATTGAGTGCTTCCTATGGTCTCAGCATTTTCTAGGTGCTTTCTGTTAGAAAACTACTGTTATTTGCCCTCTTTGACAGATGAGGAGCCTAAGAGGCACAGAGAAATCACAAAATTTTCCCAAGGTCAAACAGCTGGAGTTTATACCATGCACTTTGGCTCTAGAGTCTGTTTCTCACTACCACACCTGTGAACTTCCCTACTACTATTCCAGTATACACTCTACCTTCTCTCCTGTTACTATGGATGAACTACCCACAATCCTGTCTGATAATCATTTCCATGTTTCTTTGTAATGCATTATCACTTATCTATGCATCACTAAACAATATGCACTTGTTTAGTTTGGTCAGTATTTTCGGAAATGAATGGAATTATACTCTGTATTCTTTTGTGACTTGCTTCTTTAAGTCAATATCTATAAGTTTCATTTATGCTATTATGTGTGGATAGAGTTCATTCATTTTCAGTGTCATAAAGGTGTAGAATATTCCACTGAGTATTCAGCAGTTTATTCACCTGTGCTACTATTGATGGATTTTGTATTATTTCCAGTTGGGAGATAGTAGGGACAGTGCTGCAGTGCTCATTCTTGTGCATTTATCTAGGTGCACGCACACATAAGTTTGAGGCTAAATAGCTGGTAGTGAAATTACTGGATTATAGAGAGTATATAGTCAAGTTCACTAGACATTGCCTAATAATTTTCAAAGTTATCGTGTCAATTTACATTTTCACTAGCAGTGCATGAAAATTCCTATGGCTCTATACTTTTGCTAACCCTTGATATTTCCAGAATTTTTATTTCTATTTTTGCCAGTCTTGTAGTCATATAACATTATTTCATAGTTCAAAGATTACTTATAAAATTGAGCACCTTTTCATGTGTAAATAATTTCTATTTTGGATTTTCTCTTCTGTGAAGTGCTTAATCAAGTCATTGGTCCATTTTTTTTCTATTGGATTGTCTGCCTGCCTTTTTCTTACTGATTTTTCAAAGATCTTTATATATTCAGGATATTAGTTCTTTGCAAATTAAACCTGTTGGAATTTTTTTTCTACTCTAGCTTGCCGTTTCATTCTCTTTACTGTGTCTTTTGATGTTCCTGTTCCTTTGTGTTTGGCCAGTGGGAGGTGTAAACAAAAGCTTGGAATACAGATGGAGAAAGATTTGTTGTTCTTTCTAGCCTGTACCCTCCCTGCTTCAGTGCTTAGTTTTTGGCAGGAGCCCTGTCTCCCAGTGATGACAACTCTCACTGGGAAGCTTCTCCCGAATTTAACTCTCCTTGGGCTCTGGGAACACTATTTCCTTCTCTTGCACTTGCAGCCTTATTGATAGTGACAAATGCCAGCTGTCGCTGATCTCTATTCGTCACCATCCTTTGTTCATTCCCTTTTTTGCCATGAATTTTAATTCTATCTTGTTTATTTTTTTATTTCAAAAGGCATCATTATTGTCATTGTTTTATAGGGTCAGTATCTGTTAACATTTACCTACATGTTTACCACTTTATTTGCCTAGACTTTCTAGCTAGGGTCGCTCTTCTGCTTTGGAATGCATGCTTTAGAATATCCTTTCCTGAGGATCTATCTACTAGTGGCAAACATTCTCAATTTTTCATCAGAAAACGTCTTTTTTCTCACTTTTGTTGTTTTTCTAATAGCTTTATGAGATAATTTTCCTACCATAAAGTTCAACCATTTAAAGTGTACAAGTCAATGGTTTTTAGTGTGTTTATAGAGTTGTACAACCATTTGTTTATAATAAAAAACTGAAAGCAGCCCAGATATCCTTCAGCAGGCTCTGGGTGGCTTTGAGCTTTGACTCTTGTTCACTTTGCCCTCAAGGCCTTGTACATTTTCCTGTTTTGACTCATTCCCTCAGAGCAAAAGCACCTGTGTTTTGCTTGTGCCCTGCTCTTATCTCTGAATTACAGCTCTACCCCAGATCTGGCAGTCTCCTTCTCTGTTGATAGCACTTTAATGATTGAAATATTTTTTTGAAAAAAAAATTTCATCTAGGATGTTTAATTGCTCACAGCAGGAGGATTAGTCCTAGTAAACCAATTCATTTCCAGAAGTGCCCCATTCTCTCTTGAACACAGTTAGGTCAGTCATATGCCTGTTCGCACTCTTGTTTTTCACCCTTTCCCCGCTCTGTAAACTGCAAGGGGGCTGACACCTGGAAGCTACATTTCCCAGGCTCCCTGGCAGCTTGCCTCTTGCTGGGGTTAGCCAATGAGAGACATTAGTGGGAGAGTAGAGGGTGAGAAGAAAGGAGAAGCCATGTATTTCCCTCCACTTTTCCCTTTCTCAGGCAGCCTCTCCAGTATCAGCTGTGTCTCCCCCATGGCTCCAGGTCCCACCAGACAGCGCTTACTTTGGCCCCCTAGGTGGCTCCTGTAGGGGTTTTAGCCCCTGCTGGACTAGACTGGCTTCTGGGCCCTTGTAACACCACTGCCTTCTATTACCCCTTCAATTCTAGGGGTGGGAATAGCCACCTCCAGTTACTAATCTCTGGGTTGCTTTACTGTCCCCCGTTAGTTTTCTCAGCTCACGTATCATCACCAATCCTCTAGATTAAATTCTCTCAGTTATAAATACTTAGAATAATTTCTGTTTCCTGACTGTACCCTCACTAGTACAACAGTCAAAACACTCTTTTGCTCCCACTACTCCACTGAAACTCCTGAGAGACTGACTATACAAATGGACAATGGACAGATCACATATGACAATAGAACTCTGACCCATAAGCTCTGTGGCAACCAGTCTAGAAGGCCAAACCACAGCCTTTGCAGCAGTAGGCCCCAAAGGGTCAGGACTTGGTCTTGGACTTGGTCAGGACTGTCAGCTTCCCTAACTTCTGACTCCCTTCCAACTCAGATCAACCAGAGGAAGCCAAATATGATCCTCAATTCAATCACATAGGGTGTCCCCCTTGTAGCCCATCTCCAGCTTTCCCATGCCCACAGCCTCCCATCAAGGGAATACTGAAGCCTCTCCTTTTTTTTCCACTATAAAGCTTTCCAACTCTTCTGCAAGCTTTTGAGTGTCTGCCAAATGCAGGTGGTGGTGGCTGATTCCCTTGCTATCGAAAGCTCTGAATAAATATCCTCTGCTTGTTCTCATTTGGGTTGTCTTCATTTATTTCCACCCTCTTTTCAAAGTTCCCAGTGTCATCTACATTGCCAAACCCAGCAGTCAATTTTCAATCCTCATATCTTTGACCCATCAGCATGTAATCCATTTTGAAATTTTACTTCCCTACTGTTGAAAACACCTTTATTTGTCTCGAGGATGTCATACTCTCTTGGTTTTCTTGCTATCCATTAACTCTTCCTTCTGAATTGCCTGTGCTTGTACATCCTAGTTTTCTTAACTTCTAAGCGTTGGACTGTCCCAGGGCTTAGTTCTCAGACCAGTGCATTTGCCCTTCTAGCTTCACTCTGTACTTTTCTCTACGTTGTTCTATGGCCCATGCGGCTCATCTGTTTGGACTACATCAACCAGTTCCCTTGCAGTCTTGTTTCTAGTTGGGTTCAGTCAGTGGGAGGCATAGTAGGCTATCCAGAGGGTGAAGAATATTCCTCTAGCTGCTTCTGGCAGATCCTTGTGGGTTGGCTGTGGCCCTAGATTAAAGGTCACAGCTCCTGTTGGAAAGCCCTTTCCACATGGCTGTTTGGATTCTGTTAACTACTTCCTTTAGGCCTAGGTTGGTATAGATTCCCTGCCTGAATAACTGTCACCAATCTCCCCAAACTAAACTACCTAATTAACATAATAAATAAGGCTAGCCCACCAGATATCTATGGAACAGATCACTTAGCTTTTTTCCTAATTTTTCTCAGTATGTAAATATTTAAAGACTGTTGAGCAGAGAGGAATAAAAGAAAGCAAGAATATTATTATAAATCCAGGCATTTTATTTTAATAAGCCTGTATAATCCAAGGCTTATTCATGGAGAAAAAAGTATGGTTAAGGAGGAAAACACCTAAATCACAGGGGCATTATCTCAGCTTCACATTCACACAGACCTTTACAAAACAGTGATGCAGCCAGAATCAAATGATGATCCCCAAAGCCAGCCTCTCCTGCCACACTGTTGTCTGAAGCTTCTATAAACAAGATGGCTTGTGTTTTTCTGTTTCTTTTCTCATTTGCTTTAGATCTGTCCTCTCATGAATAATTTACATTTTTCAAGTACTGGAAAGGAACAAGGTGAGGGCACTACCTGAAAAACTATTCTAAATTGAAATACACCATGCCTATTAGGATTTTCAGTAAATAATGAAAATCTGATTTTATGGCTTGTACTGAATAGTGTTTTTGAAAGTGTCCAGTATAATGTTTGATTTTATGCATTCCTTTGGGTTCTAGGGTTTTCTTTAGCTACTTTTTAAAGATTCTTTTATAAAAAGGAAATTAAAGCCCTTTTCATCATTGACATTGGAGGACTGAACATCTATGATTTATAGGGCTTTTATTGTATGATTATGTTTGAGAAATGTGATTTTAGCCATAGTTTATCTAAATGATAAAAATTTGTTAGGGCATGTGAAGAATGAACCTTACCCAAAAAGTGATCTGGCTTTGCACTTGGCTACTGGAAAGTCATCTCTAGGCTCCTGAAATGTCCTGCCTGATAGGAGTATCTTTGTTTGCCTGTGGCCTCTGGCCACCAGACAGTTTGACTGTGACTTACGATAGAGGCTTTGGCTCACACAGTCTCAGTTCAGACCTCCAGAAGAACTGATGACTAAAGATGCTAGCCCAACCTCCGGAGAGCCGGAGAATAAAGATCAGCTACTTGGGCAGTATGCAATCAAGCCCCAATAAAAATTGGACATCAGAGGCTTAGGTGAGCTTCCCTGGTGGGCAATACTCTGTGCATATTGTCACATATCATTGACTAGGAGCAGGTAATGCCATCCATAACTCGATTGGGGGAGGACACCTGGAAGCTCCTCATCTGAACCCCTCCTGGACTCTGCCCTAGGTGTCTCTTCATTTGGTTAATTTTAACCTGTAGTCTTTCCCTGTAATAACTTATGAGTATAACAACTTACTGTGAATTCTGTATGTCCTACCAGTGAATTATTGAACTTGAGGGTGGTTTTGGGAACCCCCTGAACTTGCAGAAGTGAGTGTGGCTTGTGGAGGTCTCTGCCCCCTTTAACTTCATAGTTGGCTGAACTCACTGCAGGTTGGAACCAGGAACTGGAGTTTCATCTCCGTTAGATCTTTCCAGTATCATTATGGTACCTAAAAGGAAAAAAAATATGACAAAACAATTCTTCTGGTTAACCCCAGCCCCCCCTCAACCTTGCAGCTTAGTTGGACAATTTAGAAACCTAAAAAAGAAATTCATTTTATCACTTTATATTCTCCTATTTCTCCTATTTTCCCAGGTCATCAAAATTACTTGATTGTGAGTGGTTGAAAACATGAGTTTATATTAAAAGAAGCATAATGGAATAAAGTGTAAAATGTTTATACATTGATGAAACCCTAAGACTTCAAAGAATGTGTGTGTTTTTTTCTGTCTTTAGGGGTTTCTGATGGAAAAGATGGAGAAGCATTAGGGTGAGGCTTAGATTAGAGCCAGCTCCTTAGCAGCCCCTGTGATCCCTTTCCTATGGCCCCTGGTCGTACTTAGCCCTGCTACATAGTAGAGACCGGCAGCAAACATGCCTTCATTTGGCATCAGGGGCTGAACTGCCCCTTTATTTTTATCATCAGTGACTCGAGGTATCTTCAGAAGGAGGCTGACCAGGAAAGAAGAAAAAGGGTGAAGACCACAAGCAAGCCAAGAGGACACGTCACATGTGAGACATTCTCTCTGGTGCCCCAGCTTTATTTGTCTAATGGGCTAGAGTGCCCATGGTGGGAGGAGAAGGACAGGGTAAGAAGGAGATCCAGAGAAGTATTTAGTTTTTGTTGACATTGTCATTGTTGTGTTGCATAGATTCTGTTCTTTTTACCTCTGGCTTGATCTGGCCTTGGAAACATAGCTTATATTAAAATAACCCTGTTCAAATGAAGGATGGCTAAGAGTATTGCCAGTGAGAAATTTGATCACTTCATTTCATATTTTTGTGAAAATATATATTTCCCAAATAAATGACAAGTTGAAGCTAGAAAAACAAATATCTAGGATGAAAACTTTAACTTTGCATTAAGACTGTGAAAATGTGTTTTTCTCCCCTGAAATGGTTTTCACAGCTCATGTCATTGACTTAAATCTCTTTCTCTGTGAGTTAGAAATATTAAAACTGTTGACATACAACTAAACAATATCTGTATTTGTACCTTAACCAATTTCTTACATTTGCTTGCTTGACAGTTACCATTTACTGTGACTGAATGCCATTTCCTTAATAAAAATGCGCTTACCTTTTTTTGACAGATGTCAACTCCATGTACTCTAATGATTTTAACCAAACTCTCAAACAAGTTTTTCACTTATTTAAAATGGACTATAATGTGAAGCCAACTTAGTTGTGAACTTGAATATTGTGTGGTATATATTTGGAGATATTTTAATGGTTTTAATAAAAACTTTACCTGTTAGAGTGAAGTGACTGTGACATTACTATTGACCAGTTAAACTGAGCTCTATTTTAGTGTCCATTAAAAGCTTCTTTTTATTTCATTTTTTCACTTCAAATTATTTTTTCCCCAGAGGAATTTCATATGATAGAATTTTAATGTTTTCAATTTAAGATTGTTATACAATGATATACAATTGGTTGTGCAGCTTCTGTGTAACTACAGTAGTATAGAATCCATCTCTTCCCTTTTTAGCCATTCTGATTTTCTGTCAGTGGAGTCTTTGCTGATATTTGAGAAAGAATATAACAGCCTCGGTTAATTTGACAGAGTGGAGATAGTTTATAACTATTGGACAAAAAAGAGGGAGCCTGGGAAACTTCTACTGAACACTGTCATACAGAGAGTATTACTGTGCCATAAACAGAGATTTAGACTAATGATTAGCCATTAGAGCAACAGTGACTATTGGTTTTCCATTGCTGTCGTAACAAATTATCACAAATTTGGTGGCTTATGTTATGCTCATTTATTATCTCATAGTTCTGTAGGTCAGAAGTCTGACAAGGATCTACCAGCCTAAAATCGAAGTATTGGCAGGGCTGCTTTCCTTTTTGGAGGTTCTAGGGGAGAATGTGTTTTATTGTTCATTCAAGTTGTTGATAGAATTTAGTTGTTTGCATGTAGCACTGAGGTCTTCCTTTCCTTGCTGGCTGTCAGCCAAGGGCCATTCCCAGCTGCTAGAGGCCGTCAGCATTCCTTGGCTCATGGCTACTGTCCTCCCTCTTTAAAGCCAGCAGTAGCACTTCACATTTCTCCTGTCTCTTCTTCCACTTCATCTCTGACTTTTCTGCCTTTCTCTTCCATTTTGAAAGGCTCATGTGATTACATTGGGCCTGCTCATGTAATCCAGGTTAATCTCCCTATTTTAAGGTCCACAACCTTAATCCTATCTGCAAAATCCCTTTTGACATATAATGCAACATATTCACAGGTTCCATGGATTAGGGTGTGGGAGGGTAGGCATTATTCTGCTACCACAGTGACCAACGGACTTTGGACTATTGAACTGCAACTAGGTTAGGGAATGACTGAAGCTCATGTCTCATGTTAGAGAGTTCCGGAGCCCTCTATGGATTCATATCAGCTATGCAGGAAGAAAACTAACTTTACTTTCTTGGCTAAAAGCCAAGAACTGAAATAAGCTTCATGTCAAAACTGGAATTCAGCTCCTGCCCGCTATCGTAGTAAGGGAGAGCCAGAACGGTGGTTGCTCACACGTGAAGGACTTTTACATGTTTGAATTGATTTTTTGAGTAGGGTATCATTGTGCTAGAGAGTGGGTTAGTGCAGTTGAACACCTTATTGGTCTGATATATATTTCAGCATTTATGTCACATCTTAAGTTGGACTCCGGAAAATCTATTATCAAAATATATGACAGTAACGTGAAAAGATAGTTTCCTTAAGAATTTCTATAAATGCATTGTCTGCAGCAGGTTACATTAACGGTAGAGGAAAAGAACTTGTAGATTTTTTTGGATGATTAAACCAAAAAAATATTGAAATTTTGGAGAAGAAATACTCTTTTCCTCTGCCCTGTACTTTCTACCCCCACATATACAACAGTATTTGTATATACAGTGGTTGAGTAGTAAGGTTGGGGATATGTCCTTAGAAAAGAAGTATTGGCGAAATATTTGGTTTGTTTGAACAGTGTACCAACTGATTATAGATGATAGTGAGAATCCTGCCAATACAATATTTTTGTGGGAAGAAGTTGGGCAGAATTGTAACTTTGGAGTTAACTGAAATTGTTCTGTGGTAAAGGAATTTAAGTAAATAAGGAAGGGAATTTCCTAACTGCACAAAAGTTCTTGTTCTTGTTGTATAACAACAACAAAAATGAAATCCACTTATTCAAGAAAATTTGCTCTAATAGATAAATTATTTCAAAAGCATTAAGTACACTTCTCAGCACTAGTTTTTCTGTTACAAATAATCAGTCTTTTACATCAGAGTGATACATTAAAATGAAGCACATTAGACCTATTAAAACAACCATTTACTAAAATACCCTTAAAATTAGTTTAAAAATTGAGTAATTAGGCCCATGCTGAGATAACATTACATTTGCATGTATTGCCTTCAGCTTATGGCCCAGTATTTTTTTCATTAGCTGTTAATGTGTAAATTGGCTGTTAAAGAATGCTTTATGTTTTCAGTTATGTTTTAATAAAATAAAAGAGGATATTATTACCTCCTCAGACTGTAAAGAATAGTATTTCTAGGCTAACAAAATGAATTTCTTGTACTTCAATCGATGTTTGGCAGGTGAAATCATATATACAAAAACAAATTTCTCTGAGATGATGTGTATATCACATGATGCGAATGTAAATAAGTAGAAGACTCCTTTTAAAAGAAGGGATAGACAAATTCTTAATATGGCACATGAATATTGAACCTAATTGGGTATCTGTTGAAACTGTTTTGTGGTAGTTAAATATGTTTTAGTCACGTAGAAATAGAAAACTATTAGCGGGCCCTTTGCAGCTGATTACACCTTGTAGCAAAACCTTGAGCCCCATAAAGATCAGAGGGCAGAGAGAAGATTCTTTTGTGACACAGGATCAAAATAGGGGATTAACAAAACTAGTTGGGCCACCTTTCAGCCTACACAACACTCCATTAACAGCATTTCCAGAATTACTAGGCTATTTGTACCCCAGCATTGCCATAACTCTCTACAGGGGAGGAAGGATAACACAATGATCAACATTACCTAGCTTCAGACCTTTACTTATCACTGAATATCTGTGTGACCTGAGGAAGTTTCTTAAACCCTCTAAACCTCCGTTCTACCATCTGTAAAATAGGGCAGATGATAGTTCCTACTTCATAGGATGGTATAAGAATTAAATGAGCTAGCATGCATAAAACAACTAACGTGGTGCACAAAACTTCATGAACACCCAGTATTGTCGTGCCATAGGCTAGATATCAACATAGTTTATCACTGGTAATGGTCACGCTGATAACTTGGTTAAGGTGATGCCTGCTGGGTTTCTCCTTTCCACACCATATCATTAGAGGCAAGTCACAAAGTTCAACCCACACTCATGGGGAAGCAAATTAAGATCTACCTCTTAGAAGGAGGGATATATCAAAGAATTTGTTAATATATACTAAAACCACAGTAATTAATCAATATTTTGGGGGAGATACTTTGAGGCTCTACAAATATCCTATTTCTCCTTGTTTCACCCACTAATTTAACACTGACCCATGGATCTTGCTTGCAGCAATTATTATGATGTTGTAATGGTGATTTTCTATTCTCCTCATTCCTTTTCAACATACTGATACATATGATTCCCTAATTCACCATGTCTGTGTGTCTTTGATCATGTATTCACTCTGTCTGACCTTGTCCTCCTGCCCCATCACTCCCTCAGTGGCAAATACTTCTTGTCTTTTATGGCTCAGCACAAGAGTTACCTCTTTTTATTTTATTTTTATTTTTTTATTATCTTTTTTAAATTTTATTTATTTATTTTTACCCCAAAGCCCCAGTAGATAGTTGTATGTCATAGCTGCACATCCTTCTAGTTGCTGTATGTGGGACACGGCCTCAGCATGGCCGGAGAAGCAGTGCGTCTGTGCGCGCCCGGGATCCGAACCCGGGCCGCCAGCAGCAGAACGCACGCAATTAACCGCTAAGCCACGGGGCTGGCCCAAGAGTTACCTCTTTTTAGAAGCCTAGCTATCCCATTTCCCATCCAAAGTAGAATTGGCCACATTTTTAATTCCTGAGGCCATGCTGTATTTACAACTATCATATGGCCGACATATATTTGTTATTGAACTTTTAAAAATATTTCTCTTATGATGTTCTATGAAAGGCAGGAAGTATTTCGTATTATCTTTCTATCTCTAAGTGCCTAGTACAAAATCTGGGACATTATAGGCAAATCAGTAAATGCTTGTTATATTAGTGAATGCATAAAAAAGCAGTTGGGAAAATTTGGTCTTCAGTTTGAGGCATTTATTCACAAACTAGACCCAGACTTAAAAGGAACTCAGCACATCAAAGAACCCACCTTATTTTTATCAGCTTTGTAAGATATACAAGGGAGACCTTACATATTTTTCTCTCATCCTCCTCTTCATCTTTATCCTGTCTCAAGCCTATCTTCCATTCTGCCGTATTTCACCTGAAACCATCATTTCAATCAGCAGACTGTAATTGGCTAGAGAAATTGGGGGGCAGAAGAGTTACTAATGTAGATCAAGGAGTGACCAGGGAAGCAGGAGGAATAACTGGAAAGAATAGTGTCATGGAAGCCAAGGAATTTGACTAAGAAGAGAGCTTAAAAAGGGTAAGAACTGAAGTAGCATTAATTTAGCAGCAAGGAAGTTATTGGTTACCTTTGCCAAAGCTGTTTTAGTACAGCTATGGTGGCAGAAGCCATGAATTTAAGATAGCTAATGTATGCTATTGAAAAGATCTTGGCTATCAAGGAAAGGAGAGAGAATGAGAGAGCAAGAACAAGAATAAGGTAGAGGCAGATGCAGGATTAAAGAAGTAGTTAATTTTTGTTTTGTTTTGTTTTTCTAAAACCAAGACTTGAGCACATATATATTCTGAGGGAAATAAGCCATAAGGGTGAGGGTATCTGAAAGAGCAGTGCTGAAGGGTGGGATTGTCTTGACATGAGTGCAGCCATATTTGGCCATTCCATTAACCTATAGCTACCAGCACACAAAGAAATATAAAGCTGCTTTCTGTGTGGTGGGAACTGGCCTTTTTCCTGGGAACTGGCCTTTCTCCCATGGAGATAGTTGCAATTTGTAAAAATTTCAAGATCCTTTGGGTGTCGGCAGCCTGGGGCAGACTGGCCATCTGTGCCGGGCTGGGACAATAACCAGCGAAAACAATGCACATACACAACTCCCGGGCTGGAGCGATAGCCAGGAGGCTCAGTGCACCTATGCTGCTGATAACCATTTGTGCATGAGAACACTGAATGCTTGCTCTATAAACTCTGTAACTGCTTATATAAACTGCTGGAAACCAGGGCCTGGCGAGAGTCGCACCTGTGGAAGGGATGCCTGGCCCAGGACCTCTGATGATCAGATTCCTGCCCAGCTGTGTCAATTGAAGGGCCTCTCCCTGGCAGTGGGGCATGAATGTTGTGAGTAACCGATCTGAGATGTTCTCTTTTCTGTCAGCCTGCTGTTTCTCTTTCCGATTGATTTGTGTCATTTCCCTTCAGTGGATGTGGATGTTTTCCGTTTCCAGTCGATCTGATGTTTTTCCCTCTTAATATTTGACCTATTCCGATCAGTTTGTGGACTATCGCCTCTATATAATAAAATATACCTTCAATCCATTTGTTTGGAGTGGAAAGTTTCTTTTACGTCTCTGATCGATTCCCTGAACCTCTCAAAACAGGGATCTAGAGCCTAGATAGAGGTTATAGGAATCAATGGTGCTGAGAGAAGCTTGAGGCCAATATTCCCTAAAGGCTATGTCCCTGTCATGACTGCTTTTCAGAAGGAGGAAGGAGAAAGAAGGGTCAGCTTCTCATGTATTCATACACTTGACTTGTACTCACTTGCCTCTTTCATTTTAGAGGAAGAATGTATATACTAGGGGTGGGGGGTTGTAAGGCCCACCAAAGGCATGTATTATTCTTTTTGAGCACACACACACTCTGAAGAAACATTTTTGGCCTTGTGGTGTCTGGACTGTATCCCTGGTATGTCCCAGAGAATGGCCTTATTTGGAAGAAACCCAAGAATATTACATCTCCCTAAGTTACTGTCTAACATTTTTCTCTCGCATAAATTATGCAAGTTCATTTAAAGAAGTGAGAAAATGTCTTCCATTTATTCAAACTATTCATTCAAACTATTCATACTAGATTTGGAGAAGTATTGCATATCAAGAGAAAGAAGTTTTCTGGCAGCTCTTTCGCTTAGAAATTTAGCCAGTTTTTCAGACATCTTTCATGTGCCAGACTAAATTTTTTTTTTTATGGCTCTGTAACGTTAAGTTAGGGTTGAAGTTCTGTGGTGCGTTTCTGTGGAGGAATATTTTCTCTGTTTTGATCTTTTGAAATCAAGTTTAGTTTTCTTGTCATTTCTTTTTTGTTTTTTGGTAAGGAAGATTGGCCCTGAGCTAACATCTGTGCCCATCTTCCTCTGCTTTATATGTAGGACGCCTGGCACAGCATGGCTTGGTGAGCAGTATGTAGGTCTGCACCCGGGATCCGAACCTGTGAACCCCAGGCCACAGAAGCAGAACTCATGAACTTGTCCACTATGCCGCCAGGCTGGCTCCCCTAGTTTTCTCGTCATTTTTGAGGCATAAGTACATCTGGAGATAAGAGATTACTGAAAACAGTAGACCCATATGTAGACTATGGCACTGCTTATACTCTTATACTTGAAGGTTTTTCTACAATAGGGAAAGTCATACTCAGAGAATATTTGAAAACGTGATTGCATCTGGGAAGTAACATTTGAATGTGTCTATGCTTAATCATTGTTAAATTGCTGATAGTAATACATGTTCAGAGTAGTACAATGAAATATAGGCATATCTAGGGAACATATTTTTCAGACAAAATTAAAAACACCTCTTGCCAAATACATTCAAGCACTTGATTAAAGTCATTTCTTTAATCTTCCTAACTATTGTTTTGCATAAGAACACCATATTGCAGTATTACATTATTAAAATAATAATTTGCATAATTGGGTCAATCTTCATTTTAAAAATTTCCTAAATATATATTTACTGAATCTAGGCAACTGGTATTTTTTATATGACCTGTTTCCTTCTAGTTTTAGATTATTTAAAACGCTGCATTTTAAATGTTTGGTATACATTTTACTAAGTGTTCTATGTTTTAAGGGTTCTCAGAAGAATAGAAAGATATCAAGTACAGTGCTTATTGTTCGTTCTTGTCTTGTTCAGTTTCTTTAGAAAGCTCCCTGCAATACTTTGTATTCAGGTCATCTGACAAGTGGATTAAGAGTGTTTGAGTGAGAGATGGATTGAGCAGGGAGGGTAGGTAATAGAATAGTTGGGAAAATGGCCCAGGAAGAAGAAATCAAATGTTTCTTTCAAGGATTTATCGTCTTCTTTCCTCTTTGTTTTCTTTATTTTGAGACGAATTTATAAATGATTAAAAGTATGGGAAATAACTGAATAGTGTAACAAACAGCTATGTACACCAGTCCCAGAATTAACAAATGTTAACATTCTTTGTGCCTCAAGTATTTTTTTTTTAAATTTTATTTATTTATTTATTTATTTTTTCCCCCAAAGCCCCAGTAGATAGTTGTATGTCATAGCTGCACATCCTTCTAGTTGCTGTATGTGGTACGCGGCCTCAGCATGGCTGGAGAAGCGCTACATCGGTGCGCACCCGGGATCCGAACCCGGGCTGCCAGCAGCAGAGTGCGCGCACTTAACCGCTAAACCACAGGGCCGGCCCTCCAATATTTTTATATAAACCAACAGTACATTACAAATAAGATTGACGTCCTCTTTGTTCTCATTTACTTTCCCTTTCCGACTGCTGTATAGTAAGTCATTGAACAAATACAGTTTACTTAGTCATTCTCCTGCTGAAGAAAGCATAGGTTAATTCTACTTTTTGCTATTAACAACAATGGTGCTGTGGCTGGCCCGGTGGCATAGTGGTTAAGTTCATATGCTCTGCTTCAGCGGCCTGGGGTTAGCGGGTTCAGATCCCGGGCTCAGACCTACACACTGCTCATCAAGCCATGCTGTGGTGGCGTCTCACATGCGAAATAGAGGAAGATGGGCACAGATGTTATCTCAGAGATAATCTTCCTCAGCAAAAAGAGGAAGATTAGCAACGAATGTTAGCTCAGGGTCAATCTTCCTCACCAAAAAACAAAAAAAAAAGAACAATGATGCCATGTAAATATTTCTTGGTGCAAAAATGCAGAAGTTTCTCTAGAGTGTATAATTACAAGAAGAATTTATGGGTTTAGGGAATGACAATTTTCATTTCTGAAAGATATTTTCAAATTGCTCTCTAAAGCTGTTATACCAATTCACATTCCTGTCCATAGAGTGTGAGAGTTGATGTTTTCTCACATCCTTCTCAACACTTCATAATCAATGTTCTTTTTGCCTATTGGTAGCTAAGAAATGGTATTTTACTATTGTTTTAATTTCCATTTCTCTGATATCTAGAGAAATTGATACTTTGTTTTACTTCTACCACCCATTCAGGTTCTCTTTCCTGTGAATTTTCTGTTTATTGCATCCTTTGTCTATTTTTAATTATATTGTTTATCTTTGCTTAAGTCCATTTAAAGTTCTGGATACTTCTAATTCACCTGTTTTTTATGTAGTAAATGTCTTTTCAAAGTCTGTTTTGAGTCCTTTAACAAGTTTTCAGTGTCTCTTTTCATAAATAATTTATGTTTTGGTGCGGTCAAAGTTTTTTCCTTAATGAATTTTCTTCGTGCCCTGTCAAAGAAATCTTGTTCTTTCCTGAGATCCTAATGACAGTCTCCCTTGTTTTTTCCCTAATACTTTTGGGTTTTTACTTTTTAATCTTTTTTAATTCCTTTTAATTTACTTTTTAAAAACCCCGTTGGAATTTACATTACATGTATGGTCTGAAATAGGAATATACTTCTATTTTTCCCCTGATGGGTAAAACCAGTTGTTGAGGCACCATTTATTGAACTGTCTATCCTGCCCCACTGATTGGAAATGCTGCTTTCAAGCTCCCATAGACTTAAATTTATATCAGTTCTTTTTTATTTTATTTTATTTTGTTCCCACAAAGCCCCAGTAGACAGTTGTGTCATAGTTGCACATCCTTCTAGTTGCTGTATGTGGGACGCAGCCTCAGCATGGCCGGACAAGCAGTGCGTCGGTGCGTGCCCGGGATCCGAACCCGGGCCGCCAGTAGTGGAGCACGCGCCCTTAACCGCTAAGCCACGGGGCCGGCCCATATATATCAGTTCTTTATTCCAGTTCATTAATCTGTGTATGTGCCTGCACGAATAGCACACTTTTTCAACTACTAAAGCTCTATAAGAAGCAATGATATTTAGTATGTTACTCCCTTCCCACCTCCAGTGCTTTTTTGTTTTATCCAAATTGTCTTAGCTGTTCTTACAGCTTTAGTTTTCCATATTAGTTTTTCCAATACTTTATTAAGATATGTTTCCAAACATCCTGTACAATTGAAAGAATTTTACAGTGAATCATTATATATCCCCCTTCTATACCCATCATTATTAACATTTCATTATACTTGTTTTATCCCATATCTGTCCATCTATCAATCCTTTTATCTACCCATAAACACATCTTTGTTTTTGGTGCCATTTCAAAGTAAATCGCAAACATCAGTACTTCCTCAAATTACTTCAGTATGAATATCATTAACTAGAATTCAATGTTTGTTTACAGTTTGTTTTTCTTTTGATGTAAGGTTTCCATACAATAAAACGCACAAATTTTATGTGTACATACTCAAAATTTTTACCAATGTGTACACCTGTGTAATTCATGCCTCTATCAAGATAATAGAACATTCCCATCACCCTAGAGTGTTACCTTAGCCTTTTCCCAGTCAACACCAACTCCCACCCTTCCCAGAAGCAATCTGTTTTTTAATCTCAAACTGAGAATAGTTTTATTACCTGTTCTAGAATTTCATATAAATGAAATCATACAGTATATACTTTACTGTGTAAAGTTTCTTTCATTCAGCATAATGTTTTTGAGATTCATCCATACTTTTGTATATATCATTAGTCCATTACTGTTTATTGCTAATATTCCATTGTATTAATATAACAGTTTATCTACTCTTCTACTGAATTAATATTTAATCAGCTTATCTCATATCTTTCAATAATATTTTGTAATATTATTATTATTGTTTTTTTGCTGAGGAAGATTCTCCCTGAACTAACATCTGTCGCCAATCTTCCTCTTTTTGCTTGAGGAAGATTCACCCTGAGCTAACATCTGTTGCCAGTCTTCTTCTATTTTGTATGTGGGTCGCCACCACTCGCATGGCCACTGATGAGTGATGTAGGTCCATGCCTGGGAACTGAACCTGGGCTGCCAAAGCAGAGTGTTCTGAACTTAACCACTGGGCCACCTGGGCCGTCCCCTGTAATATTACTTTTATGTCTTGCACTCTTTTGCTGATGTATGTATGTTAATATAAAAATAGGGCACCGTACACATGTGCCCTATTACCCCTTTCACCCTCCTCCCTCTCCCCTTCCCCCCTGCTAACCACCAGTCTAATCTTTGTGTTTATGTATTTGTTTGTTGTTGTTGTTTTTATCTTCCACTTATGAGTGAAATCATACAATATTTGTCTTTCTCTGTCTGACTTATTTCGCTTAGCATAATACCCTTAAGGTCCATCAGTGTTGGCACGAAAGGCAAGATTTCATCTTCTTTATGGCTGAATAGTATTCCATTTTGTGTACATACCACATCTTTATCCATTCATCCATTGATGGGCACTTGGGTTGTTTCCAAGTCTTGGCTATTGTGAATAATGCTACAATGAACATAGGGATTCAAAGATCTTTACACCTTTGACTTTTCTCATTATTTGGATAAATACCCAGAAGTGGAATAGCTGAATCATATGGTAGTTCTATTCTTAATCTTTTGGGGAATCTCCATACTGTTTTCCATAGTGCCTGCATGAGTCTACATTCCCACCAGCCGTGTATGAGGGTTCCTTTTTCTCCAAATCCTCTCCCACACTTGTTATTTCTTCTTAATTGCAGTCATTCTGAAGGGCATGAGGTGATATCTCATTGTGGTTTTGATTTGCATTTTGTTAATTTAGTGATGTTGCACATCTTTTTATGTGCCTGTTGGCCATCAGTATATCTTCTTTGGAAAATGTCTGTTCAGATCCTTTACTCATTTTTTTTCTTTTTCGTGAGGAAGGTTTGCCCTGAGCTAACATCTGTGCCAATCTTCCTCTATTTTATATGTGAGTCGCCGCCACAGCATGGCCACCAATGAGTGGTGTAGGTCTGCTCCCAGGAACCAAACCTGAGCTGCTGAAGTGGAGTGTGCTGAACTTAACCACTAGGCCAGGGGCCGGCCCCATTGGCCCATTTTATAATCAGGTTGTTTGTTTTTCTGTTGTTGAGTTGTATGAGTTCTTCATATATTTTGGATAGTAACTCCTTATCAGATATATGATTTGCAGATATCTTCTCCCAATTGTTAGGTTGTCTTTTTGTTTTCTTGATGATTTCCTTTGCTGTTCAGAAGTTTTTTAGTTTGATGTTGTCCTATTTGTTTTTTCTTTTGTTTCCCTTGCCTGTTGAGACATGTAGTCAAAAAGATACCGGTAATGTCAAAGAATGTATTGCCTATGTTTTCTTCTAGAATTTTTATGATTTCAGATCTTACATTCAAGTCTTTAATCCATTTTGAGTTAATTTTTGTGTGTAGTGTAAGATAATGGTCTACTTTCATTGTTTTGCATGTGGCTGTCCAGTTTTCCCAACACCATTTATTGAAGAGACTTTCTTGGAGCTGATTTTCATATGCTTATGTGCCATCTCTGTATCTTCTTTCATGGGGTATCTGTTAAGATCTTTGGCCCATTCTATCTTTTCCTTAGCCTTCTTTTACTTTAGGGACTGTGATGATTAATTTTATGTGCCAACTTGACTTTGATACAGAATGCCCAGATATTTTGTCAAATATCAGGAGCACCTGACAAGCTTTAATAGTTGGTGTCATTAGTTCTAAATACTGTCTTTTAGTTTTAGATATTTTATATTATCCATTGTAATTTTCTCTATAACTCATGGCTTCTGTAGAGTATCGTCTTTTAGTTTCCAAATAATGAGGTTTTTGGACCATTTATTTTTGTCATATTTCTCTTTTGATTTCACTATTATAAGAAAAAGTGGTCAGTTATAATAATTCTGTACAATTTTTTGATACTTTCACTATGGCTAAGTATATGGTTAGTTTTTGTAATAGTGACATGTGTACTTGAAAAGCTGTATATTATCCAGTTGTCACATACAAGTTTCGTATTGTATATGTAAGCAATATTGTGTGGTGTTTAGGAGCACGGAATACTTTGTGACCTTGAATGCTGAGTTTACCTCTTATAAGCTATATCATCTTGGAAAAGCCACTTAATCTCGCTAGGCCTTAGTATTACACACTTTTTACAGATACCTGACACATAGTGAGTACCTAATAAATGTTTTCTATTATCATTTGATTAAGAATGCTGTTTATGGTATTCACATCTTCTGAATCCTTATTCATTTTTTACATGCCTCATCTGTTTCTTCAAGAGTTATGTTCAATCTACTCTCATTGTGGGCATGTGAGTTCCACTTTTTAGTTAATTAGGTTTTTAACTTTTAATGAATTACTTTTTTGTGGCTATGTTGCTAAATATATACAATTTAATTTTTACTTTGTAGTGGTTTATCCTTTTATCTCAATATTGCTACACTAATATTCTTTTAGTTCATAGCTGCCTATTATTATACCATTCTTTATGATTTTTGTGTCATAAAGGTAATGTTGTATTAAGTGGTTGTTTTCATAATAATGTTTTGTATAAATAACCTAGAAATTTCAGCAACTTTTAAACACAAGCATTCATTTCTGGCTTAAGCATTTGTCTCAGTTAGCTGGAATTCAGTTCATCTAAGAAAGTTTTGTATGGGCTTGATTCTAAGCTACAACTCGTGCCCAGGTCATGGGTTTCTCCTGCAACCAATGGCGGCCCAAAACGTACTGTATTAGTTTGCTAGGGCTGCCATCACAAAGTACCACAAGCTAGGTGGCTCATACAACAGAAATTTATATTCTCACAATGCTAGAGACCAGAAGTCCTAGATCAAGTTGTCTGTAAGGTTGGTTTCTTCTGAGACATCTATCCTTGGCTTATAGATGGCCATCTTCTTCATGTATCTTCACATGGTCTTCCCTCTGTAGCTGTCTATATCCATATTTCCTTTTCTTCTAAGGAGACCAATCATATTTAGATCAGGGCTCACCCTAATGATGTCATTTTAACTTAATTATCCATTTGAAGATCCTATCTCCATGTACAGTCACATTCTGAGATACTGGGGGTTAGGACTTCAACATATGATTGAGGTGAGGAGGGACACAATTCAGGCTATAACATATGCTTTTCTCTTTGCAAAAGGTAGAGTTCAAGAGGGCAAGCAAAACGCTACTAGTAGGTTTAACGTTTCTGCTCCAGTCAGATCTGTTAACATTCTGTTGGGTAAAGCAATTCACATGGCCAACTCCACTATCAATGGAAAGGGGAATTAGTAATACTTTACTTCTACTAGGAGGAATTGCAAAATCACATAGCAAACATTGTAGACCGGAGAGGAGTGAACAAGTGGTAATGATAATGCTGCAAACTACCAAAATTGAGTGGTTTTCAAGAGCAGAGACTCTGAAGCCAGAGTGAGTGGATTCATATTCTAGACCTGCCACTTAGTTACTTAAGTTCTATGTGCCTCCGTTTCCTTATCTGTAAAATAGGAGTAATAATACTACTTTATATGGTTATTTTGCAGAGCTCCTGACTCCCATCTTCTGTGTGTCATTGTTATGTATTTTAGATCCATTCTCTTCTAATCCTTCTTAGTCATTATCATAATATTTTGATTTTCCCGCATGTTAACCAGTTTCTTACTAAACATAGAGCTTTGAAAATCCCATTTTTTTCTTCTAGTGTCAGTTTCCTTCTGGTTGATGAATGTAATTGGGCAGTTATATCTGTTGGGTTCTATGAACAGTAAATTCTATGTTTTTATATGTGTAAAATGTATTTTCAAATAGTCATTTAATCATATTTTAGCTGGTACTAGAATACAAGGAAGACTTTTTTTTAAAATAATTTTTTTCTGTCTTAATTTTCATTCCTTTCTAGATAATGTCTTTTTTTTCCCTTGTCGCTTTATGTACAGGCATGCCTTGGAGATATTGCGGGTTCAGTTCCAGCCCACCACAATAAAGCAAATATCACAACAAAGCAAGTCATATGAATTTTTTTGGTGTCCCAGTTCATATAAAAGTTATGTTTACACTATACTGTAGTCTATTAGGTGTGCAATAGCATTTTGTCTAAAAAACAATGTACATATCTTAATTAGAAAACACTTTATTGGTAAAAAATGCTAACCACCATCTGAGCCTTCAGCAAATTGTAATCTTTTTCCTTCCGGAGGGTCTTGTGAAAAGCACAATATCTGCGAAGCTCAGTAAAGCAAAGCACAGGAAAATGAGGTATGCCTGTATAAATATACACACATATATATTCTTTTAGTAAGATATTCTAACCATAATTTATTTTTATGTATTTGTTTTGGGACCCACCGTAGATTTGAAATATGAGGAGTGACATCTGTTATACATTCAGCAAAATTATCAGCAATATTCCTCTGTTTCTCTATTTGCTCATACTATTCTACTTGTCTTTTCGTTTTTTCATCTTTTTTCTCTGTGTGCTGCATTCTGAGTGACGTCCCTAGACCTGTCTTTCACTTCACCATTTTCTTTCTTTGGCTATAGCCAGACTGATGTTCAACCCATCCACTGAGAATATTTCACTTATTTCAAAGACTGTATTGTTTTCATCAGTTGAGCAGATATTAATTTATTTTATTTTTTCTGTATCCAATGGTTTATATATATTTTTCAGGACATTAATTTGTAGCACAGGTTTAGGTTCACAATACAATTGAGAGGAAGGTATAGATTTCCCATATACCCCTTGACCCACATATGCATAGCCTCCCCATTATCAATATCCTACACCGGAGTGGTACATTTGTTACCCTTGATGAACCTAACTGACACATCATAAACACTCAAAAGTCCGTAGTTTACCTTAGTGTTCACTCTTCTTCTTGTACATTTTATAGGTTTGGATAAATGTATAATGACACGTTTCCATCATTATATAGTATCATACAGAGTATTTACACTGCCTTAAAAATCTCCTCTGGAAACCACTCATCTTTTTATTGTTTACAGTTTTGCCTTTTCCAGCGTGTCATACAGTTGCGACCATACAATATGTAACCCTTGCAGGTGGGCTTCTTTCACTTAGTAATATGCATTTAAGTTTTCTCCACAACATTTTATGACTTGATAATTCATTTTTTGGGCACTGAATAATATACCACTGTCTGGATATACCAGTTTATGTCTCCATTCACCTACTGAAGGGCATCTTAGTTGCTTCCAGTTTTGGCAATTATGAATAAAGCTGCTATAAACAGCACTGTGCACGTTTTTCTGTAGATGTAAATTTTCAGATACTTTGGGTAAACAACAAGGAGAACAATGCTTGAATCATCTGGTAAGACTGTATTTGGTTTTGTAAGAAACCACCAAACTGTCTTTCAAAGTGGCTGTAACAGTTTGTATTCTCACCAGCAATTAATAAGAATTCCTGTTTCTCCACATCATTGCCAACATTTGGTATTATCAGTGTTCCAGATTTTTATAGTCTGTGATTCATATTGGAAGTGTGTTATTGACCCTATGAGAATTTAAAGGAAGCTCTGCCCTTCAGGATGCTGCAAGTACTCCTTTAGGATTGTAATGTGCTGCTTGGCAAACGTCTCCACGTTTCAATTTCTCAAATACTCAATGGAAGGCGAATAGGAAAAAAACAGAGCAAGACTACATGTGAGAAGATAGAAATGAACAAAAAGTTAAAAATGAGAAGTTATGGGTAAGCACCACTTATTATTAAAGGGAAGAGAAGAGTAATTTTGACCTACTTTACATAAATTGTCTAGTTAGAGTGTTGGCAATAACCTTTCAAGGTCCATTCTAATTCAGGGATTCAAAGATTTCCACAACCCATTGTAGCTAGTGTGTTATAGGGTTCTGGCTAATAATAGAGATACTAGTGTTTACGTTGTTAATGAGCTAGACACTGGATATTAATATGAATGAGAGACATTTCCTTGTTCCACAATCCAGAAGCAGAGTCAAGAAGGTAAACAATCACATATAGTGTAATAAAGGTTATGGTGTTACACTAGAGGTTTGTGCAAAAAAATGTATCTAGAAGAGCCTATAGGGAGTGTAAGGGAAAGAGTGGGAAAGAGACTAACTCTATCAGACGATATGTGGGAAAGTCTTTGTCAAAGTGGTAATATTTGAATTGGGTCTTGAACAATGAATAAGAATTCTCCCAAAAAGGAAGAAGAGGTATGAAAGGGCATTGTATGTTCAGGAAATGTTGAATATTACCATAATACTAGCATGCAGATTGAATAGGAACAAGTGGGTTGGGAGGAAATTAGGAAGTTATTTTGGTGATTGTGAAAAACCTGTATGTCAAACTAAGATGTAACCTGTAGGTAGTAGAGAGACGTTGAAAGGTCTTAAGTAAGGAGGTGACACGGTCAAATATGTTTTATGAATCTGTGAGCAATCTGAAGAATATATTATGGGAAGAGACAGGGATGGTAAGACACTAGTAAACAGGTCATAGCTTTTCTTACAAACCTACTGTGTATTGCTGCACTGTGCAAGTTAATTTATAGTTTAATTTTATTTTATTGTGGTAGGAATCTTAACGTGAGATTTACCCTCTTAACTTTTATGGGTACAATACCTTACTGTTGACTTAAGTACAGTGTTCTACAGCAGATCTCTAGAGCTTACTCAACTTGCTTAACTGAAACTTTATGCCCATCGATTAGTAGCTCCTCATTTTCCCCTATGCTCATGCCCTGGAAATGAACATTCCAGTCTTTGACTCTGAATTTGACTATTTTAGATACCTCATATAAGTGGAACAATGCAGTACTTGTCTTTCTATGTCTGGCTTATTTCATTTAGCATAATAACCTCAAGGTTCATCCATGTTGCAGCATGTTATAGAATTTCCTTCTGTTTTAAGGCTGAATAGTGTTACATTGTATGTATATACCACATTTTTATCCATTTATCCATCGAAAGAAATTTAGATTGTTTCCATATCTTGGCTATTGTGAATAATGCTGCAATGAACATAGGAGTGTTAATATGTCTCTGAGATCCTGATTTCAGTTCTTTTGGGTAAATACAAGGAAGTGGGATTGCAGGATCATGTGGTAGTTCTATTTTTAATTTTTTGAGGAACTTACATATGATTTTCCATAGCAGCTTGACCATTTTACATTTCCACTAAAAGTACACAAGGTTTCCAATTTCTCCACATCCTTGCCAACTCTTGTTGTCTTTTGTTTTTTTGATAATAGACATTCTAGCAGTTGTGAAGTGATATCTCGTTGTCGTTTTGATTTGCTGTTCCCTGATAATTAGTAATGTTGAGGACCTTTTCATATATCTGTTGGTCAATTGTATGTCTTTGGAAAAATGTCTATTCAAGTCCTTAGTCCATTTTTAAATCAGGTTCATAGTCTTTTTGCTATTGAGTTGTAGGCATTGCTTACATATTTGGGAGATTAACCCCTTATCAGATATATGATTTGCAAATATTTTCATTCATTCCATAGGTAATTTTTCCACTCTCCTGATTGTGTTCTTTGAGGCACATAAGTTTTTAGGTTTTATGTAGTCCCAGTTGTATGTTTTTGCTTTTGTTGCCTTGAGTTTTGGTGTCAGATCCATGAAATCATTTGCAAGACCAATGTCATGAAGCTTTTTCCCTATATTTTTTTCTTGAAATTTCACAGTATGAGGTCTTATGTTTGTCTTTAATCCATTTTTACATGATATTTGTGTATGGCATGAAATAAGAGTGCAGTTTCATTCTTTTGGATACAGATATTCAGTTTTCCTAACACCAGTTGTTGAAGAGATTATCCTTTCCCCATTGTGTATTCTTGGCACCCTTGTCAAAGATCAGTTGACCTTACATGTGTTGATTTATTTCTGTGCTCTCTCTTCTGTTCCATTGGTTTATGTGTGTCTTTATGTCAATATTATACTCTTTTGGGCCGGCCCTGTGGCTTAGCAGCCCGGGTTCGGATCCCGAGCATGCACCGGCGCACCGCTTCTCCGGCCATGCTGAGGCCCCGTCCCACGTACAGCAACTGGAAGGATGTGCAGCTATGACATAAAACTATCTACTGGGGCTTTGTGGGAAAAAACTAAATAAATAAAATTATAAAAGAAAATATTATACTCTTTTGAGTAATGTAGCTTTTTAAGATATTTTAAAATCAGACAATGTTGACCTCTAACTTTGTTGTTCTTTCTCAGAATTGATTTGTCTTTTCGTGGTCTTTTGTGGTTCCATGTGAATAGTAGAATTGTTTTTTTCCATATCTGCCAAAAATTTCATTGGCATTTTGATAGGGATTGCCTTGAATCTGTAGATGCCTTTGGATATTATGGACATTTTATCCATATTAAGTCTTGCAATCCATGAATATTAAATGTCTTCCCATTTGTTTGTATCTTAATTTCTTTCATGAATATTTTATAGTTTAAAGTGTACAAGTTTGTCACCTTTTTTATTGATATAATTGGCAAACAGCATTATATTAGTTTCAGGTGTGCAATGTAATGATTTCATATTTGTATATATTGCAAAATGGCCACAACAAAGAATTCAGTTAACATTGGTCACCATACATACATGATTTATTATTTTGAGTAGAAGTGGTGATATTGAGCATCCTTGCCTTTTTCCTGATCTTAAGGGAAGCACTTTTAGTTTTTCCTATCAATTAAGTATAGTTGTGGACTTTTCATATATGGCCCTTATTGTGTTGAGATGCTTTTCTTCTATTCATAGGTTTTGAGAGTCTTTGTCATGAAATGATGTCGAATTTGGTCACCAAATGCATCTATTGAGATGTTTTGCATCTTTTGAGATGATGTGATTTTTACCCTTTATTATGTTAATATAATATGTCATATTACGTGATTTTTGTATGTGAACCATCCCAGCATTACAGGGATAAGTCCTGTTTGGTTATGGTGTATGATCCTTACAATGGACCGTTGGACTGGCTTGGCTAGTATTTTATTGAGGATTTTTGTATTTATATTCATCAGGGATATTCATTGATAGTTTTGTTTACTTGTGGTGCGTTTGTCTGTTTCTATTAGAGTAATACTGGCCATATAAAGTTACATTGGAAGTGTTTTCTCCTCTTCAATTTTTTGGAAGAATTTGACAAGGATCAGTGTTAATTCTCTTTTAAATATTTGGTAGAATTCATTAGTGGAGTATGATGGTCCTGGCTTTTTATTGTTGGGAGGTTTTTGATGACTGATTAAATCTCCATACTAGTTATAGGTCTGTTCAGACTTTTCTATTTCTTCATGATTTAATTTTGATAGGTTGTATGTTTCTAAGAATTTATCCATTTCTTCTAGATTATCCATTTTGTTGATGTGTAATTGTCCATAGTTATCCCTTACAATCTTTTTTATTTCTGTGTCATCAGTTCTTATGTCTTATTTATTTCTGATTTTATTTATTTGTCTTTTTTTCTTAGTTGAGTGAAGCATTTGTTAATTTTGTTTGTCTTATCAGAAAAACAGCTCTTACTTTCATGATCTTTTCCTATTGTTTTTCTACTTTGTATTTCTTATTTCTGCTCTATTTTTTGTGTGTGTGTGTGTGAGGAAGATCAGCCCTGAGCTAACATCCATGCTAATCCTCCTCTTTTTGCTGAGGAAGACCATCCCTGAGCTAACATCTATTGCCAATCCTCCTCCTTTTTCTCCCCAAAGCCCCAGTAGATAGTTGTTTGTCATAGTTGCACATCCTTCTAGTTGCTGTATGTGGGACGCGGCCTCAGCATGGCCTGACAAGCCGTGGGTTGGTGTGCGCCCAGGATCTGAACCCCGGGCTGCCAGTAGCGGAGCATGCACACTTAACCGCTAAGCCACGGGGCTGGCCCCCTTTGCCCATTTTTAATTGAGTTATTTTTTGTAATTATAATGTAGCCACGGGGCTGGCCCCTAACAGTCCATTTTATTTATTTATTTATTTGTTTCTTTTTTTTGGTGAGGAAGATCGGCCCTGTGCTAACATCCATGCCAATCCTCCTCTTTTTGCTGAGGAAGACTGGCCCTGGGCTAACATCCGTGCCCATCTACCTCTACTTTTATATATGGGACGCCTTTCACAGCATGGCTCCATCAGCGGTGCATAGGTCCACACCTGAGATTCCAACCCGCAAACCCCAGGCCGCCAAAGTGGAGCATGGAAACTTAGCCATTGCCCCACCGGGCCGGCCCCTAGTTTGGTGTGTTTTGGTATTTTCTTTCTCTTTGTTGATAGTCTCATTTTGTTCATGCATTGTTCTTGTGACCTTTGTGTGCATTTTTATGAAAGCTATATTGAATTCTCCATTTCATTAGATTTTTGTTTCTGGAAATTTACCTTGTTTCTTTCTTTGAAACATCTTTGCCTGATATTTATTTTCTTTATGTCTATATTGGTGTCTATGCAGTAGGTTCCTTTCTCAGTCTTAATGAACTGGTCATGTAGAGGGGAAGACCCCCACCAATCAGCCCAGCCAGAGATTTCAGGGACCTCTACCAACTCTTTTTCCCTCAGAGAAGCAGGCAGCTATATTTTTTTAATTTCTTTTTTCACTTTCTCTGTGTTGAGCATGTGGGAGGATCTTTGGTGTCTAGCAGTCCTCACCCCTTTTTCTGTTCTCCTCCAGGCAGCAAGGCCATGCAACACCCATCAGATCTTCAAGACTAGCAAGTCAGATGCCCCTTCTTTGCATATCCCTAGACCTGGAGAAGTTGGGATATACAGACCAACTCTGTCCCTCTCGAGAGGGATGCTGAGAGCTGGGATTCCTTTTTGTTTTGTTTTTTTTTTTTTTTGAGGAAGATTGGCCCTGAGCTAACATTTGTTGCCTATCTTCCTCTTTCTTTCTTTTTTTTCTCCCCAAAGCCCCTAGTACATAGTTGTATATCATAGTTGTAGGTTCTTCTAATTCTTCTATGTGGGACACTGCCTCAGCTTGGCTTCATGAGCGCAGAGTAGGTCCACACTCAGTATCCGAACCAGCGAACCCCAGGCCGCTGAAGTGGAATGCCCAAACTTAACTGCTGCACCACTGGGCTGGCCCCCGAAGCTGGGATTCTTAATCCCGGCTCATTCTGTCCTGAACAAGGGGAAGATCTATGTCAACTACCAGTCCAATCTGCCTTATCTGTTCTTCCCTAGATGGGTAGACTGCCTGACCCATCAGAGCTCCAGGACTGGCACGACAGATGCTAATTCTTTGGGCAGACTTGGAGAAGATGGGGTGCTGGACACATGGATCAACTCTTTCCCCAGAAGTTAGCTGAGAGCTGGGATTTATTGTCCATTCACTCTATGCTGAGCAGAGTGGAGGATCTATGGTGTCTACCAGTCCAAGCTGCTATCTCTTTTATCTCCCAGGTGTCTAGACTATACCATACCTGTCAGAGCTCCAAGACTGGCAATACAGTGGCCAATCCTCTGGGTAGCCCCTTTGGAAAAGTTGGGGTACTCTACATGAGGACCAATCCCCTACAGCCCCTGGGAGAAGCTTGGAGCTAGAGGACCTCTTCCTGATCTTATGGCACTGCACCAGGTACAGGGTCTCTGGTGAGATGTCCTGAATCTCCCTACTGACTTTAGTGAGTCTAGTTTCATGTTCATCTGGGGTACAGTAGCCTTTCATTTAGTTTTGGATTTCTCACAAAGGGAATTTCTCTGTGAATTGTTGCTAAATCGGTATATTTATCAGGGAAAGAGGGTCCAGGGCTTCCTAATCTGCCATCATGCTGATGTCACTATGATCATTAACTTTTTATTTTATCTTTGCAAGTATTGTATGAGACTTTCTTGACATTTTATAGATGGCTTAACTTAAGACACACTGATTAACTAGCCCAAATTTGAGTTTGGATTTGAACCTAGGACTGTTGAGGGTATAAACTAAAGTGATTGCAGGGAAAATAGGGAAGAAAGGATGGATGTGAGAGGTGTTTCAGAGATATGATTGGTAGGACTTGATAACTGGTTGCTTATGGAGGAAGAGGAAAGGAAAGGGTTGATGATTCGTTCTTTATTTCATTCATTCAAATATTCATTCATTTATTCAATTTTTATTGAGCACTTGTTACATCAGGCACAGTGCATGGTGCTCAGTATATGGTGTTGAGAAAGCAAGAAATAGTCTCTGCTTACATGGAGCTAGACATTTGTAGCAAGGGTGTTGGGCTGAGGGTAATGCCATCAACTGACATAAGGAATGGAATATTAAGAGCAGATTTTAAGGGAGGGGGAATTTTATGGTGAATTTGAGGTTCGAAAAAATGAGGAAGATATGTCTATTAAGCACTGCAAATTAAGGACTGAATTTAGAAGATTCTAGCTAGAGATACATAAAGAGGAGTTATCAGTGTATAGTTAGCAAAGGTATGGCAATAAATGAGATAATCAAGGTGGCATGTAAAATTGAGAAGCAGGTCAATTGCATAATCTGGAAAACATTAACATTCAAGGAGGCAAGCAAAGTTCACTGAGACGAGAGAGTTATTTTATGGAAGCCAAGGGAAGGGATAGTTTCACAAAGGAGGGGAAACTCAATAGTGACAAATGCCACAGGAAGGTCAAGGAAAACAGGAACTGAAATGTGTGACTTGGATTTGACAATTAGAGGGTTATAGGTAACCTGTGTGAGAATTATATCAATATAGTTATGATCATCCAATTAACCCTCAAACCTTTTTATGTCTTATGTAATACCAGGAGAAGTGCTGTCCACATGATGGACTGTACAAATATTTTTCTAATTAATGAATAACATGGCCATTCTACTTGTGTTGACTCTGGTAAGGAATGATGAGGATTTCTGCAGAAGTTGTTCATTTTTAAGCCTTGTTATATAAACATTAGTGAATGCATAAACTAGAAATAATCTTCCCCCAAAATAACAGATATGAAAATATTCTTTCAGGACAATCAGCTATTTTTTACTTGACTATAAGTTTTATTTGTGATGAAAAACAATTAAACTTTACTTGCAACTCAGTCATAAAATTTCTCATTTGTATAGGATTTACAAATTTTCCCATCACTTTGATGTACATAAACTATATTAATCCTCAGGATAATTCTGTGAGCTATATGTTATCATTCCAGTTTTACTGATAAAGATACAAAGACTTCACAAGTTAAGTCATTTGTGAAAAGTCATTCAGCTAGTAAATGTCAGAAATGTATAGCTCAAACTCAAGTATTCAAACATAGAATTCTGTTTACTCCAAAGCATCTTTCTCCTTTCCTTTATTCTATAGTCAAATATCCAAATTTCATTTTGTTTTAAGGTATTTATCTCCTATGCAATTCTAAATAAATGTAAAGGGTTTCTTATACATTGTTGTCCAGTTTATTGATGTTATAGAACATCAGTGAAATTTGAACCTATTATTTTGATTAGATGGAATGTAATCAACATTTATTCAGCTTTGGTAATGGATAAAAAAAACAACACAGATATTTGAATTTGTTAATACATAAGTTCAATTTTTTATAATACCTGAAAAATTTGAAGTTTTCAATTGGTCAAGTAGAGGAACAAAATAGATCACAAGGGCAGCAAATAACTAAAAAAAATTAAAAAGAACATGCACACAAGGTGACGTGTACCACGAGACTATAATTCAAATGTTCACCTTTCTTAGTCCTTCTTACATATTAGAAGATAAAGAGTCATGCCCTTAATTCCTCAGAAAAGTAATGCATGTTGTGTGTGTGCATCAAGGAGAAACTCAACCTGTCCATAAAATAATGAAAAATGGAGGCTAGAAACAAAGGACAATAGCCATCATGGGATAACATGAAAGAGTCCATTCTGGTGTATAAATCGTATTCAAATCAGTACCTTCATATTGCATGAAGAAGGAGCAGAAGATTCATTTTTAGCTCATGGTTGTTAGACTGGAAATCTAAATGATGTATTCACTTTAGGCCCACTTCTCAATTCTTGTAGGAAGCCATCTTAATTCATATTTCTTGAAAATTTCAAGAATTTTTTTTTGAATTGCTATACCTTAGCTACAAAAATATACATTAAATGTGTAGGCCATTTTAGCTAGCGAAAGTAAGTTTCATTTTGTTCATTGGTATTTGGCATAGGGACGTCGTGGGATACATTTCTTCTACCTACTCTGCTTTATATTTTTTCCCCAGTCTTGCCAACTAATGCCAGTCGGAATCCTGCTGATTTAATTTGAAAATGCCAAACTGTAGGAGAATATGCTTGAAAGAGAAGGAAACAAATTTAATACAATGTCAATGTTTGCATTTCTTCTTCTTTTTTTTTTTTTTAAAGATTTTATTTGTTTATATTTATTTTTCCCCCGAAAACCCCAGTAGATAGTTGTATGTCATAGCTCTACATCCTTCTAGTTGCTGTATGTGGGATGCGGCCTCAGCATGGCCAGAGAAGCGGTTTGTTGGTGCGCGCCCGGGGTCCGAACCCGGGCCGCCAACAGCGGAGCGTGTGCACTTAACCACTAAGCCATGGGGCTGGCCCTACATTTCTTCTTAATTTAGGAAGGAATGTTGGATTTTAGAGTGAGCAAAGTGATTATTAGCTAGAAAATATCTTTTAACCTTAAACTTTTAGATTATATTTATTTAGACTATATTATTATTTATACTATTATAACAACTTTATTATATACACACATATAAAAACTTCAATATGCCTTGTATGTAAAAAGATAAATTATTTGCTTTAAAAAATTATCAAACACATCATCACACAAGAATGCATCAATTGACAGTGTAATAAAATGATAGAAATGTATTAAGAGAATATTATTGACACTTTGGCTATGTCTTCACCAAAACATCCGTTTACTCTTAAGAGACAAAATAGATCAGGGGACTCAGTTATTAAGCATCAGGTTATCGAGGACTTCTAACAACCAAAAAGCATTATCCATTTAGCAGTACTGATGATTGTTTGACAATTTATTATTAAACTGCAAAAAACAGTACATAAATCTAGCCAGCTATAGATACACACTTGATTCCCTTGATTATCATGTTCTGTCTTGGTGCAACATTATTTCTTAAAGTAGAAACAAGTCAATGCCACACGTCTCACAAGGTGAGTATAGATAAAAATAATACATCACTAATTTACTTTTCAACCATTTGAACATTTTCAGCCTTGCAGATATCACTCGAAATATTAAGATTCAACTGAAGCAATTTTTCACACTGGGTAAATTCTCTGCCATATTTGCCAAATAATATCTCATCTATTTGCTTGGAAAAGAAACTCTTTAGAGATTCAATCATTCATTCAACAGATGTTTATTGGGGACCTATAATGTGTTATGTACTGTTCTAGATAAAAGTCTCTGCCATGATGGAGCTTACATTTTACTGGAGGAACACAGGAAATAAATTAAATATGTAGAATATTCCATGGTGATATATGCTATAAAGAAAGAAAATAGAGCAGAGAAGGGAGACAGAGAGTTGGTTGTACAATTTTTAATTGCCTGTTTAGCAAAGGTCTGCCTATGCAGATGATGTTTAGGTAAGGCATGAAGGGGGTAAGGGAACTAATCATGTGGATTTATAATAACATTCCAGTCAGAGAGAACAGACATCCCTGAAGCAGTAACAAGACTATAGTTTTCAAAATATAGAAAGGAGGCCCATGTGGGTGGAATGGTATGAGCAAAAGTGGGAGATTAGCAGGACATGAGGTCAGAGGTAGTGGTGGGCCAGATAATGCAGAGCCCAATAGGCCATTTCAAGAATTAGGGTTTATATTCTAAGCTAAGTAAGCCTTTACGTGGTTTTGAGCAAAACAATTACATTAATTTGTTAATATTATCTTATTAGCTAATGAAAAATTTTGCTCTGAACAACTGGAAAAACAAAATGGCCATTAATTGAAGTAGGGAAGAAGTTCAGTGAGTCAGACTTTGGGGGGAAGACTTAGTTTTCCACTCGTTAAACTTGAATTGTGTTAAATAGCCAAATGAGACTTCTAATAGGTTATTGGATAAATGAGTGTGGTGTAAATTAAGGAAGAGGTCCAGGCTGAAGGTACAAATCTGAGAGTTGTCAACATATTGTTGGGGCAATACTGTAATTCACTTCTGGCACTAACCCACCTGGAGTTATCACAGACCACACAAATTAAGGGCATAGTTCCCAACAAGCCTGCCCTCATGTCAGATGCCAGCCATAAATTCAGGGGTCCCCATGCCACTTGCACTCTATCTAGCTACAAATTTGGAGGTTCCCATGCTGCCCTCAGGTTCAATAATTTGCTGGAACAACTCAAAACACAGGAGAGTGCTGTACTTACAATTACGGTTTATTACAAAGGATAAAAATCAGGACCAGCCAAATGAAGAGAACACTTATGGCAAGGTCTGGGACAGTTCTGAACACAGTGCTTCCATGCCCTGTCCCCATGAAATCAGGGTGTGTCACCTCCCAGCGCATCAATGTGTTCACCAACAAGGAAGTTCCACAGACTCATTGTGCAGAGTTTTCACTGGGCTGCCAATAAAATTACAGTTAAAATTAAGCATGATTGATTGAATAAATGACCATGTGATTGAACTCAGCCTCTGAAGGTTTCCTCCCCTCACCAGATAGGTAGGTAAGGCTGATAGCATGTGGTTCAAAACCCCAATCCTGTAATCCTAAGGTTGGTCTTTCTGGTGTGACCTGCCTGCATTCTGAATCATCTCATTAGTATAAGTTTTCTAGTGGCCCATTGTGAGTGACTTGATTAACATAAATTATCTCAGCTCACCATGAATAACAAAGACAGTCTATCATTTGGGAAATTCCAGATGTTTAGAGGTTCCCTTCCAGGAGTGAGGAATAAAGACCAGATAAATTATTATACAATAGATGGTATTTAAGGTCATGACACTGGATGAGACTACCTAGAAGTGTGTAGATAGAAGAAAGAAGAAGTCCAAGACTGATTGCTGGGGTACTCCACTGCTAAGAGAGCAAGAAGATGAGGATGTATAAGCAGTCACATCGGGTGGCAGGTGAATTAATTTAGTGTCCTGGAAGCTAAGTGAAGACAGTTTCATGGAGAGAGAAATGGTCAACTGTGTAAAATGCTGACAGATCCTGCATGATGAAGCCCTAAAAACAACCATTAGGTATAGCAGGGTGCAGTTCCACTAATAACCTTAACAAGAGTAGTTCAATGGTGTGGTGATAGGTTCGTGGATCTAAGAGTGAATTGGAGAATGTGAATGTGGCTGAAAGGTATATGGGAGTTATTTGTATAATTCCTGCAACTTTTGTCTTCATTTTATTTCAATATAAAGCTTTAAAAAATAAAATAAACAAGAAAAATTGACTAGTGGAATTAGGAAAAAGGAGTGTACATAACTTTTCCAAAGACTTTTCCTGAAGGGGGAAGGAAGGAATGCAGCAGTAGCTGGAGCAAGAAGTAGAGTTAAGACATTTTTGTTTCTTTTGGTAAGAAGAGAGAAATAGCCACATGTTTTCTCTGCTGATTGAGGGAAGTGGGGAAGGGGAGAATTTCTGGATGAATCCTTTAGTAGCTGAAGGGGAATGAGATCTAATACACCAGTGGAGGGGGCTGGCCTTAGCTAGGAGGCTGGACATGCAACTCAGTAACACAAAAGAAGGCAGAGTGAATGGGCATAGATGCAGGTAGTTAGGTAGATAGGCTAATGAGAGCCTCCAGAAATTCTCTTTTGATTGCTTCAATTTTCTCTGAAGCAGGAAGGAAGGTTAACAGATGAGAATGAGGGGGCATAGGAGGTGTTGGATGTTCGTAGAGTGAAGAGAAAGTATGAAATAGTTATCTATAATAGAGTGGGATGATGAAAGGAACATAGAAATAGAGTATGATTGCTGGCCAACATTTAATGCCCCCTTGAGGTTCATGGTCATGAATTTAAAGTGAGACCCACTAAGCATTGTTTTTCTCCAGCCACATTCAGCTTGCCTGCATGCAGGCATTGGGTACACTAAGCATTGTATTCAACCAGGGTTATAATTCTGCTAAGTGAGTAGGAGCAATGTAGTGGAGAATATATTCAAGGTAGTGATTATAATGATTGTAATTTAAACTGAAGAAGTAGCAAAGGTTAGTAGCACAGATTTACTCAAGTATCTATGCAAGATGAAGTGGTAAATTTTAGTTATTTATGTGTAAAGCTGTTAGTGTTATTGTTAGAGAAGCATTTTTTTAAACAAAACAATTGTTAACAACTACTTGGTTCTAAACATCTTACCTATTTGATAAGTTTATGAAAATAGCAGCATATTTTAAGTGACACACTTGAATATAAAGTTGATGGTTATCTTTCAGTTTGATAGCTTTTTAAAATACCATTCCATATCATAAAAAATAAGCATTGACTTATTTTTTAGAGCTCACAGTTCTAATAGGATCTGAGCTTTAAAACTAAAGATGGTTTTAATTTTTAAATGTTTTTCCTTTTTATCATTGTTTGAAGCAACAGCCTTTTTGATGACAGCCATAAATTTTCTTGAACACTACAAGTTTTTTTCAGTTATTTTCCATACTGTTATTACGTTATCAAATACCTCATTAAATTAAATGAAATCAGTCAACCATGTAGTAGCTGTCCACTAATTGTTTTTTTTTTTTATAATTTTATTTATTTTTTTTTTTCCCCCAAAGCCCCAGTAGATAGTTGTATGTCATAGCTGCACATCCTTCTAGTTGCTGTATGTGGGACGCGGACTCAGCATGGCCGGAGAAGCGGTGCGTAGGTGCGCGCCCGGGATCTGAACCCGGGCCGCCAGCAGCGGAGCGCGCGCACTTAACCGCTAAGCCACAGGGCCGGCCCGCCACTAATTGTTAATTTAAGTAACAGATTATTTCTTTACAACTGTTAAGGGTAATAAGTGGTTTCATAAGTTTTAAAAATAGAAAAAAATTAAACATGAAATTATCGGGGAAGAGGGAGAATCCCCCTCCGCCCTTTCCCTTAAGGTTTTTATGGCTGGCCAAATAATTGACAAGACAGGTTAGCAGGAGAAAATAATACAAAGTTTATTTATTTATTATTATTATTTTTTTGTGAGGAAGATCAGCCCTGAGCTAACATCCGTGCTAATCCTCCACTTTTTGCTGAGGAAGACCGGCTCTGACCTAACATCTATTGCCAATCTTCCTCCTTTTTTTTTTTCCCCCCCAAAGCCCCAGTAGATAGTTGCATGTTTTAGTTGCACATCCCTCTAGTTGCTGTACATGGGACGCAGCCTCAGCATGGCCGGAGAAGCAGTGCATCGGTGTGCGCCTGGGATCTGAACCCGGGCCGCCAGTAGCGGAGCATGCGCACTCAACCGCTTAGCCATGGGGCCGGCCCCCAAGTTTAATAACATGTACACATGGGAGAAACTAAAAAATGAGCAGCTTGTCATTCTGTCTAAGCTGCTTGCTTAAGTATTGTAACTAAAGGTGTGGAAGATGTTGGGGGGGTTAGTGGTTTGGTATTCACATGGAGATAGAAATGCAGGTGTTTGTCTGACAGCTCATTTCAGGGCCACCTATAGAGAATGTAGCCAGGGAGAGACAGAAATTTTGATAAAATGGACTTGGTGCCTTTCCTATCTTTCCTATCCCAGCATCTTATTTTACATTATGATACTGGCTCCTTCCTGAAGCAGATCCTCTATGTGAAAATCTTTAGGCAGTTTGGGTGGGGAAACTCAAATGTTCCTCCTGAGTTTTCTGAGTCTTTATTGTCTTCAGCTCGAAGTAATCCGCATACCAGAGTGGTGCATCTTGGGGTGGCCTGCCCTGAGCACCATCAAAATAAAATCTCAACTAACCTAAAACTTTATTAATTTGAGCCACTCACCCAACCTCCTAATTTTAATCTTTTAATTTTAGAAAAAATCCAATCTGTTTCTCTTTTCTTTTTTTTATTGCCATACTATATGGCAGGTACTAACAAGTGGTGAAGTGAGTATACTTCATAATTAACTTGAGATGTGATAGGCCACTAAAAATAAAGTGGAATCCAGAGTTAGAGAATTTGGAGTTAAATTAAATGCTTAATTTATTAAGCCTATTTTGTAATATTAACTCTGAGTTACGAATATTTCCTACATTTTGCAGTTTCACAGTCACAAATAATAATTAATATGCAACTTAGAAAAGTAAAGTTCAGTGACTTTAAAATGCAGAAACAAATTAGTGATGATGATGCATTCCTCTTCTGTTCCAAAGGCATGTGGAAAGGGTCCATTGTATCAAAAGATGGTTAGAAAGACCTGAATGAGAAACTAGATAATTGATTTTGTTCCATTATAACCTAACCTATGGATAGTAAAAGAAATGTGTTCATGTTTTTAACTAGCCTGTATGATAGTCAAGATTACTTCTAACCCAGCAGAAACCTCTGTGACTATTCACAAAATAATAGGTCAAAATAATTTGAACTATTACAGCGATTTTTAAGTTCTTTAAAAACCAGCATTTTTGCTCTGTAAACATAATAACAGCTGTCTTGTTTAGATTGTCAGCAGACTTTGAGTACACAAAAAAATTAGAGATGGTTGAAAGCAGAAATTCCATAGATGTGACCTAAGCATCATATTCTAAGACTAAATCTGATCTGTACTAATTACTTAACCTAATCAGAATTTAGATTGTTATATCGAAACATATTTTGTTCTGATACCTAGTTTACATGATCTGTTTACAATAAATAGCCAGTAAAAACCAGAATTATTAAATCATACTATTTCCACAGTATATATTACATGTGATTATTCTTTTTAAAAATTAATGTTATGTGAGAAATGAAATGAATCTGAATTACTAGGATAGTCATCCCTGGGATACTCAAGTAGTATGCTTATTTTTAATTCTGAGGCTATAGCTATTAATATGTTTTTATCGTGATATAATTTAACAGTAATTCATATATTATGTTCTGCAATATAAATGGAATATAACCACCTAGAAATGTCTTTGGAATACCATTGTTTTAGAAACTAAGTCAAATTATAAATATAATTGTGATATTTCAAGCAGAACTTTGATGAAGTTATTATAATTTTGATAGGATGGATATCTTTCCCAGTCATTCTACTGTTGAATTTCTCAACTGTGTTCCAAGTAACATTAGTCCCATGAGATAATAATAGATTCAATGGAAAAAAGTTTCTACAGTCAAATATGGCTTTAGAAGATTTCAGTGCACAAGAGCATATGAAAGGTTCTGATAAAATTAATGGTTCTGAAAAGTCCTGCAGAAGATAAATCTATTTAGGTTTAACTCTGTGTTATCAGAATTATTTTACTTAGGTTTTATGTATCTTTTTTTGTACATAAAAGCTATGTTCCTTTAAACTAATATTGTATCCATATTTACAAGCCATTTGGACAACATTATGGGCCAGAGACTAAACACAACTAGGAAAGTCCATCAAAAAATTGAACCAGTTGCTTGATCAACTTTATTGATCATATTTTTTAAGTTGATAGTTTTTCTGTTACTGTATAGATGGGCATGAAAATGCTTCTTAAGAGAATTCTATCTTCTAGTCATATGTTAACTTATTTCATTTCATTTCTACACGATGCCAGCCATTAAGAATTTCCTGCTTGTAATTTCCTTCTTTAAGGTCATAAAATTTCCTTTTACTTTGTAGTAAAAGCCATGTTCTCTGGTGTTTTCCTAGTCAGAATTTATCTATCTGCCTATCCAAGCATTTTGATTGGTATCTTGCTATCTTACAAACCTGAAATCTAGTACACTCCACTGTGGAAGTTACTGGTAATGGATTGCTAGAGGATTTTGATTAGAGGGCGAAAAATCAACATCTCTGCTCCTTAAGGCGTCCAGTGTTCTTTTTTCATTTCTGGTTTGTGGAAGGGGAAGACCATAATGTCAATAACAGTTTACCAAAAAATCAGACTAACCAATACTCTCATTCCCTCAACATTCTCAGCGCAGGACTTCTACAGTACACAGGTGATTTAGTGTAGTGGGTGAAAGACTGAAATCTAAAATTATGACTGCTTGTAGCCAAACAATATTACCTGGTAGCTTTGTGACCTTGGGCAAGTTATTAATCTCTCCAAACCTTCACCTATAAAACAGAGATAGCAACATCTGCTTCCCTCACAGGATTGGTTGTAAGAATCAAATAAAATACTATAAGTATTTTAAAGTGTTTTGAAAACAACAGAGTGTTTAAAGTGTATTGAAAACAACTAAATGAATCAAAGAATACAGATACAGACATAGGAATAGATGTATAAATACAGATATAGAGAGACAGTTGGGTCAAGCTTGTGTTAGATGTTTCGCTGGCTCTGGTCTGTCCGACTGCAGGTATTCCCACTTTCGGTGCTCTGCATTTCTGCATATGCCCAGTGTTCTTAAGCTACCATTCTCCTGACCCATAGGAACCAAATGTGAAGAACTCATTCACATTGAGCTGTTAGGACTTTTTATTTACTCCACCTGGTGGTATTTGCCTGTAAACGAATTCTCAAAGGGGATTTTGAGTCAAACTTACTCTCTTTTACAGCATGTTTCTTACTGGAACCCGGCCTTCATATAGCATTTTACCATTTATCCCTCTTGAGATACCTACAAATCAGACACTTCTATGATGTTTTGAAAATAGTGATTCTTTCTTTGGAATCATTTGGTCAGGTTGTCTTTAGCTCTTGAATCTAGACATAGTTGTGGTTCAAGTTGTGTATATGGTGCTGATTAAGCTCCTTTTTCATTTCTATTTATGAATTTGGTATTACATCATTTTCATATTTCTACTGGATTAGCTCTATTTTCCATTAAAAATATTGTAAATATTAAATGTTTTTTTATTTGTCAGGTTCCAGTTTAGATTTTCTGCCAAAATATCAAATCATGACTAAAATTTGATGTATACAATCTATATTAATGATAATGATTACTCTTTGTATTAGTTTGGTAGGGCTGCTGGAATAAAGTGTCACAGACTGAGTGGTTTAAATAACAGAAATGTATTGTCTCACAGTTCTGGAGGCAGTTCTAGAAGTATGAAATCAAAGTATTGGCAGGGTTGATTTCTTTTGAGGAATGGGAGGGAAGTATCGGTTCCAGGCCTATCACCTTGGCATGTGCATGGCCATCTTCTTTTGTTTCCTCATAGCATCTTTCTTCTGTGTGTATCTGTGTCCAAATTTCCACTTTTTGTAGGGACACCAGTCATATTTGATTTGAGTCCAATCCTACTCCAGTATGATCTCATATTAACTAATTACATCTGCAATTACTGTATTTCCAAATAAGGTCACATTCTGAGGTACAGGGGGTAAGGACTTTGACCTAAGAATTTTGATTGGGGACACAGTTCAACCTATAACACTCTCCATCCATCTTCTACATATGGTGGAAGAGTCCTTTCATTTATAACTTTCAGATGAGACATTGTTTATTAACACCAGTGTTAGATGGGATAGCTTCTAGATCAATAACAGACCATTTTAGAATATCAAATTGGTGTTAATATCAATATTATTGTAATCCATTTTAACATTTTATTCACATTAACTTAATTGGATATTTTCAACTCATTCCCTTCTGATTTAGGGACACCTAGATATTTACAAGATTTTTTCTTTTTACCAGAATATTAGCAACTTCATTTTGAACTGGCTGTATTTGCTTACATACCACCTCTACCAATCTCCAGCTCATGTACATGTGCACTCCAGTGTGAGTCAAGTCAGAATTTCAAAGCAATTAACTAACTTTTTAGTATACTTCTTTGATGCATAGACATAGACCATAATCATTAGCAGTACTATATTAAGTATATATTGAGCCTACTCCCATATCACCTCCCAACAGCAGTTTGTTCTCTGACACTCACATAAAAGATTTGACTCCACTCTTAAATAAGCCATCAGCAGAATCCAAAGCACTTTTCTAAGAACTTTACTGAATAAATTTCAACGATTTCTAAATGAAATGTTGAAATACTTCTTCCCTTTTAAATGAGACGAATAGTGTTAAAAGTTAAAATTAACGCGCTGTTTTGGCAAAAGAAGTGAGAGCAACTGGATGAAATAAAAAATCAATCTTATGTATGTGTTACAGAAAATAATTTTGAAATGTGACTGGAAGAAATGTGAATTAATACTGCTATGTCACTTCACGCAATGTGTTTGGAAACTTTATGGTTATCTATTGTTTATTTAATGCTGCCATCTAGTGAACATATGAAACTTTGAGAATATAGTTTTCTTCTAGGCATTGTAGTACTTATTTAAACAAGATTTTACACAGAAAGATGTCTTAAAAAGATTCTCATGTATTTTGTCTTGAAGATTAAAGGTAAAGGAAGAATTCTGAGTCCAAAAGATAAACAACATAACTGGCTTCATTTTGGGGAAATTAACTTTTATTAGTTGATATTATTTTTTTAGTCTATCTGTTTTGTTTTTCTTGAATTCAATTTATCAACACCTTTTACTATTTAAAAATATAGCTATGGCTTCTACTTCTTAAAGGGAGATTGATTGTGATGCTGTAATAAATATGAAATTACGTTTGTATATTCCTCTGTTAACCATAATTGAATCACTGAGGCCTAATATGTCATGTGAAATATTGGTATTATAAGCATACCTTTTGGAGCATATATTTGACTTCATTATAGACTTAGCTAATTCTTATCATGGGCTATAAAAAGCAAACTGCAGTTAATATTTATAGTTAACTGCTATTTATATAATTGTTGCACTTACTCAATTTTATACAGGCAAAGCAATTGGCTATATTTGCTTTAGTCAATTACATTTGTAACATTGGATCAGCAGCAACTGAAATTTGTTGTAGCATGCAACCAAACAACATAGTTGTTGCTACTATCGTCTTATTTTTACTTAGTACTTCTTGTTGGGTAACGTTTTCCCTAGTTATAGCATTATATAGTGGAAAAATCATGGGCAGATTATAGGCAGGCAGTTATGGGTTTCAATCCTGGATCTGTGAGTGGCAAAATTAATCTGAGCTAACTGAACCTTTAAGTTCACTGTACCTGAAACTATGGAAATTTAAAAGGCCCCCAAAGAATTGAACCAGAGCACCCTGGCATTCATAACAATATTTCTCCTTGGTTCATTAAGTTTATTAAAAAATACTTCTGTTCTCCAGCCAAATATTGCTTATCTGTATTTACTATAGCTAACAAGTCTATGGAAGATAAGATAGGTACACAATAAACACTCTCTTTCTCAAATGTTATCAAAAGACATTTAACTATATAAAACCCAAAACCTTCCAGCAGTTGTAAAAACACAACTGCTATAAAATTGCAAGCTATTGCAGCTGGAGTGTTGGTAAATTTTTTTTTTTTTTTTTTTTTTTTTTAAGATTTTATTTATTTTATTTTTCCCCCCAAAGCCCCAGTGGATAGTTGTGTGTTGCAGCTGCACATCCTTCTAGTTGCTGTATGTGGGACCCGGCCTCAGGATGAACGGAGAAGTGGTGCCTCGATGCGCACCCGGGATCCGAACCCGGGCCACCAGCATCGCAGCGCGCGCACTTAACCACCAAGCCACAGGGCCAGCCCCCGGTAAATTTTTAACAATCAATTTTTTGAGGGGGAAATATAGCTTTGATTAGTAGCTTCAAAAATTCAGGATTTTTGTGCTGAAATACTACCATGGTGATTTTAAGCTACAACATTATATCAACTGACTTGCAGAATTCCAGAACATTTAATAATTGGCCCTTGTGAGTCAGTACAAACTAGCTGCAGCACAACCCTGCTTCCACTTGGACATCCTTCTGTCATTTTATTTTTTCATTAGTGTTATATATTGTTCTCATCATCATGATGCTATATATTTCTTGGGGTGACTGGTAAATTAACACTCAATATTGATTATTGCATCCTTTTATAATGGCAAAGGTTGGGAAACTAAAATCTATGTTTTTCAAACTACCTTGCTGCTAGAGTTTGCGATGTGATTATGTTTGGCTTATCAAATTCATTTGCATGAGATTACAAAGCAAAAGCATTTTGTTTCTCTACAGCAGAGTTAGCAGAGGTCCCAGTATCAGGTTACCAGCTTCTTGGTTATCCAGACACAGGTGGGGTTTGGCGCTTTCATTATCTTGGTGTGTGTTATAGTAAGCATGTAGTGGTTTCAGAGCCCACAGCAGTTGCAGAAGCTTATGACTATGTCGGCTTCCCTGTTCTAGTGGTTTCCTGATCATGGCAGCTTCTCTATTGTGGCACTGTCATTGTGCAACTTGGCTGGAAGCTTCCTTAATCTAGAAGCTCCCTATTTATCTGGGCACTAACCAGAAAAATCTCCTTGAAGTCCCTTGAAAATACTGGATTTATTCATGTCTTTCTAGTTCTGCTTAACTTGCTTATTTGCCCATTCTCCTTCAGTTACTGCCCTATTTCTCTGTTCCTCATTACAGCTAAGATTTTTAAAATATACACTTTCTGTACGTCTTTACCTCCCATATGCATTCAAGTCACTTTAATTTGCGTTCTCCTCTGTTACATCAAAATTTATTTTTCTAAGGTCATCAATGATCTTTGTGTTACCAAATCTAAAGGATATTCTCCAGATTTCATACAAGGAAAAACATGGACTAAAGATAAAGCAAAGAGTATGGCTGTAAAATGCTTTGTTAAGACCTCAAAATGATCTATGATAGGGCTTCAGTATATACAGTTCAGTCTGATACAAAGTCCTCTAAAGAGTTAAGGGTGTTTCTCTTAGATCTTCTCAAACCATAGAGTTTCCAGTAAGTTTTACGGTGTGTCCCTCAGCCATTTCAGTAGAAGCCCAAAGTCGAGAGTGCCTTCTTGAAAAGATTTGTGGGCATGGTTTTAGTCAAATGAAGTGAGCCCCAATAAGATTTATGGGAGACTTATGCAGTATTAAAGAGAAGTATATTCACAGAAACACTGCCAATTTGAATTGAAATGGTCAGAGACAGTAAAAAATGTAAAAAGGCCTTTTGACCCCAAAATTCTACTGGCTGGAAGCAGACTGAGAAAACTGCTTACCTACAAACATATTCCCTTTCATGGAGAAGGAAGGGTGATTCAGAGAGCAGAATCAGGAGACCAGAGAAGTACAGGAAATTATTACTGGGCAGGAGTAGGACTGAGTCTTAATCAGGGAACTTCAAACATCTGATTGGCTGGATTTTAGAATCCCTATGGTTATTGTGCCTCCAATTTCTCCCTTTGAATAGGACTGTCTATAGCACTTATACTACATCTGTCCCATTATTGTATGGTGGATGCGTGGGGGACAGATAACTTGTTCCTTTTGTTCCCAAGTCTTCAGATGGAGAGGAAATGTACTTGAAGTTCTGTATTTAGGAAAATATATCTGAGAAGCTTCATCCATAACAAAACCTAATTTGGATGATGATATTACGGACTTTGAACTGATTCTGTAATAGAATGAGACTTTTAGGTGCCTTAGGAAGGGATGAGTATATTTTACATGCAAGAGGGACAAATAATTTTTTGCCAGAAGAAGGTTGATTGTGATAGTTTTAAAATATGTCAACAAATTCTTTGATACTCCTCCCTTTAAGATATGCAGCATAATTCCCCTCCCTTTGGGTGTGTTCTGGACTTAGTGAGTCACTTCTAATGAATAGAATAAAATAGTGATGATAGATGGCTTCAGAGACTGAGAAATAAAAGGCACTGCTATTTCCTTCTTGCTCTTTCTCTTACATTACTAGCTCTGAGGGAAGTTTGCTGCCATGTTTTGAGAAGATGCTCACATGGAGAGTGTCTTAGTCAGTTTAGGATGCTATAACAAAAATGCTATAGACTGGGCAGTTTAAACAACATAAATTTATTTTTCACAGTTTTGGAGGCAGGGAAGTTCAAGGTCAAGGGGATGGCTGATTTAATTTCTGGTGAGAGCCCTTTTCTTGTTTATGTCCTTACATGGGAGTAGGGAGGGGAGCAAGCACTCACACTTTTTCATGTCTCTCTTACAAGAGCACTAATCTCATCATAAGGGCTGCACCCTCATGACCTAATTACCACCCAAAGTTCCCATCTCCAAAATACCATCACATTGGGGATTAGGGCTTCAACATATGAATTTTGGGGGATACAAACATGCAGTCAATGCCAGAGAGGAACTGAGGCATCCTGACAATAGCCCAGTGAGTGAGCCATCTTAGAAGTGAATCCTCTAGCACTAGTCAAGCCTTCAGATGACTGCAGCTCTGAATTAGGTTAATTGTAACCTTGTGCCAGACTCTGAACCTGAATGATCCAGCTAAGCTGCTCTCAGATTCTTGACCCTCAATAACTGTGAGATAATAAATGTTTCTTATTTTAAGCTGCTAAATTTTAGCAGCAATAGATTACTATGATACAAATTTTGCTTTAAGCATAATTAGCCAATCTTGCTTTCTTGAAACACTCAATTGGTTTCTAGAAATCACACTCATGGAATTTTTTTCTCTCTCTGGCTACTTCCTTTCAGATGAATTTATCATCCTGTTGCTGATTTATAAATGAATTTGAGTTCACCTGGGCTCCACTGGCTCTTCATTTCTTCTTCTACACTCATACCCTAGGTGATCTCCTCTAGGCTCATGGTTTTAAATACAATCTGTAGGGTGATTCCTCCCAAATTTGTACATCAGCCCACACCTCTACCCTGAACTCCAGACCCATATGTCTCCTTGACATTTCCACTTGGGTGTCCCACAGAATGAAGGTGTTTTAGCTTGTGCTCTGTTTCCCCACATCTGCTCTTCCTCCATTTTCTCTTTCCTTCGGGATTGGTACCTCTATCCACCCAGTTGCCTAAGCCATAAACAGTGCCATGTTTGACACTACTTTCATCTCCCACATTCATTGTATCACCAAATTCTACTGATTCTGTCTTCAGAATATATATTGAATAATTCACTTGTCACACTCCCTGCTATCACTTTAGCCCAAGCCACTATCATCTCTTGTCTCAACCCCCTACATGAGTCCTCTAGCTAGTGTCCCCTCTTATGCTATAGGATATTTTCTACACATGTGTCAGAGTGATCATATTATTTTATTTTTTAACCTTAACCAAAATACCATTATAACATCTAATAAATAAACATTACTTATTTAATATACTCAAATATCCAGTCAGTATTCAAACATTAATTCCATGATATCACCACATATTCAGCCCATATATAAATGTCCCTGATTATTTCATTTTTATTATAGTTTGTGCACATCCAGATCAAATAAGGCCCATGTATTGTGATTAGCTGATATCTCATAATATTTTTTAATCTAAAATTTAGTTTCTGAAATAACTGGGAAGTTTGTACTGTAGAGTGCTTAAAAGTCTGGATTTTGCTGAGTCGTGATACTTGTTCAGACTCTTCAAACTGTGCTTTTTGCCTTTTAGTATGCCTTATAAATTTTTTTTTTTTTTTTTTTTTTTTTTTTTTTTTTTTGGTGAGGAAGATCAACCCTGAGCTAACATCTGATCCGAATTCTTCTCTTTTTGCTGAGGAAGATTGGCCCTGGGCTAACATCTGTAGCCATCTTCCTCTACTATATATGGGACGCCACCACAGCATGGCTTGACAAGCGGTGTGTCAGTGTGCGTCCAGGATCCGAACCTGCAAACCCTAGGTCGCCGAAACGGAGTGCGCACACTTAACCGCTGCACCACCGGGCCGGCCATATTATGCCTTATAATTTTTGTTGAAAGGTGGACATCATGTACTAGGTAAAAGGAACTGCAATAAATAGGCCTTTAGTGATGTAGTAGCAGGGTGTAGGAGCAAAGGAAGCATTCTATAGTCCAGTGATTAGCTCTCAGTCTTTTAGTGAGCCAGTACCCCTGGACTGTGAACTTCATTAGTGCTTCTCTATTTTTTTCCTCCTTTGGTAGGGAAGGATGGCTAGAGGGCGCTGGAGGTGGGTATTTCCCTTTCCCCATGTGGAAGGTTGGAGCCAACTGGGATTGAATGTTTTCCTTCCCTCGGGTAGGTTAGGCTCAGATAAAACCCTGCAGGTTAGGCTCTGGTAAACAATAGCTGCTCTTGAGGCCAGGCCTTGTTCCGAATGGTCTGCTATATTTGGAAATGGTTCTTTTTCCAATTACCATGCCAGAAGCGGGAGGGAAGTTTTTCCCCAATATTCACTGTGAGGAGCTGGTAAAGCTCTTGGAGGTAAAACTCAGAAAAGTGTGGGAGCTCCCCTATAAATGGTTTCCCCTGGATTTTTTTTAACTCTCAGACTTGTCTACACCGAGCTTCCAGCAATTCCTCAACAAAAGTTTAGGTTTCCCCAGCACTTCTTCACTTGGTGGTTTTTGCTCATGAGTCTCTGTTCCTGTAAGCCGTGAGTCCCTGTATTTTCCTCTCTGTCTCTACATTCATGGGGGAAGCAATTTGCTTTGTGTCCACATCCATGCCAATCCTCCTTTTTTTGCTGAGGAAGACTGGCCCTGGGCTAACGTCTGTGCCCATCTTCCTCCACATTATATGTGACGCCACCACAGCATGGCCTGACAAGCAGTGCATCGGTGCGCGCCTGGGATCTGAACCCGGGCCGCCAGCAGCGGAGCGCACGCACTTAACCACTATGCCTCGGATCTGGCCCCATGTCCACACCTCTCTTATGGATTCAAGAAAAGTTGTTGATTTTTCACTCTGTTCAGCTTTTTCCTTGTTGTTACGATAGAGTAGCAACTTCTAAGCTCCTTAAATGCTGGACTTCAAACTGGAAATTAATTTGAAGCATTTTAAATTGCAGCTTTTTATATTGTTTTCTTTTGTTTTGTTTTTGGTGAGAAAGATTGTCTCTGAGCTAACATCCGTGCCAATTTTCCTCTACTTTGTACGTGGGACGACTGCCACAGCATGGCTTGATGAGCAGTGTATAGGTCCACACCGGGGCTCTGAACCTGCAAACCCTGGGCCGCCAAAGCGGAGTGTGTGAACTTAACCAGTATGCCACCAGGCCAGCCCCTAAATTGAAGTTTTGAGGAGCAAAGGTGTTATAAACAATGTAGACTTGTGCCTTTTCATGACATTTTTAGGCCATGTAATTGTGCACAGTTGAAGTTCATGCTGATCAAATTTAAGAATATGAAATTCAGTAAACTTTGTCCACAAACCGTGTTATTTGTTAGGAAGAACAAATCAGACCTGAGTTTACTGGCCAGATGCATGTACCTTGCTCATAGTGCAACTTTGGTATAACTAAATGTTTCAAATAAATTCTTATATTGACATCAATGGCCCAAGGCTAGTGACTAATATTAACTGAAATTAAAATTCGTTTTTCCTTTTCGAAAGTTTTAATCACATTCTTTGTATTAGTGATGTTGATTGGATTAAATTTGCGATAGCCAATAAAATATACTAAAACATCCAGCTTCTCCTACTATTGCATTTGGTGATTATTATTGATATATATACCAGGAGACTATGTTACCCTCTTGCAGATGAAAATGTCACAATGATATAAGGTATCTGTGTGGAACGTTTTTCCTGTAATGACCTGTGTTCAGTCATGAACAAAATGTTTGAAACATTGAGAGACACGTTGGCAAGTCAAGAGCAAAGTAGAACTCAGACTATTCAAATGTTATGAACTGAGATGGGCAGTTACATAATGAGATATTTTGATTTCCTCTTGCTCTTATTTATCTCTCCGTAGGCTGCAACTTATCTGGATTCTGGCTTTTTTTGAATCAGTCTTAGAACATTCTTATAGGTGTTGATATTTTCTTTTTCAATCACAATCTCTGAGTTCTGTTGACATGAAAAGTAAAGATGGAAGGAATGTCTTAAAATTGAAATTGAACCAAACTAGAACATTAATGTATGAGTTAATATCATTCTAACCGTGGAAAACTTTGTATTCTCAATTTTTGAAAACTACTTAGAAATAACTAGCCTTGTTCTCCAGTTTTCTGCCACTACATCTATTTAAAATACCAGAACAGACATTTACAGCACAAAACATAAAGGGCATGCATATGTGTGCGTGGCTTAGCCAAGACTACTAATGATGGTGGTTAAAGTGCATGCTAAATAGGAAAGGTCCAGATACCGAAAGATGAATTCACCAAAAAAGAGAGATATGTTTTTGTTTTTGTTTTTGTTTTTTTTGTGAGGAAGATCAGCCCTGAGCTAACATCCATGCTAATCCTCCTCTTTTTGCTGAGAAAGACTGGCCCTGAGCTAACATCTATCGCCAGTCCTCCTCCTTTCTTTTTGTTTCCCACAAAGCCCCAGTAGATAGTTGTATGTCATAGTTGCACATCCTTCTAGTTGCTGTATGTGGGACCCGGCCTCAGCATGGCCGGAGAAGCAGTGCGTCGGTTATACATAGAATTACTTGATTCTATGTTATACATAGAATCAAGTAATATTTAAATGTGAAGAAAGCCACATTTAGACATAAACCCTGGGCTAATGTCTGTATGGCTATTTCCCACCCAGAGGAAACTGCAGGCTCAAGCCTTTCAGACCTCAAAAATGGGAATCTCTGAGAACTATTGTTGGTTTGAGAAAAGAGGTATAATTGAGGTTTTCAAGATGATGAGCTACTGTATTTCAGGAAGTGTTTCTGTCTGATGGGGTTGAAGCTACAAATTAATGGGAAACATATTAGATTTTGTCGTTTCTACTATCATTGTAAATATTTGCAGCCAATCACTCTAACAAGCTTATAAAATTATACACGGTTTATAAAAGTACAGTAAATAACTATAAGTAGCTATGGTATTCTTACCAGTTAATAATATTTTAAATGTTTCCTGAAGAAAATAGGAACTAAATAAATTGCTGGGATGGAGTCACTTGCCATAAACCAAGAATAACATCTTATGAATTGGTAGAAGAGAGTATAATTGGAAATATGAAATATAATTATATCATTAATAATGCATATGGTATTAATACTGAATAGTATTAAATACTATTAAAATTAAATGACTATAACATTTAATAAGTAGAATAATGCTATAATGCAATCACTGCATTAGGAGACTTGATCACTGTGCCCAATAATGAAGCTATTGATGAGTTCAGTAGGAATAATCACTTACAACAATATAGTTGAATTTCCTGTAGATAAGATATAAACAAAAATGTATTGCAAATGGTCGTACAAAGGGTGTGCAATATAGACAGCAATTCAGATTGTTGTTCATGTATTGCATAACAATCTAAAAATTGAATTTTATTTATTAATTTGCTTGCTAAATTCTAAATATTATTAGTAATGCAGCATTGTGAAGCCGTATTTATCTACTCACAGATTGAAACTTTTATGTCAGAAAATCAGTGATGCTCTTGATAAGAGGAATTGCAGAACTTGTATTTGCTAGAAGAATAGTTCTGTCATTATAAAAGATTTGAAGGGCAGTCTCAGGCTAAGTAAAGTAGGAAGAATGAATGAATAACTTAAATTCAAATGATTGAAAACATTTATTAAGTCCAAGACATAGAACATAATTCATAGCAGACTTGAGCATAAATTGTTTCAAAATAAAATTACACTGTTTAATAACAAGCCACAAATGGATGGAAGTCTCTTTTGAATGCTTCACCATGGTTGTGCCATGCCAGGAAAGGATGGTGATAATAAATACAGAGAAAAAAGTAAAGACCTCTCTACTCAATTTTACACATCATTTGCTGTACTTGCACTGAAACCAATATCATTAATATCAAGAGTTCGTGAACAGAGGTGAATGCTATTTTTATCTTGCTTTTCCAAATCCAACTATTTGTTTCTTCATTATAATTGTATTTTTTGATCTATCCAACTTTTATTAATCATTTGTTTTCAATATTAATGTCTATTCACTGGGAGTCTTTATATTCCAAACATCCATTTCCTATCTGATCACATTTTTAGGTTCCTTGGGAGATTATATCAATGATTTGTTTTAAAGAATTTGAATTTAAAGTCACTTTATCATAAAAATTACTTAGTTGCTATCTATACTTATCAAATTCTAACTTTGAAAATATTTTTAATATTTTAAAGATAATCTTAGTTTATGTTCTTGGTGAGCTCATCTGGGAGAAATGCTTCCAAAGAGCAATTTAGGTTACAAATTAAATGTCAAAGTGAATTACAATAAACATTAGAATAGTAAAATGAGAAGAAGAATTTAAATATGGGCTGTGAGTTACAGTATCTCACAGAAGAAAACTATAGGTTTTTTCTCAAAATGCTTAATTTCAAAAAATTGCTTAATTGGCAAATACTTTTTAGGAAAAATATGTATTTTATTGTATTTTGCCACTATATCTGGAGCATACTTTAGATATAAAAATCTTCATAAAATATAAATACTCTAAACACTCTGGGGAAAATTTCTGAAATAACATATTCTTACATATTTATTTCTTAGTGACACTTCGTAAAGATTTGTCCCATAGAATTTTTTTTTTTTTTTTTTTTTTTTTTTTTTGGTGAGGAACATTAGCCCTGAGCTAACATACCTGCCCATCTTTGTCTATGTTGTATATGCGCCACAGCATGGCTTGATGAGCAGTGCTTAGGTTCACCCCCCGGGATCCGAACCCATTAACCCCAGGCCACCCAAGTGGAGCATGTAAACTTAACCACTTGGCCACCAGGCCGGCCCCTCCAAAAAATGTTTTAATACTGTGATTTCTGACATTTGTTTGTTTATTTAAGGGGATGCATAGTGCTTAATGTATTTAATTCAACCCAAATTTTGGTTGAGTCATATAGTGGGGTTAGCATTACACGTAGACATTCTTCCATAAAATAATAGAGAACCGTATTATTTCATTTTGCCAGATGTCATAAGAATTTATAAAGAAATCAGGTGTGCTGCTTTCATGAAATTAATTAGAAATATCAAATGCAGTATTTACAGAAAGCTTTTAGGTTGTCTTGGAAATAATGGTACCTAGTACTTTTGCTGAACCCATTGTTGGCAATAAATTAGTTACTAATTTTATTGTAAACATTATGCACATATATAAAACATGATCTTACTAAAATTTATATATGTATATGTGTACATATCTTACAAATTCCCCAAAGGTATTTATGAATGAATTACCCACTTTTCTGGTTTTACCATCATCATAACTAAGTAAACCAAGGAAGTGAAAAAACCGAGATTGCTATTTATGAGCAAGATTGTTTGGAATATATATGTGTTGTTTTGAGTAAAAAACAAATATTTCTGTAATTAAAAGTTGCTTCAGGATTTAAAAATAGACTTTGAAATATAATCTTTGTTTTAATGCCACATTTCTAATATACATTCCACAGATTCATATAATAAATGGAGATAAAGGTGTCTATTTTAATTTTAAAGAGCAAATAAATAAAACTATTATTTGAACCTGTTTCTTCTTTAAATCTTTGAGAGCCTCTAAATCTGTTATTGAGTAAATATGTACAGTAGTTAGTAAAGATCAGTAACGATTCTCATGAGTCTCTACTCACTTTTTTTTAACCACTCAGTTGGACCTTTCTAGCTTTCATGATGATTTTCACCATTATATAAATTGGTTTGCTTCTTATTCGTATACAGTAATATTTAATTTCTATGCATAAAGAACAGTGATATTGAAATACTAGATAATCAGAATCAAGGGTGATAATCTGTACAATTCAAGATGACCTTCGTCAGATCCAAAAATTCATTAATCTGATAAAAATCATACACCAAGCATAAAGGTGTCTCTAGCAATTCAAAATCAAAGAAAAAAGTGAAAATGTATTGAAAAAATTATATCTTTTCTCACTATTTTATTAAATTTAATTAAAAATGACTCACACCCATAACATGATAGTTCCAAAGCTTAAAACCTATTCTTGTAATCTTATAATTTGGAAATAAAACATGATTCAAAAATAAATTAATTGGCTTCTTTAATTTTATCTGTTTTTGGTGCATAGCTCAGTTAATTTTCTGTCTCTTTGTTAATATACATTGTCTCAAAAGCAAACATGAGTTAATTTTTCAAAAAATCATGTTTTTACTTAAATAATTAATGCAAATTAAAACAATGCACATGGTGGATATTGTGACTTGGCTTGCTCATCATCCATCAACTTCCTAATGTGCCTTGCTGTACTGCAGAGACTGGAAAGCTAAAAATTACATTTTTCATACTACTTACAGCACAGAGGTGATTTTACTCCTCCAATCACATGCACTCACATGAGATTTAGTTTGAAAGTGAATTTAGTGGAGAAAAAATGCAAGTTTCAAGGCATACATGTGGCTAATGAAAGTTGTAGAATAGGCAGCATGGGCCCTTGGCCGTCAACTTTCTTACTCAGCAGCAGTGGCAGCCTAAATGAGATAGTTTATGTGTCTCTCATGCAAAGGAAGACTGAAGGTAGGCAGTTGAAGGGTCAGTTGGCTTCACAGAGTCATCAGGGACACAGGCTTCTTTTATCTTTTTGCTCCCCCAGGTAGGTTCCATCTCATGATCCAAAAGGTTTACCCATCACATCAGCATTCAGTCTTCAGGAATGAGTCAGAGGCAAAGAAAAGACATGGTCCTTTCCTTTAAAAAACTCCTATTTACAAGGCCACACCTCATCACAAGGGAGGCTGACAAATGCATTATTTAATCTAAGTAACCATGTACCGGGCTCAAAACTAGTTTCTATTTCAAAAGAAGAGGAGAATAGGTATCAGGAGACAGTTTCCACTTGCTGTCACAATGAGTCACTTGTTCAATGGGAATAGGTGAAACTTGTTTTTAAATGTGTCATATTTAGGGCCGACCCCATGGCTTATCGGTTAAGTGCGCGCTTGGCGGCACGGGTTTGGATCCTGGGCACCCCACATACAGCAACTAGAAGGATGTGAAGCTATGACATACAACTATCTACTGGGGCTTTGGGGGGAAGAAATAAATAAATAAATAAAAATGGGTCATATTTAAAAAGTGTGTTTAGATGAACCTTATAATAAAATGTTTGATCTAAAGCTTTAACATCATTTCTTTATCATATCCCAAAGAAAACTTTTAAAAAGTGATATTTACTTTTTACTTTTAAAAACTAAATAATTACTTAATTCCTAAGAGCCTCTCAAGATTATGTACTACTTTGTAAGGATTCTTGAGTCCAAAAAGATTAGGAAACACAGACTCAAAGAGCTCCCAGTAAATGGATTCAAAACACCTGATTCCCACACTTGACACATACCTACATTTTGCATTACTTTTGACAAGTAGTTTAACCTCACTAGGCCTCATTTTCTTTTTAAGTACAATAGAGATAACGATATAACCATTATTACAAATACTCATTTATTTAAATGATGCATGTTAAATTACTTTCTAAAGCACATAATATAATGTAGAAATAAGATTAGATTATTGTTAGGGTTGCTATTAGGTAGCAAATAAACATAAAGAATGGCCAGTTAAATACGAATTTCAGGTAAACAGCTAATAATGATTTTTTTTTTTTCTTTTTTTGTGAGGGAGATCAGCCCTGAGCTAACATCCATGCTAATCCTCCTCTTTTTGCTGAGGAAGACCAGCTCTGAGCTAACATCTATTGCCAATCTTCCTCCTTTTTTTTTTCCCCCAAAGCCCTAGTAGATAGTTGTATGTCATAGTGGCACATCCTTCTAGTTGCTGTATGTGGGACGTGGCCTCAGCATGGACAGAGAAGCGGTGCGTCGGTGCGCGCCTGGGATCCGAACCCGGGCCGCCAGTAGCGGAGTGCGCGCACTTAACTGCTAAGCCACGGGGCCGGCCCCCTAACAATGTTTTAATATAAGTATGTACCATGAAAATACTTTATTTGACAGCCCTAGTTTTTCTTGAACTAGTTAAGAAGGTAGACCAATAATAATACCAACTTACTACTTCTGTCTTTTATACTTTATAAGGCATTTTCAGATCCACCATTTCATTAGATTCTCACAACAAACTTGGGAGGTCAATAGTGAACATATGTAAATTATACCCACCCACCTCCCTTTGGTGAAAAAAAAAACCAGGAACTGAGGATCCAAAAATGAGACAGTTTAGCTGAGGAATTGGATCCGGAGGGCAATACTCGTCACCTTGTCTCCTCAAGCTTCTTCAACCCTAAGGTAATTTAATTGGCTTTACTGTCATCTTGGTAGCTAATCAGGCTTTCTCATAATCCGTTTATTATTTTTTCTTATAAATCAACCATGGAACTGAGGCAGGAAGCAATTCTTAGGATATTGTGAAAAAGAATTTGCCTTTGCTTCCTTAGTGTCTGACTCTGAGATGTTGGATTGTTATATTCAATAGTGGTATAGTTTATGTCTAAAAGGGTCAGCAAACTTTTTCTGTAAAGGGTCAGATAGTAAATATATTGGGCTTTGTGGGCCACATAAAGTCTCTGTCACACGTTCATCTTTCTTCTTAAATAAATATTCTTAGCTCTCAGGCCTACAAAAACAGGCTGCGGAGGGCTGGGGTGGGTAGAGGGAAATGAGGAATGACTGCTAATGGGTACAGGTTTCTTTTTGGAATGATGAAACGGTTCTAAAATTGTGATGGTTGCACAAATCTGTGAATCTAACAAAACCCACTGAATTGTACACTGTAAATGTGTGAATTGTATGGTGTGTGAATTATGTATCAATAAAATAGTTATAAAAATAATCTTAAGCAATTAAAAAAAAAGAAGCTGAGGACAGGATTTGGCCCGGGACCATAATTTGCAAATCCCTGGAGGATAGTGTTGCCCAGAATCGAGCTCCCCACCAGCAGCAGCAGCAGCAAATGAGAACATGTTAGAAATGCCAAATCTCGGGCCCAGCGCAGCTCCACTGAATCAGAAACTCTTGTGGTGGGAACAAGCAATCTGTTTTAACAAGTCCTCCAGATGATTCTGATGCACCCAAATGTTGAGAACAACTCTTTAAGATAATTTGTTGTGTCGGGTTCCTTCACCGTTGATGACAGAGATTCTATATTAAAACAATGGGAAGAATTTTGAGGGAGGAGAGTAAAGTTTCCAATAACAGAACGTTAGAGATCCAGTGGATACAAAAAAAAAAAAAAAAAAAGAAAGAAACAAGGTTCTTGCCCTTGTGAAGCTCATGGTGGGGATAAAATGAACTTACCAAAAATTTAACATGAGGCAGAATATATGTTGTTAAGCCATGGATGGGTTCAGAGGAAAATAAATCCCATCAGAATAGGCCTCATAGGTATAGTGAGAGGTATATTGAAGAATGAATGAGATTTTGACAAGCAGAGATGATATAATATGTGAATTTGCAGGCCTGTACTCCCTTTCTAAAAAAGCTACACCTCTTTTCTCCTCTTGGGAATAGATTGAGGGGAAAATCAACAATTAAATTTCTAACAAAGTCTGCTATGAAATTTGCCTTTCATTCTAAGTATTCATTCTCTGTTAAATGGAATTGACAAAGTGCCAAATCAATAGCCTCCTCAAGGTTTTGTTTAACTTTGAAACCATCTGCAAAGGAGTCATAAATGATAGCCTTTAGTACTGCCTCTGTGTGAGTGTGTGTCTGTGTATTTATGTGTGTATGCGTATGTGTACAAGACCCTTCCATCCACTTGTTAACCGAAGTTTCAGCCAGTCTAGACATTGATCTGGTCAGCCCACTACTTCCTTACCTACCTTTTGTTGTTGCAAACTCATCTGTTCTCCCAAGTTAGTTCTGCTCCTTGGTTCACAGGCTTCCTATTAGCCTCTTTTCCCTACACTCCACCTCTTGTTCCAGAGGACTTTTGGAATGACTTGTGAGCCAGCATTACAACTTAGCTCCATCCCCATTTTCCCACTATCTCCCCAGCAGACCACCAACTAAAATTTCTAGTACACTTTACAATGTTCTCACCCCAAATGTCAGAGATCTTTAGAAAATGACCCTCTCTGTTTTTCCGTGATGTTACTCTTAATCTTTAAGTGTGCAATGTTTTAGTATTGATTTTCATAAGTCCTGTTTTATTTTAAATTTCTAGAGAAGAACTTTTCTTGTACCTTTGAGCATTATCTAAACAATGACTTTTCTTAGGTGAATGAACAACTAAAATTTCTGTTGTGGACTTTAAAAGTCCCTTGAAAAAAATGTATAAATCAGGTACTTGTTGATGAGTGAATACAAGATTCTAAAAGTATATTCCCCTTATGTATTTTCAAAGTTTATGTAGGGTATCTCAGATACTTTTGTTTTCTGTCAATAGGCTGATGGGTAAGAGTGAAAGACTGCACTATTTGCATACCTAATATATTGGTAATGCCATAATTTAAAGTTAACAATTTATCTAGAATCCTATTTTAAGGGCATATTTTAGGCCTCATAATCTAATAGTTTAGATAATGACATACAAGTTTAATACATGAACCTCAAAAACGTCAGTAAATTTCATTTACAAATGACTAAGAATATAAGGTGAAACAGGAAAAGTAAAGTCTAAATCCATATATACAATGCAACCCTAATATACATAAGCAAAGAAAAAATTCATATGCAAATAAAATAACAGTTGTTAGCTTTGGTATAACTAAGGTGATTTTATTTTCTTACTTATGCTTGTTTGTATTTCATAATAAAATGTTATTAAAGATATTTCTGGGGACCGGCCCAGAGGCATAGCAGTTAAGTTTGCACGTTCTGCTTTGGTGGCTTTGGTGGTGGCCTGTGGTTCGCAGACTGGGATCCTGGGTGTGGACCTACTCACGGCTCATCAAGCCATGCTGAGGCACTGTCCCACACAGAAGTGCTAGAAGGACCTACAACTAGGATATACAACTATGTAGTGGGGCTTTGGGGAGAAAAAAGAAAAAGAGGAAGATTGGCAATAGACGTTAACTCAGGGCCAATCTTCCTCAAAAAAAAAAAGATATTTCTGAATAGCACAGTTATCATTGTTTGTTAACTCAGGAAACTGGAGAATTCCTTTTTTGTGTGTGTGTGAGGAAGATCAGCCCTAAGCTAACATCCATGCCAATCCTCCTCTTTTTGCTGAGGAAGACCTGTACTGAGCTAACATCTATTGCCAATCCTCCTCCTTTTTTTCCCCAAAGCCCCGGTAGATAGTTGTATGTTATAGTTGCACATCCTTCTAGTTGCTGTATGTGGGATGCCGCCTCAGCGTGGCCCGACAAGTGGTGCGTTAGCGCTCGCCCGGGATATGAGCCTGGGCTGCCAGCGGCGGAGCGCGGGTACTTGAACCGCTAAGCCACGGGTCCGTCCCGTGGAAAATGTCATATTTTCTATGTCAATTATATCTCAATAAAAAGAATTAATAAAAGTAATCTTAAATATAAATGGATGAGAACTTAGAGGAAGCTTTTCCTCCATGCACACGCAAGTGTGCATCAGAATGTCAAAATAGAATACTGAGTTATGAAGAAGCTGGAAAGAGTGGTCCTAGGGCTCAGAGGCTGTCTTAATGGGAAGACCATTTATTTCAGGGTTTTAATAAGTGGTAGCTCAGTTTCACCATACTGAATCGGCCAGGGCAAACAATCTTTTTGTCCAGTTGTATTACATGAATTATAATTACAGTCGCAAGGGATGGAAATAGTACTGTCTGTTGGTACATGATAAATTCTTGTGTAATTCTAATTAAAGTTAATGATAGATGGAAGAATGGGTTTTGTAAATGGCTGCCACAGAAATCGTGTTAATGCATTTGAATTTGGAATACAGCAAGTTCCTGAAGCGAGATATGACAGGCCATTTGAAAAGCCTCCCAGTTTGCCACTGTTTTCAGTGGAGTTCTGTATTATTGTTCTCCCTTTCTTTCTCAAGAAGTAAATCTTAAGACATTCTACTTCCCCACCTCTCCTTCCCACCACCAACACCAACATGTATATAAGCCCTTAATCCACTCCTATGTCTGTTTTCAAAATTACTATCTATTTCTCGAGGAAAGATGGTTAGATTTCTGTGGTAATTGTAAATTTCTCCTTTTATTCTGTAAATTCCTTGAGGACAAGAATTGTTTTATCTACTTATTACTCTTATCTACAAACATACATACTCATTGATTTGCACATAGTAGACAATCAGTAAATGAATAGTGAATGCATGATTCGTAGATCTTCTTCTTGGTTTGTGGCAAGCTTAGGGAGCAATAGAAAAGCCTTCTATAAGAGTTGACATTGATCAAGAGTACCTTCTACCTTGGCTCATTGTGGTGGTACTAAAATTCCTAATTAGTTTTCAGTGTATATTTAGACAGCTGGTAATGAAATATAAATTTAAAAGTGTGGTCATTTCCACGACTTCACAAAACTTAGCATGTCTCATAGGAAAGCATTAGTTGAGCTAGTCAGATTTTTGACCGCATTGTAATTTATGCCAGTAGAAAACCAGCATTAACACAGTGAGCTACTGCTAAGTGCTAAGGTCAGTTGTGCATTTCATACTTGAGCTGCACTGAAAGAATTTTATTGCTTTTCATAGTCATGCTGCAGTGAAAAGGGTTCTTTATGATGCCACAGACAATTAATTGAGGTACATTACCTAGAAACTTAAAAAGGTCATACGTGGAACATAATCGACACCTCATAACCCCTATTACTGCTTGGTTTTAAATGCAAATTAGCGATCTTAGGTTTCCTTTGAGTAGCATAACTCTTCTTTAGATTTGAGTTATCTTTTCATTTGCTTACACTCCTAAACTTAAATGCTTAATTTACTCTTTTCAGGTAATGTCAGTCCAACATTTAAATCTGCACATCTGCATTTACACAAAATTCTATTAGGTTGAAGTTAGATACATAGATATATACACACAAACACAAACATTACAATTGATAGCAATAGCTTATTTGATGAATCTCTTACCTTCCTTTGCTTACATGTAGTCATACATTTTGATATATGACCCTACAATAAAGGGAGGGAGAGCATATGAAAGGCCAATTTTTGAAATAGATGCAATGAGATAAAGCCCAAGAAGCATATTTTATAAAGAATGTTATTTAACACTGGCAGCAGATCTCCTTACTGTGAACAGATCTTTTACAGATTTTTAAAATGTGAGATCAATTATTTCACTTTCAACATATATGATTTTCGGAGTGGAATTACTTATATCTGCCTTGCCAACAGAGACAATGGTAGCAAAGAGTGTAGGGGAGAATTCTGTCACACTGTGTCAGCTGAAAAAGGCAGAATTGCCTGATTATGGCCCCACTCTCCAAAGTCTATTGACACATCGTGTGACGTCACAGAGGATAGAGAACCTTCTCTCTACTAACTTCAGTAAAATCACACCTGAATACAATTTTTTCTTCATAGAGCCCAAAGTTGTTCAGCTGTGAACCCAAAGCTGCTGTGGTCAAACTATATCAGAATGCATCTTAAAGAGCTCTGAGAGTATCTTTCCAACATGAAATCAAGAAACCTTTTGGCTGAGAAAGAGGAAGCTATTCAAATTCATTCAGGAGATGAATAAAGAGGCTATTCATCATCTGCTTAGAGATCTAAAGTTTGTAGTCAGGGAGGATAAATTATGCTTCTGCAGGAGGTATGCGCTGTATTATCATTTCCTGGGGAGAAAGATTGGCATTGTTTTTCAGTATTAAATAGCTAAATCCACTCGCCTACTCAGTGTTTCTCAAATTTTAATGTGCTTATGAATCATCTGATGTCTTGTTAAAGTGCAGATATTGATTCAGCATGTCGAGGGTGGGGCCCAGGTACTGCATTTCTAACAAGCTCCAAGGTCATGCTGATGCTGCTAATTTGAGAACCTCAAGTTCAGTAGCAGGCCTCTAGAAAACAAACATTCTACTTTCTGCCTTATGGATATGAATTACTGCTCAAGGCAGTGTTCACAATCCCAGCTACACATTAGAATCACTGGTGGAGCTTTTTCATACATATAGTTGCTTAGGCTCCAATTCAAACCTCTTTCATCAGAATTTCCAAGAGCAGTGTCTTGATATCAATTTTTTTCAACAAAGCTCCCCAGATTTTTTGTATACACACTGTTATGAATCACTTAAATGTATTTAAAGTCATGATTAAGAATAAATCAAATTATTTTGTGGTTTCTATAAGTAAGTCAAAGGTAGCGTGGTATATGATTTTTAATATTAGGAGTGTATGTTAATGTACACACAAAGTTTTGTGCAACATAGCTCAACGTGTATTATTCAAAAATGGCAACAGTGAGAATGAAAGAATCTTAGCTTAATAACTAAATTCATACTGTATTTCCAGGGTCTATTTGCTCATAGCTTCTGCATACCCGTAGGGTGGTGAAGCATGGTTCCATGGGGGTAGTGCACATATTCAAACATAGATTCCTGCCCTATAACCTTGAGACAAATAATGGCATAGACTCTCATGCATATAGCTTTCTCAATTCTGCTTTGATGCCAAACCTGATACTTTTGCTCTAGGATATAACTGAAAATCCTCTATAAGATGACATACTCTGAAAAACAAGTTAGAGCAATTCTAGCAATAAAGGAAACATCCCTTTTATCTGTACACTTGGCATTTTAAAGTCCATCAAGGTTTTGAGTTGAAAGAATATTTCGTCAGAAATTCATTTCCAAGCATCAGTAAAACACTTTAAACATTTGAAATCCAATGATGAAAGGTTTGGATGAGGAAAGGTCATACTATTTCTGAAAATATTTTATCTGAAGAGGCTGGAGACCACAAGAGAAATATTCTGATAGCAAATAGTGAGCTCTGTCTTAAAAGCACTTGATGGCTGTGGTCATGGTTAGATATAACTTCTACATTAAATAAAGGTTATTCTGCATGTTGAACACCTCTTTCTACTCTTCTGCCCACTAATTTTATTAAAAAAGCAGAGGATTATGGATGCTATGGGAAAAAAATGATGTCAACTAAATGCCAATTCAATGATTACGAGATGTAAATAATCTGATATTAACTGTTTACATTTTGAGGAAGACTTCTGAAAGTTTCACTACATATGTTGTATAGAAAACTAAGATTTATCTTAACATTTTTTACAACTTTTTACTTCGCATTTTCATTTTCATAAAATTTACATAAAGTGTACAAATTCGGTTCTTGGCTATGGTAGTATATGTCACATCTTTCACAAGTCAAAGCAAAGTTGGTTCTCTTATAAATTTCTGGTACACACTTCCAAATGGAAACCTCCTCAAATGTATAGCCTGTATTTTCCAAATTGTCTACTTATGAAGACTATTTTATAGTCAGTTCTACTTTCTTGCTCCACCAAAGCCTTGCTGGATCATTAGTCAATTGTTTCTTGTAACAGAAGAAGGAACTTTGAGTTAGATATGTGTACTTCTCTTCAAATTCCAGATTACACCATTGCCATAACTACCATAAAGCTTCTGATAAAATGCACACATAGTGCTAAATGCAGACAACATCCTAGTCCAAACTATTCGTGTATCTCACTGGAAGTATCTGTATATACTGTTAACTTGTTTCCCCACTTCCACTCTTGATTTGGTCCCATCCATTGTCCACAGAGAAACAAGACTAATTTTTTAAAAACATTAATTAGAGCATATCATTCTGCTACTTAAAACTCTCCAATGACTTCTCAACAAACCTGAGACAAAATCAAAACTCTTTACTGTGGCTTCTGAGACCTTGCATGATGTGACCTCTGCCTTCCACAACAACATTTATAACTACTCTTTCCCCTCTCTCATGAAGCTCTTGTTTAGCTTGATTTCATTAAATTGTGAGTTACATTGAGACAAGGAACTTGTCTACCTTGTTTCTCCTACTATAATCTCGGTGCATAGAAACGTGCCCAGCACAAGGTAGGCAGTCAATATATAGTTTTGTAAAGATTGAAGGCATTTGTCATCATCTGCTGTTTCATTTAATATTGATCTCCTACTATATGTCAAGCACTGTGCTAAGCTAAAGTATCCCTTTATGATTTTTTATTTTGCATTTTGTTTCTTTTAGGTTTATCTTGACCTCACTTTTTATGTAGACTTAGATGTTTCCTCAAATATTGTCAGAGCAGTTAGAACTTGAAGATTGTCTTGGGAAGCTTCTGAAGACCAGGTGTAAATAGCTACAGATAATTTCTTTGATAAAGATAGGAATGCTAATTGTGTCTTTCTGTTTTCTTTTCCCCTATGTTTTCTTCTAGCAGGTTTACAGTTTCAGTTCTATGTTTCAGTCTTTAATCCCTTTTGAGTTGATTTTTGTGTGTGGTGTAAGGTAGGGGTCCAATTTCATTCTTTTGCATGTAGATATCCAGTTTTCCCAGCACCATTCATTGAAGAGACTTTCCTTTCTTCAATGTGTGTTCTTGGCAACCTTGCCAAATTCATTGACCCTACATGAGAGGGTTTGTTTCTGGGCTCTCTATTCTGTTCCATTGGTCTATATGTCTGCCTTTATGCCAATACCATACTTTTAAAATTACTTTAGCTTTGTAATATATTTTGAAATCAAGAAGTGTGATGCCTCCAGCTTTATTCTTTTTTTCTGAATATTGCATCGGCTATTCTGGGTCTTTTGTTGTCTTGTATGAATTTTAGCATTGACTTTTCTGTTTCTGTAAAAAATGCCATTGAGATTTTGATGGGGATAGTAATGAATCTGTATATCACTTTGAGGAATATGAAAATTTTAACAGTATTAAGTCTTCCATTCCATGAACACGGGATGTATTTCCATTTATTTGTGTATCTTTACTTTCCAGGGGAGGTTGAAGATGTAAATTCTAGGGAAAAAAATCTGGCCTTTGAGGTGACACAAATCTTACTCGAATTCCAGCTCTACCAATTAGTATTTGTAGGAACTTGGGCAAATACTTCTCCTCTTAGTTTCAGTTCTCTTATTTGTAAAATGAGGATAATAATAACTAATAAGGATTTTGAGGGGATAATTGAGATAATATATGCAATATGCCTAGTATAGTGCTTGGCATGCAGTAGGTGCTAGATAAATGGCAAATATTATTATAACTCAACAGATATTTTCATTGCCACTTAACCTCTTGCTACTCAAAGTTTGATTCACAGACCAGCAGCATCCACCTGGGAACTTGTTTGTAATTTAGTATCTCAGGCTCCACCCCAGAACTACTGAATCAGAAGCTGCATTTTAACAAGATTGCTAAATGTTTCATATGCATATTAAACTTTGTTAAGTGGTGATCTAAACCATCTTAGATTATAAATGGGGTTCATGTTTGCATGATTGCCATTTACCTTTTTTTTTGTTTTTTTACCATTTCCCTTTACCTTACTCCTTCCTCCCATTTTGGAAATGCAGATGTTTAGGACAATATTATTGGGTAAAAATGTTCATTTTGATGAAGAAACATTCACCATGGCTGTGAAGAAACTAGAACCAGTGGAATGAAATCCAATGGGAAATGTATAAGTTGAGTGTAAATTAGCTGCCCATATGAAAATATACCTGGTTTATGGCGTGGAGTATCTTTCTTATTCTTGAAAGAGTTAAACTGGAATGTTGCCTTGGGAAGCTTCTTTAACTACAGATTTCTGTGTTAAGGGTAGAAATGCTGATTGTTCCTTTGTGATTTCTTTTAAAGAGAAACATTTCAGGGTACGTTGAAAATGTAATTCTAAGGAAATAGAAGAGTAGCACCAAGTGTTTAGGTCAGATAAGCTTCTACTCTGCTGCTTTATTTTTCCTAAATTGCTATAGACTCTTGATTACATATCATCCATGTAATCTCTAGCATCAGCAAAAAATTCTTTCATACAGTGTATTTTAGAAATGACATCTCACCTCTAAAAGTTCTGATTAGCTGATGTTGAAACTTATGTTAAAAAGAGTACGTGTACTTATCAATGCAGTTATGTTCAAAATGCAAGATCAGCATGCTCATCAAGGAATAAAAGATGAAAGTTGAAGGACTTTCGCATTCAGTATTTTCGAATAGCACATATCAGGCTAATGAAAATGTGCTTTTATTCTCTAACATTAAATTCATTTCACAATGTTGGAAAAAATGTTTACCATAATCCTCCCTGTCTATACAATTGGTAGAGAACAAATTCTTGGATATATAATGCTTTGATATTTTTGACTCACTCTTTGCCTTTATATTCTAGTTTCTTTTTTATTGTTTGTTTTTCAGAAAACATCATCTCCTGATTCATGCATACAAAGGAAAAATGAAATATCCATTAATTAAGAAACGGTCACTAGCATCTTCTTGATGTTATTCTGGATTAGCATACCATTTTGAAGAAGTCCAACACTGAATAAAGAGTAGCCTAATAAATAAGTTGTTTAATTAACTCCTTTAATTCCTTAAGGATCATTAGAAAATCATTCTGGCCTATCTGTGGAGCCTTGAACCCAGGCTCTCTATTCTAGTTAGTAGATAATTTCAAATTGTGAAGTACTAGAATGATTTGGGGATTTATATAGCCATCAAAGTGGACCTGCAGGTCTGGGTTATTTAGAGTCTAAATCATGCCAGATTGACCCAAACCAATCAAATACTCTATTATTCATCTTCAGGCCTGGAGTTAACTTGCCCTGAGCCAGGCTGTAATAACCACTACAACATAGCATTTCAAATACCTAATACAAGGCGTGCACTATTGATTGTTTCTTTTTTCATCCATTCTTTTGTTTGCCTCACCATTCCATTGATCACATAAAGAATTTTGTATGAATTATAAAGTTAACGTACTGAATTTAATTGCTAACGGGATGGCAAATAGGTGTCCAATGGAAAGACTATTTAAATAGCAGTGGTCATATTTTCTAATTCTACTATCAGCAGATGGCATAAGGGAGTAGAATTAGACCTGAGCATTCATCCAATAGGATTTTGACTTGTATCACCTAAATGAATTGCCTTGCCACTAATCTAATCATACATTATTGTTGAAGTACTATGCCTGATGTCTGCTAAGTAAAAATAAAGACACGAGTGACACATTATTGGAGTATAGAGAGAATTATAATCAAATTTAATTTCCAATTATGGGACACTAAGGAGATGATAATTTAATTTTGGTCTTAAAAATCATTAGACTTGTTACAATTTTACTTGTCTCACTGATTTATACCCTTAAGGGAACAAAAATGGATGAAGTAGGGATCCATAAATGAAAATAAATACAAACAGATGTTTGTTATGCTAAGCAGATATGAAATTGTGTTTATGCAGTGCAGTGTTTCCAACCAGGATGTACAGTCATTACCTGGTATGCTGACTTGACGAGAGTAAGATCTGTAGTTCTACTTGCTTTTGTGAGATGATACTCAATCCTGTTGTAACAAATGTTGTGAGGAAACAATCTCCTTTCCCATGAAAGGCTTGGTAGGAGATCAATTTCCAAAATCCTTTAGAAAAGTAAAATGAAAGATAATTGGAGATACTAGATCTTCTGGAAAAGTGTAACATGAAAATATAGATAAAATCAGATAACGATTTTAGGTCAAAAAAAACTTAAACAAACTTCATCTTTGAAAAATTCATTTTGCACGATTTTATTACAAGTTCAGTAACTTCAGACCCTTAGCCTGAGAGCCTTATCACTTAGTTATCATTTTTACTATTTTAAATCTATTTCCATATATTTCAATTGTAAGAGATATGGGCATGGGATGTTTTGTTCTTTGATCAAAGTCATACATTGTGAAATGTTTTCTTAGCTCTAACAAAGTTTTTTGAAGTCTGTGAGATAGACAGTCTTTATCAGTGTAATTATATATTATAAATAAATTTCTCTCAAAGAACATAGTCTTGGAAAGAAAAAAAATACATGCACATAAAGCATCTATACTTAGAATTACACTCTGAATTTAGAGGAAAAGTTTGTTTAAAATTTTGCACTTTTTTTTTTTGTGTGTGAGGAAGATTAGCCCTGAGCTAACATCCGTTGCCAATTCTCCTCTTTTTGCTGATGAAGATTGGCTCTGGGCTAACATCCGTGCCCTTCTTCCTCTACTTTATATGTGGGATATCTGCCAGGACATGGCGTGATAAGCGGTGCATAGCTCCTCACCCAGGATCTGAACCAGAGTACCCCAGGCCGCCGAAGCGGAGCACGCGAACTTAAGCACTATACCACCAGATCAGCCCCAGTGAAACGTTTTTTCAAAATTCATGAAGTTAGAGTGATATGAAATATTTAATTGAGTTGTCTTTTTCAAAATTACTAGAAGTTCATACCTAAATGTTTCAGGGGTTCGCATAGATATGAACTGAATCATTTATTCCTTCTTTTTAAATCTATCTTTTGATACCTGCTAGGAAAAAAATGCTTACCATGCTGGTGAATTTCTTAAATCCTTAGTTATTATGTTAAATTAAAGTATCTGAGGAAGAAAAAGGTGCTGTTTGATCATTGCAAGAGAAAAATAGTGATTTATTTTACCAAAAAGCATTCTCCTTTCTTTGTTTTTAATATGATAACTTTGACATTTTATTCCATTTGCTATTTTATTGTTTATCCACAGAGTATTTAGTAGGTTACTATCATCAATAAGAGCATAGGTTTATGAATATGGGAGTGAATTCTAATGTGTGATAAATTTATGCACATTTTCTAGCTTCAATGAGAGCCATGGACATACTCTTCAAGGTGTCAATCTAGCCAAAATTTATTTAGTCCAACTAGAAGGATGAGAGGAAAAATAATATTCCTTTATAAAGATCTGTATTATGGAACCTAATTAAGAGTATCTAAAATTTCAGATATAAGGACTCAAAATTAGAGACTCTGGGATGAGATGTTTGTTGAAGAAGGCACTTTTATAGCTCAATGGAGGAAAAAAATTGAATAAAGTTATGAAACTGAATTTCATAGTCGATATAAAAAGTGCTGGGACTGTAATTGGAAAATTGAATCCTCACCAGCAGTCACTGTATAGAGAGTAAAATTTTGCATGCATGAAATGAGATGCTACTTTACTTGTAATTTATCATTCAAAGTAAGTCTGCTTCAGTCCATTTAATTTCACTTTATTGGTGCCTCCCCTTTCTCCTTTTCACTCACCCTAATCTTGAAGCCACAGGCATGCTCACTTCTCTTTGCTTTATCCCTCCTCTCTCCTTTCAGTTAACTGCATGCTGCATCAGTCCACTATTACTGTCACTTTTTATAAAGTTAGAAAAGTTTTATTTCTGATTATAAATGTCAGATGTATTCATTTTGTAGCAAAAGGTAAAAAGAAGAAAGTTATCACCTGTTACAGCACTCCAAAAAGAGATAACCATTGTTATTATTTTTTTATGTTTCCTTCTAGTCATTTTTTTTTTAATATAGAGCAGTTTTTTTTATAATTTTATTTCTTTATTTTTCCACCAAAGCCCCAGTAGATAGTTGCATGTCATAGCTGCACATCCTTGTACTTGCTGTATGTGGGACACAGCCTCAGCATGGCCAGACAAGCGGTGCATCAGTGCGCGCCCGGGATCCGAACCTGGGCCGCCAGCAGTGGAGCACGTGCACTTAACCGCTAAGCCACGGGGCCGGCCCTCCTTCTAGTTATTTTTGATGCAAATATATTTACAAAATTGAGATCATACTGTGTATATAATTTCAAGTCCTGATGGTTTCATTCATGTTATATCATAAACATTTTCCATCTCATGGTTTTAAAAAGTTCATTTTAATTCCTGCATAGTATTCTGTTGTATGAATGCATTCATATTTTGTTTTACCAGTCACGTAATTTATATTGTTTCCTTTCTTGTGCTATTAAAAATAACATTGGAATGAACAGTAATGAACAAAATTCTTTGTACACACCTGATTATTTACTTAGAAATGGATTCTTGGAGACTTCTGGGTAAACTTTTCTTAAAAAGGCTGTTGATATTTTACTAGATTATTTTCCAGAAAAGAAATAGAAGTTTATACCCTCTTCAGCAAAATGTAAGGCTTCCATTATCTTTTTGATGACAGTAATTTAGTTCATGCTGTTGGGTTGAACTAAATACATAGCAGAGTAATATTAACACTAAGTTTGAGGAATTATATCAAATGCCAATCTTTCTTACTTTACATCTAAGCAGATCAATACTCCTGCTCTAGCTTTCAGAAGGAAACACAATAAACCTGTGGGACTGTGAAGGATAGTATTCTCTCTTGGGTGCGTTCATTTTGGGAGTAGCTAAATTCGGCAACTCTTAATGGGAGGGTTTCCAACTCAACGTGTTTTTGCTTACTATCAAAGTCTTTGATCTCGTGACACCAACCTGAAGTATCCACATTTCTTTAATGTGTAGCTCACATTTTGCCTTTTTTATCTAGTCTTCCTTTACCAATATTGGACCTTTGATAGCCTGGACACAGCAGTTAGTTATAGGTAACTTAGTATGTGTGTTACTTTTATGTTTACATTTCCCATCAAGATTAGAAATCACTGCAGCGCAGGGAGCATATTTATATTTTTGTAGGTTATGCAGAATGCAAAAAGGCAACTTAAAACATTAGTTAAGTCTATCTCAAGCAGGCTAAAGACTTACATTTAAAGTAAGTAAAGTAGAAATGTACGTGATGTACCGTTGTATATGCCAGTTTCCGAAATGTTGTTCCGGTAATGTTGATAAACGTTTTCTCTGAAAAGAGGGTTATGTAGCTGTATATGTAAGATAAGTATCCTTATTGAGTGACTTTTCCCAACCTTTAATATCCTAATGTACATTATGACTTTCCTAGACCGTTACTGTTGTTTGAAAATGTCCTCCAAATTATTTGACCATAAAAAGTTTAGATGTGGAATATTTGTTTATAACTTGAGGAATACTCATGTTTCATGGATCGTGGTTTGGAAAATGCTATTGCTTACTCTTTCCTATAAAATAACCCTGACTACTAATCACTAACAGTCTCTATCCTTACTAGTTTTCCATTTTCTGCTGAATTAATTGGAAGACAGTCTGTGCTAATTCCTACTTCTTTATTTCATCAAAGATTTAGAGATAGAAAAAAAGTGATGCTTTATGTTTTTAACAATATGAAGAAATTTTATTAGCTTAGCTCAGCAAAATTGAGGGAAACCCAGATTGTGCCTCCAGGAGTAAATTCTAAAAACCACTAGCTTATGCATGATACAAACATTTACCCTTCTTATGTCAGATAATCCACATAATGTTATGCCTCTCCAACTTCTCCTTTTTCAGTAATGTTACATGGACATGTCTATATTACATAACTTTCATGAGTTTTTATAAGTTAAAATATATACTAATGGAGGCAATTGTCTTAAGGTATGAAAAGTCCCTTCAATGCCAGAATTTAGCACCCTTTTAGCTCTCTAAAGCATATGTACAGAGGAGCTCTGCATTAACTTACCTTCAGGGCACACATTTCCAGATTCCATCAAATCTCTATGTTCTTCTTTTTGATTTAGTGGCATCTTCAGGTCTTCTTCATCATTCAGTCTAATAATAATAGTAGAAATAATAATAATAATAGCTAAAATCAGTTGAATTCTTAATATTTGCCCAGAACTATTTCAAGCATTTGCATATATTAACTCCTATAGTCCTCAAAACAAACTCAGAGTTTGGCACTATTATCATCTCGATTTAATGGAAATGGAAACTAATACACGAAGAGATTATTTGACCAAGATTAAACAGCTGGTAACTGGCAAAGCTGGGATTCCAATGCAGTCGGTTTGAATTCAGAATCTATGCATTTAACTACTAGAGATATAGTACCTCCCAGTCAATTTTATAGACAATTGATGACCATCTTTTTGATTTTTGAATGGTGTTTGGCACACTCTTAATAAATATTGATCATAGCCTTTATATTGAAAAATTAATTTTCTCTACATTTCATGAATATGTGTTCAACTATTCAAGGACAAATGACCAAAGTACAATCTTATTTTCAAGTTTCTTATGACCTAATGTGTTATTTTAACAAATACCGTAGCCGTCTATTATTACACTGAATGTAGAAGCAGTGTGACACTCTAGGATGGAAACTGTTGAAAAACCCACTCTTGACCCAACCCTTGCTTATGCATTGTCCATTTCCGTTATGGAGAACTGCAGAGGTACTAGAATCAGTCTCTAACTGGGGAAATGTTTAGGTTCACCTTGTTCTGAGTCATGCTCTCAAGATAGAGCCTCATTACATTGTTTGAGAAACTCCTTGGGATAGAAGTCGCCTTCGCTTGAAAATTTAAATAGGGAACTACAATCCAAAGCTGTATATCATAGATAAAGTGAGAGCATGTATTTTAGAGACAGATTGTCTGGGATTAAATCTGATTTCATTACTTACTACCTATGTGAACTTAGGCAGGTCATTTTAAGTATGTGGCTTAGTTTCTTCATCTGAAGCATGTGGAATAATAGTAGTACCTATCTCTTTGGGCTAGTGAGAGGATTAAATGAACTAACCTATGAAAAATGTGTAGTATAGTGCTTGATTCGTATTAAAACTTTATAAACTCTTTGTAAAGTCTATTATTATCATATGGCATGACGAGGATTCACCATGGATTTACGTTGTTTTTATATCCTAAAGTAGAAACACAAGATGTAACAGTAGCTTTGACTTGCTTTATTTGCTTTCCCTTTCCATTCTGGTTCCTGGCACCAAATTGGTAAATAAGCAGCTCACCCTCATTCTCTTCACAACACCATTTTTCTTTCAGAAAAATCACTGATTGAGACTCTAGGAAGGGAAGCTCCAAAGTAGAAAGGTAAGTCCTGGGACATGCAGAAGAACCTCAGTTTGCAGTGCTACCAAAGGTGACTTGCCTGTGAGCCCTTAGATTGAAGCACCTTCTGGGTTTTTATTTATGATTTTATTCTTTTGCAATTAGAGTAAAACTTCGCTATACCATTATAGGACATATACAAAATTCAGTCACTTACAATGGAGGTTCTGTTATTGTGAGCTTAATAAGTGACCACCAATAGCAACCTGGAAGGTAGCTCAGGATCTGACTGCACTATCTAAATCTTCCCTGATTATGCCTAAAATTTGGTGCCACTTCGTGGTGGTTGTCTACTCTGTCATTTTTTTTCAGCTTTAATGAGATATAATTGACATATAGCATTGTGATGTTTCAGATATACAACGTGTTGATTTGATACACATATATATTGTGAAATGACTACCACAAGATTAGTTACACATCAGTCACCTCACTGATATAATTAAAAAAATAGTTACCATTTTTTTGTGTGTCGTGAGAACACTTAAGATTTACTCTCTTAGCATCTTTCAAGTGTATAATTCAGTATTGTTATCTGTACTCAACATGCTGTCTATTAGATCTCCAGAATTCATTTGTTTTATATCTGGAAGTTTGTGCCCTTTGGCCGGTATCTCCCCATTTCCCCCACTCCCCAGTCCCTGGCAACCACCATTCCACATATAAGGGAGATCATACAGTATGTGTCTTTATCTATCTGGCTTATTTTACTTAGCATAATGCCCTCAAGGTCCATCCATGTTATCACAAATGGCAGAATTTCTGTCTTTTTTATGACTGAATAATATTTCATTGTATGTACATATATGCCACATTTATCCATTCATCCAGTGATGGACACTTAGGTTGATTTCCATGCCTTGGCTATTGTGAATAATGCTGCAATGAACATGGGGTTACAGATACTACTTTGAGATAGTGATTTTATTTCCTTTGTATATATACCCAGCAGTGCGATTGCTGGATCATATCGTAGTTCTATTTTTTATTTTTTGAGGAAACTCCATAGTGGCTGTTTTTCCATAGTGGCTGTACCACCAGTGTACAAGGTTTCCTTTTCTCCACACCCTCGCAACACTTATTATCTCTTGTCTTTTTGAGAATATCCATTGTAACAGGTTTGAGGTGATATCTCATTGTGTCTTGGATTTGTATTTCTCTGATGATTGGTTATGTTGAGCACCTTTTCATGTACTTGTTGGCCATTTGTATGTCTTCTTTGCAAAAATGTCTATCCAGGTCCTTTCCACATTTTTAAATCTGATTTTTATTATTTTGTTTGCTCTCGAGTTGTGTTAGTTCCTCATGTACTTTGAATATTAACCACTTATCAGTTAGGTAGTTTGGAAATATTTTTTCTCATTCCATAGGTACTCCTTTCATTTTGTTTCTTTGCTGTATACAAGCTTTTTATTTTGATGTAGTCCTACTTGTTTATTTTTGCTTTTGTTGCTTGTACTTTTAGTGTCATACCCAAAAAATCATTGCCAAGGGCAATGTCGAGGAGCTTTCTCCCTATGTTTTCTTCTAGGAGTTTTACAGCTCAAGTCTTACTTTTAAGTCCTTCGTCCATTTTGAGTTCATTTTTGTGAATGTGGTAAGATAGGGCTCCAGTTTCATTCTTTTGTGTGTGACTATCCAGTTTTCCTAGCACCATTTATTGAAGAGTCTGTTCTTTCCCCACTGAGTAATCTTGGCTCCCTTATCAAATATTAGTTGGCCGTATTTGCATGGGTTTATTTCTGGCCTCCTTTTTCTGTTCCATTGATCTATATGTCTGTTTTATGCCAATACCATACTGTTTTGATAACTATACACTATATAAATATATACAATTTATAGTATAGTATGAAATGAGAAAGTGTGATGCCTCCAGCTTTGTTGTTCTTTCTGAAGATTGCTTTGGCTATTTGCGGTCTTTCGTGGTTCCATATGAATTTGAGGACTGTTTTTTTCTATTTCTGTAAAAAACACCATTGGAATTTTTATAGAGATTGCATTGAATCTATAGGTGGCTTTTTATATAGTATGAACGTTTTAACAATATTAATTCTTCCCATCCATGAACACAGGTTTCTTTTTGTTTATTTGTGTCTTCTTCAACTTCTTTCATCCATGTCTCATAGTTTTCAGTGTATAGATCTTTCACCTCTTTGGTTAAATATATTCCTCAGTATTTTATTGGTTTTGACACTGTTGTGTATGGGATAGTTTTTCTTATTTCTCTTTCAGATGTTTTCTTGTTAGTGTATAAAACACAAGTGATTTTTATGTTGATTTTGTATCCTGAAACTTTACTGAATTTCTTTATTGGTTCCAACAGTTTTTTTGTGGAGTGTTGAGAATTTTCTGTATACAAGATCATGTCATTTGCAAACAGACACAATTTTATTTATTCCTTTCTGATTTGGATGCCTTTTATTTCTTTTTCTTTCCTAATTGTTTTGGCTAAGACTTCCATTACTATGTTGAATAGGAGTGGTTAAGAGTGGGCACCCTTGTCTTGCTCCTGATCTTATAGGAAAATCTTTCAACCTTTCACCTTTGTGTATGATGTTACCTGTGGGCTTGTCACATATGACCTTTATTATGTTGACATGTTCCTTTTATACCCACTCTGTTGAGAGTGTTTATCATAAAAATATGTTGAATTTTGCCAAATGCTTTTTCTGCATATATTGAGATGGTCATATGAATTTTATCTTAGAATAATGAGATAAATCACATTTATTAGTTTGTGTATGTTGAACCATACTTGCATCCCACGGAAAAAATGTCACTTGATTCTGGTGATGGGAGTTGGGCTGGCAGCATGCAAGTGCACATCTACAGGAGCTAACTATAGCTAAGTGCAGCAGTTCAAGCCAGTGACAATATACAGGGCAAGATCTGTGCCCACAAGCAGCTGCGGGCCTTGGCTATCAGCATGTATTCTTGCGGCTGCAGGGGTTAACCATGGGCATGTGCACAGCATTGGTGGCTGGTAATAGGATTCTGGTCCAGCACCATGCAGGTTCATAACTGCAGAGACTAGCACCATGAACATGCAGTGGTGGAGACCAATGACAGCTGTCATGGCTGGATCAAGGCCCACCAGCTGATGTGTTGGCCTTGGCTGTCAGCATGCACTCATGCAGCTACAGGGACTAGCCACCACCGTGCACAGGGCACTGTGGGTTGGCTGTGGAAGTCTAGGCTTGCATGTTTCATATACTTAGTGCAGTTGCCAGGGCTGGCTGCAGGTGTGGATCCCGGGCTCTGGTGGGAGGGGGAAGCTGGGAGTGGGGAGCGACTCAGGAAGCTGATGTCTACAAGTGGAAAAATCTGTGGAGTGAAAACTTCAGTGGTGAAATTTGCAGGGAGTCTGCGGTGGCTGTGCTGGTTGTTGTTTTCCTCAGTGGCAAAAGCTGCTGGGGTCCTCTGTCGAGCAGTCTGCTGGCGTCTGCAATGAGGTCTTCAGTGATGAAAGCTGAGGGGTCTACAGCATCTGCAAAGGCTGTTGGTGGTCCTCAGTCGTGAAGGCTGCTGGGGTCTTCTGCATGGCAGGTCACTAGGAACCGTGGTTGCTCATAACTACATGGCTGATAATGGCAGCCCCTGCCTTTCTTCCTGTTTCTACCTGTTTCTAGACATCTCAGCTCTGCTGGTCTCTGGGTGGGTAAAACTGAATCAGGTCCTCTGTACAGCCTCCAGAAAGGCTGGGGAAACTGGTCACTCACCCCACTCTCCTTTTCCCAGTGAGGGTAACTCTCTTAAGCTAGGGAGTTCCCTCCTGGCATTCAGCAATGCTTGCCTGGGGGATGGAATGATGCAGGCAAAATGAATCTGTTCTTCTTATCATTTTTATGTGGCTCTTCTTGAGTTTTTTGCTTCACTGTGTTATTGAAGCTTATTAAATGAACTCCTGAGCTCTGCCAGGGCTAGTTTTGTTTGTAGGTAGCTAATTGTTCTTCTTTGTGCAGGAACTAGTGGCTGGGGTCTCCTATTCCACCATCTTGGTGATGTCACTCCTCTACTCTGTCTTGTATCTATCAAGATAGATTCTGTGTCCTGTGGCAGATTGGGTTTGCAGAAGAGAGGCAGGGATTCTAGAACCTCTGAGTTTGCTCCCCATTGCCTCCATCACAACATATATATATATATATATATATATATATATATATATATGTTTTCCTAGATCAGGAAAACAGACTATTATGGCAAAAAAGTATCCAGAGAAGTATCTTAGTGCTGGTTCCCATAGCCCCAATTTCCTGGTGATGGCATGGTGAGAGGGAGATGTTAATTGTACTGAGTTTGCATCGCAGGAGCAGATCATCAACATTATGCGATTCAGCCCTTAGATAGGACAGCTGGCACATCTGCTGATCCTCCCCTCCAGAGAGAGTGAGAGACCTCCTCTTTACTCTGAAATGTAAATAAATCTCCAGTTAGGTGAGGTCAAGAATTCTAGAATATTACCCTGGAATGTAAGCAGATGTCTTCAGGAGCTAGGTCTCTAAATCTCTCCAGAGTGATACAGTATCTTTAGCTTTCAAGGAATATTTGCTATTTGATCATGTTGTCAGTGCCCTTTGCTCAGCCAGGATTGTGAAAAACCATGAAAATATTAGTAGAAAAATATGTCCCTCAATCTCATAGGGGAGATTGAGTCAAGAGAATTCTGATGAAGGGGCCCAATGTTCACCTCCCATTTCTGTTACTTTTTCTGTATAGGGTTGCCTGTTTATTTTTCATCTTATTGTCATACTTTTTCAAGTCACCTGCTCCACCAGATTGCCTAGAAGATACGAATTTTTACTCCTTTTGAGCATTGAGGGCAGGTAGAGGACAGGAACCAATTACCAAGTGTATTACATCTATGTTAGTGTTATCCTGGAACTTGTTATCATAGGGAATTTACTCTATTTCAGTTAAATTGGAGTTTAGGGAATATTATAATTTGAAAATATCCTTGCGGAAGTTGATATTAAAAAGTTCTAAACTCATAGAAATTTCTAAAGGAAGCTTCTGAAATTCATGTCAACCTATGAGTTTCCCAAATCAAGGAGAGCTAGGCCAGAAAGTACCTTTGTGTGACTTAGAAATAGGTGGTGTCCGCTCTGCAAACACTACTTGGTGAGTGGAGCTATCTGGACTTCAGTCTCCTCTTGGACCTTCATTTGGGCACCCTGGAAAAACCACGCATGAAGTTGTTCCCCAAATTTACAAATGGCACATAAATCTGGAGTAACTTGTATCTTTAGATTTTGTCATCATTTGTGTTCTCTCAAGTAGCTCTGGTAATCACAAGATATAACAATCAAGCTTTTCTGTTTTCTTCAAGTGCAATCCTTTATCTTCAGTTGTTTTAATGGTCTTTATAAGTTTGGAGGCATTGAGGGTCAGCTCTGTGGCTTAGCGGTTAAGTGCGTGTGCTCCGCTATTGGCGGCCCGGGTTCGGATCACGGGCTCACACCAACGCACCGCTTCTCCGGCCATGCTGAGGCCGGGTCCCACATACAGCAATTAGATGTGCAACTATGACATACAACTATCTACTGGGGCTTTGGGGGAACAAAAAAAAAAAAGGAGAAGGATTGGCAATAGATGTTAGCTCAGGGATGGTCTTCCTCAGCAAAAAGAGGAGGATTAGCATGGATGTTAGCTCAGGACTGATCTTCCTCACCAAAAAAAAAAAAAAAAAAGAAAAAGAAATATTTAAAAAAAAAAGTTTGGAGGCATTGAACACTAAGGTGTAATTCTAAGCCGTGTGCATATAGAGCTTCTCTGCTCGGCTAGAGTTATCTAGCCTAAGGAATGCTGGCCTTCAGGGAATGGAAGTGAACATAAACCTGCCAGATTTGGTTCATCAAACTTAGAATTGAAATCAATGGATTTTTAAAGTCTGTCACTGTGAAATATTTGGAAGAACTATGAGTCATAAAACAGTGGATATGTTATATTTTTACTCCATATCTGATGAGTTTTTCTCCATATCTGATGAGTATTTTCATTTAATGCATCACTGGAATTTACTCCAATGCAAATCTTTTAGGAATATTATTCTTTCATTTTATTTAACTATTGTCTTTGGTTAAAGCCAGTACACAGAAGGAATTTTAAATTTTAGAGATTTTTGCAATAGATGGCAATCAGATCAGAATCAAAGATATTAGCAATTGTTTACTTGTGAAAATATTTCACTAGAGGGTATCTTAAATGCCATGCTTCTTCTCAAACTAATATTCTATTTCAAGCAAAATTTCACTCAAGTATTTTCGCATGACAATTTCTAGATTGGCAGAGGAGTGGTTACATCCTATGAGTGCTTTTGGAAACCTTTGAAAATACCCACATAGAGTAATAGTGCTATCTCTCTATCAAAAGTCAATGACCTAGTGAACTGTCGCAAGGATATAAATAAATAAATAAATAAAGCCAAGCAATTTATCTGACTTTATTGGTGTCAATGGATTTCCAAAATCAGCTTTAATACAAGAGATTTAAATAGAGCTTCCCAATGACAATAGCTGGCTTTCTCTAGATAAAATGGAGAGTATTTCATCTAAGGCACTGCAGTCATTTTGGATAATTCAGCAGTCCTTTGTCCATCACTTATTCTTGTTCTTGATGATTTTCACTGTTTTTTTGCTGCTTTCCTGATGACTGCAACTTACTCCAGATATTTTCTTCTTAATAATTTCACTATTATCTGTACCCCTCTGCTTCACTGTATTCCAATTATTCTATGTGTGTAAGTTTTTTCACCTGAGTAAGATCGTGAACTCTTTGCTCATTGAGGTTCAGGAACATGAATTAAAGGTTTTTCATTTGTTTGTTTTCTTATTTGTTTGTTTGTTTTGTTATGCTTCACCCAGTACAGTAAAATACATAACATGGCATGGAAAATCCATAAATACTTATTAAATAATTGACTGACTGATGTGTAAACTTCACTTTGCCTCAAATCTTTTTTTTTTTTTTTCCTGTGAGGAAGATCAGCCCTGAGCCAACATCCATGCCAATCCTCCTCTTTTGCTGAGGAAGACTGGCTCTGAGCTAACATCTATTGCCAATCCTCCTCCTTCTTTTTATGTGCCTGTTGACCATCTATATATTTTCTTTGGAAAAATCTTCATATCCTCTACCCATTTTTTGATTGGGTCCTTTTTGTTTTCTTGTTGAGTTCTGAGTTTTTTATATATTTTGGAAATTAACCCCTTGTTGCATATATGATTTGCAAATATTTTATTTCAGTTGGAGTGTTATCATTTTGTTTTGTTGATGGTTTCCTTTGTCTTGCAGAAGCTTTTAGTCTGATGTAGTCCCATTTGTTTATTTTTTCTTATGCTTCCCTTGTATGAGTAGACATGGTATTCAAAAGATACTGCTAAGACCAATGTCAAAGAGTGTACTGCCTATGTTTTCTTCCAGGAATTTTATGGTTTCAGGTCTTATATTAGAGTCTTTAATCCATTTTGAGTTAATTTTTGTGTATGGTGTAAGATAATGGTCTACTTTCATTCTTTTGCACATGGCTTTCCAGTTTTCTCAGCATTTATTGAAGAGACTTTCCTTTCTCCGTTGTATGTTCTTGACTCCTTTGATTAAGATTAGCTGTGCATAGGTGTTTGGTTTTATTTCTGGGCACTCAATTCTGTTCCATTGATCTGTGTATCTGTTTTTCTGCCGGTACCATGCTGTTTTGATTACTGGAGCGTTGTAGTATATTTTGAAGTCAAGGAGTGTGATGCCTCCAGCTTTCTTCTTTTTTCTCAGGATTGCTTTGGCTATTTGCAGTCTTTTGTTGTTCCATATAAATTTTAGGATTCTTTGTTCTATTTCTGTGAAGAATGTCATTGGGATTCTGATTGGGATTGCATTGAATCTGTAGATTGCTTTAGGAAATCTGGACATTTTAATTATGTTTATTCTTTCAATCCAGGATGGAATATCTTTCCATTTCTTTACGTCTTCTTCAATTTCTTTCAATAATGTCTTATAGTTTTCAGTGTATAAGTCTTTCACATCTTTGGTTAACTTTATTCCTAGGTATTTTATTGTTTTTGCTGTGATTGTAAATGAGATTATATTGTTGATTTCTCTTTCTGCTAGTTTGTTTTTAGATTATAGAAATGCAACTGATTTTTGTGTGTTGATTTTGTACCCTGCAACTTTGCTCTAGTTGTTGATTATTTCTAATAGTTTTCTGGTGGAGTCTTTAGGATTTTCTATATATAGAATCATGTCATGCACAAGTAGTGATAGTTTTACTTCTTCCTTTCCAATTTGGATCCCTTTTATATCTGTTTCTTGCCTAATTTCTCTGGCTAAAACTTCCAGTACTATGATGAATAAGAGTGGCAAGAATGGGCATCCTTGTCTTTTTCCTGTTCTCAGAGGAGTGGCTTTCAGTTTTTCACTGTTGAGTATGTTTTTTCTGTGGATTTGTTTTTTATGGCCTTAATTATGTTGAAGTACTTTCCGTCTATACCCATTTTATTGAGAGTTTTTCTTTATCATAAATGGATGTTGGATCTTTTCAAATGCTTTGTCTGCATGTATTGAGATGATCACGTGATTTTTATTCTTCATTTTGTTAGTGTGGTGTATCACATTGGCTGATTTCCAGATGTTGAACTATCCATCATCCCTGGAATAAATTCCACTTGATTATGGTGTATGATCGTTTTAATGTATTGTTCTATTCTATTTGCTAATATCTTGTTGAGTATTTTTGCGCCTGTGTTTATCAGTGATCTTGACCTGTAATTTTCCTTTTTTGTGTCATCCTTCTCTGGTTTCAGTATCACGGTGATGTTGACCTTGTAAAATGAGTTAGGAAAAGTCCCATCCTGCTCAGTTTTTCAGAAGAATAGGTATTAAATCTTCTTTGAATATTTGGTAAAATTCACCGGAAAAACCATCTGGTTCTGGACTTTTGTTTTTTGGGTGGTTTTCGATTACTATTTCAATCTCTTTACTTGTAATTGGCCTATTCAGATGCTCTAATTCTTGAGTCAATTTTGGAATGTCATATGGTTCTAGAAATTTATCCATTTTTTCTAGGTTATCCAATTTGTTGGCATATAGCTTTTCAGATTATTCTCTTATAATGCTTCGTATTTCTGTGATGTCCATTGTAATTTCTCCTTTCATAATTTTATTTATTTATTTATTTTTTCCCCCCAAAGCCACAGTAGATAGTTGTATGTCATAGCTGCACATCCTTCTAGTTGCTGTATGTGGGACGCGGCCTCAGCATGGCTGGAGAAGCGGTGCGTCGGTGCGCGCCAGGGATCCGAACCCGGGCCGCCAGCAGCGGAGCGCGCACTTAACTGCTAAGCTATGGGGCCGGCCCTGTAATTTCTCCTTTCATTTCTGGTTTTATTTATTTGAATCTTCTGTCTTTTTTTCTTAGTGAGTCTGGCTGAGGGTTTGTCAGTTTTGTTTATTTTTTCAAAGAACCCTAGCTTAATTTCATTGATCCTTTCTATTGTTTTTTTAATCTGTATTTTGATTATTTCTGCAATGATTTTTATTATTTCCCTCCTTTTACTGACTTTGGGCTTTGTTTGTTCTTCTTTTAGTTCTTTAGGTATAGTATAAGATTGTGTTTTTGAGATTTTTCTTGTTGAGGTAGGCCTTTTTTGTTACAAAGTTCCCTCTTAGTACCACTTTTGCTGCATCCCATATGAGTTGGTATGTTGTGTTTTCATTTGCATTTGTCTCCAGGTATTTTTTGATTTTTCCTTTGTTTCTTCACTGATCTAATAGTTGTTCAGTAGCATGTTGTTTAGTCTCCTCATATTTGTGACTTTTCCAGCTTTCTTCTAATTTATTTTTAGTTTCATACCGTTGTGGTTGGAAAAGATGCTTGATATTATTTCAGTCTTATTAAATTTATTGAGACTTGCTTTGTTTTCCAACACATGGTCTATGTTTGAGAATGTTCCATGTGCAATTGATACGAATGTGTATTCTGCTGTTTTGGGATGAAATGTTCTATATATATCTATTAATTCCATCTGATCTGGTTTTTCATTCAAGGCCACTCTTTCCTTGTTGACTGTTTGTCTTTATGATGTAGCCATTGACTTAAGTGGGGTGTTAATGTCTTACTATTATTGTGTTGATGTCAATTTCTCCCTTTAGGTCTGTTAATAGTTGCTTTATATACCTTGGTGCTCCTGTGTGAGGTGCATATATGTTAGTAAGTGTTATGTCTTCTTGGTAGAATGTCCCTTCATTATATAATGGCCATCCTTGTCTCTTGTTATCTTTTTTATCTTGAAGTCTGTTTTGTCTGAAAAAAATATGGCTCTATCTGCTTTCTTTTGCCTGCCGTTTGCTTGGAGTATCATCTTCATCCTTTCTCTCTGACTGTATGTTTGTCTTTGAGCTGACATGTGTTATTGGAGGCAGCATATTGTTGGGTCTTGTTTTTTAATCCATCCAACCAATCTGTGTCTTTTGATTGGTGAATTGAATCCATTTACATTTTGAGTGATTATTGATATATGAGGTCTCAATAGTGCCATTTTATCTTTTGTTTTCTGCTTGTTCTATATTTCCTTTATTTCATTTTCCTTGTATTTCTGTCTGCCATTTTGGTTTGGTGGTTTTCTGTGATGGTTTTCTCTGTATTTATGATTTGTGGCTCTCCTCTGATTTTTTTTGTTTTGTAGTTACCATGAAGGTTCTATAAAAGATGTCATAGATGAGATAGTCCTGTTTCTGATAGCGTCTTATCTCCATTAACCTATGCAGGTTCTGTCCTTTTCCTCTTCCCCTGTTACATTTTTGTTGTCACAAATTATTCTTGTTTGTGATATAATTGAAGTATTTGTAGTTATTTTTGGTGCTCTTTTCCATTATCCGTTATGTTTAAATAAAGTATTTGCTATTCTTTTATGATTTAGAGCTGCAGTTTACTGAAGCTTTCTATTTCCTTGCTCAAAGCTTTGTAACCTTTGCCTTTTTGTTTCAGGTAGGAGGGCTGCTTTCAACATTTCTTGTAAGGCAGGTCTAGTGTGATGAAGTCCCTCAGGTTTTGTTTGTCTGGGAAAGCTTTTATTTCTCCATCATATCTGAAGGATAATTTCACTGGATAGAATATTCTTGGCTGATAGTTTTTGTCTTTCAATATTTTGAATAAATCATTCCATTCTCTCCTAGCCTATAGGATTTCTGCTGAGAAATCTGTTGAAAGCCTGTTGGCGATTCCTTTGAAGGTTATTTTCTTCTCTCTGGCTGCCCTTAATATTTTTTCTTTGTCATTGTGTTTTGATAGTTTTAATATTATATGCCTTGGAAAAGATCTTTTTGCATTTAGGGAATTAGGAGTTCTATTAGCTTTATGTACTTGTATATGCAGTTCCTTCCCCAGGTTTGGGAAGTTCTCAGTTATTATTTCTTTGAGCAAGCTCTCTGCTCCTTTCTCCTCCTCTTCTTCCTCTGGTATACCTATAATCCTTAGTTACTTTTCTTAATTGAGTTGAATATTTCTCAAAGAATTTTTTCATTTTTTCACAATCTTAGTTCTCTTTCCTCTTCCACTTGAATCATTTCTAGATTTCTATCTTCTAGCTCACTAATTCTCTCTGCATATGGTCAGCTCTATTTTCAGTGCTTTCTACTTTATTTTTCACCTCATTAATTGTGTTCTTCATGTCCAGAATTTTGCTTTTTTTTTTTTTTTAGCGTTTAATCTCTTTGGTAAAGTACTCCTTCTGTTCATTAATTTTATTCCTGAGCTCATTGAACTGTCTTTCTGAGTTTTCTTGTTAATTGTTGAGTTTCTTCATGGCAGCTATTTTGAATTCTTTGTCACATTGTACTCTTCTTTGACTTCAAGTTTGGTTTCTGCAGAGTTGTCTTTCTCTTTCTATTCTGCTTTTTTATTGTGGTTCTTCATGGTATTTGATGAATTGATCCTCTGCCAGTGCATTTGTGGTAGTAAGCACCTTTCTTATTTGGGTAAGGATTTGGTTACTTTGGTTTGAGCTGCTTCTAGTTCTATTTGAGAGGCTGCGTTTTCCACCCTTCACTGCCTCTGCTAGCGGCGTCATCAGTGCCCTCCTTGTGCCACTTGTGCCTCTCAGGTTGCTGGTGCCTTGCTGCTGCTGGTGTCACTGCAGTCTCTGGTGTTGGCAGTGGTGTCAGCAGGCTTCATGCCCTTCGGCTGCTTCTGAGTCACCTGGGTCTGGTGTTCCTCCACTGGCTCTTCATGGGCTCTCTATGGGCTATGCTTCTGCCCCACACACCACCTGTGTTACTGCTCCTTGGTTATCTGGAGGTGCTGACTGTACTGCTGGCAAGATTGCTGGGTTCTTGGGTGTCAGTGTTGCTGCCAGGGACCTGCGGTCCCAGGGACTTATATGCAACCCACACTGCTGGTTGAGTTGATGCCAGGCTGCTACCAGTTGGGGCTGGGTCACTGGTTCTGCTGTGGTTCCTGAAGCCTTTGGTTGCAGGTTCCATCTGCCACTGCTGGGAAGGAGGCCAGGGGTAAGCAGGGAGAGGTTGTTGTTGCTGCTGGCTGGTGCAGCCTCTGGTCTCTGGCCCCAACTGGTGTGTTTTGAAAACTCAGGTAAAGGTGCCTCACACCAGCTGGGAAAATCCGAGTTTTGTATACTGTTCCCACTGTTGGAAAGATATGGCTACTGCTGGGTGAGGCAAAGAGGCACATGCGCTTGATCTGCCTGGGGACAGCAAGCCTCGCCTGTTTTTTCTGCCCCTGCAGCATCCACTCGCTGATGTGTGTGCCGCCTATTGTTTTTGCTCCCATGGTGTCTGCTCACAGTTGTGTGAACCAGGTCTGCTGATGGAGGTGTAGGGACCAAGCACTGCTTGCTGTTTCGGGTCCCTCACTTTGTATTCGTGGTTTTGCGCACTGAATCCGCTGGGGGTTGGGCAGGGCACAAGCCCTGCCTGTTTTTTCTGTCCCTGCAGCATCCACTCGCAGGCGCAGAGGCTGGATCCGCTAGGGGGACGGGCAGGGATGCCTATTATTTCTACTTCCACAGCATTTGCTTGTAGGCTCGCCTGCCGGTGTGAGGATCTGTGCCCTGGATCTCTGCTGCAGGCTTGGCAAGGCCTGCTCCCCGAGTTCCACTGCCTCCCAGGGGTCCAGTCCACCCACATTCAGAGGTATAAATGCATGGATCTCTTAGGTGTCCTATTGTGCTGTGTAGCGAATCCTCTGTTGGTCAATGGATATCTGATTGGTTTAACTTAGAGAGGAGAGACAAAGGGAATAACTCACTGTGCCACGATGCTGCCATCACTCCATGTCTTTTTTCACTAATTATGTAAACTCTCAAATGACGGAAGTGACATCACTAATAGTACTCTAAAAAATGTTTCATGGATACTTAAGAAATCGAAAGAAGAGGTTGTGAAATTGTTTTGAGTAATCACAGCATTTTGGAACAAGTGTCCAGACTCCAAAGGATGTAGGGAAAAATTTGTGTTTCACTGAATAATTAAGTGTTGTTTAGAGTACGCCTTTCTGGGTTATCTTATTCTGATTCCCTGGGAGCTATATTAGAACTCTTGGAATTATAGATAACTGATAAAATGAAAATAATTTCTATGTATAGAAATGCAAATTCTCCTGCAGATTCAGTTTGAATCCTGTCCCCACTGTGGAAGAAGTTAGTTTTGCCTCCATTTGTCCATTCATTCCAATATGTATCTATAAATGTGTCTGTTCTTTTGATTCTCCTTTGAATTGCTTGTAACATCTTACCACTTTGCTTGTTAATGGGGTACTTAATATCCTTAAAATATGTTTATTTTAAGTTTTTATGAGTCATGATTTTATCATTTTTGTGAAAATTATCCTTCAACAAGGGGACTACTTTAAAGGAAACAGTACAGTTTGTTGTGTGATGATTGTTAAAATATACTTTTAAATGAAGAGTAGACTGAAATAATAGAAATTTAGAGAAGGAAGACATCACTGAATTCAAGAGTGTTTAAGGATTTCCTATCAAAGATGGGAGCTTTACATGAACCTTGAAGAATAATTGTGATTGGGAAGGTAGCAATAGCATTCCAGATGAGTAGACAGACTGAATAAGGACATGGAAACAGAAATTCAGATGTTGTTCATGGACAATAGAAGGTATATGGAAAGCAAGATGATCAGCATGCTTGCATAAACAGAACAGAGGCGGCAGGATATTAGTCATTGGAATGGGATTGGAGGTGCAAAAAATCAGGGTAAAGGCCATCTTATGGGTGATCCTATGAGGACATTGCTTTTTTTTGCATTATCGGAGGTAGAACTTATTAGCAACCACTTCAGGTATGAACATGTGCCTGTCCAGCAAGGCTTTTGTTTCATGCTGATTTGCTTTGCATTAGAACCACTCCAAACAACACTAGCAACAGAGAAAAAATTCCAGTGGAATGAAAACTTCTTGCTTATTACTTTCAACTTGATCTCATCCAACTATGCTAGGTCATTTTATTTAACATAATGGATGTTTTTATATATAACCTTATGATTCTTTGAAAGTCTTGTTTAGGACAGCACCTTGGGGTTTATCCATGGCAGTATGAATTATACTTCCCCATCTGTTGGATATCATATTACATAGAAAAGGAGACAAGTCCTCTATTTTAGAATGTTTTAGTTAATTTTATTTGAAGGAAGCATTACCTTAAATCAGACAGATTAATCACATTTCTGTATATTAATATGAGCAGCAATCCACATTTATGACTTGGATACAAAATTCTGCACAGTGCTTCCTAATTAGTGCTATGAGTCACACTGAAATAAGATTGTACTGAAAATTGTTGAAGGTTGGGGGCCGGCCCCATGGCTTAGCAGTTAAGTGCGCGCGCTCCGCTGCTGGCCGCCTGGGTTCTGATCCCGGGCGCGCACCGTTGCACTGCTTCTCCGGCCATGCTGAGGCAGCGTCCCACATGCAGCAACTAGATGGATGTGCGGCTGTGACATACAACTATCTACTGTGACTTTGGGGGAAAAATAAATAAATAAATAAAATTTTAAAAAGAAAATTGTTGAAGGTATGAACTTGTGTCACTAAAACACACATAAGTTGGGTTTGAGCCATGATTTGCTCCCTGACTCGTTGTGGCACTCTAAGGAACTATGTATCTTCTCAGGCTCTCAGTTTGCTTACTACTAAATGAGATGACAAAGCCAGACTCACAGATGCTTAACAATGATAAATGAGGAATCTTTAGCTCTAAAATTGAGTGTCAACCTTTTAATAAAATTTGATTTTTTCGAAAACAAAATTTTCTTATTAATATAAAATTAGTTCAACCAAAGAAAGGAAGAAGCACACACTAGTTGATTTTTCAGTGTTCTGATCCATGAAGAATCAACTTCTCTATTCATTCATTCAGGTTATATGCATTCGTGTGTGTATATTCACATCCTTTTTCTTATTTTTATATGTATCTTCTACGCAGTGCTTTCTTCTCCCCTTTGCTCATTCTACATCGTCCTCATAACATAATGAAACCATCCTCCTTGCAAATATCACTTTAAAGAAAATGTGGAGTTTTATTTTTTGCAGTGCACCTGAGATAAGTAATTTTAACTTCTTCTACAGAACCTTAGAGAAAGCAAATTACTGACTTTTTGTCTTCTAATAAAATGTATTGGTCTAGCAAAGAAATATACTTGCTTATTTTTCTAAGGACTTTATTTGGTGATGGCCATAATGACCTAAATGACTCTTGCCTTTTCTACCTTTTATCCAATCTCTCATTCATTTCACTGCCAAATACTTCCTATCTCCTTTTTTCCCTTATAGACTCATTCTCTATTAAGTTCCAGCTCACTGACTTCTACCCCCAGTTAATTCGAAAATTACTAGTGGTCTTGCTAAATCCAGTAAATGTTACTGTATTTCTCAATACTTTTAACCACTCCCACTTTTCCTAGGAACACACAAGTTTTCTTGAGTTTAATGGCATTTTACTTTCCTAATACTCCTATTTCTCTTGCCACTCCATCTTTATATCTTTTATTGACATCTTCTTCTCATTGTACCACTTAATTGAGTGTGCCTTAAACTCCATACCTAGCTCACTATTGTTCCTGCTTTCTTATGTCTTCACTACTGCTCCAAGCAATGACTCCCAAATGAATGTATGTATGAACTCTTAGACACATTGCAGTACTATACAGGACATATCCACCTGAAAATCACACTGACATCTCAGATTCAAAATGTCTGAAACCAAAATCAACTTCCCCTTAACATCAACTTCCACTTTCTATCTAGACTATTTCTGTCACTCTTTCAATCTTCCAGGTTAGACAATTTGAATTGTTTTAGCTCATTCATCTCCTTTTCTTTCATGTGCAGTCTCTCACTGAGTTCACTAGTTTTTTCCTTTAACTCTCTCTGTTTTCTTTCTTCTCCATACTTTCTGCTACTCACCCTAGTATAGCCGTTTATAAATTCATACTTGGATTACTACCATGTCCTCCTTTTTGTCTTCTGCCTCATGTTACTCACTACCTATCTTGCACTCTCTCCTGCCAAATCGCTCTTTCCAAAGCACTAGTTTCATGCCTGTTGTTCAAGAACCCTAATGTGAGATTCTTCTTGCATTTTTAAAAATTTCCCACTTTTTTCTCAAATTATAGCATGAAAAAAAATGATGTAAATAATTGGAGATCGTAATTACTTGGATTACAAGTGATTATCTGGTGCTTTAGATATTTGTATGTTTTACTACTCTAATTCCAATTATTTTTATCATGTATGTCAAAGCAATATAAGCTATCAAAAAATAGATCTGAAAAGGATCTGACTTCATTCCAGCTCTGTTCTGAGATATATCCAGGGACTTAGAAGGTAGTAACTAGCAGAGTATTTTCAGTTCAGCAGAGGGAGAGGAACAACTACATGCTTTGTCTATCATCATAGAAGTGACTTTATTGCTCACAAAGTGATACATGAATTTTGACAATTGTCTACTTACATCCATTTATAGCAACAGCCTGTGCCTCCCCTCGCACTGTCCTATATCTATCTAGTACTAGTATCCTGCATCTACCTATGCCACTCCTCTTGTGACAGTATAACCCTGAATAGATGAATTTCAATGACATGAGGAGTCCATTAGTGTTACATTCTTTAGAATTTAATTTGAATAAATCCAATTATATCTTGGTAATGAGACTACTAAATTTTAATGTCCTCTTTAATGAGGAGTAAAATACACTCCAAAACAAACTGAACAAGTCTTTCTGCCCCAGAAGTCTTTGGGGATTAAAGCAGTTAATTGACTGATGTAGAAAAATAAGGCCAGATGTGTATTATTCAACTGATTTCCAGGAACTTCTGAAGCAATCGGAATGTTGAGGATAGAGTGGAAAGTATTTCTGATCACCTGAGAGAGTTAGAGAAAATAAGGAAGTTCCATCCACAACTGAAACACAGTTTAGGATATGGCAGGCTTGTTTGTAAGGGCACAAATTCAGATGGCAAACACTTGAGTGTTTTTGAGTATGCATGGTTAGAGTTGAGCACTGATATAGAGTGGATTGTATGATTTCTTACTATTTTGATTTGTCATCAAGACCCAGCTACACATTTCTGTTTGATATAATCTTTCCTGTGCAAAGTGAAATGATAACACATTAATTATAAGCCAAGATGTCTCCTTTTAAGAGAAAAAAATAGAATTTGGTTCTTTCAATCAACTCATGCTTTAGTTACCCATTGGGGAATGTAAACCAACAAAAAAAAATATCTTGAAAACACATTTGGGCCGGACCCGTGGCTTAGCGGTTAAGTGTGTGCGCTCCCCTGCTGTCGGCCCGGGTTCGGATCCTGGGCGCGCACCAACGCACCGCTTCTCCGGCCATGCTGAGGCCGCGTCCCACATACAGCAACTAGAAGGCTGTGCAACTATGACGTACAACTATCTACTGGGGCTTTGGGGGAAAAAAATAAATAAATAAAAATTATAAAAAAAAAAGAAAACACATTTAAGTATGGTATGGGGATATTAGCTAGAGATTGGATTACTTTATGAAGTAATTTAAATATGTGTTCTGGTGTACTATGATATTGTAAATTTTCCATATACTCGAGTTATTGCTCATTTTAAACTTAACAAGTACCCTGGGTTTTAACAGCTTTGCTAGAGTTACTAAAAACATTCTAACTTTTATTATATAATCCAATTTGGGGGTGTTTTTAAGGAAATAACCCAAGTGAGTTCACCTAACAATGATTTCTGCATTTTCTTTACTGTATATGTGGCAGTTAATAACTGTGTCTGTGTGTCTGTGTTCTACAGGACAAAGGAGTGTTCAAATAATAATATGAAAATGATTGAATTAGCTATCTGAAAATGAATATTGTTATATACTGACTACTCATTTGGGATAGTTTTTCACAGAATAGAACAGCGTTAGCTGCTAAAGTACATTAAGTTTATTTGAAGTGCAATTTCTGAAAAAAATCATGAATATGGTATGAATTAATATAACATTCATACTTATCACAGTTTTCCCCTTAAAATGTATTGAGTATTTTACAATTCCATGAAGTCATGGTTTTATATAGTATGATGTGTGAAAACTTTGCCAGAGTAATTACACTAAGATATTGAGTTTATTACCACTCTTCTGTATTTAATGATATCAGTTTCAGTTGCTGTTTTAGTTGATCCTATTAATGGTAATTTTGAGCTAGTATCTTGTAATGTAAGTCAAATTAAGGCAGAAAGAACTGGAATAAAACTATATACAATTGATATTCATTGAATACCAAAAAAAGGCATACACAACAGTCTGGTCCTGAAGAACACCATTTACTTAATGGTTTGTTGAAGGCAGCAATTGCTGAGATAAACTAGAAATAATTTGTAAAATTACTTTGCCATTGCTGTTTGCTAATGCAAACTTGAAAATGAGGGAAAGGGATGGCATGCTATAATCTTGTTTGAGATTTTCCCATTTACTCTATCCTTTTTAGAGTAATTTATTGTAGATTACTTTTGCTTCCCAAAAGTAGGAGCATTGTTTTCTCCAAATCATGAGGAACTGGCAATGAAGCAAGCAATAGCAAATACCATTGCTCTTTTGATTTGGAGTTTTCTTGCAAGACTGAACTGTAGTGAAGTCTTTGGTTAGGCTTTTCTTGATTCAAATCAGTCATTATTTGCCACACTTCATTATTGATATTTACAGTAATTAACAATCAGTACAGCCTGAGCAACAACTACTTGGCAGAGAATGCTGTAAACAACCTATGCTGGTAGCAGGGTGTTCTAAAAGAATATTATCCCTGCCACACTCTATTAAATAGCATTGTGGAGAAAGTCCCATGGCAACACATTAAACCTTCTCCATTCTGGTCTCTACCTTTGACACACTGTCCACTCCCATTCTTCTTTCTTATTTCCCTTCAACATCTTGGTCCTCTGCTTATGCTTATCACAAATGTTTTGCCTCAGTCCAACTAAAGCAGAGCTATGTTTGAATATTTTTGCCTCCTTATCTTGGTTACCTGAAATATTCTATCTGTATGAGAGAGTAGCATAAAAAATAAGAGGAAAGACCAAAAGAGGGTGCAATTTAGGAATGTATCGAGTATAAGTGACAGAATGCCCATTCACAGTGGCTTAAATAAGAGATGATTTTTTCGAAATAATGTCAGAGAGTAAGATCCTGGCACTGCTTTAGTATATTAAGGAGGTCAGGGCTTTGGATCATTCTCTCTGTTTCTTTTGGCTTTCCTCTCATAGCCATAATATGGTCACAGTGGCTGTATCTATTACACTCTCTAACCTGTGCTTAAAGACAGGAAAGAGGGAGTGGCATGGAGCAGAATTTTTCTCCCATTCCCATCTTATATCAGGGAGCAAATGATTTGTCAAAAGTGCTCCTCCTCCAGCAAACCTCTTTATTTTTTTTATTTTTTTATTTTTTTTTTTATTTTTTTTAAAGATTTTATTTATTCATTTTTCCCCCCAAAGCCCCAGTAGATAGTTGTATGTCATAGGTTCACATCCTTCTAGTTGCTGTACGTGGGACTCGGCCTCCCGTTGGACGGAGAAGTGGTGCCTTGGGGCATGCCCGGGATCCGAACCCGGGCCGCCAGCATCAGAGCGCGCTCACTTAACCGCTAAGCCACGGAGCCAGCCCTCCAGCAAACCTCTTTAAAATGTATTGGGCAGAAGTAGATCATACGCCCACCACTAATCTATGAATGGGACCACTTTCTCTGAGATCAAGAGATTTCCATGTGATACCTTTGAGGAAGAAAAATGAGTAGAGGATTCTTGGATAAACAGCCAACAGTGTCTGCCACAGAAAGTATTGGAGAATGTAGGGACAGACACACACACACATTTTATCCACTTGCTTTAATACTTTCTTTCTATTCTTAGAAACTTTTTGAACTCTCTCAGTCAATATGTATAGTCAAAAATAGGCAAGTAAAGGAATATTTGTTAAATGAGCCTAAGAGAAGGTCATGAATTTGTCAGTCTACTTCAAGTTTCTTTCCAGAGTTTGTCTTTTAAGTTCTTAGCATTTTATCACAGCTTGACTTGTCAAGCATCAAGATTTGGATGTTCTTATGATAGTAAGGAATGTAACTAGACATGTTTATGGTGTCTTTGGTATTATCTGCATGAGAGGTCCTTTTTAAAAATTTTGATTCCAATATGGGTATAGAGACTTTCTTCCAAAAGAACATATTTCCCTTTGGCTAGAATGTGATAGCTGTAAAAAGGTGTTGGAAATGACAGTGTGTATATAAGAATAATTATTAGCTTGTGAATCAAAAATCCTAATGTTACACACAAAATCCTCTGTATAGGTATTTTCATTTTGTTTCTATACAAATATATTTATAGCTAGACATTCACATTTGTGCCCAAATGGAAAAATGTCTGACACAGGATTTTAGAAGAATTGACTGATTTGCATAATCTTTGCAATAATACTGTTGGATTATTTAGCAACAGTCCATTAGGACATATAATAAAAAATAATGAGAATAAAATACAATATTGCATACAGTACAAAAGTTGGTTATATATACAACAATAACATACATCATGGATGGACCTTCACAGTAATATTTTTCGTACATAGGCAAACATATTAAAAACATCCTGCAGGAAGACTGTTAAGAGCTTTTTTTTTAGAGATTTGATTTTCCTTATGATTATTATTTCCCTTTAGACATATTTCACCAGATACATCACATTGTATTTCATCAATCATATTTGATTGCAATATTTGATTCAACTAAAGCTGTCACCAAGTCTGCCATTTGGGAAATATGTGAGTATTTTTTGTTATTGTCAATTTATTTTTATTTTTTGTTCATACTAGTATTCACTCTTCACTTCCTGGAGGTTTTCCACAGCACTGTTTTCCTCGGAAGCCTCGTAGGACTACCACTGACCTTAATGACAACAGATATTCAATGCTTAAGTAAATACTGTTAAATGATTCATTAAGTCGTGGTATAAATAGAGTATTAAATAATTTTAGAATAGTTTAGTATTTTGGAATATTTCATCACTCTCTATGACTCAGTTCTTCTTCTTCATTTGCATGGAGTCAAAAACACAAAATTTATGATTGCAAATCATGGTCATTTTTTTCCCTCTTTTTTGTGTGAACATGGAAGGAAGTATCAGAAGACCTGGTCTTTGTGCTCAGATGCTGATGTAAGCTATGGAATTTGGGGATAAACCTTTGATCTCCCAGACCTTTGTTTTCTTATCTACAAATAAAAATACTAGTGTTAATTTTTAGTGTGAATTTTTTTAAGGTTATGCAAATCAAATGAAATAATGTTTGTAAACTAATTTTTAAACTATGTAAAATTTACTTTATAAATTGAAAATTCCTATTTCTTTATTTATTTATTTTGTGAGGAAGATCAGCCCTGAGCTAACATCCGTGCCAATCCTCCTCTTTTTGCTGAGGAAGACTGGCCCTGAGCTAACATCGATTGCCAGTCCTCCTCCTTTTTCTCCCCAAAGCCCCAGTAGATAGGTGCATGCACAGTTGCACATCCTTCTAGTTGCTGTATGTGGGACGCCACCTCAGCATTGCCGGAGGAGCAGTGTGTCGGTGCACGCCCGGGATCCCAACCCGGGCCGCCAGTAGCGGAGCGCGTGCACTTACCCGCTAAGCCATGGGGCCGGCCCCTAAAATTGCTGTTTAAATGTGTATGATTGTTATGAGATTAACTCAGTTATGGATATTACATGATTCATCTGCTTTATAAAATTGTAGAAATTAAGAATTTAAAAGCACATTAGTGTTTTTCTAATCTGAAATCTTTGTTTTCCTGAGATGGTGTTCAACGCCCTAGAGAATTACTGCTTATTAATTGTAGTTGTGGAGAAAGCACTGGGATAGCTTCTTGAATGTTTGCCAAATAACCCTCTCTAACATCTGTGTTTAGAATGTGACCTCTTCTATTAAAACATAGTAATCCACAGGTTAGCCATTATTATTGGCTGGAAACATCAGATGCTGTATTACAGACGCATTATACATTTTGAGCTTGTATACCAGAGAGGTATTAAATTTTCAGTGCTAGCCTTGAGATTTTGAATACTTCAAGGCAGTTACGGTTATTGAATAAGTTCCTAAATTCTACTGAGTATAAGAAATATACCCTGTCCTTAGACACTATGAATTGGTGACAAGTTGTCAGGGGAAGTATGAGTACTATGACACAGACTTCTAGCAATATGAACAATAGGATAATTTTTAGAGGTTTTTAACCATTTTAGAAAAACAAGCTATTTGAAACACACATACACAAAGATTTTACTGCAAATGAGATCTAACAGACACAAGACAGCTAATTCTCAAATTTTATAATTTTTTCTGCTACTTAGAAACCAAATTTGATGTAAAATTAAAATGAAACCAGATACTCAGTTCCATTTGCAGAGATTACTGAGACTCTGAAGCCTTTTTTTTTTTAATAATTTTATTTATTTTTTCTCCCAAAGTCCCAGTAGATAGTTGTATGTCATAGCTGCACATCCTTCCAGCTGCTGCATGTGGGACACATGAAGCATTTTGATTAACAAAATATGTAATGCATTATCGTGCTGTCAAATACCTTTTGTAAAACAACATGCACGCTTGATGTTATAACTTTTTGCAAAATAATAGGAAATAGAACAATTAATAAATATATTTAAGTTCATGATTTGCACTTTTGTCATTAAGAATAACCCTGAATTAAATCAATATTAATTATGTAGACCTGATACAATTGGTTTTCATCAATAATAAGAGGCATTTAGTCTTAACGAACATCATTCTGCTACTAGTGTTAAGCCCTCTGCTGTGCTAGAGGAATTTTCTTTGCTCACAAACCACATTTCAAAGATCATACAAAAGAGGTTGCAACATATGCCAGATAGGAAAAATAAATCTCTCATAGTATTAAGAGTAGGAATGAGGCTGTTTTTTAAACTACATTATGTCTGTAATTGTTTCAATAAAAAGGGCATCATTAGCATTAATTTCTTAGTTATAAATAGGGTGTACACTCAACAAGTTTCCATGAAAATCTGTAGTAGCAGTAGTAGCAATAGTAGTAGAAGTAGTAGTAGTATTTGTAGTAGTAGTAGTAGTAGTAGCAGCAAAAATAACTATTTTTTGAACATTCACTATTAGCCAGGCACTATGCTATGCCCCTTGCTTTACATGAAAAAATCTCATTTTACCACCACAACACAATATTGTAAGGTAAGTTCTATTATCAGTATTCATATTTTAGAGACACGGAAACTGTGGCTTAATAAGATTAAGTGACTTGCGAAGTTCACAGAATGATTAAGTGGCAGAGCCGGGATTTGAATTCAGACCAATCTGAATGCAGATACTTATTAGTCATTATGCTATGTTGAAACACCCATACTTATCCTTGATAATTTTAATATTTGTCAGGCTTTCATTCACTCACTCATTTATTTCATCTATTTCCTTTCATTCATTCATTCGTTCAATAAATTGTTATCGAGTACTGACTATGTGCAAGTCACTGAATCTGATTCTCTATTACCCCAGAATGACCATGCCTATTTGGTACCATGATACTGGGATTGCTCACCTTTTCCTGAGACATGGCAAATTTCCTCCCAATTTTGGCAATTGCAGCAGACTTCTAATTGTGCATCAAAATCTGTTCTCTTCTTCTTTGGCATTCAGCTGCACTGCATGGCTCTGCCTTCCTTGAATTTGGGTGTGGCTATGTAACAACTTTCTCCAGGCGATGCATTTGTACCATAACCAGGCATGGCCCATTAGATCCTATGTCAAGTCTTTGTGTTTTTCCCTTTTCACTTCACTGCAGTGGCAGTCTTCAGGGCAATCTAGGAAGCCTGGTGTTGAATATGGCAGAGCCTCCTTCACTTATGTGCCTATATTACTGCCTGGAGGGAGGCTGCCTAAGACTGTCAAATGAAAGAAAAATATACTTGCCGGAACTTCAGTTGTGCTAAGATCTCTGTCTCTTGGTTACCACAGGATTAGCCTATCTTAAATAATACAGAAATTAAAAAGGCCTCAAATCATAGATCCATCTTGTCTTTTTAAGTGAGCTGAATTAGCCATGGTCAGTGTCCTTTGTTAAGTTGCTGGTGGCAAGCTGGCCCTTTAACATTGCTGAGTTGTCCAGTAAGATAGGGAAAACATCGCAAATTATGGAGAGAGCCATTAGTATCACTACCTACTGATCTACATATATCAGTAAAATAGATTAGCTATATGTGTTTTGTATTTCATCCAATTATATTTCCTTTTTCTAGTGTTCAATGTTCTCGAAAAAGGCATGGAATTACAATAATAGTTAATATTTATTGGGCATATTATGTATATTATTCCATTTAATCTTCAAACAATCCTATGATGCCAAAACTGCTATTACAGGTAATTAAATTGAAGCTTAGGTACCTTAAATATCTTGTCCAAAGTCGCACATACAGGAAGTGGTGTAGTTTGTATAAACGCTCAGCCTTTGTTTGACTCTACATTAGAGACCCAATATCCCCACTGTTTGAAAAAAGGGGACCTTAATATAATTTTTTGTTTATCCTTATTTATGGTGCTAGAGATGACCTGGTGATATCTTTAAAAAAATATTATTATTATTTTTTGTGTGTGTGTGAGGAACATCAGCCCTGAGATAACATCCATGCTAATCCTCCTCTTTTTGCTGAGGAAGACCGGCCCTGAGCTAACATCTATTGCCAATCCTCCTCCTTTTTTTTCCCCAAAGCCCTACTAGATAGTTGTATGTCATAGTTGCACATCTTTCTAGTTGCTGTATGTGGGACACGGCCTCAGCATGGCCGGAGAAGCGGTGCGTCGGTGCGCACCTGTCATCTGAACCTGGCCCGCCAGTAGCGGAGCGCGCTCTTCACCGCTAAGCCTCAGGGCCGGCCCAAAATATTATTATTGAGATATCATTCATATACCATAAAATTCACCATTACCAAGTGTACAATTCATTGATTTTTTAGTAAAGTCATGCACTACCTAATAATGTTTCAGTCAGTGATGGACTGCATATAAGACGATTGTCTTGTAAGATTAGCATCATATAGCCAAGGTGTGTAGTAGGCTGTACCATGTAAGTTTGTGTATCTACTGTATGGTGGAGAAGAAATTTTCATCTACCCTTATAGCTTCTTATGGCTCGTCTAAGAATTAAATTGACATAAGATAGATTAACAGGAGAAAAAGAAACAAAATTTAATAACATGTATACATGCGAGAAACCCAGAAAAACCAAGTAACTAGCCAAAATGGCTGAAGCCTTCACCTTAAATACCATCCCCAGCTAAAGAGAAAAGAAGATATTTGGGATGGGGAGAGTCAGGGACTTAAAAGGGAAGGAAGGCAATTCACAGAGAGGTGAAAAGGAGCATACATTTGGAAAACAAGTGTTTGGCCACACAGAAACAGAGGAACACAGAGGGGAGCCCAACAAACAGGCTTTTCTAGGTTCCTCCCTGTCTACTACCTAGTTCATGTTATGCTAAGGTGATAGCTCCCTTCCTGAGACAGGTTTTTTAATGTGAATTCTTTTAGGCAGTTAAGGGGCAGGTAACAAAAACTTTCTGAGTCTTTTGTTTCTTAAAGATAATTAGCCTAAAATAATCCTCACGTTAAAGAGACACATTTCAGGATGGCAAATTTTGTTCCCCTTCAGTACAGTCTATGATGATCACACAATGATGAAATCACCTAACGATGCATTTTCTCAGAACCTATCCCTGTCATTAAGTAACACGTGTATTTTCATAAGGTTGTGAAAACATCACCACTATTTAATTCCAGAATATTTTCCTCACCTCCAAAAGAAACCCCATGCCTATTAGCAGGCACTCCCAATTCCCCCCTCCCCATACTCTGGCAAACACTAATGTATTTTCTGTCTAAATGAATTTTCCTGTTCTGGACATTTAATGTAGATGGCAGCATACAATATGTGGCTTTTGTGTCTGGCTTCTTTTACTTAGCATAATGTTTTCAAGGTTATTGTTGCATGTATCTCTACTTAATTCCTTTCTTTTTTAAATTAATAGACTTTATTTTTTGAATAGCTTTAATTTTATAGAAAAATTGAGTAGAAAGTACAGCGCATTTCCATATACCTCCTAAGCCCTATTTCCCCCATTTTCCTCTATTGTTAACATCTTGCATTAGTGTGGTACACTTGTCACAATTGATGTGCCAATATTGAAACATTATTATTAACTAAAGTACATAGCTTGCATTGTGCTTCACTCTGTGATCTACATTCTGTGGGTTTTGTGAAAGGTAGAATGAGATGTATCAACTGTTACAGCATCATACAGAATAGTTTCACTGCCCTAAAAATCCCGTGCTCCACCTATTCATCCCACCATCCCTTCTGCTAAACCCCTAGAAACCAGTGATCTTTTTACTGTCTCCCTAATTTTGCCTTTTCCAGAGTGTATATAGCTGGAATCATACAGTATGTAGCCTCTTTGGATTGACTTCTTTCAGTTAAGAATATGCATTTAAGGTTCTTCCAAGTATTTTCATGTCTTGACAACTCATTTCTTTTTATTGCAGAATAATATTCCATTGTAATGATGTACTACAGTTTGTTTATACATTCATATGTTGAAGGACATCTTGGTTGCTTGCAATTTTTGGCAGTTATAAAGAAAGCTGCTAGGGGCCTGCTCCATGGCTTAGCGGTTAAGTGTGCGTGCTCTGCTACTGGCGGCCCGGGTTCGGATCCCGGGCGTGCACTGACACACCGCTTGTCCAGCCATGTTGAGGCTGCGTCCCACCTACAGCAACTAGAAGGATGTGCAACTATGACATACAACTATCCACTGGGGCTTTGGGGAGAAAAAGAGAAAAAAAGGAGGAGGATTAGCAATAGATGTTAGCTCAGGGCTGGTCTTCCTCAGGAAAAAGAGGAGGATTGGCATGGATGTTAGCTCAGAGCCGATCTTCCTCACACACACACAAAAAAGTAATAAATAAAATAAAGCTGCTATAAACATCCCTGTAGAAATTTTTGTGCACATAAGTCTTCACCTAATTTGGGTAAATATCAAGAAGCATGATTGCTGGATCATAGAGTATGAGTATGTTTAGTTTTGTAATAAACCACCATACTGTCTTTCAAAGTGGATGTACCATTTCGGAATTCCACCAACAAAGAAGGAGCATTCCTGTAGCTCCACATCCTAACTGGCATTTGGTGTTGTCTGTACTTTGGGTTTCAGCCATTCTTTTTTTTTTTTTAAAGCCTTTGAAAGTCCCTGCAGGCGATCCTTTTTCAATAGCACAGTTTTATAATTTTTTTATTTATTTATGTTTTCCCACAAAGCCCCAGTAGATCATTGTATGTCATAGCTGCACATCCTTCTAGTTGCTGCATGTGGGACATGGCCTCAGCATAGCCGGAGAAGCGGTGCGTCGGTGCGTGCCCGGGATCTGAACCCGGGCTGCCAGCAGCAGAGCGTGTGCACTTAACCGCTAAGCCATGGGGCCGGCCCTCAGCCATTCTAATATATGTGTAGTGGTATCTCATTGTTGTTTTAATTTGCAATTCATTAAAAACATAGGATGTTGAACTACTTTTCATATGCTTATTTGCCTGTTTGTTTATCTATATATCTTCTTTTGTGAAGTGTCTGTTCAGATCTTTCTTCCATTGTTAATTGCATTCTTTGTTTTCTTGTTGCGTTTTAAGAGTTCTTTGTATGTTTGCATAATTGCCTTTTAGCAGATATATCTTTTCCAAATATTTTCTACCGTTTTGTGGCTTGTTTTATTACTCTCTGGACAGTGTCTTTTGCAGAGCACAAGTTTTTAATTTTATGAAATTCCACTGATCAATGATTTCATTCATTGATTGTTCCTTTGGTGCTGTATCTAAGAAGGCATCACCATACCCAAGGTCATCTAGGTTTTCTCCTCTGCTATCTTTCAGAAGTTGTATAGTTCTACATTTTACATTTAGGTCTATAATCTATTTTGAGTTAATTTTTTTGAAGGGTGTAAGGTCTGTGTCTAGATTAATTTTTTGCATGGAAATGTGCAATTATTCAAGCCCCATTTATTGAAAAGACTATTCTTCCTACATTTCTTTCCCTTTTGATGCTTTGTCAAAGATTGCTTGACTATGTTTATGCAGGTCTATTTCTGGTCTCTCCATTCTGTTCCATTGATCCATTTGTCTCTTCTTTCCCCAATACCACACTTTCTCGATTACTATAGCTTTATAGTAAGTCAAAGTTGAATAGTGTCAGTCTTCCGACTTTGTTCTTCTCTCTCAACAGTGTGCTGGCTATTCTGAGTTTTTTGCCTCTCCATAAAACCCTTAGAATCATGTCATGATAGCCACAAAATCAGTTGCTGGGATTTTGATTGGGATTGCATTGAATCTATAGATTCAGTTGGGAAGAACTGAGATCTTCACAATATTGAGTCTTCTGTCCATCAACATTGAATATCTTTGCTTTTATTTAGTTCTTCTTTGATTTCATTCACCAATTTGGTAGTTTTCCTCATATATATCTTATGCATATTTTGGTAGAATTATACCTAAGTATTTAAATTTTTTTGGTGTGTATGTAAATGGTATTGTGTTTTTTTTCTTTTTTTTTTTTGGTGAGGAAGATCGGCCCTAAGCTAACATCTGTTGCCAATCTTCCTGTTTTTGCTGAGGAAGATTAGCCCTGAGCTAACGTCTGTGCCCATCTTCCTCTCTTTTCTATATGTGACGCCACCACAGCATGGCTTGATGAGCAGTGTGTAGGTCCATGCCCAGCACCTGAACCTGCAAACCCCAGGCCGCCGAAGCAGAGCGTGCGAACTTAACCACTACGCCACTGGGCTGTCCCTGGCATTGTGTTTTCACTTCAAATTCTAGTTAATCATTGTCAGCATATAGGAAAGTAATTGCCTTTTGTATATTAACCTTGTATCCTGCAAACTTACTATAGTCGCTTATTAGTTCCAGGAACTTTGTCTTGACTCTTTGGGATGTTCTATGTAGAGCATTATGTGATGTGAACAAAGTTTTATTTCTTTCTTCCAATCTATACCTTTTCTTTCCTTTTAGTGTCTTATTGATTTAGCTAGAATTTCCAGTACAGTGTTGAATAACAGTGGTGCTGAGAGTGGTCTGGAGTGACTCAGCAAAATGGTGGCATAGGAATTTCTAGTGCTCATCCCCTCTCAGAAACTTCAATTTGAACAACTATCCACACATGAAAATACCATCACCAGAACCAAAGATTCCCGGTGAGGTGTTACAGACCTGGGTGAAGCACAGAAATAAGAAAAGATCCATTGAGAAGTGTAGAAAAGATAGATTCACACTATCTCCATCACCCCTTCCCCAAGCCTGGGCAACCCAGTGTGGAGAGAGACTCTCTTGGGAGAAGGAGAGTGAAGTGAGCACCTGACATCACTGTGGACCCCAGAACCAGCCTGCCCCAGCACCAGGCCAACTTCCACAGCCCCAGGGTGATCCCTACAGGCTCCTGTGAACCCAGGCCGCTGCCGTACCCTGGTGCCTCCTGGCTCCAAGGGCCCCAGACAGCATCCTTAATACCAGGCTCTCAGCAGGCTACTGTGAATCCACGCTCCTAGCTTTCACCACCACCTCCAGTGGCATCAGACAGCTCTCATAGCCCCAGTTAGTTTCCTGGGCACCAGGCTGCTGTGAACACAGAACCCTTTCTCACCCTGGCACCTGCCAGCTCCAGTGGTCTCATGTGGCTCTCACAAAATGGAAAGGCAACCTACAGAAATGGATAAAGTTTTTATGAACCATATATTTGATATAGAGTTAATGTCCAAAATATATAAAGAACTCATACAACTCAATAACAACAACAACAATAAAGCTATCTGATTAAAAAATGGGCACAGGCACTAAGTAACCATTTTTCCAATGACCTCCAAATGGCGAAAAGGTACATGAAAATATATTCAGCATCACTAATCAAGGAAATCATTAGGCAAATCAAAACCATAATGTAATATCGCCTCACACCTGTGAGAATGGCTTTCATCAAGTAGACAAGAGATAAGTGTTGGCAAGGGGAAAAGGGAACCATTTTACACCATTGGTGGGATTGTAAATTGGTTTAGCCAATATGGGAAACAATATAGAGGTTCTTCAAAATACTAAAAATATGATCCAGCAATTCCGCTTCTGGGTATTATCCAAAGGAAATGAAAACAGGATCTCAAAGAGATATATGCACTCCTTTATTCATTGCAGCATCATTCACAATAGTCAAGATAAGGGCCCATCATCAATGGATGAATGGATAAAGAAGAAGGGGGATTTATGGTAATCCCCCCGTCTCCGTGGGGGATATGTTCCAAGATCCCCAGTGGATGCCTGAAACCACGGATAGTACTGAATCCTATATGTACTATGTTTTTCCTATACATACATACCTATGATAAAGTTTAATTCATAAATTAGGCACAGTAAGAGATTAACAACAATAATCATAAAATAGAACCATTGTAATAATATACTGTCATAAAAGTTACTGTAGATCTTAGCAACCTGAGGTTGCATGTGATTTTCTTTTTTTCCTTACTAAGGCTAGTACTTTCAGCTGTTCACTTAATGGCAGTATGTCACAGCTTCTCTTTGGCATGTCCGAATTGCCAGCATCACTACTCTTGTGCTTTGGGGCCATTATTAAGGGAAATAAGGGTGACTTGAACACAAACACTGCGATACCATGACACTCAATCTGATAACTGAGATGGCTACTAAGTGAATAATGGATGGTCAGCAGATACATTGTGGATATGCTGGACATAGGGCTGATTCACGTCCTGAGCGGGACTTGTGGGTTGGTGCGAGATTTCATCATGCTGTTCAGAATGGTGTGCAATTTAAAAGTTATGAATTGTTTATTTCTGAGATTTTCCATTGATTATTTTTGGACCACCGTTGATCATGGGTAACTGAAACTGTTGAAGGCAAAACCATGGATAAGGCGGCGACTACGGTATAAAATGGAATATTATTTAGCCATGGGAAAGAAAGATATCCTTTGATTTGTGACAATATTCATGGATCTTGAGAACATTATGCTACGTGAGATAAGTCAGACAGAGAAAGACAAATACTGTATAATACCGCTTATATGTGGAATCTAAAAAAAAAACGAACTTGTAAAAACAGTAAAATTGTGGTTGCCAGGAATAGGGGGTGGGAGGATAGGACAATTGTTGTTTCATGGTGCAAACTTGCAATGAGTAGTAAATAAGTTGCACAGTATGGTGAATATTGACAACAATATTGTATTATAATCATCAAACTTGCTCAGAGACTAGAACTGAATCATTCCATCCATTTAAAAGAAATGATAATTATGTAACATGATAGAGTTGCTAAATATCACTACAATAGCAATCATATTACAATATATAAATGTATCGAAATAACATGTTTTATACCTTAAATTCACACAGTATTACATGTCGAATATATTTCAATTACAAAAGAATAAAGGACCAAATGGTTAGACACTGAAAAAAAAATAAAAATTAAAATCCAGGGGACTCACCTCAAGTTTGTCATTACTCTCAATGTTAACTGGCAATCATAAAAAGACATAACTATGTCACTGTAGCTTATACTGAATTAAACTTAATTTAGCATTTGAAGCTAATGGTGCTACATATTTCACTTTTTTAAGCATGAAATGAGTATTTATCCATTAAATAAATTATTGAAGAAATGAATGAATATATTCACATAGACACAAATAGCATTTGTAAAACCCTTTAAAGCTGACAATTCTCTTCCACATTTATTTTGTCATCAAATATAGGAATCCTGTTAAGTAAATTTTCCCATGTTTTATAAGTGATTAAACTGAGGCTCTGAAAAAGAACATTAGTAACTGGCCCCAAGACTATACCCAAAACTCAGAACCAGGTTCCCTGACTCTAAACCTTCTCCTTTTCCTTCTAAAGCACATATCATTGATTTTCCAGAGACCATAACACACGTATTTCTTTAAGTTCAAACTGGACAGCACTTACATCTAGGGGATAAGTCCTCCCATCTTCAGGAAGAACTGTAGCAATTCAGATGTTTTGTTTTTGTGAGAGTGTCATGGGTGTTGGGAGACGATTCTCCACGGGTTTCTCACATTTATGCATGTCTTGTGAACAGAGGCACTGATAGCTTTTCAAGGATATTTGGATAGCAAACAGCCCTGGAAGATAGCATTGTATCTTCCTCTGGAGCAGAGGGCAGGTTTGTTTACTGTCCAGTATGAGAAAGACAACACCTTTGGGGCAAAGGCTGGGCAAGTTTCCTATCAGCTCTCCTATAATATTGAGGGTTTCCTAAGCTCAGAGTTTCTCAGCTCTGACACAAATTGACTTTGTGCTCAGCATCTTCTTGGACCCAACAGTTTTCCCATCTGACTTGGGCAACAGGGGAAGTTGATGTGAACACAAAGTTCATGCTGCCTGTTATGCCAAGAGTAATAAAGTCCTTTTTCTCTGACCCAGGATTCTCGTGGCTTCTGCCTGTATTCATGAAATTGTTGCAGGCTAACTTACTAACTTGCAAGTAGGATGAAATCTCAGACCTTTCAGAGTTCTTGAGAGTGGGCAAAGTAGCAATTGTCGAACATTTGTTGAACGTCACACACCAAAGAAAAAACTGAACAAAGTCAAAGATGTTCTGATCCCTGAAACATGCCAATAAGCACCAAGTATGTTTTGTAGATGGAAAGATTCCTCGGACCGAATATTTATGTCATGGTAGAAATGTAAGGGCATGTGAGGTCATTTGTAACAGTGGTTCTGCTTACAGCAAAGAGATAAATGACTGTGGCAAATGACAGGATGAAACCCTTAATTGAATACATATGAAAGAAAATTGTGGGTACTGATGCAGAGTAAATAATAGAACAGCAGTAGTTCAACTGACTTGATCACTGGCAAGGGAAATAGTCATCTACTTGAGAGTGAAAACTAGTCTTATGGCCCGGGCAAGACACCTGAGAATCCTTCAGGCAGAAACAAACAGAAATTGTAAATATATCCATTAAAACCTCTGGAGTCGACTGCAAATATGATAAAAATGATTGGTCCCTTAGTAAATAATGTAAGTGTATTAAATTTGTTGAGCAGATTTGTCAGGAAACAGACTTAGGTTTCATATGTAATACTGAACAAAAAGAGTGGATAAAATTAAGATAGGCAGATGTTAAAAGGCAGGGGGCAGGGGTGAGTTCATAAAATTGTCTTCAGGAGGAGTTTATCAAGTTGGCACTGAAGGTAATAATTTTTTTTAGTCTGGTAATGTGATAAGCAGAAAGTATTATGTTGTTACTTCACTTTGGTTTTCTTTGATTACTAGTTCTTTTGAATGTTAAAATAAATTTTGGCCTTATTTTACATAGCCTGCCTATGCAGTTTTCCTTTTTAGATGTTGGTAAATTTGGTTAATATATGTGCATATACATAGACTTACATCTATATAATTTGCTTTTTACTTGCATTTGTTTTTTAATATGAAGAATTTTTTATTTTAATGTAATCTAACCAGCTGCTCCTCTCCTTTATGACTCTTGCCTTTGCACATATACCTAAAACATCTCCATTACTTTTAGATTATATAAATGTTCACCTCTTCATTATCTTATAGTTTCACTTTTCTATATTGTATCTCTGAAATTATTCTGGAAAATATCTTGGCATTGGTATAAATTAATTACCTAACTTTTTATTTCCAAGTAGTTTAAAATATGTGTACAAAATAAAAGATAAATGTTCAGAATAAATAAGAGATACCTACAAATTTTAAAAAAGCAACAAAATAGAAATATGTGCTAAATATATGGACAGTCAGGTCACAGAAGAGGAAATAGCCAAAAAATATATGAAAATATACTAAACCTTACCAGTGTTAGTAAATTAAACCCATCATATTATCTTTTACCTTAGAATGGAAAAATTAAGTGTTTTTCTATAAAGCTCAGGTGAAAGTTTGAGAAAATAGCTACTTTTTGTCCTTTTTAAAATTGAAGTATAATTGACATATAACATCATATTAGTTTCAGGTGTACAACAAAATGATTTGATATTTGTATATATTGAAAAATGATCACCACAATAAGTCTAGTTAACATCTGTCACCAGACATAGTTACAAATATTTTTTTTTCTTGTGATGAGACTTTTAAGATCTACTCTCTGAGTAACTTTCAAATATGCATTTCAGTATTATTATATCTATAGCTACCATGCTGTACATTACATCCCCGTGACTTATAACTGGAAGTTTGTACCTTTTGACTTCCTTCACCCCCTTCCCCCACCCACCCCCCATGGCTGTCAACCACCAATCTGTTCTCTGTATCTATGAGCTGGGTTTTGTTTATTTGTTTGTTTCAAATTTTACAAATAAGTGAGATCATAAGATATTTGTTTTTCTCTGACTGACTTCAGAAAATAAATGCTTTTAGAGTTACCAGATGTAGTACACAAAAATACAGGATGCCCGGGTAAATTTGAATAATTTCTATTTTCCTATGCATATGAACATTGAGATCAAAGAAAAATATTGTATGAGACATACTTTTACTAAAAATTATTTGATATTTATCTGAAATTAATAAGTATCTAAATTAAATACCTCTTTTTACAATTACATTTTCCTCTTATTTGGGTCTCCATAATTCTGTATTTTTCAGAATTTGCGTATAAAATTTCTTGCAATTATAGTCTTTCTTCCATTTACATTGTGATATAGCTTTTATAGCAGTCACATCCAACTTAATTTCATTTTTTTATTGCATTGAACATTCATTAGTGAAAAAATACAGGCAATATTAGTATTATGAGCAAATATACTGAATATGTAGTGACAAAATTAACAACTATGAGAAATGGTACTCAAATTTTATTTTTTGATGTGCATAATACCATCTTCTGTGGCATAACTTTCTTTTCCATTCTTCACGACTACCTTTTAACATTTTTTTTTGTTTGTGAGGAAGATCAGCCCTGAGCTATCATCCATGCCAATCCTCCTCATTTTTTTGCTGAGGAAGACTGGCCCTGAGCTAACATCTCTGCCCATCTTCCTCCACTTTACGTGGGTCGCCGCCACAGCATGACCTGACAAGCGGTGAGTTGGCGCGTTCCCGGATCCGAACCAGGGCCGCCAGCAGCGGAGCGCACGCACTTAACCGCTACGCCCCAGGACCATCGCCAAGACTACCTTGTATCTTTTTTTTTTTATAATTTTATTTATTTATTTATTTTTTCCCCCAAAGCCCCAGTAGATAGTTGTATGTCACAGCTGCACATCCTTCTAGTTGCTGTATGTGGGATGCAGCCTCAGCATGGCCGGAGAAGCGGTGCGTCAGTGCGCGCCCGGATCCGAACCCCGGCCGCCAGCAGCAGAGCACGCGCACCTCACCGCTAAGCCAAGACTACCTTGTATCTTTTGATTGACTTTTTAAAATGTTGTCCCCTGACAAAAATGAGCATCATTGTCGATTTTTTTCTCACTCTTCTTCAACACTATACATGATGATTACGCTTATTTCCGTTTGGAAATAGTACTTAATGACATCCATATAAAGAATGAAATTCTTTAAAGAATGATATCTATTTCAAAATATTGTCATAATAAGTGCCATAACACTGTCTAGTTCACGTTGAAATTTCTTTTCCTTTTAATAAGTAATGTTCCTTTTAAGAATACCCTTGATACCTAAAGGAATAAAATTTTTGCCAATTCATTCTTGAACAAATTCAATAATTTCCTTAAACAATAGAGTATTTCTATAGTCCTGTTTACCCTTTCAATTTGCATAATTCTATTGCTAACAGTATATTAAAAACTATAAACGACAAATAAGTAGGCTTCACTCAGTAGATTATTGAAAATGTTAAGAATTTTTGAGGGCTTTTCTTCAGAATTAAAGTGTGATTTCAGTGTTTCCAAAACAACTGAGGATTCTCTCAACTGCGTTTGTTAAATAGAGCCACTAGGTTTTTAAATGAGACAGTTGAAGAATTCTGAATCCCAATACCAAAATTTAAAAAAATATCCTTTAGTCACTCAGTTTGAGTTCTGTACATGCTGAAGAGAACAATTTTATGGCAATTTCTGCAGTGTCAGTAGAAAGGACATCAAATATTATTTGAACAACATTATGCGGAATATGAGTAGGATTGCCAACACCTTCCACTGAATCATTCATACTTTCCTTCAACTTTGAATACTCGTTAGACCATTACACAAACATCCACTAAAATCTGTATTTGTATTATCTGCACCAAAAGCAGTATAATTTTTCTCATTAACTCCTAACTCAGTAAGAGGGTTTATGCAAAAATTTGCTGTTTCTGAAGTTTTACTTCCAATAGTCTTGTAAGCAAGCCTTTTTTTGTGAGAAAATATGTCACAAGTAACGGAAAATTTTTTCCTGCATTGTGATTACTTGGATCCGTGGGTATTCTGTAAAAAAAAACAAGTGGGGTGTTTAGATCTTTAGTAATCCCTTTAAGAGAAAGTGGAGCAGTTTACTTTTTTTTTTTTTTTTTACAGTAGGTTTCATACTGGAACTTGGAAATCTGCTTGTAATTTTAAAATCAGAAAACACTTCTGGTAGCAGCATGTTCAGTCATTTTTGCTGCAAGATTGATGTATGGTGCAGAAGGCCATTGCAACTTTTGCTGCGATTATTTTATCTTCGTCATCTGAATTTCTATTCATCAAAATATTTGTTTTATCACTCTCTTTAGTACTAGTTGAGGAAATCACATATATCTTATGTTTCGCTATTAGTATATAGTGATTTATATCTGACTTTCCACCATTGTTTATATTGAATGAACACTCACATACTACACAAAGAGCTTCAAAAGGACTGTGTTTCTTGTTTAATAAGTGCTCATTGTTCAGAAAATTCATCACAAAATTTACATTTGTGTTTTGGCATTTGCTGATGAAATATACACAAAAAGTAGATGATAGCAACCATTGCAAGAGTTGAAAGATTCAGCTTGATAATCTCGTCTCATGTCAACATCAGTGTGTCACTCACACGTCCAAACCCATAACTAATCATACATAAGCTAGGGTGGAACATGGACAGGGTCATGAACTAATGAAAAATGGAACTAGATATCTGATGTAAAAATGGTCAACTTTCTGTTTGCCTGAGGGAGAGCTGTCTTATAAAGTGTTGTCTTCTCAAACAAAGCCAAAGTTGATTTTATATAAGGTTTTGTTTAGCCTAGGGGTTCAGGGATTGATGGACTTTCAGAAGCAGGAATGAATGTTTAGGGATTGTAGAAATTTCACCTCTGTTTCTGTGGTCACTTGAGTAAGGCTGCTGCAGCCCAGTTAACTTTCAGAAGCATGGTCACCGGAGTGAGACATTTGCTGATTGGCTATTGTCTAGAAGAGTGATGCTGTCACTGACTTTTGGGACTGTCATTGATTTGCTAACTTTCAAAGGCAAAGTTACTGGGGTGAGCTTGTTGTTGACTGTCTCATTTTCAGAAACATGGCCACTGGAGGGACGCCGTCGCTGATGGGCTGATTTTCTGAGCGTATCTGCTGCTTCCAAGTTATCTTTACTTAGTGGTGGTTACTTATTCACCACTTGGGGCTTTGGCCAAAAATAGTCTTTTCTTGAATAAGAAAAATGAGTAGTTTTAATATTCAGTCCCGCTGTTTGGTTTTCCTGCAGCTAAACCAATAGGAGAGACCATTAAAGATCAGACATTTTTTTTATTGTGCAAGTTTAAGGTGGGCAGTGTGACAATTTGATACAAGTATGCATTGCAAAATGCTTACCACAATAAGATTAGTGGACACATCCTTCACCTCACATAATTACCATTTTGTTGCTGTTGTTAGGGGGAGAACATTAAAGCTCTACTCTCATGGCAACTTTCAAGTATACCATACAGTATTGTTAAGCATAGTCACCATATTGTGTGCTAGATCCTAGAAATTATTCAGCTTATAACTGAAATTTTGGACCCTTATGATGATCACAGTCAGACGTTCTGACTCCAGAGCTTGTGTTAATCACCAGTAACCTATACTGGTTTATGATAATGATGATGATGATGATATTATTAAGTTTAATGGTTAACTAGAGCTAACCTACCAAAAAATAGGCTTTGCCTGTCATGATAGCAGCATTATGGCAAATAGTTGACCCTGGGCTGAATATTTAAACTGTTACAGCATTTCTATTCACAGTTGAACCAGTTCTAGAGCCCCAAGCAAGTCTTTGCAAGAACGTCCTTTTTTTAGGGTTTTTGTTTGACATATGAGTCTCTAGGCTTAGGGAAAGGAACTTTTACACTATTATCTAACTTATTTTGAGCTAGTCACTTATGAAATGTTTGTCTTTGTGCTAGCTCTGTAGTCAGTTTTATAAAGCGTATTTGACTAAGCAAATTTGACTAAGTTTTGTCAAAAGATTATATTTACCCATACTTTAAAAAACAGCTTCAATTTCCTTCAAGTTATGGTCCAGAAAAAATTAATGGGAAACACTGGAATTTGAGTCAGAAAACTTGGTTTTTCTATTTAATAACTGTGTGGCATTGGAAGAGGGCTTAATTTCTTTGACTCTGTTTATCTTCACCTTAAAATAAAGCTGTTTCACAGAGTGTTTATTGGGTGCATTCTACACAGTGAAGGCTACACAAGGATTATATATTACTTATAAAATCATATTCTTGTTATAACATTGATCTTCGTAACTTTTTAAGTGTTAGAACACTGTAGCAGTTTTAAAAATATGTCCAGGGCCGGCCCGGTGGCGTAGCAGTTAAGTTCTCATGCTCTGCTTCGGCGGCCTGGGGTTCACAGGTTCAGATCCCAGGCTTGGACTGACACAGTGCTTTTCAAGCCATGATGTGGTGACATCCCATATAGAGGAAGATGGGCACTGATGTTAGCCCAGGGCCAATCTTCCTCAGCAAAAAGAGGAGAATTGGCAATGGATGTTAGCTCAGGGCTAATCTTCCTCACACACGCACAAAAAATGTCCATAAATTCTTTAATATTCCTCCCTTTAAAAGGTGGGGCTTAATTCCCCTCCTCTTTAGGATGTGCTAAATTTAGTTACTCCCTTCTAAACAATAGAATAAGCAGAAGTGATGGCGAGACACTTCCAATATTAGTTGTTAAAAAGACACAATTACTATCTTGGGTACACTTGCTCTCTCCCTCTGTATTGGACCACTCACTCTGGGTAGACAAGCTTCCATGTTATAAGCAGTTCTAGTGAGAGGCCCACATGATGAACTGAAGCTGCCAACTAACAGCCAGTGCGAAAGTGAAACCTTTTGTAAACACCCGAAAGAGTTGCACCTTAAGATGACAGCAGATCTAGCCAACAGTTTGACTACAAATTTGTAGGAGACTGAGCTAGAACCAGTCAGCTAAGTCACTCCCAGATTCTTTATCCTCAGAAACAGTGTGATATAATATGTATGTTGTTTTAACTGCTCGATTTTAGGGCAATTTATAATGCTGCAATAGATAACTAATACAGAGCTATTCATGAATGTCTCTATTCTCTCTTTCTTAGTCTTCATTCTCTCATTTTCTTCTCCTCTATTCATACTCATTCCCAGGCGATCACATTCATTCCTGTAGCATTAAATGCCACCTGTATGAGGACAGATCCCTAATTAATATCCTGATCCTACAGTTCCCCTTTGACCTCCACACTCATATACCGAACCCTGATTCAGATTTCTATTTAGAGGTCTAATTGGCATCTCAAAACAGAGCCAAAATGGAAATCTTCATTATTGCTTTTTCCTCTATACCACCCTCTGCGTAATCTGTTTCTCCTCATTTCCCATCTCAGTAAATGGCACCACTGTTTACCCAGTTGCCCAGAATAAAAAACTGGGAATCTTCCTTGATTCCGCCTTTTCCCTTTATATTTCATAATTTAGTCCATCGTCAAATCTTTTAACACTACTTCAAAATATATCCTTAAATCTGACCACTACTCACCAGCTTTATCAATACCCAAGTACCATCACCTCAGCTGAATTACTGCAATAGCCTCCTGATTTCCGTTTCACACTCCTTCAATTTCTTCTCAATATTGCAGCTAGCATGATCAGTTTAAAACATGAATCAGATCACATCACTCCTCAGTTCATAAACTTTTACTGAATTCTCATCATACTCAGAATAAAATCCAAGGATCTGCAAGGCCTTGCTTTTATTGGCCTCAGTCCACCTCTCCAACCGCAACTCCTGTCCTTCTCCCATAAGCTCACTGTGCTTCGGTCATTCTGATCTTCCATATGATCTGAAACCTACCGTAATAATTCCTGCCTGTGTCTTTGCTTCAGATGCTATCTCTTCCTGGAATGTTCTTCCCGTAGATTTTCGAATTGGATATCCATGTCTCATAATAAAATTCTCAGCTTAAATTAATATCACCTCCTCTGAGAGGTCCTCTCTGACCATTCCATTTAATGTAACCATCCTTCCCTACCCTGCCATCACTCTCTAACCTTTTCCTCTATTTAATTTTTCTTTACTAAACTTATTAGTTCCTGACATTTTATTACATGTCTCTTTTATTTATATTCTCTGTCTCCCACTAATAAATTCTGTTATTATCACTGTATCTCTAGCACTTAAAGCAGTGACTGAGACATAGCTGATACGTAATATATATTCTTTGAAAGAATTACTGTAAAGAATGACAAGACATATGTTTATACCTATGTTTAGCAAAGAAGCATCATAAATCTTGTCTTGACAATATTGTCTTGTCTCTTATCCCTGTAGATTAAGACATAATTGTTTAATTGATGAGTTATTGTATAACTGAAAAAAATGTGTGAAAGTCTCAGAATTAAAACCAGAGTCTCCATAAATATGTATGATATTGTGGAGTTCACCATATCCTGTCTTGTCTATGTGTTGAGAATTTTGCTATTCACGTCAGAAGGGTTGATCATGTTCTTACTTTTGTCCTATGTAAGGTAGCAAGTGGCCCAACAAAGTAAGATGAACAAAAGACCTACGATCCATGAATGGAGTATGTGTGGAGTACAATAGTATTGTATAATGTGGTTAAAAATACCAGGCATGAAATACCAGAATTATCTCTCTGGCCTTCATACTTAGTAGTGGGACCCTGAACAAGTTACTAAAATTTTCTAAAACTTAATTTCCTCGCCCCAAATGGGGATTATAAGACAACTCATAGAATTAATATGAGATTAACTGAAATAATATGGGTAAAGCATTTGGCACCACACCAGGTGCATGGTAAGTGTTTAATATATCTTAGTGGACACTTGTAGTAATAGAATTAGTAAAATAATAGTGGTAGGAGTATCATTTTTGACATTGTTTTAGAACACTAATTTCGCCAATCATTTTCTATGGTCAGTTCTGCTGTATACATCTCATTATGTGGCATCCCATAAAATAATATGAAGATACCTTAAAATAAATTAAGCAGAATGAAACATTTAGTCTAGACGATGGAAGTTGATGTGAAAATTTTCTCTATACGACGTCAGTATGGCGCTGTTTTAACCTTTGAAGAGTTTCAACTGATGATGTTTAACTAGACTTTCTGCTATTGTGTTGAGAAACGCAGTGTCCCTGCTTTCTCCCATGTATACATGTTATTAAACTTGGTATTATTTTCTCCTGCTAACCTGTCTTGTTAATTATTTGGCCAGCCATAAGAACCTTAAGGAAAAGGGCAGAGGGAGATTCTCCCTCTTCCCCCTACAAAATCTAGCATCTGGATTTTGAGAATAAAATCTTATAAAAACCTTGAAGGGCCATGAATTGAGGAAGAGAAAATTGCTAAGAATACCTTAGATATATAGTGTTTTTTCTCCAAAGAAGTTAGTGGCTTGTAACACAAAAACTTGATTTTTATAGAGCCTGAACTATTTTCTAGCTGTAAATGAGGAACCTGTACATAATAGTCTGTATTTCAGAGAAACAAGATACTATGTAGTTCTCTGATGCATTTATTTCCTTAAAATGCAGTTTTTGTCTTGAATTTTATTTAATGTTAAAATGACCTTTTTTCACATGTTTTCTTACTTGTTCATTAAAGGATTTTGTCTTTTGAAATAAAGTCATACTTTGCTTAAATTTTAAACAAATATCAAAGAATCCACTATAAAATTTTCCTTTAGACTTGTTAATATCTTCTAGTTCAGTACCTACAAATTTCACTTCTATTACACAAGCTGCAAAATCTTATTTTTTCGCTTCTCTTTTTAAAAGTGTGTCAAAAAGCCAACCTAGGCTTTAGAAAACAATTACCATCACCATCTGAAAGCACCTATTGTTGGCTTATAATAACTTAGGTGTGTCCCAACAGCATTATGATTGGCTATACAAAGGCACAGAAGTAGTCTTAACTATTCTGAGGAAGTCTTTGGAGACCCAGAATGATGATACTGACAGACTACATCATTGTATTGTCTCCCTCTAGATTATCAGCTCTTGGCGGGCAGGGGCTCTATCTCTCTTGTACCTGTTATATTGTCAGTGCTAAAACACTATTAAATACTTAATAGACACTCAATATATATCTTCTGAATGAATGAATATTGACAGCATCAAAAGTGCTGGTATAAGAAGCAGGAAGTTAGGTAAGAGAGATAAATATGCTATAAATATTTTTAAAAGGCTCGGAATCTAGCTTTGAGAGAACAATAGGAGCAAGATTTGATAGCAGATTGTGTACCGTGGTGTCACCATGATCAGCAAATAATTGGACATTCCTTTCTTTACTGTGAGACTAGGTGTGGGAGTGCATCCCCTACCATTTTCAAGTTCTACAGATTCAGAGAAGAAAATTAAATTGATTAGGCCTTTGTAGACCTTGGAAAGTTTTAAAGAAACTGTAAAAGTCTAAGCCTAGTAAGATAAAAGTAGCCATTATTTTACAGATTTTTGTTTACCAATATTCTGAATACATGCACCAGTATCCTCTTCAAGTACCCCTTCTAATATAGGTTACAGAAATTCAATTTGAATTCTGTTTTTCTTATTTGAACTTTTAGCAGAACAAAATTTTTTTCTTTGTGATTAGAGTGAATAATCCATTAGAAGGTACTGAAAGTAAAGTAAAATTTCCTACTCTTTGAAAAATGATGAAATATAGATTTCTTACTATTTGAACAAGTATGTAAGTGATGCATCCAATTTTTACTCTGTCATGTTAAAGAAGCGTTAAAACTAAAGCATAAACTGTCAAATTATGTTTCCACCTGAAAAATATATTGCAAAACTAATATTTTTATGAATGCTGAGATGTTTTGGATGTGACCTGTCATTATTCTTAAAATGTACATGTTTAGTTTGTGTTTATTGTCTCTAAATATACTTCCAAACAATTACTTTTGCATTTCGGCACATATTTGTTTTGAGGACAGTCACTATGTACATTTTAAATTTAAGAAGAGAGAGACGTACTGAAATAAATAAGATTGTAATTTAAAAGGTGCCCTGATATTTGTTGTCAATCTGAAGGTGAGATTTGTAGCTTTCAATACGTGGATTTTTGCTTTTTAAATAGATATTTATAACCGTAAATCTATTGAATACATATTCTTTCCCTCGAATCCTCAAAATAATCACTGTCTACAATTCCCTCCTGCCGCTCTGTAGCATTTGGAATTTTAAATACTTTTCAACTTCTACAAAATATCAACTTTGTGTATTATAGCAACAAACAAGAGTGCCCACCTTATAAACTTGACTGTAGGAGTCATGACACTTTCAGAGCTTATATAATGAATCACAAATCATATATACTGAAACACATTTTAAAAGTTAAGAGCATTTATAAAGTAGCATTCAATTATTGCAATTTAATGTACAATATAAAATGCTGAGGGGTTAGGAATAACAGAACAACCAGAATTTGTGAACCTCATCACAGAAGGGTCTAGTAAGAGTATTTTTGAGGTTTTCTTAAATTGTGGTAATATATATAACAAGAAATTTTCCATTTTAACTACTTTTAGATGTACAGTTCCGTAGCATTAAGAACATTCACTTTGTTGTACAACTATTGCCACCAACTATCTCAAGAACGTCTTCCTCTTCCCAAACTGAAATTCTATACCAATTAAACAATAACTCCTCATTCCTGCCTTTGGTCAGACCCTGGCAGCCACCAGTCTACTTTCTATCTCTAAGAATTTGACAAATCAACGTACGTCATATAAGTGGAATCATAAAATATTTGTCCTTTTTGTGACTGGTTTACTTCACTTAGCATAATGTCTCCAAGTTTCATCCATATTGTATCATAGGTCAAAATTTCTCTTTTTTTAAGGCTCAATGATATTCCATTGTATGTATCACATTTTATCAGTTCATGCATCAGTGGACACTTGAATTGCTTCCACCTTTTGACTAACTGAATAATGCTGCTGTAAACAAGAGTATATACATATCTGTTCAAGTTCTTGCTTTCAATTCTTTTATATACCTAGGATATATACCTAGGAATGGAATTGCTGGATCATATGATAATTATATGTTTAATTTTTGGAGAAACCACCATATTATTTTCTACAGTGGCTGCACTATTTTACATTCCTTCCAGCAATGCAAAAGGGTTCCAGTTTATCCACGTCTTCACCAGTACTTGCTTTTTATATATTTTTATGATAATAGCCATCATAATGAGTATTAAGTAGTATCAAACTGTAGTTTTGATTTGCATTTCCCCAATGGTTAGTAATAATGAGCACCTTTTCATGTGCTTTTTGGCCATTTGTATATCTTCATTATAGAAATATCTATTCATGTCTTTGTACAGTTTTTAATTGGGTTGTTCGTTTCTCCTTGTTGGGTTGTAGCATTTCTGTATATATTCTGAATATTAATCCCATATCAGATACATGATTTGCAAATATTTTCACCCATCGTATAGATTGACTTTTCACTCTCAATAGTGTCCTTGGATGTATAAACATTTTAAATTTTGATGAAGTACAATTTATCTATTTTTTCTTTTGTTGCCTCTGTTTTTTTTGTCATATCCGAGATCGCATTAGCAAATACAATGTGAAGCTTTCCTCCTACATAATTTTTCTAAGAGTTTTAGAGTTTTAGCTCTTATATTTTGGTCTTTGATCTAGTTTGTGTTAATTTTTGTGTATGATGTAAGAAAAAGGTCCCACTTAATTATTTTGCATGTAGATATCCAGTTTTCTCAGCACCATTTGTTGAAAAGAATGTCCTTTCTTCATTGAGTGGTTTTGGCACCCTTGTCAGAAATTATTTGACCATATATGCAAGGGTTTATTTCTCAGATTTCTGTTCTTTTCCATTGATCTATATATTTCTCTTTATGCCAGTGCCACAGTGTTTTGATTACTATAGGTTTCTAGTAAGTTTTGAAATCAGGAAGTGTGAGACCTCTAATTTTATTCGTTTTCAGGATTTTTCAGGATCTCTTGAGATTCTGTATAAAGTTTATGATGAATTTTAATATTCATACCACATGTCATTGGGATTTTGATAGGAATTGCATTGCATCTGTAGATTGTTTTAGGTGGTATTGATATCTTTACAATATTAAGTCTTCTAGTCGATGAGCATGGCATGTCTTTCCATTTATGTGTCTTTAATTTCTTTGAGCAATGTTTCATACTTATCAGTGTATAAGTCTTCTGACTCTTTGGTTAAGTCAATTCCTAAGTATTTTATTGTTTTTGATGCTATTGTAAGTGGAATTGTTTTCTTAATTTTCTTTTCTGATTGTTGATTGTTAGTGTATAGACACAAAACTGATTTGTTTGTATTCATTTTGTATACTGCAACTTTGCTGAATTTGCTTACTTGTTCTAACAGTATTTTTTTTAGGTATGGACTCTTTAGGGTTTTCTATATATAATATGTAATCTGCAAACAAAGATAATTTTGTTCCCTCCTTTTCATATTGGATGCTTTACTTTCTTTTTCTAGTATAACTGCTCTGGCTAGCACTACTAGTACTATGTTAAATAGGAATGGCGAAAGGAGGCATCCTTGTCTTGTTGCTGATATCAGAGGAAATAATTTCAGTCTGTCACCATTGAGTATGCTGTTAGTTTCAGGCTTTTCATATATATAGCTTTCTTATGATGAGGTAGTTTTTTTTCTATTTCTAGTTTGCTGATTGTTTTTATCATGTTTCTGCTTTTTTCAGTTTCCTTCTGCTGTTGTTTTCTAGTTTATTTTATTGTGATTGGAAAAGACACTTTGCATGATTTCACCCTTTTTAAATGTATTGAGACTTGTTTTGTGGCTTAACATATGGTCTCTCCTAGAAAATGTTTCATGTCCCCTTGAGAAAATGTGTATTTAGTCTTGTTCAGGGGAGTGTGCTGTATATGTCTCTTAGGTCTAATTCGTTTATAGTATTAGTTCAAGTCCTCTATTTCCTTTTTGTTTTTCTATCTGGTTTTTATATACATTACTGAAAATGTGGTATTGAAGCCTTCCGCTATTATTGTGAAGTTGTCTGTTTCTCCCTTCAATTCTGCCAGTGTTTGCTTCATATATTTCGAGCTCTGATGGTTGGTTTATATACGTTTATACTGTAATATCTTCTTGGTGAATTTACACTTTTATCATATATAACATCCTTTTATGTCTCCTGTAACATTATTTGATTTAAATCTCTTTTGTATGATATTAGTATATCCATCTCTGCTCTCTTTTGGTTACTTATTGCATGGAATATCTTTTTCCATCCATCCACTTTCCATGCATGCATATCTTTACATCCAAAGTGAGTCTCTTGTAGATAACATATAGTTAGATCCTGTTTTTTTTTTTTTTTTTTTAAAGATTTTATTTATTTTATTTTTTCCCCCCAAAGCCCCAGTGGATAGTTGTGTGTCGTAGCTGCACATCCTTCTAGTTGCTGTATGTGGGACTCGGCCTCAGGATGAACGGAGAAGTGGTGCCTCGATGCGCACCCGGGATCCGAACCCGGGCCGCCAGCATCGCAGCGCGCGCACTTAACCACCAAGCCACAGGGCTGGCCCGATCCTGTTTTTTTTAATCCATTCTACCAATCTATGTCTTTTGATTGGAGATTTTGATCCATTTGCATTGAACATTATTACTGATAGGGATGAGGTTTTTCTCTCTCTTCTCCTTTTGTAACTTCCATGATGTGTGTATTGGTCTACTTTATAGTGTTTTATAATTCCTTTAGAATATAATCACTTTTCCTCATTCTTTTTTCTTTTTGCTCCTGAGACTTGATAATTTTAAATGACCTGTCTGAAAGTTCACTGATTGTTTCTTCTGCCCCTTCAAATCTCTTTTTGAACCCCTCCAATGAAGCTTTCAGTTTACTTATTACGTTTCTCAGCTTTTGAATTTGCTTGTTTCCTCTTATAACTTCTATCTCCTTGTTGATATTCACATTTTGTTCATGTATAGTTTTCCTGATTTTCTTTAGTTCTTTGTCTACATTTTCGTTTATTTCTGTGCATATTTAAGACAATTGTTTTAAAGTATTTGTCTAGTAAGCCTGATTTCTGTGTTTCTTCAGGGATTGTTTCAGAGATTTATTTTGATCCTTTTAATGAGCAATATTTACCAATTTCTTTGTGTGCCTTGTGATCCTTTGTTGAAAATTTGTTTTTTGTAAAAACAACCACTTCTCTCTGCTTTACAGGTGGATGGGGAAAACATTCACTATTTAGTAAGACATGGTTTTCATCTTGGGCTCAACCCAGGGTGAAGGCTTATGACCTTCTCGGGTCTTTTCTTGACATGTGTTATGCGTGGCCCTATATGTGTGCTTTTTTCCAATTTTCGTGTATACACAACTACTTATAAAAGTCTTAATTCCTATGGAATTTCATGGTGGCTTCCACTTGGAGCTTTAGATTTTGCATTATATTTCTTTTTCTTTTTCTTTTTTTTTTTGTGTGAGGAAGATCCGCCCTGAGCTAACATCTGTGGCAATCTTCCTCTATTTTGTATGTGGGTCACCACCACAGCATGGCTTGACAAGTGGTGCATTGGTTTGTGCCCGGGATCGGGACCTGCAAACTCTCTGGCCGCCGAAGTGGAGTGCGCCCACTTAACAACTGCGCCACTGGGCCTGCCCCAAGATCTTTTTTATTGTAGGCATTTACAGCTATAAATTTCCCTCAGTGTATTGCTTTTGCTACATCTCATAAGTTTTGGTTAGTTGTATTTGTGTAGAAATTTTTCTCAAAGTACGTCCTAATTTCCCTTATGGTTTCTGCTTTGACCTATTGGTTGTTTTAGAGTATGTTCTTTAATTTTTATGTATCTTCCCAGATTTTCTTCTGTTATTAATTTCTAATTTTATTCTGTTGTAGTTGGAGTACATACTTTGTATGATATATACTTTTTTAATTTTATTGAGACCTGTTTTGGGCCCACTATATGGTCTATCCTATAGTGTACACTTCAGAAGAATGTATATCCCGCTATTGTTGGGTGGAATGTTTTCTGTTTCTATAGTTTTCTGTTAGATCTACTTGCTTTACAGTTTTGCTAATGTCTTCTCTTTCCTTGCTGATCTTCCGTCTCATTGTCCTGTCAGTTATTGAAAGTGGAGTATCAAATTCTCCAACTATTATTCTTGAACTGTCTAATTTTCCTCTCAGTTATTTCAGTTTTTCTTCATGTACTTTGGGCTTCATTTGTTGCATGTTTATTTTTATAATTTTGTCTTCTTGATGGATTGACTCTTTTATTGTTATAACATGTCCTTTGCCTCTCATGACAATTTTTTTCTTAAAGTCTGTTTTTTCTGATATTACTATGACTAGTCTAGCTCTCTTTTCGTCATTATTTGCATGTAACATTTTTCTATCCTTTTACTTTTGAACTATTTGTGTCTCTGCATCTACAGCATGTCTCTTATAGACAGCATGTAGTTGGTTTAAGTTTGTTTTTTCGTCAATTCTGCCATTCTCTGCCGTATAATTAGAGAGCTTTATCCCTTCACATTTAATGAAATTATTAATAAGTTAGGATTTATACCTGCCATTTTGCTATCTGTTTTCTTTACGTGCATTTTTTTTCTTTTTTTTTTGTGAGCAAGATCAGCCCTGAGGCAACATTCATGCTAATCCTCCTCTTTTTGGTGAGGAAGACCTGCTCTGAAGTAACATCCATTGCCAATCCTCCTCCTTTTTTTTTTCCCCCAAAGCCACAGTAGATAGTTGTATGTCATAGTTGCACGTACTTCTAGTTGCTGTATGTGGGACACGGCCTCAGCATGGTCAGAGAAGTGGTGCATCAGTGCGCGCCAGGGATCTGAACCTGGGCCGCCAGCAGTGGAGCGCGCACACTTAACCACTAAGCCTCGGGGCCGGCCCTGGAGTTTGTTGAGCTTCTTGGATGTGTAGATTAATGTTTTTCATCAAATCTGGGAATATTTTGGATATTATTTCTTCAAATATTCTTTATGCTCCTTTCTTTCCCTTCTCTCCTAGAACTTCCCTGATGCATATGTTCATATGTTTCATATTGTTCGAAAGGTTTCTGAGCTTCCATTTATTTGTGTTCATTCTTTTTTTTTCTGTTCCTCAGACTGCATAATCACAATTCAGCTATCTTCAAGTTTAATGATTCTTTCTTCGGTCTGACAAATCTGCCCTTGAGCCTCTCTAGTGAATTTTTCATTTTAGTTATTGTACTTTTCAACTCCAGAATTTCTACTTGTTTCCTCTTCAAACTGTTCTTTCAATGTTCTTCTCTATTTCTTTTCTCTATTTCTTGGTTCATAGTTCTTGATTGCTTTAGTTCTTTGTTTACTTTAGCTCTTTGAACATGTTTAAAATAGTTGATTTAAAGACTTTTTCTAGTAAGTTCTGTTTGGTTTTCTCAGGGACAGTTAATTACATTGATTATTTCTTTTCTTTCTTTCTTTTTTTTTTTTTTCCTGGTATTGGCCATACTTTCTTGTTTCTTTTCATGTCCTGTAATTTTCTGTTGAAATTGGACATTTTAAAAAATATAATATGGCAGGTCTGGAAATCAGATTCCTCCCACCTAATGGTTTTCTTGTCATTCTTGCTGTTTATTTTTTCATAGTCTTTTCTGAACTAATCCTTTACAGTCTGTATTCTTTGTCCTGTATGGCCGTCGACGTCTACTCAGTTAGCTTAGTGGTCATCTAATACTTCCATAGAGACTTCCTTAAACATGGGTGATTAATAAGTTTCACAGTCTTTGCTGAGGGGTTCTGTGTGCATGTTGTGGCATGCCTTCAGCACTCAGCCAGGTACTTTACCACTCTGCCTTTGCCTTAACTTTCCTGCTTGTGTGGGCACTCTAGGCCAGCCAGATGTGAAAGCTTAGTGCTTTCTTAGGTCTTTCATGAGCTTATGAACAGCACTGTGCATGTGTGGCCTTCTCTATGCCCAGGAATGTGTCAGAGCTTTTCAAAGCACTTATTCTCCAACACATCTCATTCCTCAGCCTTTCCTCCCAAGCTTTTGGCTAGTTTATCATTTACCCCAATTTATGTGAAGTACCCCAGACAGGAGCAATTATTACATTTACTTGTAAATGTTTTTGATAAATGCCCCTCTTCTCCCCCAAGTAGGTGCCTCTGCTCTGGGAGAGTTCTGAGTTATGCAAAATAAAGATAAGTCCTTTGAGAAGTTCCCTCAGGAAGCTACCAGACAGATAAAATAAGGAGAGTTTTTTGCAAATGAGGCTGTTCTTCTCTACCTGAGGGCATGTACTGGGAATGTGGACTCTTATTTTCAAGGCTATCACTGAGCTAGCTACTGAGGAATGCTACTATACTAAGTTAAAATGCCACAAATCTTGCTATTTTACCAAGATTTAGCTGATTATCTGGAATAAGCACTCCCCAAGTTGATATAAGCCTTTGGTTTGCATCCATGATCAACTTTTTTAGAAAAGTTGATTCTGACAGGATTTTCATTGCTTCTATGCAAGGGTAGACTCTTGGAATTCCCTACACCACCATTTCCTCTGATGTCACTCCATGAATTGATCTTTGACAAAGGTGCCAACTCTGTTTAATGTGGACAGGATACTTTTTTCAACAAGTGGTGTTGGAAGAAGTATATATTCAAGTGAAAAGAAAGAACTTTCATCCATACCTCTCATTATACAATAAAAAATAATTAGATATATATCATTCACCTTAAGTTAAAAGCTAAATCTATAGTGGCTCTGGATTAAAGGAGAATATATTCATGATCTGTTGTACACAAAGACTTTTTAGACAGGACACAGATAGCAATAAACATAAAAGAAAATTTATAAATTTGATTATGTGAAAATTTGGAAAAAGAAATCTGCTCATCAGAAAAGTACCATTAAGAAAATGAATAGGACACCAAAAGGAAAAGCAAGAAAAACAAAAATAAGCAAGTGGGACTACATCGAACTAAAAAGCTTCTCTGCACAGCAAAGGAAACCAGCAACAAAATGAAAATGCAACCTAATCCTACTGAATGGAAGAAAATATTTGCAAATCATATCTCTGATAATGGGTTAATATCCAAAATGTATAAATAACTCATATAACTCAGTATCAAAAAACCAATCTGATTAAAAAATGGGCAGAACATATGAATAGACGTTTTTCCAAAGAAGACATACAGGTGGCCAACAGGTACATAAAAAGATGCTCAACATCGTTAATCATTAGGTAGATACAAATCAAAACCACAATGAGATAACACCTTTCATTTGTCAGAATAGCTATTATCAAAAAAAAGAAAAAATAAAAGAAATAAGAGCCATTGGCAAGGATGTGGAGAAAAGGGAACCTTTGTTTGCTGCTGGTGGGAATGTAAATTGGTGTAGCCACTATGGAAAACAGTATGAAGGTTCCTCAGAAACTTAAAAATATAACTACTACATTATCCAGCAACTCTATTTCTGGGTATTTATGTGAAGAAAAAGAAAACATTAACTTGAGAAGAAATATGCAGCCCCATGCTCATTGCAGCATTCTTTATAATAGCCAAGATATGGAAACAACCTAAGCATCCATTAATGGATGAATGCATAAAGAAGATGTGATATATGTATGTGTATATATATATATATATATACACACACAATAGAATGTTATTCAGCTGTAAAGAAGAAATCTTGCCATTTGCGACAACATGGATGGACCTTGAGAATATTATACCAAGTGAAATAATTCAGACAGAGAAAGACAAATATCATATAATCTCAATTATATGTGTAATCTAAAAAAACAAAAAAAACAGCTTAAAGAGTACAGATTGGTGGCTGCCGGAGGTAGGGGGTGGGTGGATGGGTGAAATGGGTGAAAGAGGTCAGAGGTACAAATTCCCAGTTATATGATAAATAAGTCATGAGGATATAATGTACAACATGGTGACTATAGTTAATAATACTGTATAATACTGTATTCCATGTATCCAAGTTGCTAAGAGAGTAGATCTTAAATTTTTCATCTCAAAAAAAAATTTATTTTATTTTATTTTATTTATTTATTTTTTCCCCCCAAAGCCCCAGTAGATAGTTGTATGTCATAGCTGCACACCCTTCTAGTTGCTGTATGTGGGACGCGGCCTCAGCATGGCTGGAGAAGCGGTGCGTCGGTGCGCGCCCGGGATCCGAACCCAGGCCGCCAGCAGCGGAGCGCACACACTTAACCGCTAAGCCACGGGGCCGGCCCAAAAAAAAAAATTTTTGTAACTATGTAAGGTGACGAATGTTGACTCAACTTATTGTGGTGATCATTTCACAATGAATACAAATATTGAATCATTATGTTGTGCACCTGATACTAATGTAATATGTCAATTATACTTTAATAAAAAAAAAAAGTTAAAAATGACTAGGCAAGCCACAGAACGAAAAAGAAATTGAAATACATATATCTGACAGAAAATTTATTCCAAAATATATTCTTACAAGTCAATAATAACCAAAAGAAGCATCCCCAAAAAGATGGTTAAAAAACTGAATAGACGCTGTGAAAAGGAGATATAGAATGGTCATTAAGACATGAAAATGTGCACACTATTTATTTATTTTTTGGTGATAACGATTGGCCCTGAGTTAGCATCTATTGCTAATTTTCCTCTTTTGCTTATGGAAGATTGTCCCTGAGCTCACACCTCTGCCATTCTTACTCTATTTTGTGTGTGGGTTGCTGCCACAGCATGGCTTGTTGAGCAGTGTCTAGGTCCACGCCTGGAATCCAAACCCCTGAACCCTAGGCCACCGAAGTGGAACACGAGAACTTAACCACTATGCCCTGGGCTGGCCCCACACACTATTATTATTTAGCAGCTAGATGCAAATTAAAATCACTATATGACGTAATTTCACATCAACTAAAATGTCTACAATTAAAAAGACCAACAAATATCGAATATTTATGAAGATGTGAATTAAATGAGACTACAATATATTGCTGGTGGAGTGGAAAATTGTACAGTCACTTTGGAAAATGTTTTGGCAAATTACTTGTAAAGTTAAACACATGCCTATCTTATGACCCACTCCTACTCATAGTTATTTCCTCAGGGCAAAAGATAAACAGATTATCGATTTTCATATAGTGGATAAGTACTCTGCAAACAAAAAGAAAAAAGTGAACTACTTATAGATGCCAAAGCATGGATGAATGGAAAAACATTGTGCTGATTGAAAGAAGCCAGATACAAAATTGTACACGCTGTACGATTTCAACCTTAAGAAGTTCGGGAACAGGCAAAACCTATCCCTGGTATTAGAAATAAAAATAGTGTTTGCCTATGGGTGTTGGGATTGATTAAAAGCAGGCATGAAGAAGCTTTCCAGGTGATGGAAATGTTCTGTATTTTGACTAGAGTCATGTTTACATTGTTAAAAAAAGGAATCAACTTCTCTTCTTAAACATATGGATTTCAGTGTATTCAAATTGTATCTAATAGAAAAAGTGTAAAACGTTTGTCTGGGATTGAGAACATTTAAGCTCTCTATCTCAATAGGCTCTTTTCTTCTTGTCTTACATTTACTCCTATATCCCTTATTTTGCAAACTCTTTCCATTACTCTGTAGGAAAAGCATTGGACTAGTGTCAGATAATATGTGTTTCATCCTAGGTTTATCACGTACTAGCTCAGTGATCTTGGGAAAATTTCAAAGTGTCATATATCCCTAGAATATTAACCCTGAGGAAAAGTGTAAGGTGCATAAGAAGGGTTGAACTGAATTAGAAACTTCGTCTTGAATGCCTAGTGGGCCTCCTGTATAAAGGGTCCCTTTGATGTGCAATTGAAATTTCTTTAATCCCTTAATAGTGCAAATTAAAACTTTCTACTCCTTTTGAATGTCATCTGGTCATACAGCAAATTGCCCAGAGTCTTATGAAGTTTTTCTTTCTCTTGGGTCACACCCAAGGCTAATTGACTGTGATGTTTGGGTTGGGGCATCCTTTAGAGATCCAATCTAACATGTGTACACCTTTTCCTCTTAATAAAAACACTCAATCTGTAAGAAAAGATTGGGTGATGATATTAGAGGAAGAAAAACATTGACATTTTAAGGTTTTAATCTTTCATGAGGTAAAATGATATTGCTCTATAGAAACACCTGTGCCTTTTTTAAAGTGGTATAGTTAGCAAAAGCCCTGAATAGACATCGGCAGTAGACAGAATCTTCTTGGGAAATTGCAGTCAGGTAACAAGTTCATCTTGACTATACTCATTCATTTTTTAAAAAGAAGGAAACTTTTTCCCCTTCAATGTTCCTTTCATATGTTCTTTGGAGAATCTATTTTATTCTATCACATTGAAGAAAACCTCTGGCTGTTGATAAATTTTTGAGCATCTTCTAGCTATAAGAAGGCCCTTGTGACCTGATGCAGTGTAATATTCAGACAGACTGGTAGTTTTCCACATGGGAAGACATTTCTTTCTTTGTTGTCTGTTCCCTTGTTAAATCAAATACAATAACTGTTTGAGCTCTTTATGCCATTCCATTGCAACTAGGCCCACCTGTTCAGCGGTTACATAATGTCTAGAAATCTTAACACTTTGGCTATATATGTTATGATTGTCCATCCTGTTTTTGTTGGAGTTATAAAATTATGTTATAAAGGACTTGAAGATCCTCATATGAGAGAACAACAAATGATATGAAATCTGCAAAAACACTTTTTATCTCAAGATACTGAGGTAAGAAGTTCTAAGTAGAATGAAAAACACACTTTAACTCAATCTCAGAGCTAAAGCTTTTCCTCTTTGAAATAATTCAAATACTGTCAGATTCCTTTCTCTTTAGGATCTTTTAAACCCTTCCACGTTTTTTGTTTCAGAAGTTTAACACATTTTAAGATCACAGTTTTTTGTTTATATCCACATTTCTCTTCATCTCATTTCTAATTTCCCTTTACTGCCATTTAAACTGTCACCTGCACCTCGAATGGAGCCTTGTTTGTTCATCAGAAGCTCTTTGATTTTCAAGTCTAATATTCTCATGAGTATTCTCAAAGCCATTACCAATATTTAGAACGGTTTGCTATTCAAGTGGCATTGAAACCTCAACTTCATTTTGATAAAAAGGGAAGGACACAGTGTATTCTAAAAATACTTTCTTAGTCATGTTCTTTATAATAATTTTGCTTTCATCAACTTTCAGTTTTGTCACTCTTTTTGCTGAGAATCCTTTTCAATTAAAGTAAAATCTAAAAGTTAAAAAATATACACTTCCTGATTAAGTAGTCTTCTCCTCACACGTTCCTTAGCACTAAGGTGCGTAAATATTTTCCACTTATTTACTTAGTACACTTAACACACAGACGCTCAAAGATACACAACAAAAACTAATAATGGTAATAATAATAATTATAATAGCAGCTAACATTCATTGAGAGCTCACTGTGTGTCTGGTAACTCATGAGGTTAAAATTATTAAGTAGATATCATTAATGTCACACAGGTAGTAGTGGTGAGATTCAAAACCAGGCTTATCTGACTTCAGCACATGTGTTCTTAGGTACATATGAGAGACAGGTCCTGTTTTATTCACTGTTGTTATCTCCTAATGCCCAGCATACTGCGTGATAAATTGTAGGTATTCAGTATTGATGGATGAATAACTGCCCTCCAAAAACTTTTATACTATTGGGAGAGAGTTGTCACATGTAATACATAACACATGAAAAGTTGTATAAGGAATCCCGAGTTAAATATCACACTTGATTTAGAAATTATATTTTAAGATATTCTTAAATTTCGAGTTTTTGGGAAGAGCTGTGCTGGTATTTTTTTTGGTGGGATGGAGAAGCAGTTGGGAAAGGAAATTTTCCTTGTGTCTAAAAGGATTATAGTCCTCATTAGAAGTTGATTAGCCAAATTAGACAGGAAAGAAACATGGAAATCTCATGGAAATGTCTACATCAATATTTTTAGACTTGGTTTTACTAGAGTTATGCTGTTTACTCTCCCCAAAGCCTTAGAAGTCTTCCTAAAGCTCTCTTTTCTGGTTCATATACCAAGCATTGAGATGTGATGTTTCTGAAACATTTTCCCTGTCTGTATAATAGATAATGCCTTCCAGACAATCTGTATCCAGTTCTAACTTGGGATTTAATGTAAGTTATTTCCAATTCTGTTAAAATATTTGATGTTTAAAAAAGAAATTTCTGTGTAGAGGACTTAATTTGACTACTAAATTTAGTTCAGGAAGATTATTCTTAGTAATTTTCTTTGACTTAAATCTACAATGGAAAAATTAGCTGTAAAGGCAAGGGGCTTTTTAAAACAAGAAGCTACAGGACAATTTTACTAAAATTTTTTCTAAATTGAGATTAATATCATTATCATTTATGTTTTAACAGCTTTTTGCATTATGGTCATGTTTTAATGATTAAAGTTAAATTTAAATAAATGAAAATTGTACAAATCACTTAGAGGCAAAGATAATAATGAAGGGACATCAATATACAGTAGGTTACAATAACAAATTGTTGTAAGATAGAAAAATGAACTGATAGGTCCCCACAGAACGAAGTTCAGGACCTGGAGGAAGCATTTATAGTAGAGATAAAGGGTGGAAAATAGGGAGATTCGTAGAATATCTATCATGAGAACATGTTTTCCAGCAAAATAGGGGTATACAGTAAGAAAGAACAAGATACTGAGATTCTGAAGATATGATGTTAAAAATATTTAACAACCAGTATTGCATGACACTGACTGGTGAGAATGGATTCTCACCAGCTCATGATCTTCATGGTAGCCTTCCTTTTTAATCAGATCAGGTTGTGCGCATATATTCTCATAATATTAGATAATTTCTTCATTGCACTTACTATACTTTGCAATTATATGTTTTTTGTGTGAATTTTGATTAATGTATATCTTCCTTGCTATGCTCTGAAGTCCATCATATATGTGGCTTACCCAGCTATCCCAGTATATAGCACTGTGCTTGGAACTTGTAGGATCTACACTATCTGGAGCCTGCCAAACTGATTTCATCTTGCACTAAACTCTCCCTTGCTTACCATGTTCCAGTCACAGGGGCTTTTTCTTCTGTTTCTTGATTACACTTATTCCCACTTCTTGAAATTTGTCTTCTCTGGAATTTCACATCATTCAGGTGTCCGATTAAAAATTATCTCCTCAGAAACGTCTTCTTTGACCACGCAATTCAAAGAATCATCTCTCCATTACAAGTCACAGTATACAGCTTTGTTTATTTTTTCAAGGTAATCATTGCTTTCCTAAATTCTCTTGTTTATTTACTTTTTAAAAATTTCTTTTCCAACTAGGAAGTGAGCTCCATGGAGGCAAAGACCTTCTCTTGTTTTGCCACTGCTGTATCCTCATTTGTCACAATACTACCTATCACATGCTAGCTGTTCGATAATTTTTTTGAATACATTAGTGGTGCTCCACAAATATATGTGTAATAGTCAAATGGCATAATCAATTGTCTCTTGTAGCAGGGAATCCTCATCTGAGCCAAAAGTGGCTTACCTTAAAGTTTGGGTACATCTTAGCATATTTAGAAAGTTGATGATGTTTGTCCATTACGGATTAGAATGAGGGATATAGAATACTTCTGGGAGAGACTTCATTCTAAGAGATTTCATGTAGTTGAGGAACTTAACCTGGTTCTAGGAAAATGGGCCAGTTTGAGGTAGAGAGTGACTGCATAGAGCATGGTGAGTGGCCCTCAGGTTGTTTCCTGAGTCTCAGGAGGAGAAGGCTGTGATAAAACAGAGAAAAATGAGAAGAGTAGGGGTGGTGAGAGTAAAGAAGGCCCTGGTATTCGCAATGCTGGTTCCAGCAGTTTCAGCAATGATGAGAGTTGATGTCCTCAGCACTGACACTTGGACTCCAGATATTAGGTATCTGGAGCCTCATCCCAGATACCAATGGGCATTCACAACAGCATCTCTACCTTCAGCAAACCCTAGCACCAGTGCTCAGCAGTTCTTGGACAATGATGGTATAGTTGCTACTTTGCGCATCAGCAGCAACAGGGAAGATAAATTGGATGAGTGAAGAAACAGAGGACTTAGTGTGGAAAAGAGTTTCTCTATGCTCCCACCTGGGGACTCCAATAAAGATTTGAGAAGGTTTTGAAAGGGATTATATTCCTGTAGAGCAGATTTTCTTAACTTCAGTGCTATGACATTTTGTGATGTACAGTTCTTTGTTGTGGGGGGATATCCTGTGCAATGTAGGATGTTTAGTAGCATTCCTGATTTCTACCTACTAGCTGCTGGATATACCCATCTGCTGTGACAAACAGAAGTGTTTTCAGAGTTTGCTAAATATCCCCTGGGTAGGCAAAATTGCTCGCAGTTGAGAAATGCTGCTATAGAGAGAGCAAAGTCAGAGAAATCTTGTTTTTTGACTGTTACTGTCATTTAAGTTTTCCCTCCAAGAGAGGAGAGTGTGAGAAAACCTGGTTATATGTACAAACGAACACATACCTGGCTTTTTTCATATGTCAAAACTACATCTGTATTAGGCCTCTCCAGAGAAACAGAACCAGTAGAGATTTATTTCAAGGAATTGGCTTACACAATTGTGAGGGCTGGCAAGTCTCAACTTCTTAGGGTAGGCCGGCAGGCTGGAAACTCACAGCCAGGATCTGACATAGGAGTCTTGAGGCAGAATTTCTTCTTCCTCAGGTAAACCTCTGTTTTTCCCTTAAGGCCTTTCAAATGATTGGATGATGTCCACCCACGTTATCAAGGCAATCTCCTTTACCTAAACTCAGCTGATTAAAGATGGTAACCCCATCCGCAAAATACCTTCACAGTAAGCCCTGGATTACTATTTGAGTAACTATTTACCATAGCATCCCAAGTCAACACATGAAGTTAACCGTAATACCATCATATGCTTTTGAATTTCACAAGCTATTTTATATAAACATAGTAGTATGTTGACTGTGAATCTCAGTAATTCTTTAAAACAGAAATTTTAGCTCTATTAAATAGCATAGCATCACACAAATGATTATTCCCATTTTCCAGATGAAGAAATTAAGGCTTGGGGGCGGCCCGGGGTTTGCACCTTCAGATCCCTGGTGCGCACTGACGCACCGCTTGTGAAGCCATGCTGTGGCAGTGTCCCATATAAGTAGAGGAAGATGGGCATGGGTGTTAGCTCAGGGCCAATCTTCCTCAGCAAAACGAGGAAGATTGGCATCTGATGTTAGCTCAGGGCTGATCTTCCTCAAAAAAAAGTATATAAAAAAAGAAATGAAGGCTTGGAAATGTAAAGAAACTTTACTCAGCCAACATTTGCACCCAGACTGCCTAACATCAGAACCCAAGCTCTTAACTGCTACTTTGGTTTGAACAAATAAAAGTATCTACATCTGGGATCAGTAAATTGCTGCCTACAGGCAGCAGCCCAAATACAGCACACTCTCTGTTTTTGTATGACCGATGAGCTAAGAATGTTTTTTACATTTTTGAGAGGTTGAAAGACAATTAAAATAATACTATTTTGTGCTAGGTAAAGTTTACTTGAAACTGAAATTTCAGTGTCCATAAATAAAGTTTTATTGCAACAAAGCTACACACATTCATTTGCATATTGTCTGTGGTTTTCATGCTACAACAGCTGTGTTGTGTAGTTGCTACAGAGAAAGTATGGCCTGTTAAACCTAAAATATTTGCTACCTGGCCCTTTATAGCAAACGTTTGCCAACCCCTGATCTAGTTACCTATTCTAACTTTGGACAACATCTCAATTTTATACATTTTTTGTGTGTCTCCTGTGAAAATAGCATGTGTGAGACTAAGAAAATGTAAATTTATCAAACAGTGGGAAGAGTATGGAGAGACAGAATCTGCCACCTCTTTTGATACTGGTAGCATACTTTTAACATGATAGAAATACAAAGAAAAATGGTTAGATAACACCATCTACTGAGAAAATCTGAGATTACAGAAAATGTGACAAAAGCAGTTTTTCTCAACTTTTGTAGCATCAGCATCACCTGGATTCTTGGATTGAAATACAGATTTTTTTATCACACTCTGCATATTTTGGTACAGTAGGTCTGGAGTGCAGCCCAAGAATATGTATTTTAAGCAAACAGCCCAGGTCATTCTGATGCAGGTGATCCTTGAACCCTCTTTGGGAAACATCAGTCTAACACAAAGCTTATACCTGGGGAAAACAAAAGACACATGCCCATTTACATTTCCTCATCTTTTATGTATTTAGTTTACATGGGTCAATATTGTTGTGCCTTGAGCAATGAACTTGGTAGAGAATATAGTGCAGTCGTGTGCTGGTTGGAATTAGGGAGGCCTCAGACTTCACCCCGGTCCTATCGAGTCCCTGTGCTAAGCCTTGAACCAGAGAGAGGTTTAGGTAATTTAGATGAGAACAGTTGGATTGGTGATGTGGGTGGGAGGAAGAGTCTCATGAATTCCACTAATAGGCCATTTACTGCTGATTTTGCCAGATTTTATTGGCTCAGGAGTGTGGAATTGTGGTCTGAAGGTACTACAAATGCACCATGAAGTTCCTGTAAAGAATCATCAACTGCAACAGTTTGCTCTCCAGCTTCCAGTGTATGATTAGGGAGCTATAAGCCTCTGTATGTGTGTAAACATGTGTGTGCATCTGTATTCCTTCCTGTCTCAGGATTGCCATGCAGTGAAGAGAAGCTGGTTAGGAAAGGTGAGAGAAAGTAGTAGCAGCAAATTTATTTGGGCAGTACTAGTAGCGGCACTGCTAGCTTTTCTTTCTAATGTGATAGAAGTTAGGATGTATGCTGTCTTTGAGGTAGATACTATTATTAAAGTCACACATTACTGATAAAGAAACTGAATCTTAGAGAAGATGGAAGACTGTAAACGTCACTGCTATGGTCTAAATGTTTGTGTCACCTCAAAATTCATATGTTGAAATCTTAATGTCCAATGTGATAGTTTTAGGAGGTGGGGCTTTTGGTAGGTATTAGGTCATGAGAGTGGAGTCCTCATGAATGAGATTAGTGTTCTTATGAAAGAGACCCACATAGCTCCCTAGCCCCTACTGCCATGTGAAGATACCACAAGAAGTCTGGGACCCTGAATAGGGCTGTCTTCCGACCGTGCTGGCACATTGATCTCAGACTTCCAGCCTCCAGAACTCTGACTAATAAATGGTTTTTGTTTGTAAGCCACCCAGTTGGTGGTATGTTGTTATAGCAGCCTGAAGAGACTAAGACAGTTAGACTGCTATTAAATGGTAGAGCCAGCCAGGGCACCAATCCAGTTTTTTCTAACCTCAAAGCCCATGCTTCTTCGAAAATGATTAGCTGCTGGGCAGGCAACATGCACACATGCATGCACATAAAAATATCACAACAATTGTTACCATTCATTGAGCATTTTGCAGGACTAAGTGATTATATACATATGTGTATATATATATAATATTTATCCATCATATATCTATATTTATTCTTTGCTTAATTTGATCCCCACCCTAGCTCTGTAAATGAAGTGAGAACAATTATTATCTCAGTCCTACTGATGAGGAAATAGGTTCTGAGAAGTCAAGACCACTCAGCTGGTATATGCAGAATCTGGATGAGTTTACACTGCAAACCTTAAAATGATTTCAACCCCAGCCTACAGGTTGACTGCAACCTCATGAGAGACTCTGCGACGGTATTACACAGCTAAGCCATTCCTGTATTCCTAACCATCAGAAACTGTGACATAAAAAGGTTTTTGTTTTAAGCTACTAAATTTGGGATAGCCTCCCCATTATAAACATTGCTCTCCAGAGTGGCACATTTGTTACAGTTAATGAACCTACACTGATATATCATAATCCCTCAAACTTCATGGTTTACCTTGGGCTTCTCTACAAAGAAAAGACTACTACTTTTCTAACACTGAATAACCTTGGTGTTGTCCATTCAATGGGTTTGGACAAATGTATAATGACATGTATCCATCATTGTAATATCATACAGAGTAGTTTCACTGCTCTAAAATGCCCCTGTGCTCTGCCTATTCATCCCTCTCCCCACCTCCAACCCCTAGCAACCACTGATCTTTTTACCATCCTTATTGTTTTGCCTTATCTAGAATGTCATATAGTTGGAATCACAGAGTATGTAGCTGGGGAATCAGATTTTGCCACCCCAAAATGTGTCTATTTGATTTAATTATTTTAAAGTACAAAAGACTCAGAAAAAAACTTCGACCTTCCCTCTAACTGCCTAAAACAATTTAAGGTAGAAGGCCTGTTCCAGGAAGGAGCTATCACCATGGATAACTAGAATATAATATGAACTAGGTGTGGTATACAGGGAGGAACCTAACAAGGCCCATTTGATCAAAGTCTTCTCCATGTCCCATTGTCTCTGCAAAGCATGGCAAACATTTGTTTCCCAAACATTTCCTTTTCCATCTTCATGTGAATTGTGTTCCTCCTCTTCAAAGTCCTAAACCACTACCCCCAACATCATCATTTGTCTTTAGCTGTAGATGGTATTTAAGGTGGTGGCTTTGGCCATTGTGGCAAGTTCCACAGTTTTCCTGGTTTTCTCCCATGTTTTCATGTTATTAAATTTGTTTGATATTCTCCTGCTATTCTATCTCATGTCAATTTAATTCTTAGAGCAGCCAGAAGAACCTAGAGGGTATAGGAATAGTTCCTCCTCCCCTACATAGCCCTTACAGATTACCTTCTTTCACTTGGTAATATACACTTAAGATTCCTCCATATCTTTTTATGACATGATAGCACTTTTTTTTTTTTATAATTTTATTTATTCATTTTTTCCTCCAAAGCCCCAGTAGATAGTTGTACATCGTAGTTTCACATCCTTCTAGTTGCTGTATGTGGGACGTGGCCTCAGCATGGCCAGAGAAGCGGTGCATCAGTGCGCGCCCGGGATCCGAACCCGGGCCGCCAGCAGCGGAGCGCGCGCTAAGCCACGGGCCGGCCCGATAGCCCTTTTTTATTTTTTTAGTACAGAATAATATTTCATTGTCTTAATGTACCACAGCTTATTTAACCCTTAACCTACTGAAGGACGTTGTTTGCTTCCAAGTTTTGGCAATTATGAATAAAGCTGCTATGAACATCCTAGTGCATGTTTTTGTGTGGACATAATTTTTCAACTCTTTTGGGTATATACTAAGGAATGTGATTGTTGGATCATATGGTAAGAGTGTGTTTAGTTTAATAAGAAATGCGAAGCTATTTTCCAAAGCGGCTATAATATTTTGCATTCCCACCAGCAATGAGAGTTTCTGTTGCTCCACATCTTTACCATCATTTGGTCTCAGTGTTCTAGATTTTGGCCACTCTAATAGGTGTGTAATGGTGTCCCATGATAGTTTTAATTTGCATTTCCCTGATCACATATGATGTGTAGCGTCTTTTCATATGTTTATTTGCCATCTGTATCTTGGGTGAGGTGTCTATTAGGTCTTTGGCTCATTTTTTAATTGGGTTATTTGTTTTCTTATTGTTCAGTCTTAGGTGTTCTTTTTATGATTTGGATAACACTCCTTAATCAGATGTGTCTTTTCTAAATATTTTCTCCCATTCTGTTACTTGACTTCTCCTTCACTTTACATTGTCTTTCACAGAGCAGAAGTATTAAATTTTAATGAAATCCAGTTTATCAATTATCTCTTCCATTTATCGTACCTTTGGTGTTGAACATAAAAAGTCATCGCTGTATCTGCATACACATTAAGGATTGTTATGTCGTGGAGAATTGACCCCTTTATCATTATTTAATGCCCTTATTTATCCTTAATACTTTTTCTTGCTTTCTAGAATGTTCTATCTGAAATTCATATAGCCACTCTTGCTTTCTTTTGATAAATTTTAGCGTGATATAATTCTCTCCATCCATTTACTTTTAATCTATATATTTAAAATAGGTTTCTTGTAGACAACATATAATTGGGTCTTGTTTTTTGATCCACTCTGACAATCTCTGTCTTTCAATTGGTGAATTTAGAGCATTGTCATTCAAAATGATTAATATAATGGATTAATATCAACCATATTTGTTACTGTTTTCTATTTCTTACCCTTGTTCTTTATTCCTGTTTTTACCTTTCACTCTTTTTCTGCCTTTACTGTTTTTAATTGGGCATTCTGTATGATTCAGTCTTTTCTCCTTTCTTGCCATTTCAGTTTTACATTCTCTGCTCTGGTAAGTTGTGATTTCCTGTATTTCCCTGTCTCTTCAGTCCTGACGCTAACTCTTTTTCCCTGTGTCCTCACCTCTCTTATGGATCCTAGGAGAATTGTTGATTTTTCAATCTTTCAGCTGTTTCCTTGTTCGAGTGGAGTGGTGACTTCTAAGCTCTTTACATCCAGAACTAGAAAGCCAGAAATGGTATTTTTTGTGTGTGTGTGTGAGGAAGAACATCTCTGAGCTAGCATCCATGCTAATCCTCCTCTCTTTTTTTGCTGAGGAAGACCTGCTCTGAGCTACCGTCTATTGCCAATCCTCCTCCTTTTTTTTTTCCCCCCAAAGCCCCAGTAGATGCTTGTATGTCATAGTTGCACATCCTTCTAGTTGCTGTATGTGGGACACAGCCTCAGCATGGCTGGAGAAACGGTGCGTTGGTGCACGCCTGGGATCCCAACCCGGGCTGCCAGTAGCGGAGCGTGTGCACTTAACCGCTAAGCCACGGGTCCGGCCCAGAAATGGTAAAAAAAGTGGATTCATCTGGGATCATCCTATCATGTGTTAAAGGAGGGGTAGAAGAATCTAGAAAAACCTCTCTCAGGACATACCTCAGATGTCAATAAACTTTTTCTGTAAAGGCTAGATAGTAAATATTTTCAACTTTGTGGACCACATACAGTCTCTGTTGCATCTACCTAACTCTGCCATTGTAGTATGTGTATGGATGAGCATGGCTGAGTTCCAATGAAACAAAAAACAAAAAGCTAGTGAAGGGAAGCCTATGTGACCAAAAGAGTACTACTTTTCTAACACTGAATAACCTCAGACTGTCTCATTTAATGCATACAGCTTTGAAAGGGCCTCATTTCAGTGAAATTTTTACCCATCTTCCCAGATGTTCAGACAGGGCTAAATGACAAACTTAGACTGTTAAATCTGATATTTAAATTCTTCACTCCTTATTATGTAGCAAATCGATGTTTTCTTTTTTAAATTTGTTTCAGTGGATCACTGAAGCATCTCTCAAAATCTCCTGATTAAGAAGAATAGCTTTTTGTCCTGAGAGTACTTTTTGACCCCTATTATTACACAACTGTGTAACATGAAATGTTATGTTTCATCCATCACTGGGAATGATGACCAATAAAATTTAATGAGACTCACACAGCAGTGACTCATCTGACCCAGAAATGAAAACAATAAAAGAGTGGAAATTTTTCAAAACTTGATAATCTTTACTTCTCTATATAAATATATAGAAGTGGAGCCATCTAGTGTATATCTTTACTTATGATTCCTGTTTGTCTTTGAAAAATAGAAATTTTTGAACACCAGTTTTTAATTCTCCTAGTCAGGAAAGCACTGAGGAACAGGTATTGAGATTTTGGGGGGTTATAGATTCTGGGGTCATTAGCCCTATGTGATTTTCCTTCCATGCCCTCCTCCCCTGGCAGCTGATCACAGAAAATCAATTCTCATTAGAATCCTGTCTTCTTCCTCCTCTCCTGAAATTTGAGATGTCGCTCATCAGCTGGCCTTTTCTCCAGGCCTTTGCTTCTTGGTACTACAAACTTTGGGAGATAAATTTTTTCAGGTTAGATAGCTTTGTAACTTGTTGGAATCCCTCCATAGACAATAGTTACGAATAGGACAATGTGCCTAGGAGACTAGGTATAATATGAGCTCTGATTTTTACACTGTGTTCTCCCTTAGTACTAGGGAGTCAAGAAGTATAAGAGGGTGCCCTAGAGGATGAATGGAATGATAATGCCTTCTTCATGGAGGCAAGGTGGGAACTTGTAAAGAAGGAACTGAAGCAACGTAACTGAGTATCTGCCTCTCCTTTTGGGCTAGAGGTACGGTTGCCAAAAAAATATAGGAAACCCAATTAAATTTGAATTTCAGATAAACAATGAATACATTTTTACTATACTTATGTCTCAAGTACTGCATGGAACCTAGAGACACTAAAACATTACTTGTTCATTTGAAATTCCGATTTAACTGGTTATCTCATGTCTTTATTTTTTAAGTCTGGTAACTGTAGCTAGAGTGTAAATATCCTCAGTGGCATCTATTCAGTAGCACACCCTACAGAGCCTGGGGAATAAGCTTACTATGTCAGGATCAGAAACTGAAGACTTTGACAGGCCTTTTGTTTGTAGACTTATGGTTATCTCTGTGTGATCTAATATTTTGTGCTTCTTTCACAGTGTTTGGTAAACTCCTGTGAAGTACATCCCAGCTTGGCAGGTCCTTCCATGAAAGATAGAGACAATGCTTAAAACAACATATTTATGTGGTGCTAAATCCTAGCCTTGCAGACCAGGATGGTGGTGGTGGCATTTGTCATCTAAGTGAGAGAATGACAAGAGAAATGCAAAGCTTGGAAAGTGTGTTTTAGATTGGAGATTGTTTGGTGAAACATCTCCAAACCTGGAGATTATCCTTCCTGAGGTAATCCAGGGACGATGTTTGTATTACTGGAATGAAGGAGGCTGTTCCTCTCTTAATAGGGCTATGGGGACTGTCTGGGTGGCTGCAGTGCCTCAGATTTACAAGGCAAACCAGGGACAGTCAAAGCCAGCAAACAATAGAACAGCATCTAGTACTTTGTGCAAATGAGGAATAGTCAGGTTGGTCCCAAACAGTAAGGACTGTAAAAACTCATACACCAACTTGGTATGTAAACAAGGGCACAAAGCCCTAGAAAACATACAGCATGGTTCCAGAAATGTGAGACCATCATTAGATCGAGACAAAGGAGGCCTCTGCTTCTAATCACAACATTGTCTCAGGAGGTCAGTAGTAAATCTTGAACTCTCTATCTTAGATGTGTCAACGTGGAAAGGCAGGCAATATGTCTAACACTGCTAATTTGAAAGCTTTCATCTTTCTCAGGACTTTGAATCTGTCCACACTTTGTTAGGGCAATGCAGAATGCTATAGTGTTATGCAAGGAAGCATACGCTTGGGAGAAAAAGTACTGTAATGGAAAACATCTCTCCTTGTCACCGTATCTTGTAGCATCCATGTCATGTGTTTTTTATGCAAAATGTACTGAGGTTAGGTTTGCATATTCCTACCTTTCTCCTTACCAGAATTTTTCGTAATACTAAAACCAGAAAGGATACCCATACTACAGAGTTATAGTATAAAAAACAGTTTCATAAAATAGCATCTAGTACTAGAGTACTTGAAGGTCTTCCCTAACAAATCCCCCTGGCCCAATCTGTCAAATTTCTGGTCCTTGAGCTATGTGATCTAGCTTTGTATGGCTTTAATTGTGAGTAATATTCTAATCTTAGCTTCTTCAAAGCTGCAGCATGTAAAACACATTTTTTAAATGTCTGGTTTTCAACAAAAAATTGAGAAATGCAAAGAAGCAGGAAACTGAGACATATGCACAAGAAAAAAAGTGAGCAATAGAAACAATCATGGATGAGTCCTAGAGGAGCTATTATAAAATATGTTCAAAGAATTCAAGAAAACCAGACTTAAGGGGGTAAAGGGAGGTATGATAACAGTGTCTCATCATTTAGAGAATATCAATCAACAGATAGAAATTATAAAAAAAATGGAAATTCTGAAGTTGAAAAGTCCCACAAGCAAAATGCAAAATTCACTAGCGAGGTTCAACGGTTTATTTAAGCTGACTGAAACAGGAATCAGTGTACTTAGAGATAAGTTATTAGATATTATGATATCTAAAGATCAGAGAGAAAAAATGAAAAAAAGAAAAAAGGTCAGAGCCTTAGAAAAATGTGGGGCACAATTAAGTGTACAAGCATATGCATAATGGGAATACCAGAAGGAGAGGAGAAAAAGAAATAGAATATTCAAAGAAATAGTGCATGAAAAGTTACCAAATTTGGTGAAAACATTAATTTACATGTCCAGAAAGCTCAATTAATTCCAACTGTGATAAACATAAAGACATATGCACCCAGACACATCACAGTAGAAGACAAAGAGAAATCTTTGAAAGCAGCAAGAGAAAAATAACTACTCACTTCAAGGGAACCCCAATAATATTGACCGTTGAGTTCTAATCGGAAACAATGCAGACCTAGAGGCAGTGGACAACATACTCAAAGTTGTTTTACGTAAAAATTAAAAACAAAAAACAATTGTCAACATGAATCTTATGTTCAGCAGAACTATTTTGTAAAAATTAAAACAGTACCTGAATGTTCACATAAGTTTTATATATAACAAGCCAAAACTAGAAGCTGTCAAATGTCCACTAACTGATGAATGCATAAACAAGATGTGATATATCTGTACAATGAAATATTATCCAGCCATATAAAGGAAAGTACTGAGACAATGCTACAACATGGCTGAACCTTGAAAATATCTTCAGTGAAAAAAGCCAGACACAAATGACAACATATTGCCTGATTCCATTTATATGAAAGGTTCAGAATAGGCAAATTCGTATAAAGAGAAAGATTAGTGGTTGTCATGGGGAAGTAGGGAATGGGAAGTGACAATTAATGGGTAGGGTGATTCTTTTTGGGATGATGAAAACGTTCTGGAATTTGATAGTGATGATATATTTGCAACATGTGAATATAACAAACACTAAATTGTACATTTTATGAGTGAATGTTATTGTGTGTCATTCATATCACTATAAGGCCGTTATAAAAATGTACATATATAGGCATTCCCTCATATTAACTAGTCAATATTGAAGATATTCAATTTGTAATATCTTTTAATTCAGTTGTTAACTTGGCAAATTTCTTTTGTAACAAACCAAGTGTACTGGTTTTTCTTTTTCAACCTAAAAGGACATAATTGACATATCTTTGCACGTGAAAAGTTATCATATAACTTCTTTATTATTATTATTTTTATTGCAGTAACATTGGTTTATAACATTATATAAATTTCCAGTGTACATCATTATATTTTGATTTCTGTGTAGATTACATTATGTTCACCACCCAAAGACTAATTACAATCCATCACCGTATACATCTGCCTAATCACCCCTTTCATCATCCTCCCTCCCCCCTTCCCATACTGGATTAGTAACCACTGATCCAGTTTCTGTCCGTATGTGTGTGTTTGTTGTTTTTATTTTCTATTTATGAGTGAGATCATATGGTATTTGACTTTCTCCCTCTGAGTTATTTCGCTTAGTATAGGTCCATCCATGTTGTCAGAAATGGTCAGATTTCATCATTGTTTATTGCTGGGTAGTATTCCATTGTGTACATATACCACATCTTCTTCGTATATATGCCACATCTTCTTCATCCATTCGTCCCTTGATGCGCGCTTAGGGTGTTTCCAAGCCTTGGCTATTGTGAATAATATTGCAGTGAACATAGGCGTGCATGTATCTTTATGCATTTGTGTTTTCAAGTTCTTTGGATAAATACCCAGCAGTGGCATAGCTGGATTGCATGTTAGGAATTTTTTTAGGAATCTCCATACTGTTTTCCATAGTGGCTGCACCAGTATGCACTCCTCCCAGCGGTGTATGAGGGTTCACTTATCTCCACATCCTCTCCAATAGTTGTTGTTTCCTGTCTTGTTAGTTATAGCCATTCTGATGGGCTTGAGGTAATATCTCATTGTAGTTTTGATTTGCATTTCTTTGTTAATTAGTGATGTTGAACATTTTTTCATGTGCCTGTTGGCCATTGTATATCTTTGGAGAAATGTCTGTTCAGATCTTTTGCCCTTTTTTTTTTTTTTCAGGCTGATATTTTTATTATTATTATTGATGTTTTAATAGTTTTTAACATTGTAAAATTTTGGGTTGTACATTTTTGTTTGTCCATCACCATATATATGTCTCCCTTCACCCCTTGTGCCCACCCCCCACCCCCATTGCCCCTGGTAACCACAATACAGTTTTCTCTGTCCATGTGTTGGATTATATTCCACATATGAGTGAGATCATACAGTGTTTGTCTTTCTCTTTCTGGCTTACTTCACTTAACATAATACGCTCCAGGCCCGTCCATGTTGTTGCAAATGGGACGATTTTGTCTTTTTTTCTGGCTGAGTAGTATTCCATTGTATATATATACCACATTTTCTTGATCCAATCATCATCTTTTGCCTATTTTTTAATTGGGTTGTTAGTTTTTTTGCTGTTGACATGTATGAGTTCTTTATATATTTTGGAGATTAACCCCTTATCAGATGTATGGTTTGCAAATATCTTCATTTTGTTGTCACCTGTCATTTTGTTGATGGTTTCCCTTGTTGTTCAGAAGCTTTTTAGTTTGATGTAGTCCCATTTGTTTATTTTTTCTATTGTTTCCCTTCCCGGTCAGACATGGTACTTGAAATGATGCTGCTAAGACTGATGCCAAAGAGCGTACTCCTATGTTTTCTTCTAGAAGGTTCATAATTTCATGTCTTACATTCAGATGTTTAATCCATTTTCAGTTAATTTTTGTGTATCATGTAAGATAATGGTCTACTCATTCTTTTGCATGTGGCCGTCCAGGTTTCCCAACAACATTTATTAAAGAAACTTTCCTTTCTCTGTTGTATCTTCTTGGGTCCCTTGTCAAATTTGCCGTCCCTATATGTGTGGGTTTATTTCTGGGCTCTCGATTCTGTTCCGTTGATCTGTGTGTCTGTTTTTGTGCCAGTACCATGCTGTTTTGATTACTATAGCTTTGTCGTATATTTTGAAATCAGGGAGTGTGATACCTCCAGCTTTGTTCTTTTTTCTCAGGATTCCTTTGGCTATTCGGGGTCTTGTTGTTCCATACAAATTTTAGGATTCTTTGTTCTATTTCTGTGAAAAATGTCCTTGGAACTTTGATAAAGATTGCATTGAATCTGTAGATTGCTTTAGGAAGTATGGACATTTTAACTATGTTAATTCTTCCAATCCAAGAGCATGGAATATCTTTCTATTTCTTCATGTCTTCTTCCATTTCTTTTAACAATGTTTTATTGTTTTCAGTGTAGAAATCTTTCACCTCTTTGTGTAAGTTTATTCCTAGGTATTTTTTTCTTTTTGTTGCAATTGTAAATTGGATTTTATTATTTTTTTCTTTTTTTTCCTGAGGAAGGTCAGCCCTGTGCTAACATCTGCCAATACTCCTCTTTTTTTTTTTTCTTTTGCTGAGGAAGATTGGCCCTGGGCTCACATCCATGTGCATCTTCCTCCACTTTATATGGGACACCACCACAGCATAGCTTGCCAAGAGTTGTGTCTGTGTGTGCCCGGGATCCGAATCGGCAAACCCCGTGCCACCGCAGCAGAGTGCGCACACTTAACCACTTGTGCCACCGGGCCATCCCCAAATTGTATTTTCTTCTTAATTTCTCTTTCTGCTGTTTCGTTGTTAGTGTATAGAAACACGACGGGTTTTTGTATGTTGATTTTGTATCCTGCAATTTTACCATATTCATTTATTATTTTTGAAAGTTTTTTGGTGGATTCATTTGGGTTTTCTATATATACAATCATGTCATCTGCAAATAGTGACAGTTCACTTCTTCCTTTCCCATTTGGATCCCTTTTATTTCTTTTTCTTGCCTGATTGCTCTGGCTAGGACTTCCAATACTCTGTTAAATAGGAGTGGTGAAAGTGGGCATCCTTGTCTGGTTCCTGTTCTTTAAGGAATAGCTTTCAGTTTTTCTCCATTGAGATTGATATTAGCTGTGAGTTTGTCATATATGGCCTTTTTTATGTTGATGTACTTTCCTTCTGTAGCCATTGTATTCAGAGTTTTTATCATAAATGGATGCTGTGTCTGGTCAAATGCTTTCTTTGCATCCATTGAGATGATCATGTCATTTTTATTCTTCATTTTATTAATGTGGTATATCACATTAGTTGATTTGCGGATGTTGAACCATCCATGCATCCCTGGAATAAATCCCGTTTGATCATAGTATATGATCTTTTTAATGTATTGTTGTATTCAGTTTGCTAGTATTTAGTTAGCATCACACAACTTCTTAAAACTTCTTGAAAAACAACGATAATCTAAAGTAATGATTTTAAAAATATATTGCTGGTTTTGTAAAATATATAAGTGTAATGTGTATAGCAATAATTGTATACTAAAGGGGATAAAGGGATGAAGCTATATAGGAGTAAAATTTCTGCATTTCATTGGAATTAGGGTATTATACATCTGAAGCAGATTTTGATAAGGTAAGATGTATATTGTAAGGCATAAGCAACTACTAAGAAAATAACTCAAATTTTATTTTAAAAGATCTTTAAAGGAATTAAAATGCTACACATAAAAACATCGACTGAGTACAAATGAAAGTATTAGAAGAAGAGAGGAACAAAAAAGATGACACAGACAGAAACAAAAACAAAGTTATTTGTAAATATATCATAGCAAATCAGTAACCTAACTTTCCCCTTAAGAAAGTAGAAAAGAAGTGCAAACTAAAAGCAAAGAAAGCAGAAGGGAGGAAATAATAAAGACTAGAACAGAAGTAAATGAAATAGAAAGTAGAACAACAATAGAAAAACATCAACCAAAGTAAAAATTCAGTCTTTTTAAAAATTTAACAAGGTTGACCTTGTTAACCTTTAGCTAAACGGACCTAGAACGACAGAATACTCAAATTGCTAAAATGAATAATGAATGAGGGGATATCACTGCTGACCTTATAGAAATAAAAGGCTTATAGGGAATATTATGAACAATTGTATGTTAACACAATCTAACAAGGTTTCATGATTAAAACATTCAGCAAACTATGAATAGAATGGAAATTTCTCAACCTGATGAAGGGCATGTCTGGAAACTCACAGTTAATGGTGAAACTTCATACTTAGAGGTGAAGGATTGAAAGCTTTACCCCTAAGTTCAGGAACAAATAAGGTGTCTGGTTTTACCACTTCTATCCATTATTGTACTGCAGGTTCTAGAAAAGAAAAAGAAATAAAAGGAAACCTGATTGGAAAAGAAGGTGCAAAGCTATCTCCCTGTGCATATGACATGATCTTACATATAGGAAATCATAAAGAATCAATGGAAAAACCTTTCAGAGCTAATAAACAAGGTCAGCAAAGTGGCAGGATACAATATTAATATACAACAATAAAGTCTATTTAAATACACTAGGAGTGAACAATCTAAAAATGAAATTAAGAGGGGCGGCCCCGTGGTCTAGTGATTAAGTTCAGCGCTCTCCGCTTCGGTGGCCCAGGTTTGGTTCCTAGGCACAGACCTACACCACTTGTTTGCGGCCATGCTGTTGCGGCGATGCACATACAAAATAGAGGAAGATTGGCATAGATGTTAGCTCAGGGCAAAACTTCCTGAGCCAAAAAAAAAAAAAAGTTAAGAAAGCAATTACCTTTACAATAGCTTCGAAAATAATTAAATAGGGCCAGCCCTGGTGCCATAATGGTTAGGCATGCTTCGCTTCGGCAGCCCGGCAGCCCGGGTTCGGTTTCTGGGTGTGGACCCACACAATTCATCTGTTAGCAGCCATCCTGTGACAGTGGCTCACATAAAAAATAAGAGGAAGATTGGCAGCGGATGTTAGCTTGGGTGAATCTTCCTCAGCAAAAGTAAGAAGAAGAAGAAAATTGTAATATAATTATTATCTTTTTATTTTGCCAATAAGTGAATGACTTGTACACTAAAATCTATACACCATAGTTGAAAGAAATTAAAGAAGACCGAGATAAATGGAGAGACAATTGAATACATGGATCAAAAAACTTTTGTTAATTGTTAATATGGCAGTTCTCCCCAGATAGATCTATAGATTCAACACAAACTCCTATAAAAATTGAGGTCCATTTCTTTACAATAAATGGAAATACAATGAACCCAGAACACATTCGGATTCCAAACTTAGTACAAAGCTACAGTAATCAGGATAGGGTGATTCTGGGATAAGAATAGGCATCCAAAGAGATTGAATTAGAATATATTAACTACAGATCAATAGTGGATTTAATTTCTGTGTGGCTCGGAGGCATGCAGTCCTAAAGCTATCCAACCACCTTTATTTTGCTTACATATGTTACTTTTTCTTTCTCAGGTGTGAGTTAGCCTGTAGTCTTTGTGTCTTCCTGTTGCAGAAAATATATTTCAAAGTTCTCTTGAAGTCAATCTTCCTCGTTTTTCAAAAAACTTCTTCACCAGTCCTCTTCCACTGTGATCCTATTTTTATATTCTCAAGGTGGCTGAGGAGTTTCAAGATTCATAGAATATATTTTTGCACATTTACTTTGTTATATCTGCATATGGGATTTGGCTCATATTCAATTTACCTAACATATCATTTCCTCAGTTGAAAAAAGCGTACAGTTATATAGAGATACAATCCTACATGGTGGAACCAGGACTGAAACACAGGTAGTTTAATTTCAGATTTGATACTCTGAATAATTATGCTTTGTTGCTAGTAATTAGTGGAACAAACTTCCAAGTATGGAGATACTCCAGAAGACTTTGGGCATCGGTTAGAGAGAAAATTATGCATCTTCCCGGGACAAGAAAACCAGAATCAGAAACAGAAAGACCCATGATAGAACTATTGGAGAGCCAACAAAAGTTCTTACATTAGCCTTTGTTCTAAAATTATCATTAAATACACATAAAGTTTACTGCCTTAACCATTCATTTTTAAAGTGTTCAGTTCCGTAGTTTTAAGTACATTCACATTGGTTTACAAGCAATCTCCAGAACTCATTTCATTTTGCAAAGTTAAAATCTTTATATCCTTAATTAGCAACTCTCCATTGCACCATTCCCCAGCCCCTGAAAAGCACCATTCTAGTCTCTGTCTTTATGAATTTGACTACTCTAGGTACCTCATACAAGTAGAATCATACAGTATTTATCATTTTGCGACTGGCTTATTTCACTTAGCGTATTATCTTCAATATTCATCCATGCTGTAGCATGTATACAAATAACATTCTTTTTTTAGGCTGAATAATATTCTATTATATATACATGATGTCATATTTTGTTTATCCATTCAGCCATGGACGTACAGTTTGGTTACTCCTTCATTTTCATTATCATGAATAATGCTGCTACAAACATGGGTGTACAAACATCTCTTTGAGAATATACATTCAATTATTGTGGGTATATAGCCAGAAGTGGAATTGCTGGATCGTATGGTAATTTTATGTTTAATTTTTGAGGATCCTTCGTACTGTTTTCCACAGCAGCTACACCATTTTCCATTCCCACCATCATTGCGTAAGTGTTCCAATTTCTCTACTCCCTCGTCAATGTTTGCTTTTTATGTTTGTTTTTTAATAATAAGCATCCTAATGGGTGTGAAGTGGTATTGTAGTTTTGATTTGTATTTCCCTAATAATTAGTGATATTGATAATTTTTCATGTGCTCACTGGCCATTTGTATATGTGCTTTGGAGAAATGCCTATTCTAGTCCTTTGTACATTATTTAATTAGTTTGTCTTTTTGTTGTTGAGTTGTAGGAATTTTTGTATATAATGGATATTAATCCCTTATCAGATATATTGTTTGCAAATATTTTCTCCTATTCAGTGGGTTACCTTTCCCTGTATTGATTGTGTCCTTTGATGCACAGAAGTTTTTAATTTTGATGTAGCCCAATTTATCTATCTTTTCTTTTATTGCCTTTGCTTTTTGTGTCATATCTAAGAAATCATTGCCAAATCTCATTTCATCAGGATTTTCTCCTATGTTTTCTTCTGAGAATTTTATAGTTTTATCACTTACATTTAATTCTTTGATCAAATTTGAGTTAATTTTTGTGTAAGGAGTAAAGTAAGCATCCAACTTCATTATTTTGCATGTAAATATTCAGTTTTACTAGCACCATTTGTTGATAGGACTGTTCTTTCCACATTGAAAGGTCTTGGAACTCTTGTTGAAATCATCTGATCATATTTGTGAGAGTTTATTTAAGGACTCTCTATTTTATTCCATTGGTCTATATGTCTGTCTTTATGCCAGTACTACACTGTTGTGGTTACTGTGACTCTGTAATAAGTTTTGAACCAGGAAGTGTAAGTCCTCCAAATTTGTTCTTCTTTTTCAAGATTGCTTTGACTATTTGGGGGTCCCTTGTGATTCCATATGAATTTTAGAATGGATTTTTCTATTTCTGAAAAAATTGTCATTGAGATTTCTTAGGGATTTCATTGAATCTGTATATGACTTTGGGTAGTATTGTCATCTTAACAATATTAAGTCTTCCAACCCATGTACACTGGGTATCTTTCCATTTACATGTGTCCTTTTTCATTTCCTTCACCAACATTTTGTAGTTTTCAGTGTACAAGTCTTTTGCCTCCTTTTTTATGTTTACTCCTAAGCATTTTATTCCTTTTGATTCTATTGAAAATGGAATTATTTTCTTAATTTCCTTTTTGTATTGTAAATTATTAGTGTATGGAAATGAGATTGATTTATGTGTGTCGATTTTGTATCCTGCAACTTGGCTGAATGTTTGTTAATTCTAACAGTTTTTTGGGTAATCTTTAAGTTGTCTACATATAATATCGTATTGTCTATGAACAGAGATAATTTTATTTCTTCCTTTCCAATTTGGACGCTTTTTATTTTTTTTTCTAATTGCTCCAACTAGATCTTGTAGTACTGTGTTGAATAGAACTGGTGAAAGCAGGTATCCATGTTTTATTGGAAATTCAGTATTTGGAAAAACATCCCCCTCTCCCAGTCTTTGCATACTGGCTGTGTGCAGGGGAAGATCTTCAGTAATCATCCCATCATGAAGGCTCAAGGTCCTCTCAGGCTTTTTCTGAAGATGCATCCTCTGTAAGTATATGTGTGTGCTTTTTTTTTCTAATTTCCCCAAATGCATGGCTGTTTTTAAATGTCTTAATTTCCCTAGGAGTCTCACCTTTGCTTCTCGGAGCTTACATGTTCTATTGTATTCATCTATCTGTAATTTCTTGCTCCCAGGCACACACATGTGTGCAGTTCCCCTCCACTTTCATGCATTGAGGCCCCCACCAACTGCCTTCATTGGTCTCCAACCTGACACCTAAACTATGCCACCATTCCTCTCAGTGCCCTGATTTAGACGAGACAGAAAACCATTCCCTTGGACAGCTCCCAGTCAAGCCAGTATGTTGCAAGCATGTTCCACTCTTGCCTTTTGTCCTGATTTTGTCCCAGGAATTGGGACTGTGCTATGCTATGTAGCTCTGGAAAGGGTTGGGGAAAGGGAGAGCCAACATTTGATGAAATTTCCTACTGTTTTGTGTGTGTCTTTTTCTTGGTTAGGCATTCACTTGGTTACTGCAGTTTCTTGAATGGTTTCTAGAGATCCCACGTAGCTACTTTTGTCCATATGTTCTTGTTTATTTGTCATTTCCATTGGGAAATAGGGCCTGCAGCTTCCTAGTCTGCCATCTTGCTGATGTCAGTCTCCTCATATTAACTTTTAATTCTCAAACCACAATCGCTTGGGCCCCCATCCACATGATAACAGTACTATCTCCCTTGTTCCCTTGTGTCAGTTCATTTCTGAATCCTCAAAGAGGACCTCACATGTGCCCCTAAACCAACATCTTAGTTATAAACATCACATGGCATTCCTCTCCACACTGATCCCTCTCTTCTGTAATTGCCACTTCTCTTTGAACCTCACTCTTGCCACTGCTGAGAGTACCTATCATTCTGTGATAAGGATGGATATCTTAATACTGCTAAATTTTCCTGCTATAGAAGTCAGGCTAAATGGCTTCTCTAGCCCTCATGACCTGCTGACCTCCCAAAGACCCTACATACTAATACCATCACATTGAGCATTAGGATTTCAACACATAAATTTTGGGGGAACACAAACATTGAGAACATAGAAACATCCAAAATGGTGAGATTAGAATACCCACTTCTTCAATCCATCTAACTCTCCTCCTTACAGCCCAACCCATGCCCTCCAAGTGAAAAAATCTCATTCCACTCTCAGCTACAAAAATTATTTTATGAATCAGTGGAGTGTTATAGTCTTCAGGTAATTTAGATCAGTTGTCTATTCTATACTAAGTCTCCCTAGGCCCGCATAAATCATCCAAAAATGCCCTGATGCAATCAGAACAGGTTCTACTGTAACCAAATTAGAACAGATATTGGTGTGACTTGGTAATATTTGGAGTTATTAACTTATTCTTTTCTCATTCTGTTTCCCTCTTTCCCTTCTAATATATGAAAGCAACTTGGCTTTCATTGCCTTAGGGCAAATAGGTGGCAGGCAGGAAAACAGATACAGTTTGAAATTCTTTCTGACCTTGAGATTCTCAAAGTTTAAATCCTTAGGAGAAAAGAATTTACAGTCAGATACAGAATATCTTTAAGAAATAAAAAAAGAGAGAACTTTCTACTAGATAGTAAAATGATACTGTATGGTGGAAAAAAAAGCAGGTATTTGAGAGAGGTGTGTGAGATCCAAAAACAGAGATGGTGTGTGTACTTGCAAGTGACACCAAGTCAGTGACCAGAATTGAGAGAGGAATGACTGAGTGGTGCATCTCAGAGGACTGGACAACTTGCAGCTTGAGTGAAGATTCAGGGGTGTAAGGCAGGGAATAGAAGTCACAGAAGGCCCAGGCCTGAGATGACCGTGCAGATGGATACACTGACTTCTTTAGCTAGAGAGGAGAACGCTAAATTAAATATTGTTTTTCTTTTTTTGCTTTTGTTTCTTGATAGCCTGGTAGAATTAAAGTTTGGATTCAGAAATTTGTTGAGTTATAGCAAATAAAAAGACTATTTTCTCAACCTGAGGTTGCATTTTAAGATTTATATCCGCTAAGTAAATATGCAATTATGTGACTTGGGACAAGTGTTAACAACAAAGTATTGCCAATATGTCCAATTTATCTGAAGAACAGGACATGCAATAAACTTCTGAGTTATACCATCCCTTTTAGGAGAGTATAGAAAGGAAGAAGTAGAGGAATGAAGTCAGCAAAGTCTCAGAATAGGAGGTTCCCAGCCTTCATCTTTCCACAGAAAACTCCATTTGACACCTATTCATGGATAAAAGAACCTTTGTGGGAGTTTCAGAATCTAGGTAGGAGATCGTGACACCATGGTGTAGCCCAAGACTAAGGAGAGCTGCTTTGAGAAGGCAGGCCTGTGCCCCAGGAAGGAGGCCCACCAAACACATACCCAACTATAAACCTGGAAGCAGCCCCATCCCCATGTGGACTCGGCCCCTGCCACACTCACCCATGCTCATGGAGGCAATCCTAACTGCTCAAGGACTCAGCAGGAACTGTGTCCACTCACATCCGTATAATAGTCCCACTGGTTGCAGACCTGACTGTAGACTCTAAAGCAGCCCCATGACCCAGATCTAACCCCACTTGACTATCCCAAAAGCAGTCCTGTCTGCCCAGGGAACTGGCAGGAGTCATGCCCACTTATGCCCCAGATAAGAAGCCAGCTGACTGCATACCTGGATGTGGAACTGGAATCAGCCCATGATCTGTCTTCATCCCCATTCAACCACAGACCCAAGGTAATTCTGTTTTCTGGACACCTGGCAGGAGTCTTGCCCACCCATGACTCTGATAGCACGCCTGCTAACTGTAGACCCAGAAGCACCCCTGCTGCCTGAAGACCTGGTTCTGTCCCTGCTTGCATGCAGTCTTGGAGGGACCCCCGTCCACTCATGGACCTGGCTCCAGACCTGCTGGCAGACATAGTTTTAGCCCTGGCCACGTATGACCTGATGTCCCTGCCAAATCTCTTATACCCTGTCTTTCTAAGTTTTAGCTATCCTAGTGGGTGTGAAGTATTATTTTATGGTTTTGATTTCCATTTTCCTGATGACTAATGATTTTGAGCTTCTTGGACAAGCTTATTGGACGTTTGTATATCTTCATGTACTTATTGGGCATTTGTATATCTTCTTTGGAGAAATGTCTCTTCAAATCCTTTGCTCATTTTTAAATTGGATTATTTACCATTTTATTAATGAGTTAAGTTTTTTTAAAATTTATTCTGGATACAAGCCACTTACCAGATAGCACATTTGCAATGACTTTATCACGGTCTGTGGGCTGTATTTTCACTTTATTGATAGCGTCCTTTGTAGTACCAACATTTTTAATTTTGATCAAGTATAATTTTTTTTTCATTTGTGAATGTGCTTTTGATGTCATTTCTATGAAAGCATTGCCTACCAGACATCATGCAAATTAACTCCTATATTTTGATCTAAGAGGGTTATAATGTCATCTCTTACATTTAGGTCTATGATCCATTTACTTTTTATTTTTTTATTGTAGTAAAATATACGTTACATAAGATTTAACGTTTTAAACATTTTAAGTTTACAAATTAGTAGCATTGAGTATATTCACATTGTTGTGCAACCATCACCACTATCCATTTCCAGAACTTTTTCATTATTCCATCTGAAACTCTGTCCCAATTAAACATTCACAAGGACTCCTCCTCCTTGCTGGAATCCTTGGGCACCCTGGTACTGGAGTGGGTTGAAAGCCTGGGACAGGGTAGTCAGCTTGGCACTGGGCCCTGCTGGGTCCCTGGGTTCACAAATGCCCCCCTGGAGCCTGGGTCACAGGCATCAATTGGGAACCTGAGGCCACAGGAGTCACCCAGAGCAGCAGGAACCAGCTGGTGCTGGAATGTGCTGGAACCTGGTGGAGCCTGCTGGGAACCTGTTGCCATGGGAGCTGCCCAGGGCCCCTTGAGCTGGCTAGTGCTGAGTTAAACTGGGAGCCTATGTTCATGGGAGCATGTCAGAAACCTGGTGCCAGGAGAGTCAGCTGGTAGGCGCCTGAAGCCAAGGTAGCTGCCTGTAGCCATGGAATCACCTGTGGTCACTGGCCACCTGGGACTGCTGGAGCTCGCTAGTTCCCTAGTGGGCTGGAAAGTTGAGCTTGCAGGGACCCTCTGAAAACCTGGAGCTATTGGATCTTGCAGGCACCACTGTGAGACTGGGGTTTGACTTCGTGGGAACCTGCTGAAAGGCTGGTGCTACAGAAGCCACCTGGGTCTACGGGAGCTCCCTGAGGCCACTAGAGTCAGCGGCTGTTGGAATGAGCTGGGGGTCTGGATTTGTAGGGGCCTGCTGGGAGCCTGGTGCCACAGGCGCCACCTGGTGCAGTGGGAGCCACCTGGGATCACTGGAGCTGGCAGGTGTCAGGGTGAGATGGGGGCCTGGATTCACAGGGGCCCACCTGGTGTCTGGTACCAAAGACACCGCCTGGGGCCACTAGAGCCAGTGGGCACCAGGATGAGCTGGGAGCCTAGTGTTGCAGAAGCCACTTGTGGCCGCTAGAGTTGTCAGGCAGCTGGGTGGACAGGAGGCCTGGGTTCCTTGCAGTGGAAGCCACCTGGAACCATGAGAAGTGCCTGGGGCTGCTAGAGTAGGCCGGTGCCAGAGTGAGCCTGGTTCACTGGAGCCCACCAGAAACTTTGTGCCAAAGATGCCACTTGGGGCTGCCTGAACCAGCAGGCAGTAGGATGAGATGGGGGCCTGGGTGCCTGGGAGCCTGGTGTCACTGGATCTACCTGGGGCTGACAGAGTTGGCAAGTGAGGAAGTGAGCAGGGGCCTTGATTCGTGGGAGCCCACCAGGAGTCCTGCTGTGGAAGCTGCCTGGAGCTGTGCCAGCTGTCTGAGGCCTCTGGAATAGACAGGCATTGGGGTGAGCTGGGGTCTGCGTTCATGGGAACTCGCTGGGAGCCTGGTGCCAAGGATGCCATTTGGGGCTGCTGGAAATGCCTGTGGCAGCTGGAGTCAACAGGTACCAGGGCGAGTGTGGGGGTCTGGGTTCATGGGGGTCTGCAGGGAGCCACCTAGAGCTGCCAGAGTCAGCCTGGTGCTGGGGTGGGTCCGCTCCATGGTCCGCAGTGAAGTTGAGCACTCACCTTACCCTCCTTCTCCCCTGAGAAAGGTGTCTCTCTCCATGCTGTCCTGCCTGGGCTTGGGGAGGAGTAATGAGGTAGTGTGAATCTATCTATCTTACCTTCCTCAATGCATCCTTTCTTATTTCTGTGCTTTACTCAGGTGCCGTGATCCCTCTCCTGGAATCCTTGCTCTTGTGAAGGTATTTTCATCCATGGATAGTTCAAGTTGATTTTGGGTTGTGTTGGTGCGGGGCAGAGAGGAACAAGCAGTAGAAATTTCTATGCCACCATTTTGCTAACTTCGCTATCCTCAGAGATCTCCTCCTGATTTTGTCCTTTCAGGCCTATGTTTAAATAAGACTAGTTGTGCTCTGATGGCCAGAATTCTGGTAAGGTCCAATTAGTTATGATCCAGAAAGGATTATTTAACCGCTTAGAAAGATACTGAATTTAGCATATGGAACTAGGTTGTTTGTGTAAGGGTCTCTATGATCTTAGATGAAATGTGAACTTGGCAAATTCACCTGGCCTTTGGAGAGAAGAGGCCATCAAGTTCTGATTCTCCATCACTTGAAATATAATCTAAACTAGTAGACCTGGATTTGGTAGAGATTTCATAAATTTAGCCCCAATTTATGTATATATCACTAGCGCATAAGACATAGTAGATCGTTAATAAGTGGTTGTGACATAGGCATACTATTTTTGAAGAATATTGATGTGCTTTTACCTTTTAACATTTACTCACGAGATTCTCCATATTTTGCTAATGTGCCTATTTCCCTCATTGTTTGTGTATGCTCTGTGTATATATGTGTGTGAGTAAGGGAGCGGGTTAGGATTATAGCAGGAATGCAAAAAAAAAAGAATGTCAATATTAAACTTTTAGCATGTAGAATAGGATTTTTTCCTAGTCTGCAGCAGGCAATAATCTTAAAAAACAAATATTGTTAAGACAGAAAAAAAGCTATAAAAACTTTTTTAAAGTTTACTTTGACATATGGAGAGCCAGGTTGGTGAAACAGGAAGTTGATGTGGTATCTTCCACAGACTAGAAAGGAGATACTCCTTCCATCATTCAGTTTGGGGCTTAGTGTCTCCAGCAAGGGGGATATGATATTGAGGAAGTCCATTACATAGCAGATAAGTAGCTGGAAAACCTGTCCCTCTATCTCAAATGACTGTGGTAAGAGAAAGAGGACAGTATGATGACAGCTAGGGAACCATAGGTCTTTTGTCTCTTCCTAGACTAAGATCTCAGTGTAGGATTCTTATTAGAGAGCTTAAGGGAAAATCTGAAATCAGAGGAGTTTTTGTTCTATACCCAATTTGGGACTGTAGGAGGAGATTTCTTTTCAGTGTTCCCTCCGTATCAAAACGGGGCGGCAGCCACATCTGAGTCAAGTTGATGGATGGCATAGGAAGGCAGAGGGAGGAACCGAGTTTACTTGCTCAGAGTCTCCTTTGGCTCCTGTGTGATATAGAAGGTATTTAGAAGTTCTTGCACATCCTATGGAAATACAGGGAAAGTAGCTGATGGTGTTGTCTGGAGAGTCATCATGATACAGGCTGAGGGCTGTAGAGTGGGGGATCTTGAGCAAGGTCAGTGATTACAGAAAAATCAATAACCAACATTTGCTTTCCAATCTGAGTATAGTGTCTAAATGTGTCAGCCCTTACACTTGTTGAAAGAATATATAAATTAACAATTCCTTTTCTTATCCTTGTTAGCTCCAACCAGCCTGATCGGTGATCTCCACTATGCCATGGTAGCAAGGGGCCTGCCTCTATTAACTGCTTTTCCCATAGGTTTGACTGAGGCAAGTACAGTTATGTTTTAGTGTCCTGAACCTCTGCAGCTCTCTGTTCTGACTGCTCAGATCTGCTCAGATTTTGGCATGCCATCTAGACCATAGTGGCCTAAACATGATTTTCAAATGCAGCTGTGCAGCAGTAGCCCTGGGCAACATACATCTCTCTCCTACTAGTCAATACCTGATCAAAATGAAGCAAGCCCAACTGGACCATCAAGAAGATGGTATTCAGTCTTGACTTGCCTTACCAGGCCTGACTCTGGACATATCTCCCTATTAGTGCCATCTTGCTCTGACTGGAGCATTGGCAAGCTGGGTTGTGATAGGTCCTTTGATGTTTTCTTTTCCCACTGGCTTACACTCCAGTTTAACTTGACAGGCCAAGCTGTGGTCTGGGAATAAAGGTTTACGTAACTCTACTTCTACATTGATTTGGATAAGGTATGAATTTAAAGATCCAACAGAGCTGTGTGTGTGTTTATTTTTTTTACAGCATCTGTATGCCTCCATCTCTACGCCTAGAACTGAAGATGTCTATAGCCCTCTATTTAGAATTAAAAACAATGGCAGGGATAAGAAACAAAGGAGGAGAATTTTATTTTCGTGTTTAAATATTTTAGATATTGGGACAATAAATATCAAAAAGTCATTCAAGCTGCACTTGACATAATCTAAAGCCACACTCTTTATAACCAGAGGAAATAGATTTTATTTAAATTCAATTTGTCAAAGTACAAATATCTTTGTACAACTTATGTTGCTTTTTGTAAAACTTAAAAGGTAGTAGTACATTTTATAAGTGTCTCTCTGGATTTTATTTGTTGGTTTTACATACTACAATGCAAAGCCTGTTTAAAAGAACATACTGCAGATATTCTAAAATCGTACATTTACTTGAAAAGTTACTTTCATAAAGAAGTTTTTTCAACATTTTATCTTAAATATTTTTATAATGGAATAAACAGAAGTAAAAATTTAAAGGTAAAATACTACCCAACTAGCCTTTTTTGTTGTTTTTTAATTTTAAAAGTTTTTTGTAGTGCATATATCCTTAACATTTTCTACTGGATGAATATAACCATTAACAGAAGAACATGTATTGGTACATAAAAGATAATTATAGAATTAACCATGGCTATTGAACATTTGTTGTTTCCATGTGTTAATATTGTAGAATATCTTCTCAATTTTAATGCACTTTTAAAATTGTTTTGTTTCTTAAAACTTGTTTAACTTGATGGTAGGTGTTTATAGAGTTCACAGAAATGTTTGAGGAGAATATTACTTTGTATACAAGTGAGGCCCTGACACTCTAAAGCTGAGGTCACAATTTGTATCAATATGATATTCACTATTTTATTGCACAGATTGTGTGTATGAAATTACAATAATAATTTGACAAGACAACATACATCGTAAGGAATGCCAAATGTATATGTGTGCTTTGGAAGATGATGCAGTAAAAGAGTAAGTCTGTGAAAATTTTAACGTACTGTGATCAGCATAACAAACTGTATCAATGAGCTATTGTTTGTTTTTTTTAGCCTCAACAGAGTAAAAGCTTTCCTCTTGGTAATTGTGAGGTATTATTTAGCTATTTGGGGTATTGTTTGAATAAGAGAATGATGTTTTACTGAAAATCAGACTTTATATTTTAAACTTTAGATGTTCTCTTTCATATTAGTTATGTTCCAGATAATAGAGTACCTTTTTTTGGAAATAGAAAATGTTTTTAACTTCTCACACTCTAAACTTAAAAATTACCAATGCCTTTATAACCTTTCATACTTTGGTCACTGTCAATTTCTCTTAAAGATTTTAACATTTTAAAGTAATGAGGCTAAACCTAGATGATCAGATTTCCACTTATATTATCAGCTACAACAACACATACACTTAACACCTATATGTAATTCATGTTTGAAAACTTGTTTTGGTTTCACAAATGAGAGCAATTGTAACTACATATTAAAATGACACAAGAATTTTCATGTTTGATTACTAATTGAAGGAAATAAAACATGTTTCTTCTTTTTTTTCCATCCTACTCCATTTCTTGAAATTATCCAGTTTCCTTCCTTTTGAAAAAGATAGCTTTATGGTAGCTTCATCATCACAACACATGCACCAGCTCTTCCAATGTTAACAGGAACTTCCTAACACAAAAAACAAAATCAAGGAAAGAAATACTGTTTGGATGAACTCTGTCTTTAGCATAATATAGCGTGTCAAGTTGTAAAAGTCCTTGGCTATTCTGGTCCAACCTTCACCTTGTATAAAGATAAGGGAAAATGCAGCCCAAATAACAGTCCAGTGTGGTGGAAAGAACATAGCCTCTTAAATGATGTAGACCTGAGTTTGGGGAGCAGGTGATCTTGGGTAAGTTTCACCTCTCTGATAATTTTCTCACTTGAAAATTTACAGCTAATACCACTCATCCTTTAAGGTTTTTGTTAGGGTTAAGTGAGATAATAAATGAAAATAATTTGGCATATAGTAGTTATAATCCTATTATCTGTTAGTTCTCTTTCTAAAGTCACACAATGAAACAGTGAAAAGCCAGCAATAGTATCTAGGTCTCTTAGCTACTATTCTACAATTTTCAGAAAGTAAATTCCACAGGCTTTGACAAACATTTTGATTATTGTATTTGACCTAACTCCTTGTTTCCTACAATTTTTTCTTCCAGTTCTATCTGGTCCTCAGCATTGATAAAGTAAGGAGCTACATGCATGGCAGAATTTGAGTCTTTCTGAGGATCTTAATGAATCAAATTGTTGGAGGAAATAGAAACACATAATGAGCTGTCATTATATTAACACATTTATTTAAAACAGTAACCAGCTTACTGTGTAGAATACAAGCATCATGAAGTAAGTATACGAGAAGGTGAAGTTTGATGCCAAATACAAGGTTGGCCTGTTTGTGGAAATGGTGAAGAGTTAATCATACTTCATTTTTTTTTTCTTTTTTGGTGAGGAAGATTCGCCCTGAGCTAACATCTGTTGCCAATCTTCCTCTTTTTTTTTTTTTCCCCGCTTGAGGAAGGTTAGCCCTGAGCTAACAGCTGTGCTAATCTTCCTCTGTTTTGTATGTGGGATGCCTTCCCGGCATGGGTGATGAGTGGAGTAGGTCCGTGCCTGGTATCCAAACCCAGGCCGCCGAAGCAGAGCATGTGGAACTTGAACCCCTTGGCCACGGGGCTGACCAGAATCATACTTTTTTTTTTTTTTTTTTGTGAGGAAGATCAGCCTTGAGCTAACATCTGCCAATCCTCCTCTTTTTGCTGAGGAAGACTGGCCCTGGGCTAACATCCGTGCCCAACTTCCTCCACTTAAATGGGACGCTGCCACAGCATGGCTTGACAAGCGGTGCGTCAGTGCACGCCCGGGATCCGTCCCAGTGAACCCTGGGCCGCCGCAGTGGAGCATGCGCACTTAACCACTTGCGCCACCGGGCCGGCCCTCCATACTTCATTTTTTATTAATCCATCATTTAATTAAAACACCATTAGAGGGCCGGCCCCGTGGCTTAGCGGTTGGGTGCGCGCGCTCCGCTGCTGGCGGCCCGGGTTCGGATCCCGGGCGCGCACCGACGCACCGCTTCTCCGGCCATGCTGGGGCCGCGTCCCACATGCAGCAACTGGAGGGATGTGCAGCTATGACATACAACTATCTACTGGGGCTTTGGTGGGGAAAAAGATAAATAAATAAAATCTTTAAAAAAAAAAAAAAAAAAAAACACCATTAGAGAGTTTGGAACAAATCTAGAGCTATCACTAGGAAAACTGTCAGAAGTATCGAGTTTGCCTTTAGCATCCCCAAGATGTCTGTTCAGTGCCCCTTCTTGTACCCTCTTTAGAATTTCTTTTGTTAGATACCCAACACTTTTGAGAGGGTTTACTTCCAGTCTCTTACTGTGCACTAAATTCCTTGAGTGACTGATTAGGAGTTAGGAGTGTTGCAGTTTGTACAATCTCTATAAGGAGGGGACTGAAAGATTTTTCTCCTGGGCACCAGCCAATAAGAAGGGGCAGACAGGGGCCGGCTCCATGACTTAGCAGTTAAGTGTGCCCACTCCACTACTGGCGGCCCGGGTTCGGATCCTGGGCGCGCACCGACACACCACTTCTCCGGCCATGCTGAGGTGGCGTCCCACATGCAGCACCTAGAAGGATGTGCAACTATGACATACAGCTATCTACTGGGGCTTTGGGGGAAAAAAAGGAGAAGGATTGGCAATAGATGTTAGCTCAGAGCTGGTCTTCCTCATCAAAAAGAGGAGGATTAGCACGAATGTTAGCTCAGGGCTGATCTTCCTCACCAAAAAAAAAAAAAGAAAAAGAAGAAGGGGCACACATTTGTGGTCGAGGACATTGCTTTTTGGTTCTCAAGTCATAATACATACATAGAAAGTTGGTCAGAGAGTAAAGCTCTTGAATTATTGAATCTGATTCGCTTTTTTGTGAAAGGAATGAGTCCATGAAGACAAGACAATATTTTATCTCCTTTCATATAAGTACTGAAGGATCCTGCTAATGATCAACTAGATCAACTAGTAATTATAGCATAGGTAAAGCACGTACTACAAATTCACTAAAAGAATCTGGTTAGGCCCTAGAGAGGAAGAGAATGGAATTAATTACAAACATCTATTTTAAAATCTTTTATTAACACCTGAAATATACTAATTTGAATACTTTTAATGAGAATACCTCTTTCCATTCATCTTTCTGTGCATCATATGACTCAACAATGTTCAAATAACCATGTCCATCATATCCTCCAACCACATACAGTTTGTCTCCAAGAGGGCATACAGCAACAGCATCTCGAGGAACACTCAGAGGCGCCACAGTTGACCACGAATCAGCTTTTGGATCATACCTTAAGAGGTTTAGGAAGACAATTGAGAGGGGAAGTCCAATAGTGTTAAAATTAAAAATAATAGGCATTAATAAAATGTATACTTATCTAATATAATGAATTAGAAACACCTTATAAATATCAAGTGTAGTTTGACTAATAAATGTTAAGGATAAGTACATGACGAAATTCTCTTCAGCCACCAGAGGTCACTCAAAGCATACTGAAAATGTATTTCCTTTGCAAAATACCATGCATTTCTTTGATCAGTACTCAGATTCTCTATGAGAAAATGTCACAGATCAGCATCTTAACATTATGTGAAAAATGCCCCCTCTCCCATTTAGTATGCTAGTTGGAGGGGTTTTTTTTCTTTCATTCTTTGTTTATCAAAATTATGCATGATATGCCTAATCCTGGTTATAAGAGACCTTACATTTTAAGTAAATCTGAATATAATTGGTTTTTTTGTTTTACAGAATGTAGTACTCTGGTTTTAATACTATTTGTAGTTTAGATGACCATAGTCTTATCCTATCTTTTTCCCCTATGAGACTTCTTATTTATCTTCACAGGAGCCTAGGATTTTTTCCGTTTTTCTGGTGAACTCCTTATCTCCAAATTTGTTCTGTAAGCAAAATGAAAAACAATTCAGTAAGTAATATTAATTAAAATCTTTCCCTGGAATTTGTTCCTAAAATTTGAAGCTTATTTTTTTTAACAACATACATAATACTAAAATCTAAAAGGGGTGAACAATAAAAGAAAACTCACGTAGTTATTCATGGAAATGCCCTCTGGTTTTATATTGGCCTATTTGTAAAACTCGAAAAAAAAGATTTATTTTCCAAAAGAGATTTTCATTTATTGCCTTTTACTAATTTCCATGTATTTCTATTACCCCTCAAACTGTTTTTATCTCTTTAATCATATTCTAAATTATTTGATCCCAGCTTTCTTTTGAACTTGGCCTCAGATCCACTAATATTTTTAATAAATTCTGAAATCAGCAATAATTAAGATAACCTCAATATGCGGTACATATTGTTGAGTGCCATGTAGCATATCACCTTGAATTCTGATGTTATAATAAAACCCAGAATGAGAAAAATCATAGTTGTATGCTTTACTTAAGCTGAATCTTCAACACAATTGCTACTGTTAATTGATGCTGCACTCAGCTAACAAAGTATACCCATATATAAATGGTGAACCAGGGCTCACAGAAGGATTTCCTTACAGATTTGCATGAGAAATCCTTAAAGATTTGCAGAAAACCCAAGTCTTTTCTGCATTTGCGTGATAATGCTCAAAAATCTGGCTAATGTTAATATAATCTGGGTACTGACTGATTTCAAGAGGGGTTTGGCGAATGTTGAATCTTTCTAATAAAAAAAAGGCAATATGGCTACTATCTGTAAAGACAAACAAAAGCAGTTATTAAAGAAAAAGTTAGCCGCTACATCACTTTCAAATTAAAACTGCGTCACAGCTTTCCTTTTTTCTTTATCTTTTGCTTTTCTGGCTCTCCTTACTTTGGATACGAGTGTATATTTTCTAGTGGAAATAAAATGGAGCCTGAAGTAAAGGGAATGAGTCATGGTCTTATTCCTCCACTTAGAGTAATAAGGGATAATTTGCTTGATTTCTTCGCCTCAATTTTCTCATCAACATTATAGAAATAGTAATCTCTGACCCAAGCAACGTACATTTATGTGATGGTTTTAGAAACCTTTAATTTAAATTATGTTTAAATAAGTGGATGAGACTCATAAGGTACTGGGTAGGCCAACAATGTTTAATAGAAGATAGTGTCAGGAACATTGTCTAAAGCATGGAAATGAAGACTGTCTGGTTCTGTAGGATGTGCACTTTTGATTGAATTTCTACTGACAAAGCTATTTTACAACTAGGGAAGTTACATTGTAGAAAACTGAGTTTTCTTGTGATTCTTATACATAATAATACAAATGAATTTTGCCTGACAGAGATAGAATTTCCACCATGTAGAAATGGTGACCCCCAAAGATTACATTTTATTCCCTATAGGATATTATCTCTTTTTGCGTCTATTAACAGTTTTTTCCAGCATTCCTAATTGTCTATATATCTTTTCTTCAAAGACTCTTTTTAACCAGTTTTAACATCTTATGGGTTACCTCATTAATTCATGAAACACATAAAATCTTTGACACGTTAATGTTTCACTTTAGCACTAGCCATTTTCTCAAGGAAAATGCCCATAAGGGGATAATAACAGTAATAACAATAACACTGGTTACAAAAATAATACAAACAAAACCAATACACTAACAACTGACTTCTATTGAGTACTTAATATGTGCCGGGCAATGTGCTACGTGCATTAACATTTATTGTATTGTATCCTATGGAGTTGATACTATAACTACTCCCATTTTTCATATGAGGAAACTGATGTTTAGAGATGTAAAGTAATTGGGTCAAGGTCACATAACTTGTAAATAGTAGACCTGGGATTTGAACTCAGATCTGTCTGACTCCAAATGCAGTGCTTTTAACTAGTATATTGTAAATTTTTTGGTATATGTGAACTGCTCTTTTTTCCCATTTAAAAAATTTTTAAGTGCATGTGAATTTAAAAGAATCAGTATATTTGGAAATTTAATTATGTCAGTAAAGTTAAACACATTTAATTATTAGGCTATACTTATAAATATTTAATTTTATAGTCTGCATTATGAACTTTTCTATATCAAAAAATATGAACTGAGCTTATATTTTTCTAGTTGTATGTGTAAATACCTATTTAAATTGGTATAGACACTTCAAGCCACTGTAAGGCTAATTTTACTGTGAACACTCTACAGTGCTAAAATGCAGCCCGATTCCTCTCTCTTTCAGGTCTCAACATAGAATTTCACAATTTCAGGAGTTAATGAAGTAAAGCCAGGAAAATGCCAGCATAACAATGGGAGAGAACATGGTGATTTATTTAAAATATTTTATGTATTCTAGATATTTTCCTTATGAAATGTATACTTTTTGAACCAAACCTAGTTTTGTAGTGTTATATATTTAGATACAAGGAACCAAGCAAATGCAACACAAGTTATACCACTAAGAATGAACAAAAAGCCTCCAAAACTGCAATAGAAAAAAAGCATAGATCTAGTATATATAAAGAAAATCTGTTACTAATTTGGACTTATTATAAGAAATTGTTATTATAAGAGCTTAGAGTATTATCTTTCTTACTGTCTATATATTTACATGATTTAACTTTCAATTCACAAGAAATTTTTGTGAAGTCAGGTTTGATTTTCATAGTAACAAATCTTCATGACTTTTATTTATTAGATATAATTTTGCACAGTATTGTGTTATTTTGTATAAAATTCTTTTAGAAAACCTTTAGTGTTTCTGTAAAGAACAACGTGAATTCTCCATATCAATATCACTCTTTGACCTCTCCCTCCCATGAATTTATCACTTCAAATAGTTTTAAGTATTAATGGAAACTTAATATAGTAGAATTATTTTTACGTGGACTTTTTTGGACTTTTGACCAAATCAAGTTTTCTGAAATATAATAATTTCCTGATATTGTCTGTTTAGCTTATAGGAAGTGATTTACTCTTGTACATTATCAACAGTCTTATAAAGAGGAGGCTAGGAGGCCGGCCCCATCACTTAGCGGTTAAGTGCTCGTGCTCCGCTACTGGCGTCCCAGATTCAGACCCCGGGTGTGCACCAATGCACCACTTGTCCGGCCATGCTGAGGCAGCGTCCCACATACAGCAACTAGAAGGATGTGCAACTATGACATACAACTATCTACTGGGGCTTTGGGGAGAAAAAGGGGAAAAAAAGGAGGAGGATGGGCAATAGATGTTAGCTCAGGGCCCATCTTCCTCAGCAAAAAGAGGAGGACTGACATGGATGTTAGCTCAGGGCTGATCTTCCTCCCAAAAAAAAAAAGAAAAGAGGCTATAGTTATTCTCAGGTATAGAAAAATAAATGTCTTTAGACATAAGAACAGAATTCAATGTCTAGATACCATTACTTAAAATGAAAACTATACTTATTTTTTTTTAATACAAGTATAGGTTTTTTGAGTGTATGTATATATTCTCTGACAGGTGGGGTTGTACCTAATCTTTTGTGAATTCTGTGTTGTCTGTAGTTTTTTGTGGTCTAGGGAACGCATCAGTAAATTATCTAGGCAATTTAAAATTTCAATAGAATCTATCCTTTTCACAACTTCTTATAGTGAATGTTTATCAAATATTGAGCCTATTGTATTCTTCTGGTCTTTCTAAAAGGGAAACATAATTCCCGTTAGTTACAGGAGTACACACACACACATGCACACACGCATGCACACACACACGTAATATAGTGAACTTTTGGTTTTATACCAAAATGGAAAGTCAAATATGATTGGTTTCCAAACTTTTACAAACTCCACTTATATGAAAAATACCCTTTTGCCATTTGTTTGCCATTGAACTAGAGAGGGCTTCAACTTTCACTTCTGTAAGGTGTAGGGATGTACTAGATTTTCAAGGTTCTTTCCATTAGTAATTCTATATCATTTCATTATTGTGCTTCTGGATATAAATAAAGGGAAGAGTGAGTTCAGCTTTATCTGTTAAATATGTAGGCAACTCAAGCTGATTTTCATGTGTTTTTTATGTTGTTTTCAGTGTTGCATCACTGGGGAGTGTTGGTCAGCCAGATGGTAGACTAGGAATCTCTAGTAGCTTATTCTCTCACAGAAACAGTAAATCAAATAGAGACTGGCTAAAATAACTTTGTAGCAGTTCTGGAAATCAGTCAAAGATCCACAGCAACCAAATAAATGCTCACTCAAGAAAAAGCTACATTCAAATCAGTAGGAAATTTTGTGACATTTTTACTTGCCTTGACCTATCCCTCCCCCAGCAAGTCATTGTATGGATTAGAGAAAGCAGTGGCCCAACCCTAGTTCCTTTCCTTGAACCAAAGAGAAAAGAGCAGACCTATTATGCAACAATCTAATTTGTCTGGTTGCTGTCTAAGGGATTATTCTCTGTGTTACCTAAATCAGAGCTCAGACAGTCAAAAGTGACACAACTCAGATCTCAGGCTAGGAAAAGCCATGGGGAAAAGTGCGAATGGTTCATGAAAGCTGTGGGGGGATTACAGATGCATACACAACTGGGGCAAGAGATTACTGATTGAAGACTACAGTAGAACAGCTAAGGCCCTGAGAAGCAGCAGGGCTGAGATTCTTAAGGAAATTAAGACATTTAAAATCAGCCATGTATATAGTGAATCAAATCTCACGCACACACACACACACACACACACTGGCCCAGGAAACGCACGAGCTCAGAAAGGGCCTTTGAAGACCTCAAGTCTTTATTCTGGGCTGATTCCAGGCACAAAACATGACCTGCTATTTAGTGATGGTTTTCCCATTCATGGAGCCAATCTGCAAAGCCTGGGAGAGGTATCTATTATTTCAAATGCCCGATTTTCAACAAAAGATCGTAAAACACACAGGAAAATGAGTTTCATTGAAAAGAACAAAATTAATCCCCAGAAACCATCCCTGTAGAAACATAGGCATCTGACATACAAGATAAAGACATTAAGATAACTGTCTTATATATGCTCAAAGACCTAAAAGGAAAACAAAGAACTAAAGGAGATCAGGAAAATGATAAATGAACACAATGACAATGTCAACAAGGAAAAATAAATTATAAAGAACCAAACAAATTCTGGATCTGAAGAAGAAAATGAGTGAACTGAAACATGCAGTAGAGGTGTTCAGTAGGAGACTCAGGCAGGCAGAAGAAAGAATAAGTGTACTTGAAATTATCATTTGAAATTATTAAGTCTGAGGAGCAAAAAGAATGAAGAACAAGTGAACAGAGTCTAAGGGACTTATGAGACAACATTAAGTAGATAAATATATGCATTTTGGGAGTCCCAGAAGAATAAGAGAGAGACAGAGGAAGAAAGAATATCTGAAGAAGTAATAGCTGAAAACATCCCAAATTTGAAGAACACATTAATCCACAAATACAAGAATCTCAGTGAACTTAAAGTAGGACAAACCTAAAGAGACCAACACTGATACAGTATAATGAAACTGTTGAACATCAAAGACAAAGAGTCATTCTTGAAAGCAGCAAGAGAAAAGCAATTCCTGACATACAAGGGATCCTCAGTAAGATTATGAGCAAATTTCTCAGAAAACAGAAGGCAGTGGGATGATATATTTAAAGTGCTGAGAGAAAAATCCTATCAACTGAGAATTCTATATCTGGCAAAACTGTCCTTCACAGAGAAGGGAAAAATTAAGACATTCCCAGATAAACAATGGGTAAAGGAGCTCATTACTAGTAGACCTGCCCTGCGAGAAATTCTAAAGGCAGTCCTTCAAGTTGTAATGAAAGGATACTAGATAGTAAGTCAAAGTCATATGAATATATAAATTTCTCTGGCAAAGGTAAATACACAGACAAATATAAAAACTGGTTATTATTTTAATTTTGGCTGTATCTCCACTTTTTATTCTACAGGTCATAAAAGACAAAAGCATGAAAATAATTATAAAACTATGTTAATGGGTACATAATGTATAAAGACATAATTTGTGATATCAATAACATAAAGTAGGGGAGAAGGCAGAGCTCTGAAGAATAGAGTATTTTTATGCAGTTGAAGTTAAGTTGGTATCATTTTAAAACAGATTGGCAAAAGGATGTTATATGTAATCCCCATGGTAACCACAAAGAAAATAATTATAGAATACCCCAAAAATAAAAATTGAGAAGAGAATCAAAACTGTCACTATGAAAACCCAGCTAGACACATGAAGGCAAGAAGAGAGGAAATGAGGGAAAAAAATAGCTGTAAGACATATGAAAATAAATAAGAAAATGGAATGGAAATGTATTAAACTACCCAATTGAAAGGCATACCTTTGCAGAATGGATTAAATTAAAAAAACAAACAAAACAGGACTCAACTATATGCTGTCTGCAAGAGACTCGTTTTAGATCTATGGAAACATAGGTCCAAAGTGAAAGGATGAAAGAAGATATTCCATGCAAATAGTAATCAAAGCAAACAGTAACCAGAAGAGAGCAGGGGTAATGATGCTAATATAATACAAAATAAACTTCAAGACAAAAACTGTTACAAGAGAAAAAGAAGCACAGTATATAATTCAAAAAGTCTCAATTCACAAAGAATATATAACAATCATAAACATAAAAGTATCAAACACCAGCGCTCCTAAATACATGAAACCAACATTGACAGAATTTGAGGGAGAAATAGCTCTATAGTAATACTAGGAGAATTTAATTCCCCACTTTCTAAAATGGATAGAGTAACCAGATAGACGATCAATAAGTACATGGAACACTTGAACAACATTATAGACCAAGTGGACCTAACAAATACATATAAAAAATTCTAGCCAACAAAATGGCACACATTTTTTCTCAAGTGAACACGGAACATTATCCTGTGTAGATAATATGTTAGGCCAAAAAACAAGTCTTAATAAATTTAAAAAGATTGAAAACATGCAAGGTCTTTTCACAATGGAATGAAACAATAAATAAACAGCAGAAGGAAAACTGGAATATCCACAAATATATGGAAATGAGTGAACACACACTTAAACAACCAATGGGTCAAAGAATGTATCATAAGGGAAATTAGAAAATTTCTTGAGACAAATGAAAATGAAAACATGACATACTATATCTTATGGTATGCAGAGAAAACAGTGCTATGAGGAGAATCTATAGCTGGAAATGCTTACATTAAAAAGGAAGAAAAATTACAAATCAACAATCTAAGTTCTTAAGAACCTAGAAATATAGAGGTATAATGATGTACACCTGAAATTTGTACGGTGTTGTAAACCGATGTTACTGCAATAAACAAAAAATTAAAAAAGTTATAAAATTAAAAAATAAAAAAGCTACTGAACAACGACAACAAAAAATAATAAAAAAATAAAAATAAGAAAATAAAAAAATAAAAGAACCTAGAAAAAGAAGAGCAACTAAATCCAAAGCTAGCATACGGAAAGAAATAGTAGAGATTAGAGCATAGATATATAATAGAATAGAAAATGAAAAGAGAAAATAACATTGAGTTTGTCTGCAAAATGATCAACAAAATTGATAAACCTTTAGCTAGGTTGAGTACAAGAAACAGAAAACTCAGATAACTAAAATCAGAAGTGGAAGAAGTGGCATTAATGCTGCTTTTACAGAACAAAAGAGGATTATAAGAGTACTATGAACAATTGTACACCAACAATTTGGATAACCTTTATGAAATGGACAATTTCCTAGAAACACACAACCTACCAATATTGAGGCATGATGAAATGGGAAATGTGAAGACATCTATAATTGTAAGGAGATCAAAAGTCTCCCAACAAAGAAAAGCCTAGGGCCAGATGGCTTTGCTGGTGAATTCTACCTAACATTTAGAGAAGAAGAATTAACACCAATCCTTCTCAAATTCTTCCAAAAAACTGATGAGGAGTAACACTTCTGAACTCATTCTGTAAGGCCAGCATTACACTGATCCCAAAGCCAGACACAGACACTATAAGAAAAAACTACAGACCAATATCCCTAAGGAATACTGATGCATACATTTTCTACATAATACTAGCAAACTGAATTCACCATCATTATTAAAATGATTATACACCATAATAAAATGGGATTTATTCCTGGAATGCAAGGATGCATTACGTTACAAAAACTAATCAATGTAATACACCACATTGACAGAATGAATGTCAAAAAACCACATGATCATCTCAACTGATGCAGAAAAAATTGTGTGACAAAATTTATCATACTTTCCTGATGAAAACACTAACCAAACTAGAAATAGAAGAAAACTACCTCAACGTAACAAAGGCCACATATGGAAAACCCAGAGCTAATGTCATACTCTGTGGTGTGGTGAAAGAAGGCTTTTCCTCTAAGATCAGGAACAAGATAAGGATGACAGTTTTCACCACTTCTATTTAACATATTACTGAAACTCCTAGTCAGAGCAATTAGGTGAGAAAGAAACAAAATGCATCCTCATTGGAAAGGAAAAAATTAAAGACACCAATAAGTGGAAAGATACCTCATATTCCTGGATTATACTTAATATTGTTAAGATGTTATTACCACTCCAAATGATCTACAGATTCAATGCAATTTCTATCAAAACCACAATAACATTTTTTGCAAAAATAAAGAATGTCCATTATAAATCCATACGGAATGTCAAGGACACAGAATAGCCAAAATAATCTTGAAAAAGATGAACAAAGTTTGAAGTCTTACATTTGCTGATTGCAAAACTTACTACAAAGCTGCAGTAATAAAAATAGTGTGGTACAGGCATAAAGACAGATATATATACATAGACACACACCAATGAAATAGAATACAGAGCACGGAAATAAACCCTCAAATACATGGTTAAATAATGTTCAACAGTGGGGCCAAGATCATTCAATGGAGAAAGGACAGTCTTTTCAACAAATGCTGATGGGAAAACTGTATATCCACATATGAAACAATGAAGTTGGATCTTTACCTCACTTCAATACAAAAACTAATTCAAATGCATCAAATGCCTGAATATAAGAGCTAAAACTATAAAACTGTGATAAGAACATAGGGGAAATGTTTCATGACATTGGATTTGGCAATGATTTTTTTTGGATATGACCCTAAAAGTACAGACCACAAAAGAAAAAATGGATAAACTGGACTCTTAAGAACATCTGCACATCAAAGGGCACTATTAACAGAATGAAAAGGCAAACCACAGAATGGGTGAAACAATTTGCAAATCATATCTGACAAGGGATTAATATACAGAGTACATAAAGAACTCGTACAACTCGACAACAAAAAGACAACCCAATTAAAAAATGGGCAAAGGACTTGAAGACACATTTCTCTAAAGAAGATATACAAATGGCCAATAGCACCTGTTAAGATGCTCAACATCACTAATCATTAGGGAAACTCAAATCACTACCACAAAGAGTTACCACTTCAAATTCACTGAAAACAAAACAAAACAGAAAATGGGGCAGGCTTGGTGGTGCAAGCAGTTAGGTGTGTGCGCTCGGTTTCGGCATCCCAGGGTTCACTGGTTCGTCTCCCAGGCCTGCACCAATGCACTGCTTGTCAAGCCATGCAGTGGCAGCATCCCATATAAAGTAGTGGAGGATGGGCATGGATGTTGGCTCAGGGCCAATCTTCCTCAGCAAAAAAGACGAGAATTGTGTTCGGAAGTTAACTCAGGGCTGATCTTCCTCACAATAATAAAAAAAAAAGAACTTTAAAAAAATAAATAAGTGTTGCTGAGGATGTGCATTAATTGGAATACTTTTGCTTTGTTGGTGGGAATATAAAATGGTGTAGCTACTATGGAAAACAGTATGGAGCTTCCTCAAAAATTTAAAAATAGAATTACCATATGATGAAGCAATTCCACTTCTGTGTATATATACAAAAGGATTGAAAGCAGAATTTCGAACAGATATTTGCACACCTATATTCACAGGAGCATTATTCACAGCCAAAAGTTGGAAGCAACCCAATTGTCCATTGATGAATGAATGGATAAACAAAATGTGGTATATACATATAATGTAATATTGTTCAGCTTTAAAAAGGAAAGGAAATTCTCACAAGTGGCATAACATGGGTGAACCTTGAAGAATTATGCTAAGTAAAACAAGCCAGTTGCAAAAGGGAAACTTATGATTCCACTTTTATGAGGTACCTAGAATTTTCATACTCATAGAGACAAAGTAAAATGGTGGCTGCCAGTGGCTGAGGTGAGGGACGAATGGGAATTTAATGAGTATGGAGTTTCAACTTGAGGAAATGAAAAAAGTTCTGGAGATGTATGATGGTGATGTTTTCACAACAATGTGAATGTACTTAATGCCACTGAACTGTACACTGGTTAAAATGGTAAATTTTATGTTACGTATATTTTGCCACAGTTAAAAAATAATCTAGCTAAATGAAGAAGTGATCAACTTACTTTGCTAACTATGGGGAGAACTGGTGTCGATAATCGCAGTGTCACATATATTTGGCTATATATATTGGCTATAATATAATATATATAATATATTTTGAGGCAATGATTGACCTTATTTATGTTTTGCATAAAGATAAAATAAAATTTGTTTGCATCTCTTAAAAACTGATCTCAGGAGAAGCATTCCAGATATACACTGAGTAGCAGGAAGACTAAACTTTTAAAAAAAAATACTACCACAGATCAATTATTTCCTATAAGAATTAGCTTTATCAATTATGATTTAGTGATATGCTTCTCAGAAGAAAAACAATAATGTGCTTATTCCTTCCTTTAGTCTCTTCTTCCTACATTCTATCCTATATATCACTGTATATCCTCCAAACTGCTTTCTTTGTGATATTCCACTTCCTCCAAATTTAATTATCCCTTTGCCTACAAGGTAAAATCCAAAAGCTTCCACCTTGACATTTCAGGCCATCAAACAATCTGGTGCTTAACTGTGTTTCGAACTGCCCTTCAAATTACATTTCAACCTAAAGTCTCTGCTCTTATCTCGGAAGCCTTCTCGTTTACTTCCATGGTTTTGGTTGTGCTTTTTCCTAGACCTGAAATTCCCTCCATTCTTTTGTATACTTATCAAGTACAAATTCTACCCTCGCCATGAATTTCCCTTGAGGACACCATCCCATACTGATCTTGGTCTTCTGAATTCTGATAACCTTACTGACTGTAAATTTGTCACTTGGTCTTAGGTTAATATTATTTAACTATTATGTTTGCATATATATATTCTATCTTGAAAGGGAATGTGAAGGTATAACTACAAAGTCATGTGACTGACTTATGTTAACAAACATATTTACTTTCTTCATCCAAATGAATATCTCCCACTCAAAGAAGTTACCCTTGGGAAATTAAATACTTAATGCAATAGAGTGATTGTTCAGAAAATTATTAACATCTCTCTGGGAATTCTTTATGTATGTTTTGTGATGGTAGGTCTTCATGTTTTGAGGATTGATTTGATTTTCAAAACAGTCAAGTTATTTTGATTTGAGCTGCTGAATAGGTGGAGTGATCATAGCTTGGCACAAAATTTCTTTATTCTTACATGCCTTTTGTCTTATAGGGTGTCTATCAATAAAACTGCATTTTTTAATATATTCTTTAAGATGGATGTGAAACGCATTAGGAGTATTTCTTCAAAATATTATGAACCTAGGAGTAAGTGTGCAGTTTTACAAAGGATTAATCCTCTAAATGGATTAACACTTACTTGGAAGAGTACTTTCTGGTAGCCTAAAAATCTTTCTCGTTTCTGCAAAAATAATCAAATAAATACAGACATAAATAAATAGAAACATTTACCGTTCCACACAATCAGAAAGCCGGGAGCAATGGTTAGAAGCAGGGGCTTCATGACCCCCAACAACATATAAGAATCCATTGTATGTTGCAACTCCCACACCTCCACGTCTTTTGGACATTGGAGCACATGGACTCCACTTGTTAGTGTGTGGGTCAAAATATTCCATTGATTTGAGGCAGGAACTTCCATCACGTCCACCAATAGCATATAGCCTAGAAAAAAGACAGAAATGTGTATGTATGTGTTTGCGTGTATGTGTGTACATATATATGTATAAATTTCCATATAACATTTCCTATTTGTGCAAAGAATGAAAGTGAAAGAATCTTGCACAAAGCATTTCAAGTTTCTAGCTATATATTCTACTCCCTTAGTATTTTGTAACGGACGGCTTGAGTTTATGAGTGGATAGTTACCTGAAGGCACTTGTTAAGGTCTGTCTTACCTCAAACCTCCCCACTTCATCATTTTTGTGAAAGTTACTTTGACATACTAGATTAAAAGATCCCACGAGAAATGAACTATAAAAGGTAGGATGTTTCCAAAGACCAACTCTGGCAACCCTACGACTTTAGCTAGGTTCAGTTGCCTAGCTTCAGAATCCCTGTTGTTTTTATAAACTATTTAGTATAAAAACATTTGTCACTAAGAAGACATTAACTTAATAAACAACTAAGGGAATAAGATAGAACCTAGACACCAGATTTTTTCCTTCGAGATATATTGGCTATAACAGTTCTCCCATAAACTTTAAAATGTCAGTTCCAACAAAGGCCTTTTATTACTGATAACTAGGATCCTGATCATTGGGAATGCTTATGGATCGATGGATTGCAACACTGAAATGCTGTATCACATGACCTGGGAGCAAAGAGCATGCATGTTTGGGGTTACTCACTTGTTGTTTAATGCAACAACACCAACTGTGCTTCTAAGAGATGACATACTGGCCACGTAATTCCACTGACGTCCCTCAGGGTCCCATCTTTCTACAGTATTTAGATAACTCCATCCATCATGACCACCAACAGCATACATTGGTCCTTCAAGTGTGGCTACACCTAAAAGATAAAAATAGCATGATGGCTCACCTAGGTATGCCACACATAATGGATAGTTTTATTTTGCAAGCAACTGTCTGCTTAAACATTTGTTTTTGTTTCTTAAATGATTTTATGTACACGGATAATTTGCTGATCTTGATATGAAACTAAATATGGTATTGTAACCCTAGGAAATTTTCAAGCATAGTTACTGTATCATGGAACGGTACTGTAATACTGAAGTCAAAGGAGGTAGTGAAACACACCATTTCTAGGGATGTAATAGAAAATAGACACTGATTTTTTTCTGGCATAATTTCAGTGCCATTTTTTGAAAGTAAGGGATAGATGAGATGATACTGAATCTTACATAAATCTTAGAATTGTAGGCTAACTGTGGTAGGTCTTTCTAATCCCTGCCTTTTATTATAGAGGTAAAAAAAAGATTCCCGTGAGATAACTAAATAGGCCTTTCTGAGGTTTAGTTGGAAATTTGTTCTATTAGATACTATGAATAGCCCCTTTCTAACTGCTTCTCATTTACTCTGGGAATTCACATAATTGTCTCCCTCCTGCCCACCTTCTTCACCATCTCAATCAGCCTCTCAGTGGTATATCCTCATCACCTCTCCTACCTCTTTAGTAATATCAATTAGATTTTAAAAACTTGCTCTGATTTCTCTGTAAAATATGTTTTCTAAGCTACATCTAGGAATCACACTGACACAACCCAACTGGATAATTATATAGTCTATCATTTGACGTAGACAAATTATCAGATAACTTGGGGTAAACAATATCAGTCCTAGATCTGCCACTTTTTAGTATTTAGCACTTTTTAGTATAAAAGTCAGTTCTTAAAAAACAAGGAAATTTTTTTTTTTAAACAAACTATGATATTGAAAGCGTATTGAGTATAGCATGAAGAAAGATGTACCCTGACAAATACTCAGGAAAATCAAAGTTCCCCACTGTTCCAGAAGTTTCCACTTCATCTTTCTTAAACTTCTTGGGAACTTCTGGCTTAAGTATAACTTAGAGCTGCTGTCAACCAGTGTTTTTTCTAAATATCTCTGCCTTGGACCTGCATCCTGAGGCTTTTGATGAAATAATAGGTTTACTTCCAATGGGAATTAACATGATTCATCTAACTAGAAAGACAACGTCTCTCAATCATCAAGTGCCCTTTTTTCTAAATTTGAGCTTAGAAAAAAATTCCCTGTTGTAGTTTCATATTCCTCAATAATATATTCCTTCTAAAAGTTTTATCCTTCCTAAAGTGGGATGCCGTTAAAATACTGGGGGAAAGGAGGCAGGATTAACAAGTGTGACATCTGAAACAAGAAAAGTTTCACAGGCTTTTACCATTTGCTTAAGCTTTTCAGCACTTTGGAGACATTTTGACTAAGGGTTTGGCTCAATCCCAATAATATGCAGCTGAATGTAATTTTTAAAAAACTTTACTAACTGTACATTCTTTAGAAACTATACAGGCATACCTCATTTTATTGCACTTCACTTTAGTACACTTTGCAGATATTGCTTTTTTTTTTACAAATTGAAGGTTTGTGGCAACCCTGCATCGAGCAAGTCTATCGGTGCCATTTTTCCAATGGCATTTGCTCACTTCATGTCTCTGTGTCACATTTCAGTAATTCTCACAATATTTAAAATTTTTCATTATTATATTTGTTATGGTGATCAGTGATCTTTGATGTTGCTATTATAATTGTTTTGATTGCCAAAACTGTACCCATATAAGACAGCAAACTTATTCAATATATGTGTGTGTTCTGACTGCTACACTGACCAGTCATTCCCGAATCACTCCCTCTTTCAATATAAGGCTGTTTCATCTCAGGCCTCCCTATTCTCTGAGATACAATATTGAAATTAGGCCAATTAATAATCCTACCATGGCCTCTAAATGTTCAAGTGAAAGGAAGAGTCTCATGTCTCTCACTTTAAATCACAAGCTAGAAATGAATAAGCTTAGTGAGGGAGGCATGTCGAAAGCTGAGATAGGCTGAAAGCTAGGCCTTTTGCACCAAATAGTTAGCCAAGTTGTGAATGCAAAAGAATAGTTCTTGGGCCGGCCCGGTGGCGCAAGTAGTTAAGTGCGCGCGCTCCGCTGTGGCGGCCCGGGGTTTGCCGGTTTGGGTCCCGGACGTGCACCGACACACTGCTTGGCAAGCCATGCTCTGGCGGCAGATGGGCACGGATGTTAGCCCAGGGCCAGTCTTCCTCGGCAAAAGAGGAGAATTGGCAGATGTCAGAACAGGGCTGATCTCACAAAAAAAAAAAAAAAAAAAAAAGCATAGTTCTTGAAGGAAATTAAAAGTGCTGCTCCAGTGAACACATGAATGATAAGAAAGTGAAACAGCCTCATTGCTTATTTGGTGGAAGTTTTAGTGGTCTCTATAGAAGACCAAACCAGCCACAACATTCCCTTAAGCCAAAGCTTAATCCAGAGCAAGGCTCTAATTCTCTCCAATTCTATGAAGGCTGAGAAAAGTGAGGAAGCTGCAGAAGAAAAGTTTGAAGCTAGCAGGGGTGGGTTCATGAGGTTTAAGGAAAGAATTCATCTCTGACATAAAAGTGCAAGGTAAGGGCCGGCTCCGTGGCTTAGCGGTTAAGTGCGCGCGCTCTGATGCTGGCGGCCCGGGTTCGGATCCCGGAAGCGCCCGGAGGCACCACTTCTCCGTCCAACGCGAGGCCGAGTCCCGCGTACAGCAACTAGAAGGATGTGAACCTATGACATACAACTATCTACTGGGGCTTTGGGGGGAAAAAGCTGAATAAATAAAATCTTTAAAAAAAAAAAAAAAAAAAAAAAAAGTGCAAGGTGAAGCAGCAAGTGCTGATGTAGAAGCTGCCTCAAGTTATCCAGAAGATCTAGCTAAGATGATTAATGAAGGTGGCTACATTGAACAGCAAATTTTTAGGGTGGATGAAATAACCTTATATTGGAAGGTGCCATCTAGGACTTTCAGAGCTGGAGAGAAGTCAATGCCTGCCTTCAAATGTTCAAAGAACATGACGACTATTTTGTTAGGGGCTAATGCAACTGGTGACTTTACGTTGAAGCCAATGCTCATTTACCATTCTGAAAATCCTACGGCACGTAAGAATTATGCTAAGTATACTCTGCCTGTGCACTATAAATGGAACAATAAAGCTTGTATGACAGCACATCTGTTTACAACATAATTTACTGAATATTTTAAGCCCACTGTTGAGACCTACTGCTCAGAAAAAATGATTCCTTTCAAAATGTTCTTGCTCATTTACAATGCACCTGGTCACTCAAGAGCTCTGATGATGTACAAGATTAATGTTGTTTTCATGCCTGCTAGCACAACATCCATTCTGCAGCCCACGGATCAAGGAGTAATAATCAATTCTTATAGTAAGGTTATAGCTGCCATAGACAGTGAATCCTCTGATGGGTCTGGGCAAAGTCAATTGAAAACCTTCTGGAAAGGATTCACCATTCTAGATGCCATTAAGAACATTTGTGATTCATGGGAAGAGGTCAAAATAACATTAACAGAAGTTTGGAAGAAGTTGATTCTAACTCTCATGGATGACTTTGAGGAGTTAAAGACTTCAGTGGAGGAAGGAACTGCAGATGTGGTGGAAATAGCAAGAGAACTATCATTGGAAGTGGAGCCTGAAGATGTGACTGAATTGCTGTAATCTCGTGATACAAATTTAATGGATGAGAAGTTGCTTCTTATGGATGAGCAAAGAAAGTGATTTCTTGAGATGGAATCTACTCCTGGGGAAGATGCTGTGAAGATTACTGAAATGACAATAAATGATTTAGAATATTACATAAACTTAGTTGATAAAGCAGCAGCAAGGTTTGAGAGGATTGACTCCAATTTTGAAAGAAGTTCTACTGTGGGTAAAATGCTATCAAACAGCATTGCATGCTACAGAGAAATCATTCGTGAGAGGAAGAGTCAATCAATGCAGCAAACTTCATTGTTATCTTATTTTAAGAAATTACCACAGCTACCCAACCTTCAGTAACCACCACCCTGATGAGTCAGCAGCCATCAACATCGAGGCAAGACCCTCCATCAGCAAAATGATTACGCCTCACTGAAAGCTTAGATGATGGTTATAGCATTTTTAGCAATAAAGTATTTTTTAATTAAGGTATGTACATTGTTTTTTTAGACATAATGCTATCGCATACTTAATAGACTACAGTATAGTGTAAACATAACTTTTATATGCACTGGGAAACTAAAAAATTCATGTTACTCGCTTTATTTTGATATTCATTTTATTGTAGTGGTCTGGAGCCAAACCCGCATTATCTCCGAGGTATGCCTGTATAATGTTAAACTCTTACCTAAGCCGTGTCTATGTGTTGACATGGGAGGCATCACCGTCCAGCTTTTGCCCACTGGATTAAAACATTCCACAGTATTCAAAGTTTTTAAACCATCTCTTCCTCCCACGACATAGAGCTTATTATCAATAACTGCAACTCCAAACTGAAGCCTACGGCCACTCATGGTGCCAATATGTAGCCAGCTGTTGGTCCTGAGATCATATTTTTCAATTGTTGTGGTACCTGTTAAAGGGATATTGAACAATGGTAAAAACCGCTTGTTTAAGAAATTTTAATTGGCATCATTCGCACTATATTTATGTACCTACAATTTATAGCATAGAATCAGTAATTGCAAGTCAAATTAAAGTATGTAGCTTGGATGATTCTCTAACCTGGCAGACAAGGCGAGGGTAACATTTTACCACTCCTGGATCCAAATCAAAGAGTTAGAATAAAATAGGGTATTTAATTTATATGGTTTATACACTCATAATGGCTTCTTTGGCTATATTATGCTACTGGTAGTACTAACACAAGTGTCAATTACCATATTTTACAATAAAATATTACCTTGGAATATATTACTGACTGTTTACACATCCATTATGGTTTAAATTACATGTGATCATTCAATATGTTAATTTATGCCCTTTTATTTTATTCAGTTTGGGGTGTGTGTGTTGATTTAAAATACAAATTTCTAAAGGAACAAGAATGAAAATTCCTTTTAAATGGACCTTTGGTGTTGATTCATTCAATGTTCTGTGATGATAACACAAAGAATTATAATCAAGAATAGAATTATTATTTATTTTTTATTATAATAATCCTGAGGTATTACCTCCTTTATGTGTTAATAAAAGTTCATTTTCTACTCAGTTACTGAAATACTAAGTTTACTACCATAGTATACTATCACTACTGCCATAGTAAATTATCATCACTTCATAATAAATTGTCAGTTCTGTAGGCAATGCTTTTTACCAGTCATTCACAATAGCTGCTGCTATATTTTAGTAAAAGTTGATTTTGCACAACAGGGAAGTTTCTGACTAATAACCAAGGTGAAAAATGAAAGAATTATTATTCACACATACAGTGTACCTAAGACAGCTTGTGACAGGCTTAGGGAATTTCATCCCAATTGCATAAAGCCAACCATAGGAATAAGCAAAAACACTTTTCAGTTGTTCTACTGGGAGATTTGTGGAGAAAATATAATCCATTAGTTATGATGAAAATATAGTTAACATCTGAAGTGTATCCACTGGCCAATTATAGGGCTATGGTATGGGGCCATATCAAGTCAAAATTTAAGCAGAGTGGAGCTGGCCCCGTGGCTTAGTGGTTAAGTGCGCGCACTCCGCACTTAAGTGCTACTGGCGGCCTGGGTTTGGATCCCGGGCACGCACCGACACACCGCTTCTCCGGCCATGCTGAGGCCGCATCCCACATACAGCAACTAGAAGGATGTGCAACTATGACATACAACTATCTACTGGGGCTTTGGGGGAAAAAGAGGAGGATTGGCAATAGATGTTAGCTCAGAGCTGGTCTTCCTCAGCAAAAAGAGGAAGATTAGCATGACTGTTAGCTCAGGGCTGATCTTCCTCACAAAAAATAAATTAATTAATTAAATTTAAGCAGAGTGCTATATCTTATATCTATGGCTGCTTCTGAAAGCTTTTCTATGTATATTGGATTAGTGAAAACAGTGTTTGTTTCTTTTCTCTAAGTTTAAATCTTTTCTGGTGAATAGTACACTTTAAGTATTTATGTCTCAAGAGTTTAGGTTTTCAAAATAAAAACTTATGAATATACAGGCATTCATTTACTCTTTCTCTTTAATCCCTGCATCTTTCACTGATAACATGGATTTGGCTGAATGCTGATTTACAGATCAGCAATTGCTCTATTGACTATATTTACTAATGAGAAGTCAAATACCACCACCTAGAAGAGTATCTTTTATCCACTAAATATCTCTGGATGATACTGTTAAAACTGGAATATCTACGAACAAACTCACATCTACTTTCACTCTGTCAACCAGCCAATTTTCTCTGAATGTTTTCAATCTTTACACTTCCTCATTTCAATCTTCCCAAATCTGTCTTCCTATCTGTTCCTTCTTCTTTTAACTTTTTATTTCAAACTCTTTTCATTAGTGGAATTTACCAATGAGCCAATTTAGATTAGGAAATGAAGGCTGCTGCACTAATTATTAAGATTATGGAGATATTAAATGATGAAGTAATTAGGAAATTGTACAAAGCTACATTAATCAGCTATATATAGAAGATTTATACACTGAAAGGATGTAGAAGTCTGCTTTATGCCAGGTTAATTTTTTCCAGGCGTTAGATTAAATATAGAATATAAACTTACCCCACATCTCTTATATAAACATATATGACTGGTAGTTCTGTATCTTGAATTCTGAAGATTTCTTCAGCCCATTTGCCCACCTCCACTAAATCTCCAACTAATCAAAATGTAAATCCTCTAGCTGACTTACTATAGCAGCTCTATATTTGATGGGAAAACTCAAATTAGATTTTTTACTGGTATCTCTTCTTAGGACCCACTTTATAACTGTTCTGTGTAAACTGCCCTTCTGCCCTAAAACATTGCAAATGTTGTTTCTCAATTCATTTCTAAGCTCCTTTTCAACCCTCATTTATGATCTATTCAAGAAGGAACAAAACCAACCAAACTTTGTGGTATCTGATTTAGTGATTTCCTCCATCTATTTTTTAAATGATCTAAAAATGACTACATTAGACTTTAATTTGTCCCCTGCCATACTATCTCTAGGAATTCATTGTATTTTAATAAATGAAAAGTTACTGAATACCTTGTATGTACAAAAGCCCAAAGTTTACCATTTGACCATTTTTAAAATTTTGACTCTGATCGTACTTACAACTTTCTGATGATTCTTTTAATATACATGGTAGGAGTTATTGTTAACTCCAGCCACTTGTGTGATATCTATATTTAGTAACTAATTCCAAGTTAATTATATGAGTCAGAGAGGAAATTAAAGACTGAGGAAGTACTGTATTTCCTAGACATCAAAAGGTGAAAGTTCAAAAAGTATCTTTAAAAAAAAGATAAATGAAACAACACACTGTAAGAAAAGGCATATATATAGAAATTCTTTTTTATAGTTTTATGAAAGAATGTAAATTGGTTTGTTTTTTAAATGTAATACTGATTTAATAGATCAACGTTACCCTTTGAATGTTTTTGCTATACTTAGTTTTTTTCTTTCTTTTCTTATTTCTTTTTTTTGTTCCTAAGTGCTCACTCTGGTTTTTCAATAGATTCTAAGACCCTCAACAAGAAGGGTTAGTTTTGTTGCTGTTGCTCTTTCTTCTAAAATAGTGGCAGTATAGCAAAAAGGAAGAGAGAGTAAGAATTCCATTTCTGGTCTTTCTAGATGTTTGTCCTTGGGTTGGCTATCTAACCATAAGGGCTTTAGTTTCCTTATCTGCCAAATTGGGGTAATCTTGTAGCATTATTGTGCGGATTATAAATGATGTTTGCAGAAGGCCAATCAAGAATCAGGTACTCAAAAACAGTAGTTTTTACTATTATTGTAATTGCCTGCAATTTCCCATAGAGCCTTTTATGTCTCCCTACACTAGGTACTCAAAGAGTCTCAAAATGATGGCCTTACTTCCTTCCATATCAAACTGGTAATAGAGTCAAGGGATTATAGGTTCACATTACACTCATTTTTAGAAGCTGATAAGTAGTTATAGATACTTATTACCATTTTTTGCGACACATTTGTTTATGTAACAACAGAAGCCTGAAAAAATAAAAAAAAATAGAAAACCAACACAAAAACCAGAAAAACACAAAATTTTCCATTTCTCACTCTGCAGGTTAGGCTTTTTAAAAAAAATCAGAGACTAAGGATAATTATGCTTGCATTTTGTCTTTAGTAACCTTTTAATTTAAATATCAAACAAGACGCCTTTTAAAATGCTAATATTCATTCTATTCAACAAAATGCAATAAAATATCAAGTTTTTAGACTTGAAATTAATTATAGGATCTCATTGTATTTGTTATTTTCTGAAGAACACTAGTTCTGTGAAGTGACTCTAGTACTTTGGAAATAATTGCATTTGCAAGCTCTTGTTTTATAGGTTTATGATTAATTGGCATATTTCCTATATAGTCTTCCAATTTCCAGTTACACATCTCAAAAGAAAAAAATTGGTTTCCAGTAGCACAGAACTTAGACTTTTGCCTCATTTTCTACAAGGTGTCAAATGATATTTCTATATATGATTTGGCAAATTTTAAGTGGGTTGATTTTATTTCCTACACAGCCAACTCTTAATTACAAAATCCTTGCCTCATTGTTTTGACAACATGGGTCTGTGACTGAGAAATCAAGTGTAAAAAGGCAGAACTATACAAAAATAAGTGCTAAGAAGGGTTCAGGATAGAGACGATGGCTTCAGAAACTTTTCCCTTTGATAAAATTCTTATCTAAAATCAGTACTTTATTCCAGATTTGAATTGCTGATCTTGTTATCAACACTTCAAGATTCTTTGTAATTGGTCTTTGAGCATCTAACAGGAAATTGACAGCAAGGAGTTAGAGGACAGTTCTATTTCAAAAAACAAATTTGGAGGACCTCGTCCCTTTCAATTACGATAAACCTTAAATAAGTTTTCCTTGACAAGATCTTATATTTCACAGCAAATACTCAAATTTAAAAATTGCTGCCGTAATATAAAAGTATCTAATTAGACAACACTAATTAAAGGGTTATATTCCATAAGATAAGGAAAAAAAGGTCACAAAATACCATATTTATGAAAATTAGCTTTAGATGCACACATTTAAATACGGCTTTAATACCACCCTCATAATTTGGAAGGTGTTGAGAATATATCTCTTTTGAATGATACTTCCTAAATTAATTAATTTGTTCCTGTTACCTTTCATAGCATTCATGCCTCCCACAGCATAAAGTGCCCCCACAGTTGATTTTCTAGGCTTCGTCCGAGGGCTTTGCATCATGGGTCTTCTCTCAGGTAAGAGATGATACTTCATAGCTTCCATCAGGAGCTTCTGACACTCAAGATCACCAGTAAACAGGGAGTCATTTTCAAGATCAGCCAGTAACTGAGAAGTAATGATGAATGGTATATGACGTGAAGAGCCCACCATTAGAAAGAACATGTTTTCATTTATATTGCTTTGGAGAAAACCGGAGCTAATTCAAATGTAGAAGTGTTATTATTTAATATTTTAAGTTACTTAGTAGCATTTTTATGTTCACTTATGATTTAAATGATTAAAAACCTCTTGGCAGTAGCTCATGATCTGTGTAGATTTGACAAATTATTCATCTTTTGAATATGTACTCATATAACCTCAAGGAATGAAAGTAAAGAAGCACTCATAAAATGTGTTATTGAAAGCTATCTGAAAGAATGGCTGTGTCTGCACAAAGCGAGCATCTCCCAGTCTACTGCATGTAGCTAAAGAAGTAGCCCCCTTTTTGGTGGATTTAGGGGAGGTGGTACAAACCTGCCCAGTTACAATAAAATATCACCCATAGAGGACTGCATCTTTATCATCAAATCACTTCTGTAAAGTATTCTGAAAGCAGGTGCTTTTTATCTGTACATGTACATGTGTCCATCAGTAAAGTACATGTGTTAGTAACTAGCCAATACATCAGCAGTAGTAGATGATCAATACTTTCTAACCATCATTGTCTGGCAGACAATAAGATCCTAACTGAATGGGATAAAAGCTAGGTAAAATATATTTCCTGAGATGAGTTGAGGAGAAATTAAGAGTTTGTTTCAGAATTTTACCAACGGTCATTTAGATTGGTTCCTTGGAGTTTTGGGTCCATAGTATCATAGGACATTGAGAGGAATAGCAAGAAGTTGGAATGGAGGCACTAATCTCACTCCATGCAACTTCCCTGAAGTTTCCTGTTCTGCACTGGTTAATCCCAGCTCTGTTTTCACACCACCCGTAATCTCTGATGGATCGTTATTTTGACTTGGTTGGTGAGACCCCCAGGCATTTCCTTAATGCATATGCTGCTGAAAATAGTTTGAAAACTGGGCTAAGTAATTTTCTTTCAAAAATATCCTTCAGAGATCTATATCATTCTCTTCATACATTTCATTTTTAGAATATTTGTTTAAGGTCACTTTTTGAAATTGTTTTGGAAAATCTATATTCTGTATGCCATTACCCACCACTACCATCATCAGGAAAAGTTCACACAGTCCACATGCTATGCATAAGGCATACACCACTGCATCTCAAATTTTTGCATATCTAAGAATAATCTGGAGAACTTGTTAAAACACAGATTCCTTGGCCTCACCCCTCGAAATTGTTTCAATAGGTCTGTGGTGGAGGCCTGAGAACCTGAGTTTCTAACAAGCTCCCTGGCAATGCTATGCTGCTGGGCCAGGGACATTTTGAGTAGCACTGCCTTAGCGAATCTGATAAATTATATAGACTATCTCTTGAAAATAACACAAGTGTTCACACATTCACACAAACATAAAATTTCTGTAGATTCTGAACTTTGGTTCTAAAATTACTGTCTATTTCAATGTTTCCTTTTTGGTGTTGCTATTGCCTTGCCCTTTGAATAAATGTGCTATACCCAGGAGGGCAGTCAATGTTCTTTCATTGCTTATGGATAGATTCTTAGAGTAAATATGTAGTTCCATGGAATTTAATTAACAGCTAAAAGTAAAAAAAATGTAGAGAAATCATCAGCACATTAACATTCTATTTTTCAATATTAACATTTAATTAGTAATTTTGTTCAAAATTGATTAATTTTAATGTTTATGAAACTACTGATCCACTAAGTCCAGATAAGGCCCTTCCAAATGCCAATGTGGATGACATTTGAAGACTTTAGCTACAAGCTATATAATATATGAAGTGTGCATATGTGCAATATACTCATATATATAACACATAAATGATATTTACTATTGACCAAATTGCTACAGAGAAAAAATTGTGGCTATCACCAATAGTAGAATTATGTAGTGGGACTGCACTCCACATCTCACTAAACTTCACATACTAAAATTCAGTAGTAGATGGGTCAATCCTGAATCTGAAACTATTATAGTATGCTTTCAATCATAGCAGCTAATTACCTAGCAGTAAGTATTATCCAGAATCTTAACTCCTTCCTAGAGTCTCCTCTGGGATATTGTTATACTGATTATTATCACCTTGCCTAGAAAGTGGGCAAGAAAAGAAAAGGAGTTAGCCTAGTCATTTTGTCTGCTTGTTACAAGTGCTGTTTGGTGAGAGAGGAAACTGAAAGCTAATGAGAATGCTGAAGTTTAGGGATTATCTCTAGGGTTTTTTTTTAATCCTTGTTTCCTCTCACTTCATCATTAATATTGCTCATTGAAGGCTGGATATGTCCTTCTGCAAAACAAATCCTATACACTCCAATTACCAGAAATCCTCCAAATAAAATAAAATTAGACAAATAAGAAATGGATTAATGCTTAGTGGTAGTTTAGAACTATAATTTACATTACCTGGGTAAGTTTCCATACCTGTGGTGGAAGTAAAGGCAGTCTGATGTAAGAAAGCAGCATCGCTAGGTCTCCTTGCCTAGCCTCCACATCATGTCCCACCCACTGCATTAGAGCGTGGAAAATGGTTTCTTCATTAGGCACATTAATGTCATCACTGCACAGAAGTTTTGAAATTTCATTAGCTGGAAGCAGAAGGAATTCTTGGTTCTTTATAACCTCGATGAAGTGTTCCTAGAAAAGAAAGGTCTTCTACTATAACTTTGTACTTTAGAAACGTCTTAACAAAGTAATCATATCAAAGCATTTCACTTTGTCAAACTTCAGAAAAGGCCAGAGAGACAGATACATGTATTTATAACAAATAGGTGGTATTGCTACCCATGACGGGGGCATGAGGAAGCCTTCTGAAGCTGAGGAGCCAAATGCTTCCACTGGGAATTATTTATTGAAGACAAGGAAAGGCCTTAACTGCTTCCCAAGTCACATGGATAGTGTGCGAGTTGATACCAGTGCTTTTCTCTCTCAGCTGTTGTGGGTGAAAACAGCTTATGACTCCAGAACTGGGACTGCTGTCAAGTTGGTCTTTATGCAAAAACCTTAAGAGAAAGGCTGCAAGTTTTTAAGGTGGAGACTATCTGGAAGGCCTGGGAGAGGTAGCTCTGGCTTTGCATTTTAGGGAGCAACATACTGAATTCCTTTGAGATGAGAAAAAGAGATTGAAGAAAAACTCTTTTCTCTTATGGAAAGGCATGATCTTCTATTAACCAAGGCAAAGATATTTTTTACAATGGGTAACAATCTATAGATTCAGGATAATCTAAAAGGAACTGCTAAGGAATTATTTTTTTGAGGAGAGTAAAGCTGTCTTTCAATTTGTATATATTATACCTCAATTCTCCTTTCTGTCATTGTGTTGTGTTGTATTTTGTTAAGTATCAAATTTCAGGCAGCTGTGTTTTAGTTTTTTTCATCAAAACACTATATTTTTTCCAATTTATTATGCTATATATTTTTCTTTGACAGCACAATTATCATTTCCAACATTTTCGTAGTAAAGGTCTCAAGTTTTAGATGCAATAAAATATATTTCTGAAATGGAGATAAACATGTCTAGTGGGTGATTTATGTTGCACAATAAATAGATATTCTGGGAACAGCTTAAGACAGCCTCTAAATAACTGGGGGATCTGGGTAAATCAAATCACTCCCCCAGCTCCACTCTGAGTTTAGTCGTTGTGAAACTGAGTTAGCCTAACAGCAAATTATCCATGCAACAATCGTCAAGTTTGATAGACCCATCAGGAAGCTCTGATACCATAAATTCCAAGTTACCTTGCCTATTTAGACAAAGAGCCCTCTTGTGACTAAGATAAACAACTGAGAGAGAACTGCTGTTCTTACTGTAGCGGATGTCTCTGGTTGAAAACCCTCTCACCTATAGCAAAATACCGGAGCTAGTAGTACAACTAATAATATATTACACTGGTATAGCACTTCACACTTTACAGATTCTTTCACAAACATTAAGTCATCAACAATGTGATTTGGTGGGAGGTGGAATTATTCTGATGAGAAAACAGGCTATGTGAATCGTCTGATATCCTGTGCAGTAAATTGCAAAGTATGGACTCACACCTAAGCCTTCAGGTCTACTTCATTTTGTTTGATACTACAACTGCCTTTCATAAGTGACATAATTTTTATGAAAGGGTTAAGAAAAAGATATAACACTCTAAAACTTGTGGTTATCTATTACTGATAGTGTGTGTAAACTCTGAAACTGTTAATATTATGGAAGACCCCATGTCTCATTCTCCTTTCTATCCACTCTCCATTGAAAGAAAAGAAAAAAGGAAAGTAAATGAGAGAGCGAGAGTAAGAGTGAGCAAGCGAGAGACAGAGAGAAAGGGAGATTGGGCCAGTATGTAAAACCTACTCAGTGACTAATGTGGATCATAGTACAGTCTATCAAATTTGGTTATAGATTTGAGAAAGTTAAGAAATGATTAAAATGCTTTATATGATGGTCATATTTATGTTATATCCAGAAATTAGATTTTTTGATAGAATTTGTTATGGCTTCAGAGTGGCTGCCTGAAGAGACTACTGAAAATTGCTTGGCAATATAGTAAATTAATCTAAATAAAAAATAAATGTATTGGTTTAAAGTATCTATATATGGCACTGCAATATCTAGTACTAGAGAGAAATATTCAGTTGTTTAAAGATTAATTTTAAATTGTTTTACTTTGTAATTATTTTGCTCCTAATTTCAAGGCAAACACTATCTTCTATGAACTTTCCCAAGAATCTTCTTTTATACCTTTGATTTGATATTAATTTTTTAATCCACACATATCGTTGTAAAACTTATTAAATGAATATAACATACTTGCAGAATGTTTTATCAATGCAGACTACTATTTATATGATTGTGATGGTTAATTTTATGTGTCAACTTGGCTGAGCCGTGGAGTGTCCAGACTTGTGGCCTAACATTATTCTGGGTGTGTCTCTGAGGGTGTTTCTGGATGAGGCCTACTCACATTAGAGAGGGCAATCTGTTTTACTCAATCTACAGTTCAAATGACTGTAATTATTTGCATTTTATACTATCAATACAGTATTACAAAAACATCATTAAAGCAAGACCTTTACCTATTTTACTACATTTATAATAGACACTAAAATAACTAAAGGAGACAATAGCATTGTGTTTTTATGCACATCCTGCTTTAACGCTCAGTTTAAGTCACATAATAGGAAAAGGAAGACAAGTTCATTTTGAGCAACAAAAATAATTCAAGCTGTTTATCAGAATGTGTTTTGTCTGCAAGAGTAAGATACCAGACAGGAAACTGTCAATACTTAGCTCAAGAATTTAAGTAATTTAACAGGAAGTTTTCATGTTTGGCTTTTGTGGTAGGATTAACCTTTGAACTATATAACTGCTGTTCCTATAGATTATATGGCATCTGTATTTAGGACATAGGAATATAAGTAGCATAATTAAATGACATGTTAAAATGCCAACTCATTATGATGTGATTCTCCACATAATGTATTGTTTCAGGAATATGTTTGAAACTTCAAATTTTGAACAATGAGCAGGAGTGGGAAGAAGAGGGGGGAAGTTTTATAAGAAATTTTTAGAGAATTCAAATATTAGAAATTTGAAAATTTTAAGGTCTATGTAAAACTCTAGAAAAATACTCTTTATTTATATACATCTCAATCCTAAAGTTCTAATGTAAATTTTGTTATTTTTAAACGTGATTCTTTATTGTTCACTTTTATGTACTTGCTTTTTATTTTTGAATCTTAAAAAACTATAGCAATTTTCTTAGCTTGAAATATTTATCTTTTGGTTGAGTTTCAGAGAAAGATCGATCTCTTGTGTTGTTCCCTGCTTCAGAGGTTAAAATTTCATATTCTTCTTTGCATCAGGGAATTATTAGCATTAATGGTAAACATTCATTTAATATCCTCTGTCTACTTTTTCTTGTCTCCCTACAATCTATATGTCATGTCACTGTCACTTGATTCGTATTAACACATACAAACATGTTCATTTAATTTATTATATTACTAATAGAATTAAGAGGGATTTTAAGTTCGTTAAGTTAAAGGATTGAACTGCAAATTGTTTTTAGCCAAAATACATGTTTTCATTAAGAGATAAAAAGTCCATTCAATAGAATTGTCTGATTTACTGTCTGAATTGTTCTTAAGCTTTTCCAGTTAATATCTATCCATTAATATTAGTTTTTTCTTTATTGAATGATATTTAACTTTCATTAGAAAGCATAATTTGTACAGTTTTACAAACTAAAGTTCTAATAGTGCAAAAACATCAGGGAAATTATGTTTTCTTAATACTGTGGATTCTACTTGAAATATGCACTTGTACAATTTAATTTTCGGCAGTATTTTCATTTCTCCAAGCTTTGAGATTTAATTAAACTTTTTTAGTTTCAAAAATGAGAAACTCGCTTGGGTACAGCTCAACCAGACAAATATTTTGATCTAATATCTATTATGTGCAAGTCATTTGCAAATTACTTAAGTTTACATTGCCTTTTAATTTTATCCCAACGTTATAATCTTTACTTTGGAAAGGTTTTATACACACACACATATCAGTAAACAAATCAGTAAATTAGATATTTTGTTAATATATTATTATTACAAGTTAACTTGAAGCAATTGGTTTTACCATTGTATACTTATGTGCCACGTTCAGGAGCTCCATACAGCCCTGGGCATCTCCAAATGATCGAATCCCTAAGCAGTTTGAAGGATGGAGTTGCTTTATGAGAAAATTGGAGCAGACTTCAATGACTTGAGTCAGCTGCAGGAGACAAGCTGCAGCCAGCAAATTTTCAATAGTGTCTTCTTTCAATTTCAGGACACCTAGATGGTTTGAAAAAGTAAAGAATGACTATGTGTCCCATAAAGTAAGACACAAATATGCTAGCTAGTTGAATTTTTCAATTTCTCTCATTACTGGGCTATTTTTTCTAGTGTACAATAACCACTCAGGGAATACCTTTTGAGGCCAACATATACAAGGGAGTCTGTATATACACTAATAAGATGGCTGAAGGGAGCCAGACTAGATTATCTGAAACAACTGTAGCAAATGAATAGTGAGCACCATTATTGCAAAGAACAGCAACTTGTTATTTCTTTATCATCTTAGACCTGCATCTAAATCTTATATCAAAAACTGTCTACATTATGACTTGAGGAGCATCGTGTCATATTGTATAAGGATCATACAATTGGCCATACAGGTAACTGTCATTTGTGTGGAAAAATATCTTGGCACGTAAGAAGAGCATTGAGTTTATAGGTCCATTTTTTTTTTTTGCGTCTCATTTATTAGCTGATAATGATGACTTTGCCCAAATATTACGCCTGGAATTGATGCCTGTCATTGTCTCAAAAGAAAGAAAATGTTGCCAAGAGTCCTCGAATAAAGAATTGCTTATATGATTATTTTCTTAGGTATAAAAAACAAGCTTGGCTTAAAAATACTTGTAAAGGATTTTTAAAAATGAGATCAGAGCAATTTAAGCTGTTCCCTTTATACTGACATATCTGGATTATTTTTGAAGCAAGCATTATTGATGAATAACTGCAAATGTTATAAGTTAGTTTGATAAGTGATATTCCTCCTTTTTTGTTTTAGCCAAGCTATAGGTAAGTTATAAAGAATGATATTTCATATGGATTCTATAAACCATAAACTATTCCTTTATAATTTTACCTTGTAAAATACCCTAATATGGATTGTATATGGTTGCATAACCATAAAGAAAAGAGTAATACATACTGTGAGATGCTCTATATTTGGTTCAGTCTCTAAAATATGTTGTAAAGGGGGTCCGGTCCATCAGCAGACTTTCTTGTGTTGTCTCTAGTCCTGGATTTTGAAGGGAGAGCCCTGCCCATATCTCATGGAATCCAGAGAAGTATGAACTATTCTCAGATTCAGATCCAAAGAATCACCTGCTATACACATTGAACCTTGGCCTGGTTATCAAGAAAAATATTCTTTTTTTATACTTTTTAAAATTGAGGTCACATTGGTTTATAACATTATCTAAATTTCATGTGTACATCGTTATATTTCAACTTGCGTATAGACTGGTATTTATACACAATGGACTACTACTCAGCCATAAAAAAGATGAAATCTTGCCATTTGCGACAAAATGGATGGACCCTAAGGGTATTATACTAAGAATATTCATTCCTTAATGAATGAAACCATAAAACTCCTAGAAGGAAACATAGCGAAAAAGCTCCTTGACATTGGTCTTGGCAATGATTTCTTGGATAAGACACCAAAAGCACAGGCAACAAAAGCTAAAATAAACAAGAAGGACTACATCAAACTAAAGAGCTTCTGCACAGCAAAGGAAACAAAAATAAATTGAAAAAGTGACCTACAGAATGAGAGAAAATATTTTCAAACCATATATCTGATAAGGGTTTAATATCCAAAATATATAAAGGACTTATACAACTCAATAGCACAAAAGCAAATAATCCAATTAAAAAATGGGCAAAGAACCCAAATAGACATTTTTCCAAAAAAGAAATCCAAATGGCCAATAGGTGCATGAAAAGCTGCTCAACATCACTACTCATCAGGGAAATGCAAATCAAAACCACAGCGAGATATCACTTCACACCTGTTAGGATGGCTTTTATCAAAAAGGCAAGAGAACCAATGTTGGCAAGGCTCTGGAAAAAAGGGAACCCTTGTGCACTGTTGGTGGGAATGTAAATTGGTACAGCCATTATGGAAAACAGTATGGAGGTTCCTGAAAAAATTAAAAAGGAGAACGACAATATGATCCAGTAATCTCACTCCTGGGTATATATCCAAAGGAAATGAAATCAGGATCTTGAAGAGATATCTGCACTCCCATGTTTATTGCAGCATTATTCACAATAGCCAAGATATGGAAGCAACCTCAATGTCCTTTGACAGACGAATGGAAAAAGAAAATGTGGTATCTATATATACAATGGAATACATTCAGCCATAAGAAAGATGGAAACCCTGCCATGTGTGACAATATGGATGAACCTGGAGGGCATTATTCTAAGTGAAATAAGCCAGACAGAGAAAGATAAATACTGTATGGTTATCACTTGTGCACAGAATCTAAAAAAAAAAAAAAAAAAAAAAAGCTGATTTCATAGAAACTGAGTAGATTGGTGGTTGCCAGGGGCTAGGAGGGGAAAATGGGGAGATGTAGGTCAAAGAGTACAAACTTTCATAAGTAGGTAAGTTTTGAGGGTCTAATATACAGAGTGGTGACTATAGTTAATAATATGATATTGGGTACTGTATACCTGAAAGTTGCTGAATATATATCTTAAGCGTTCTCATCACAAAAAAAAGAGTTAACTATTTGAGATGATGTATGCATTAATTATCTTGATCTTGGTAATCATTCCACAATGTATATGTATATCAATCATCACTTTGTATACTTTAAATATATTATATTTGTCAATTATTCCTTGATAAAGTTGGAATAAATAAATAAATACTTCTTGGCCCCCAAACTCGTTACCTTTGTTTTATAGTTTGAGTAAATATGATTATTATTTCAAAGGAAGACCCTGACTAAATCTTTAACATAGAGTTGGAATATCCCACTTCCACTCTCATTTTTACAAATGAGAATGTACCCACACCATTAAAGAGGGAAAGAGACCTATTCTTGTATCTTTGTGTTAAAATAGCTCTATTGTCTCATGGTTAAGAAATGTTTATAGCATATTATTTACCTCTTGCTCTTATATAGTATTGAATTTAAATCTTGATTCTGCCCCTTATTACCTTAGGAAAGTTACTTCACTGGTTTATCCTTTAGTTTTCTCACTTGTAGAGAAGGAATAATAATAATGTGGGTTATATAATGTAGGTTTATTATGAGGATCGAATGAGTTAATACATGCCAAGCACTTACCTGTGTAAGCATACTGCACCAAAGAATTAAGCGCATTAGGATCAACTCCTTCCATCCTGATCTCTTCTTGTTTGGCTTCAAGCACATCGTTAGTAAACATTGCAGCAAAATAATCAGACACTGCACTGAGAACCAACCTGGAAATAGGAATGTTTCATAGGAACTTAAATCAGTGCATAATCTCATTGCAAAGCATGAAATGCAGTCAGTAAGTTTGCAACACTGGTGAGTCTATTTTCTGCATAAATCTTTCTCAATTCAGTAAAGTATAGTGAAATTAACAAAGTAAATTGAGTTGATTTTCTTTCAGAGGATTTGTGCTGTTTTCCTTCATCAATTTCTCTAAAGTTTGGCACTTCTAAATATCACACAGGGAAATGGATCATATATGCTAATGCTTTTTAAATATAGGAAGATAAAAATCTATTTTCCTCAGTGTTCCAATGTGTAATCAATGGACTGATTCTTTCTCATTCATACTTGCTATACTCACCAAATGTTCTGCCTGCAGAACAATACTTACCGATGGGCTGGGATTCGAAGGTGTCCAGCAATGAGTAGCACATCACACAGTTGCTTCTCTTTCAGGTAGTTCTCCATTTTATGGAGAGTTTGCTCTGCATGGTTTACAGCAAGGAACTGCTCCTCAGATGTGCTGACATCCATTTCTTCAGGATGTTGTGTATCCAATCTGAGAGGGAGGAAAGAGTGAGAAAATAGTTTATTCTCTTAGTAAGTGTGCAAATGTCCATTGGAAATATAGGCACATCAACGTCTAAAAGAAATATATTGGATTAAACTTAAAATTTGCCCTCTGATCTTAAATATTTCACCATGATTACTGCCTAACCTTCCACTAAAGAGAAGTGTCATTGTCAGTATTTATATCTGAAATGGAACCATAACTATGTATGGTTCAGCTATAGGGCTAGTGGTAATTGTTATATGCACAAACATAAACTTCCAAATACCAGCCTCTTTCTTTGATTGTTATTGGTATCACAATTATGTTATTAGGCATGAAATTATAGGTATGATTGAAAATACTTTTTAGATTTGATTATGTCCTGAGGCTTTTCCATGGAGAAGCTTTTTCTCATTACACATCAGAATATTTCTTGAAGAATCTCAAGCCTAAGAATCCCATAACATTCTTTACAATATGTCAATCCCATGAAGAAAATATACATATTTCCATCTTCTATATCTTTTTTCCAGCTTTATTGAGATGTAGTTGACATAAGGTATGTGTAAGTTTAAGGTGTACAGCATGATGATTTGATCTACGTATATATAGTGAAATGATTGCCACAGTGAGGTTAGTTAATACATCCATCACCTCACATAGTTACCATTTTTTGTGTGTGGTGAGAACATTTAAGATCTATTCTCTTAGCAATTTTCAAGTATACAATAGAGTATTGTTAACTGTAGTCACCATGCTGTACACTAGATCCCCAGAACTTATTCATCTTCTAACTGGAAGTTTGTACCCTTTGATGATTTAGGCAAATATGATGACTGTTGAATTTATAATACTGCAAGCTGTCTACATGTTTTTTCAATATCACACAATGGTGGAATTTAAATACTGACACAAGCACATGGAGGCCTACAATCAGTAGAAGCTTAAAAATTTGATGGTTGGATGAACACACTTAAATACTTTGCTCATTACCTTTCTTGCTTCCAGGCATCATTTTCCAACCACCAGTTAGGATTAGTTTTAGTTTCCCCCACCCTCAACTCAGCCTGTGTTTCTTTGAAGACAGTTGGTCCAGGGTGACATTACTCTCTTTGTTTAATTCAAATAAAAGATTCATCTCTGAATCTTCTTAACCTTTAGACTCCTTGGGATATTCAGTCACAATACTGTATGGATAATCAGGGTAACATGGTATGAATATCCTTAAAAATTGCCTGCTACAAAATGCTCAAGTAATGCTTTGATTCACATTGAGTCAAACATTCAAAGTCTAATTATCTTAGCTAACCTCACATATACTCCATCATGTATTGGAGAGGGGCATATTCTAAAGGAGGAAGATGTTTTGGGAAGTTCTGGCCAGAAAATAATTTTATTCTATGAATTTTCTTCAGCCTAATTCGGTTAAGGACAAAAAAGTGTCTTTAATTACTAGCTAGTTTGGGATGCATTCACTGGGGCACAGTAAATTTATTATATATTTTTAGAATCTAAAAATCCTATCAGTATGAACCACACATAATTTTGTTAGGTTTCAAAAGACAGAGGTAACTTTATCTTGTGTCTCATCAAGAAATAAGAAATTAGTACTCAAAGAGATATGGGTAGATCAAATTATAGCATCCAAAATATAAGACATATTAATCTAAAGATATAAAAATATTATAATCTGCTCTTGATCATTATCTAAGAAGAATGTAATAAAACAAATCAACAACAATAAACTAGTCTATTGAAACTTAATCTGATCTTAATAATTTCCCAGGGCTCATAAATTACAGTTATCTTGCCCCCATTTTAGATACTGTGATGTCAAGTCAAAAGTTACAATGGAAGCCACGGCATTAAAGAATGTTATTCCCTTTTCTTCATTGTATGGTAACTAGATTGTGACATGGGAGGCAGCATGATGGAATGAAAAGAGCATTAATGCCTGGATTTATTTCCTGCTCTTGTATTTACAAGCTGAATGATCTTGGGCAAGTCACTTTATCTCTCTAAGCATTAATTTTCTCCTACAAAATGGGGGTGAAAATAATACTAATACCAATATTACCAACAATAATGCTAATGCCACAGGACTCTTCAGGTGATTACATGAATTAATGTACACGAAAGTCTCTGTACAGATGTTAAAGTCTTGTGTTAAGTTACTCCTAACTATGAAGATGTGCTTATTTCCAAAAATATCTTTAAAAACATTTTGTCTTGAACTGTTATTTATTTAATTAATAGACTTTATTTTTTAAAGCAGTTATAAGATTACAGAAAATTTGAGAACTACGGAGAATTCCTTAGTTTTTCTTGTCACAAGTGGGAGGATATTTTTGGTTGTCACAACTAGAGAAGGGTGCTACTGGCATCAAGTGGGTAGAGGCCAGAGATGCTAGTAGACATCCTATAATGCACAAGGAAGCCCTCTACAATAAAGAATTATTCACCCCAAAATGTCAATGGTGCCAAGTTTGAGAAACTCTGATTTACCCCTTAATTCTACAATTAGCCTTTTAAGCCTTTGAAAGTAGGGACTATGTTTAAAAATTTTTTTATAAGAATGCACCTAATATAATACCTTGCACACAATGAACATGTTAATTGCAGATTTAATATTCAAGCCAAATTTCAGTGACTAAACATTATATTAACTTTTTTTTGCTATGGCAAAATGAGTCAATTTATTGAGTTCTGAGAATGAGGAGGGAAATTTGGGCTATCGTTGCAAAGAACCATTATTTTATTATTATTTTTTTTAACGATTTTTTTTTATTTATTTTATTTTTTCCCCCCAAAGCCCCAGTGGATAGTTGTATGTCGTAGCTGCACATCCTTCTAGTTGCTGTATGCGGGACTCGGCCTCAGGATGAACGGAGAAGTGGTGCCTCAATGCGCACCCGGGATCCGAACCCGGGCCACCAGCATCGCAGTGCGCGCACTTAACCACCAAGCCACAGGGCCGGCCCAGAACCATTATTTTAAATGAAATTTACCATACCAAAAGTTGTGTTTATTTATTTTTTTATTTTTTTTGTAAAGATTTTATTTATTTATTTTTTCCCCCCAAAGCCCCAGTAGATAGTTGTATGTCATAGCTGCACATCCTTCTAGTTGCTGTATGTGGGACTTGGCCTCAGGATGGACGGAGAAGTGGTTCCTCGCTGCGCGCCGGGATCCGAACCCCGGGCCACCGGCATCGGAGCGCGCGCACTTAACCACCAAGCCACGGGGCCGGCCCAGTTGTGTTTATTTTTAAACATTAGTTTTTAGAAGAGTTTTAGATTTACAAAAAATTGAGATGATAACAGAAAGTTATATACCCATACTCAGTTTCCCCTATTATTAACATCTTATATTAGTATGGTACATTTTTTACAATTAATAAACCAATATTGACACATTATTATTGACTAAAGTCCATACTTTATTCAAGTAATTTCTTCACTTTTTATTTAATGTCCTTTACTATTCCAAAATCTTATCCAGATACCACATTTAGTCACCATATCTCCTTAGGGTCCTCTTGGCTGTGACAGTTTCTAAGACTTTCCTTATTTTTGATGATATTGAAAATGTTGAGGAGTACGGGTCAGGTATTTTATAGAATGTCCCTCAATTGGGATTTGTCTGCTTTATTCTCATAATTAGGCGGGGTTACGGATTTTCAGTAGGAAGACCACAGAGATAAAATGCCATTCTTATCACATTATAGTAAGGGTGCATTCTGTCAACATGACTTATCACTGTTGATGTTAACATTGATCACCTGACTGAGGTAGTGTTGGTCAAGTTTCTTCACTGTAAAGGTACTCTTTTTGCCCCCTCTCCATCTTGTTCTCTTTGGAAGGAAGTCACTATGTGCAGCCCACACTTAAGGAGTAAGACATTATAGTCCACCTCCCTGAAGGTAGAGTAGTTACATAAATTGTTTGGAATTCTACTGTATTGGATATGTTTTTTCTCATCTATCTATCTATCTATCTATCTATCTATCTATCTTTTATATAAATATCAACTCATGGATATTTCTTTTATACTTTGGCTTATAATCCAATACTAAATTTATTAATTTTGTTGTTTAAATTGTTCCAGCTTTGGTCATTGGGAGCTCTCGCAGTTGGCTCCTGTGTCCCTTTCACATACCCAATTATTGTGGGGTTATTTTCAGCACTTCCTTACTTTCTGACACTAGAAGGTATCCTAGGCTCATCTTGTGTAGAATCAGCCATTTCTCCAAGAAACCTTAGTTCCTTTTATTGGAGAAGGGTATTAGAAATCAGGATCTGAGCACTAGATATGCTTGTTGTTACTGGGTGTTATGGCTTCTAGGTTTTCTCAACTGACAGACAATGGAAATATACGTGTATATACTAACCCAATAAAATGTATTTTAATATTAAAATCCAAGTGCCACTTTAGTGCACAAGGTATTTATACTCTTTTGTGCTTAAGCAACACTTTCACATGAATATCACCAACTTAAATAAAAACTGTTTTTATCTTAGATAGAGTATAAATTTAGGATATTAGAAATTGAATGTGTGAATGAGAATTGTAAGCCAAAATAAAAACCAAAACAGAATTAAAAAAATCAATTGCCACTAATACAATTACTCTTTTCCTATCAGTATGCTTCAAATAGACTCTAATGAAAACAGAAAAGTAATCAAATAATTTTTCCTTAAATACCCATAGTGTCATACAATATACAAGCCACATTATGTCCTCCAAGGAATTGGGCATTCAAAATGGGCTCATAAGACATTGAGAGGCAAAAGATTATTGTTAGAAATCTTGCTTTAAGCACTCAGAGATGCAGTTTAAATGCTTATTTTGGGGAAGATGGCAGAGTAGGAGGACTCTGAATTCACCTCCTCCCATGGACACAACAAATCTACAACTACCTGTGGAACAATTTCCTCTGAGAGAGATCTGGAAAGTAGACAAAAAGAACCCCACAACAAGGTACAACACTGAAAGGGGTGGAAGAGGCAGAAATACACCTCTGCTGAGGGGAAAAAACACATTCTCGTTGCAGCAATTCCTGGCTGACAGCAATCTTAAAGGTAAGAAGCTTTTCATGGAGGAGTGGGGGATCTGAGCAAGGGATCTATGCCACAATAGGCATCCCAGACTTTAGATTCAGCACAACTGAGACAAGATCCCATCATATCTGGCTTTGCTGGCTTTGAAAACCAACAAGGAATACCCCCAGAAAAACTATCAAACTTTAGAAAAAGAAAAACCTTCTCTTAATGGGCTCACACACAGATTCATGGGTTTCAGAAACCAGCACAAAAACACAAGAAATGTGCATAGTCCATTGGTAAAAGAGACTCAATTACTGAGCTCTGAGTGCATCTCAGAGAGTCAGGAGGTGGGTGGGCCCACCCACCCCAGGGACTGAGACACTGGTGGCAGCCATTATTGTGAACTAGTTCAGTAGTGCTGACATGGATGCTGGCAGACACCACTGGATTCCTTCTTTTAGCCTGTTAGTGCAGGGGTTTGCCCCATACACCAGAGCACTAATTCAATGAAGCAAAGTCAGAGCAGGCAGCCTGCCCCAGGGACTGGCCCCACCCACCAGCAAGCCCAGAGCAAACTCCCGGACCCGCATAGGAGGGGTGTTTGGGACTTCTGCAGTGGGGTGAGTGGGTCTGCCTCAGCAGGGTATACACACAGGGTGGGCCTGCATTGGTGGGGTGTGTGGGCCTGCGGGTGGTGGGGTGTGTTGGCCACAACAGACTTGTGCCTCTGGCCATCTCAAATAGCCACACAGGGGATCTGTTCCACCTTCCAATGCCTGAAATGATTGTGTGCTGCCATGTCTGGGGCTGGCCCCACCTATCTGTGCTCCTGACAGAGCCAGCAACAGCTGTGTGGTACAAAGAGCTGCTTTGGAGGGCTGCAGCAATTGTGAGCCCCTGAGCCAGCACCCAGCCACACTGGGGGCTTGACTTGCTTAACAGCAAAAAAGCAGTAGTTGTGTGCTATTAGACATCACAGCCAGCTGTGCAGGGGCTTACCCCACACAATATAGTGACCATAGCAGCCACACATGGCTGAGCCTTACAACCAGACAGTCTAGGGGCCACCCTAGCCTACCCATGTGCCTGCAGCAAAAGCAACCCAGTCACAACAGAAGGGCACATGAAGCCCACAGAAGAGACATTTTTCCAGGAACATTTGGAACAAGTGACAAGAGGGAAACACTTTGCTGGGCCCCATAAGTTGTCTCTTACATAAGGCCACATTTCTAAGATTGAGAGACATAGCTGATATACCAAACACATAGATATAAGCACAGAGAAGTAGGCAAAATGATGAGACAAAGGAATATCTTCCAAATAAGAAAATAGGAAAAATCCTCAAAAAAAGAACTAAGCAAAACAGAGATAAACAATGTACCTGATAAAGAGTAAAAACCAGTAGTCATGAGGATGCTCACTGATTTTGGGAGAATAGATGAACACAGTAACTACTTCAATAAAAATTGGAAAATATAAAAAAGAACCAATCAGAACTGAAGGATATAATAATGGAAATGAAAAAATCAGTAGAGAGAATCAACAGCAGAGTAGATGACACAGAAAAGCAGATCAGTGAGCTGGATAAAAGGGTAGAAGAAATCGTCCAAGCTGAACAGAAAAAAGAATTAAAAAGAATGAGCACAATATAAGGGACCTCTGAGACAACATCAAGCATACTAACTAACATCCATATTATAAGTGTCCCAGAGGAAGAAGAGATAGACAAAGGGGCAGAGAACCTATTTGAAGAAATAACAGCTGAAAACTTCCTAACCTAAGGAAGAAAACAGACATCCAGGTACGGGAAACACAGAGAGCACCAAACAAAATGAACCCAAAGAGACCCACACCAACACACACTATGATTAAAATGTCAAGAATTAAAGATAAACAGAGAATCCTAAAAGCTGTGAGAGAAAGGCAATGTTACATACAAAGGAAACCATGTTAGACTATCAGCTGACTTCTCAGCAGAAACCTTATAGGCTAGAAGGGAGTGGCACGATATATTCGAAGTGCTGAAAGGAAAAAGCTTAAACAGCCAAGAATACTCTACCCAGCAAGATTATCATTTAGAATGGAAGGAGAGATAGATAAAGAGTTTTCTAGAGAAGCAAAAACTACACAAGTTTATCACTACTAAACTGGCTTTACAATAAATGTTAAAGGGACTTATTTAAGTGGAAAAGAAAAGACCACAAAAAGGAATAAGAAAATTATCAAAGAAAAAATATCTACCCAGCAAGGTTATCATTCAAAATGGAAGGAGAGATCAAAAATTTCCCAGACAAGCAAAAATTAAAGGAGTCTGTCACAAAGAAATCAGTGCTACAAGAAATGTTAAAGGGACTGATTTAAGGGGAAAAGAGAAGACCACAAATAGGAAAAATAATCTATTTCCATGATAAGAGGGTAATGGATACAAATGCACAAAAGCGAGGTTAGATATGATATCAAAAACATAAAAGGAGGGAGGGGGGAGTTAAAGAGTAGAGCTTTCAGACAGAGGTCAAACTAAAGTGACCATCAATTCTGTATAGAAGAAGAAAGGAACAGAGAACGACTACTAAAACACTGAGAAAAAAAGTTAAAAATGGCAGTAAGTACATACTTATCCATAGCTACTTTAAACGTCAATGGACTAAATGCTCCAATTAAAAGGCATAGGGTTGCTGATTGGATAAAAAAACAAGACCCATATATATGCAGCATACAAGAAACACACTTCAGGCCTAAAGACACTCACAAACTGAAAGCGAAGGGATGGAAAAAGATACTCCACGTAAATGACAATGAAAAGAAAGCTGGGCTAGCAATACTCATAGACAAAATAGACATTAAAACAAAAACTGTAAGAAGAGACAAAGAAGGGCATTACATAATGATCAAGGGAACGATTCAACAAGAGGATATAACACTTGTAAATATCTATGCACCCAATGTAGGTGCACCTAAATATATAAAGCAATTATTAACAGATATAAAAACAGAAATAGACAGTAACACAATAATAGTAGGGGACTTTAACACTCCACTTACACCAATGGATAGATCGTCCAAACAGTAGATCAATAAGGAAACATTGGCCTTAAATGACACACTAGAACAGATGGACCTAGTAGATATATACAGAGCATTCCATCCAAAAACCGAAGAATACACATTCTTTTCAAATGCACATGGAACATTCTCCAGGATTGATCACATATTAGGCCACAAAACAAGTCTCCATAAATTTAAGAAGATTGAAATAATACCACGCATCTTTTCTGACCACAACGGTATGAAACTTGAAATCAACTATAGGAAGAAAATCAGAAAAGCCACAAATACGTGGAGATTAAACAAAATGCTACTGAACAACGACCGGGTCAATGAAGAAATCAAAAAATACCTAGAGACAAATGAAAATGAAAATACAAGATGCCAGAATTTATGGGATACAGCAAAAGCAGTTCTAAGAGGGAAGTTTATAACAATACAGGCCTATCTCAACAAACAAGAAAAATCTCAAATAAACAATCTAGCAATGCACCTAAAGGAACTGGAAAAAGAAGAACAGGCAAAGCCCAAAATCAGTAAAAGAAGGGAAATAATGAAAATCAGAGCAGAAATAAAGGAAATAGAGACTAAAAAAAGAATAGAAAAAATTAATAAAACCAAGAGCTGGTTCTGTGAAAAGATCAACAAAATTGACAAACCTTTAGCTAGACTCACCAGGAAAAAAAGAGAGAAGGCACAAATAAGTAAAATCAGAAATGAAAGAGGAGAAATTACAACAGACAACTCTGAAATACAAAAGATTATAAGAGAATACTATGAAAAGCTATATGCCAACCAATTCGACAATCTGGAAGAAATGGATAAATTCTTAGAATCATACAACCTTCCAAAACTGGATCAAGAAGTAGAGAATTTGAATAGAGCACTCACCAGTATGGAGATTGAAACGGTAATCAAAAACCTCCCCAAAAATAAAAGTCCCGGACCAGACGGCTTCCCTGGTGAATTCTACCGAACATCCAAAGAAGACTTAATACCTATCCTTCTCAAACTCTTCCAAAAAATTGAGGAGGAGGGGAAGCTCCCTAACTCATTCTACAAAGCCGACATTACCCTGATACCAAAACCAGACAAGGACAACACAACAAAAGAAAATTACAGGCCAATATCACTGATGAACATTGATGCAAAAATCCTCAAAAAAATACCAGCAAATCACATACAACAATACGTTAAAAAGATTATACACCATGATCAAGTGGGATTTATTCCAGGTATGCAGGGATCGTTCAACATTCACAAATCAATCAACGTAATACACCACATTAATAAAATGAAGAATAAAAATCACATGATCATCTCAACAGATGCAGAGAAAGCATTTGAAAAGATACAGCATCCATTTATGGTAAAAACTCTGAATAAAATGGGGATAGAAGAAAAGTACCTCAACATAATAAAGGCCATATACGACAAACCCACAGCTAATATCATGCACAATGGTGAAAAACTGAAAGCTAATCCTCTAATAACAGGAACCAGACAAGGATGCCCACTGTCAGTCCTAGCCAGAGCAATCACACAAGAGAAAGAAATAAAAGGGATCCAAATTGGAAAAGAAGTGAAACTCTCACTATTTGCAGATGACATGATTTTATATATAGAAAACCCTAAAGAATCCACCAAAAAACTTTTAGAAGTAATAAACGAATATGGTAAAGTTGCAGGATACAAAATCATCATAAAAAAATCAGTTGCATTTCTATACACTAACAACAAAGTAGCAGAAAGAGAAATTAAGTATACCATCCCATTTACAATTGCAACAAAAAGAATAATATATCTAGGAATAAACTTAACCAAAGAGGTGAAAGAGCTGTACACGGAAAACTATAAAACATTGCTGAAAGAAATTGAAGAAGGCACAAAGAAATGGAAAGATATTCCGTGCTCTTGGATTGGAAGAATTAACATAGTTAATATGTCCATACTTTCTAAAGCCATCTATAGATTCAATGCAATCCCTATCAAAGTTCCAACAACATTTTTCACAGAAATAGAACAAAGAATCCTAAAATTTATATGCAACAACAAAAGACCCTGAATAGCTAAAGGAATCCTGAGAAAAAAGAACAAAGCTGGAGGTATCACACTCCCTGATTTCAAAATATACTACAAAGCTAGAGTAACCAAAACAGCATGGGACTGGCACAAAAACAGACACACAGATCAATGGAATAGAATGGAAAGCCCAGAAATAAACCCACACATCTATGGACAGCTAATCTTTGACAAAGGAGCCAAGAAGATACAATGGAGACAAGAAAGTCTCTTCAACAAATGGTGTTGGGAACACTGGATAGCCACATGCAAAAAAATGAAAGTAGACCCTTACCTTACACCATACACAAAAATTAACTCCAAATGGATTAAAGACTTGAATGTAAGACCTGAAACTATGAAACTTCTAGAAGAAAACATAGGCAGTACGCTCTTTGACACCCGTCTTAGCAACATATTTTCAAGCACCATGTCTGCAGGCAAGAGAAACAATAGAAAAAATAAACAAATGGGACTACATCAAACTAAAAAGCTTCTGCACAGCAAAGGACACCATCAACAAAACGAAAAGACAACCTAACAATTGGGAGAAGATATTTGCAAACCATACATCTGATAAGGGCTTAATCTCCAAAATGTATAAAGAACTCATGCACCTCAACAACAAAAAAACTACCAACCCAATTAAAAACTGGGCAAAAGACCTGAACAGACATTTCTCCAAAGAAGATATACAGATGGCCAACAGACACATGAAAAGATGTTCAAAATCATTAACTATCAGGGAAATGCAAATCAAAACTACAATGAGATATTACCTCACACCCGTCAGAATGGCAATAATTAACAAGACAGGAAACAACATGTGTTGGAGAGGATGTAGAGAGAAGGGAACTCTCATACACTGCTGGTGGGAGTGCAAACTGGTGCAGCCACTATGGAAAACAGTATGGAGATTCCTCAAAAAATCAAGGATAGAACTACCATATGATCCAGCTATTCCACTGCTGGGTATTTATCCAAAGAACTTGAAAACACCAATGCGTAAGGGTACATGCACCCCTGTGTTCGTTGCAGCGTTATTCACAATAGCCAAGACTTGGACGCAACCTAAGTGCCCATCAAGGGACGAATGGATAAAGAAGATGTGGTACATATACACAATGGAATACTACTCAGGCATAAGAAACGATGAAATCCAGCCATTTGTGACATGGATGGACATTGTGGGTATTATGCAAAGTGAAATAAGTCAGAGGGAGAAGGTCAAATACCGTATGATTTCCTTCATTAAGTAGTAGATAATAACAACAATAAACAAACACATAGAGATAGAGATTGGATTGGTGGTTACCCGAGGGGAAGGGGGGAGGGTGGACGGTGAAAGGGATAATTCCGCACATGTATGTGGTGATGGGTTGTAATTAGTATTTGGGTGGTGAACGTGATGTAATCTATGCAGAAATAGAAGTATAATGATGTACACCTGAAATTTATACAATGTTATAAACCAATGTTACTGCAATAAACAAAAAATTTAAAAAAAAGAAAGTACTGGAGAAAAAAAAAATATCACTGGTAAGAGCAAATATACAGTAAAGGTAGTGGATCAACCACCTAAAAAGCTAGTATGAAAGTAAAAAGACAAAAGTACTGGGGCCAGCCCAGTGGTGTAGTGGTTAGATTCTCATGCTCCACTTCAGTGGCCCGGGGTTCATGGTTTCGGATCCCAGGCATTGACCTATGCACCGCTTATCAAGCCATGCTGTGGCAGGACTCCCACATGTAAAGTAGAGGAAGGTGGGCACAGATGTTAGCCCAGGGACAATCTTCCTCAGCAAAAAGAGGAGGATTGGAAACAGATGTTAGCTCAGGGCTACTCTTCCTCACCAAAAAAAAAAAAAAAAAAAAGACAAAAGTACTAAAAATATCTAGCTCTATGGTAAGAGGTTAAGAGATACACATACACACAAAAGCGGTTGAATATGATATCAAACACATAAAATATGTGTGGGCAAAGTAAAAGTGTAGGGTTTTTAGTAAGAAGTCAAACTTAAGAGACATTGACTTAATATAGATTGGTATTTACATAGGTTATTACATATGAACCTCGTGGTAATCACAAACCAAATACCTATGCTAAATACACAAAAAATAAAGAAAAAGGAGCAAAAACATAATACTAAAGAAAGCCATCAAATCACAAGGCAAGAGAGCAAGAGAAGAAGAAAGGAACAGAGAAGAACTACTAAAATACCCAGAAAGGAAACAAAATGGCAATGGATACATTCTCATCAATAGCTACTTTAAATGTCAATGGACTAAATGCTCCAAACAAAAGATATAGGGTGGCTGAATGGATAAAGAAATGACCTATATATATGCTGCACACAAGAGACACACTTCAGACCTAAAGACATTCAGAAACTGAAAATGAAGGGATGGAAAAAGATACACCATACAAATGGAAATGAAAAGAAAGCTGGGGTAGCAATACTTATATCAGATCAAATAGACTTTAAAACAAAAACTAACAAGACACAGAGAAGGGCACTACATATTGATCAAGGGAACAATCCAACAAGAGGATATAACACTCGTAAATATCTACGCATCCAACACCTAAATATATAAAGTAATTATTAACAAACACAAAAGGAGAAATTGACAGTAACACAATAATAGTAGGGGCCTTTAACACTCCACTTACATCAATGGATAGATCATCCAAACGGATCAATAAGGAAATGTTGGCCTTAAATAACACATTAAACCAAATGGACTTAATAGATTTATACAAAACATTTCATCCAAAAACTGCAGAATACACACTCTTTTTGAATGCACATGAAACATTCTCCAGGACAGATCACATATTAGGCCACAAAACAAGTCTCAATAAATTTAAGAAGACTCAAATAATACCAAGCGTCTTTTCTGACCACAATGATATGAAACTAGAAATCAACTACAAGAAGAAAACTGAAAAAGTCACAAATATGTGGAGATTAAGTAGAAGGATACTGAACAACTACAAATGAAAATGAAAATATGACATACCAAAATTATGGGATACAGCAAAAGCAGTACTAAGAGGAAAGTTTATAACAATACAGGTCTAACTCAGGAAACAAGAAACATCACAAATAAACAATCTAATAGTACACCTAAAGGAACTAGAAAAGGAAGAACAAAGCCCAAAATCAGTTGAAGGAAGGAAAAATAAAAATCAGAGCAGAAATAAATGAAATGGAGACTAAAAAAAAATAGAAAAAATTAATGAAACTAAGAGCTGGTTCTTTGAAAAGATAAACAAGATTGACAAACCTATAGCTAGACTCACCAAGAAAAAAAACAGAGGAGGCTCAAATAAATAAAATCAGAAATGAAAGAGGAGAAATTACAACAGACATCGCAGAAATACAAAGGATTATGAAAGAATATTATGAAAAGCTGTATACCAACAAATTGGAAAATCTAGAAGAAATGGACAATTCTTAGAATCATACAACCTTCTAAAACTGAATCAAGAAGAAACAGAGAATCTGAATAGAATGATCACTAGTAAGGAGATCAAAACAGTAATCAAAAACCTCCCAAAAAACAAAGCCCAGGACCAGATAGCTTCCCCAGTGAATTCTACCAAACATTTAAACAAGACTTAATACCTATCCTTCTCAAACTCTTCCAAAAAGTTGAAGAGGAGGGGATGCTTCCTAACTCATTCTATGAGGGCAACATTACCCTGATACCAAAACCAGACAAGGACAACACAAAAAAAGAAAATTACAGGCCAATGTCACTGATGAACATAGATGCAAAAATCCTCAATAAAATGCTAGCAAATTGAATAAAACAATACATTAAAGAGGTCATACACCATGATCAAATGGAATTTATTCCAAGGATGCAGGGATGATTCAACATCCACAAATCAATGTGATATACCACATTAAAAGATGAAGAATAAAATCACATGATCTTCTCAATAGACAGAGAAAGCATTCAACAATATACAGCACCCCTTTATGATAAAAACTCTGAATAAAATGGGTACATAAGAGGGCCGGCCCCGTGGCTTAGTGGTTATGTGCACACACTCTGCTACTGGTGGCCCAGGTTTGGATCCGGGCACACACTGACGCACTGCTTGTCTGGCCATGCTGAGGCCGTGTCCCACATACAGCAAGAAGGATGTGCAACTATGACATACAACTATCTGTTGGGGCTTTGCAGAGAAAAGGGGAAAAAAAGGAGGAGGATTGGCAATAGATGTTAGCTCAAGGCCGGTCTTCCTCAGCAAAAAGAGGCGGATTGGCATGGATGTTAGCTCAGGGCTGATCTTCCTCATACACACACAAAAAAATGGGTACAGAAGAAAAGTACCTCAACGTATTAAGAACCATATATGACCAACCCACAGCTAACATCATACTCAAGAGTGAAAAACTGAAAGCCATCCCTCTAGGAACAGGATACAGACAAGGAAGCCCATTTTCACCCCTCTTATTTAACATAGTATTGGAAGTCCTAGTCAGAGCAATCAGTCAAGAAAATGAAATAAATTTGGAAAGGAAGAAGTAAAACTGTCACTATTTGCAGATGACATGATTGTATATGGAGAAAACCTGAAAGAATCCACCAAAAAACTATTAGAAATAATAAATGAATACAGTAAAATTGCAGGATACAAAATCAATATATAAAAATCAGTTGCATTTCTATATACTAACACTGAAATAGCAGGAAGAGAAACTAAGAATGCAATCCCACTTACAATCACAAAAAAAAAAAAAAATTTAGGAGTAAATTTAACCAAAGAGGTGCCAGACCTACACACTGACAACTATAAAATATTGTTGAAAGAAATCAAAGAAGACAGAAAGAAATGGAAAAATACACAGTGCTCATGGATTGGAAGAATTAACATAGTTAAAATGTCCATACTTCCTAAAGCAATCTACAGATTCAATGCAATCCCTGTCAAAGTCCCAGTGACATTTTTCATGGAAATAGAACAAAGATCCTAAAATTTATATGGAACAACAATAGACCCCGAATAGCCAAAGGAATCCTAAGAAAAAAGAACAAAGTTGGAAGTATCACATTCCCTGACTTCAAAATATACCCCAAAGCTATATTAATCAAAACAGTATGGTACGGACACAAGCAGAGACACACAGATCAATGGAACAAAACTGAGAGTCCAGAAGTAAACCCACACATCTATGGACAGCTGATCTTTGACAAAGGAGCCAAGAACATACTATGGAGAAAGGAAAATCTCTTCAATAAGTGGTGTTGGGATAACTGGACAGCCATGTGCAAAAGAAAGAAAGTAGACCATTATTTTACATCAAACACAAAAATGAACTCAAAATGGATTAAAGAATTGAATGTAAGACCTGAAACCATAAAACTTCTAGAAGAAAACATAGGCAGTATGCTCTTCAACATCAGTCTTAGCAGTACGTTTTTGAATACGATTTTTCACCAGGCAAGGGAAACAAAAGAAAAAATAAACAAATGGGACTACATCACACTAAAAAGTTTCTGCGCAGCAAAGGAAACCATCGACAAAAGGAAAAGACAACCTAACAACTGTGAGAAAATATTTACAAAGCATATATCTGATAAGGAGTTAATATCCAAAGTATATGAAGAACTCATGCAACTCAACAAAAAAAACCTACAAAGAACCCAATTAAAAAATGGGCAAAGGATCTGAACAGATGTTCCAAAGAACATATATGGATGGCCAACAGGCACATGAAAAGATGTTAAAAATCACTAATTATTAACAAAATGCAAATCAAAACTACAAGATATTACCTCAAGCCCATCAGAATGGCTATAATTAACAAGACAGGAAACAGCAAGTATTGGAGAGGATGTGGAGAAAAGAGAACCCCCATACACTGCTGGTGGGAATACAAACTGCTACAGCCACCATGGAAAACAGTATGGAGATTCCTCAAAAAATTAAGAATAGAACTACCATATGCTCCAGCTATTCCACTTCTGGTTATTTATCCAAAGAACACAAAATCATGAATGTCAAAAGATATTTGTGCCCCTATGGTCACTGCAGCACTATTCACAATAGCCAAGACTTGGAAACAACCTAAGCGCTCATCAGTGGATGAATGGATAAAGAAGATGTGGTATATATACAAAATGGAATACTACTTAGCCATAAGAAAAGATGAAATCCAGCCATTTTCAACAACATGGATGGACCCTGAAGGTATTATGCTATGTGAAATAAGTCAGAAGGAGAAAGTCAAATACTGTATGCTTTCACTCATAAGTGGAAGGTTAAAAACAACAACAGCAGCAAACACATAGAGACAGAGATTAGATTGGTAGTTACCAGAGGGGAAGCAGGGAGGGAGGAGGGCAAACATGGTAATCAGGCACATGTGGATGGTGACAGATGGTAATCAGTCTTTGGGTGGTGAACATGATGTAGTGTACACAGAAATCGAAATATAATGATATATACCTGAAATTTATATAATATTATACCCCTGAATAAAAAAGATGCTTATTGGAAACATGTGCTTATTGAATAGTCCCACACTAAATAATACAGCAATACATTAATATATTAAAAAGATCATACACCATGATCAAGTGGGATTTATACCAGGGACACAGGGATGGTTCAACATCTGCAAATCAATGTGATACACCACATTAAAGCATGAGGAATAAAAACCACATGATCATCTCAGTAGATGCAGAGAAAGCATTTGACAAGATCCAACATCCATTTATGATAAAAACTCTCAACAAAATGGGTATAGAAGGAAAGTACCTCAACATAATAAAGGCCATACATGACAAACCCACAGCCAACCTCATACTCAATGTGGAAAAACTGAAAGCCGTCCCTCTGAGAACAGGAACAAGACAAGGCTGCCCACTCTTGCCACTCGCCCACTCTCGCCACTCTTATTCAACATAGTACTGGAGGTTTTGGCCAGAGCAATTAGGCAAGAAAAAGGAATAAAAGGAATCCAAATAGGCAATGAAGAAGTGAAACTCTTGCTGTTTGCAGATGACATGATTTTATATATAGAAAACCCTAAAGAATCCATCAGAAAACTATTAGAAATAATCAACAACTACAGCAAAGATGCAAGATGCAAAATCAACTTACAAAAATCAGTTGCATTTCTACACTCTAATAACGAACTAAAAGAAAGAGAACTCAAGAATACAATTCCATTTACAATTGCAACAAAAAGAATAAAATCTCTAGGAATAAATTTAACCAAGGAGATGAAAGACCTATATAATGAAAACTATAAGACATTATTGAAAGACACTGATAATGACATAAAGAAATGGAAAGATATCCCATGCACCTGGATTGGAAGAATAAACATAGTTAAAATGTCCATACTACCTAAAGCAATCTACAGATTCATTGCAATCCCAATCAGAATCCCAAGGACATTCTTCATGGAATGAAACAGAGATGGTTCTTTGAGAAGATAAACAAAATTGACAAACTCTTAGCCAGACTCACTAAGGAAAAAAGAGAGAAGGTGTAAATAAATAAAATTAAAAATGAAAGGGGAGAAATTACAATGGATACCACAGAAATACAAAGGATTATAAGAGAATACTATGAAAAACTATATGCTAAATAACTGGACAATCTAGAAGATGTGGATAAATTATTAGACTCGTACAACCTCCCAAAACTGAATCAAGAAGAAATAGAGAATCTGAATAGACCAATTACAAGTAAAGAGGTTGAAACAGCAATCAAAATCCTCCCCAAAAATAAAAGTCCAGGACCAGATGGCTTCTCTGGAGAATTTTACCAAACATTCAAAGAAGATTTGCTACCTATTCTTTTCAAACTACTCCAAAAAATAGGGGAAGATGGAACACTCCCTAATACATTCTATGAGGCCAACATCACCCTGATACCAAAGGCAGACAAGGACAACAGAAAGAAGGAAAATTACAGGCCAATACTGCTGATGAACATAGATGCAAAAGTCCTCAACAGTACTATGTTGAATAAGAGGGGAAAAAGTGGGCAGGCTTGTCGTTTTCCTGAACTTATAGGAAAAACTTTCAGTAGCCATTGATATGATGTCAGCTGTAGGATTTCCATTATGGAAATGGCCTTTTTTATGTTGAGGTAGTTTCCCTCTTTTGCTAGTTGAGTGTTTTTTTCTTTTATTATGAAAGGGTGTTTAATTTTGTCAAATGCTTTTTCTGCATCAATTGAGATGATCATGATTTTTTTCTCCCCTACATTATGTTGATGTGGGGTATTACACATTGATTTTCATATGTTGAACCAACCTTGCCTTGCAGGAATAAATTCCATTTGATCATGGTGTCTAATGTAACATGCTACTGAATTCTTTTTGCTAGTATTCTGTTGAAGATTTTTGCATCTATAGTCATAAGAAATACTAGTCTAAGATTTCTTTTCTTGTGGTGTCTGTCTAGCTTTGGAATCAGGGAAATGAGTTTGGAAGTATTCTCTACTCTTCAATATTTTGAAAGAGTCTGAAGAGGATTATTATTAATTCTTCTTTAAATATTTGGTAGAATTCACTAGTGAAGCCATGTAGTCCAGGGCTCTTCTTTGTTGGGAGGTTTTTGTCTATGGATTCAATCGCCTTTTACTAGTTATAAGTCAGTTCATATTTTCTATTTCTTCATGATTCATTCTTGTCAGGTTGTGTTTCTAGGAATTTGCCCACTTCATTTGGTTATCCAAAAGCTGGCATACAACTGTTCATAGTAATTATAATGTTTTTCTATTTTTGTAAATCAATAGTAATGTCCTCTCTTTTAACTTCAGATTTTAGTTGAATCTTCTCTCTTTTCTTTTTAGTCAATGCAGATAAATGTTTGCCAATTTTGTTGATATTTTCAAAGAACCAACTCTTGGTTTCATCGATTTTCTCTGTTTTTGTTTTTATTCTTGATTTATTTATCTCTGTGTTAATGTTTATTATTTCTTTCCTTCTGTTCAGGTTTAGTTTGTTCTTTTTCTTGTTATTTAAGGAATGAAGTTAGCTTTTTGATCCTTTTTAATGTATGCATTTATAGCTATAAATTACCTCCTTAGCAGTGCTTTTGCTGCATCCAATGTTTTAGTATGTTGAGATTTCATTCATTAGCTCAAAGATATTTTCTAATTACCCTTGTGATTTCATCTTTGCCTTTTGGTTGTTTAAGAGTGTATTGTGATTTCCACATATTTGTGGATTTGCTAATTTTCCTTCTGCTATTGATTTCTATTTTTATGCCATTGTGATCAGAAATGATACTTTTTATGATTTCAATCTTTAAAATTTATTAAGATATTATGCAGTCTAAGATACATTAGCAGTCTAAGATATGGTCTAACCTTGAGAATATTCCACAAGCACTCGAGAAAAACCTGTATTTTTCTATTGTTTGGTGGATTGTTCTGTATATGTCTGTTAGGTTTAATTATTCTATAGTGTTGTTGGAGTTCTCTATTTCCTTATCAAATTTATGTCTGGTTGTTCTATGGGTTAGTGATATTGGAGTATCGAAGTCTCCTAAAATTATTGTAGATCCACCTAATTTTCCCTTCAGTTCTGCCAATGTTTGCTTCATATAATTAGGAGCTCTGGTGTTTGTTGCTTCTATCTTTATAATTTATATCTTGTGGTGAATTGACCCTTTTATCATTATGACTTTCCTTGACTTTTGTAGCAGTTTTTGACTTAAAGTCTATTTTGTTTAATAGCTACCCCTGCTCTATTTTGTTTGCTATTTGCATCAAATAGCTTTTTCCATCCTTGTATGTCCTTGATCTGAAGTGAGTTTGTTTTAGACAGCATATAGGTCAATCCTTTAAAAAAAAATCTATTCTGCCAATCCATGTCTTTTGATTGGGGAGTTTAATCCATTTATATTTAAAGTAATTACTGATAGGAAAGGATTTAAAATTACTATTATGTTCTTTGTTTTTTCTATGTCTTATAATAGCTTTTTTGTTCCTCATTTATGACATTACTGCCTTTCTGTTTAGTTGATTTTTTGTAGTGAAATGTTTTGATTTCCTCCTCATTTCCATTTGTGAATATTCTATAGGTATTTTCTTTGTGGTTACCATGGAGATTACATATAACATCCTAAAGTCATAACAATCTATTGTAATCTGATAGTAACTTAACTTTAATCACATAGAAAAACTCTATTCCTTTAAAACTGTGCCCCTCCTTTTTTGTTATAGACATCACAAATTACATTTTTATGTATTGTGTACCCATTACCATCGATTTATAATCACTTTTTATGATTTTGACTTTTAAATCCTGTAAATGAATACAAAGTAGTGTTATAAACTGATGTTAAAATAATAGTTTTTTATATTGTCATGCATCTTTCTTTATCTGAGAACTTTATATTTTTATTTTGCTTTGGGTTACTGTGTAGCATCCTTTCATTTCCACTTGAAGGATTCTCTTTAACATTTCTTGTTGGCCAGGTCTAGTGGTAATAAACTCTCTTAGTATTTGTTTATCTGAGAATATCTTAATTTGTCCCTCATTTTTGAAGGACACTTTTGCCAGACAGAGAATTCTCAGTTGATAGTTTTTTTTCTTTCAGTACTTTAAATATGTCATCCTGTTGAATTCTGTCCTGCAAGGTTTCTGCTGAGGGAACTACTGATAATCTTATTGATGATTCCTTGTATGTGATGAGTCAGTTCTCTCTTGCTGCTTTCAAGCTGCTTTGTCTTTCACTTTTGACAGTTTGATTACAATGTGTCTTGTCTGGGTCTCTTTGGGGTTTATCTTACTTGGAGTTCATTTAGCTACTTGTATTTTTTTTTTTAAGAATTTTGTCAATTACATTTCTTTTATTTATCTATGCATTTATTCACTCAACAAACATTTTTTTGAAGAAAAAGAAGATTGGCCCTGAGCTAACATCTGTTGCCAATCTGCCTCTTTTTCATTTTTTCTCCCCAAAGCCCCAGTACATAGTTGTATATCCTAGTTGTAGGTTCTTCTAGTTCTATGTGGGATGCCGCCTCAGCACAGCTTGATGAGTGGTGAGTAGGTCCACGCCCAGGATCCAAACCAGCAAACCCTGGGCCACCAAAGCAGAATGCGTGAACTTAACCGCTATGCCACAGGGCCGGCCCCTCATTTAGCTACTTGTATTTTAAATCTGTATCTTTCTTCAAATTTGGGGAACTCTACCATTGTTACTTCAGAGAAGCTCTTTGCCTCTTTTTCTCTCTCTTTTCCTTGTGGGATTTCAGTTATGCATATGTTGGTCTGTTTGATGATGTCCCATATGTCCCTAAGGCTCCATTGACTTTTTCATTCTTTTGTCTTTGTGTTTCTCAGATTTGATAATTTCATATAACCTGTCTTCAAGTTCACAGATTCTTTCTTATGCTGGTTTGAGTCTGACATTGAAGTCCCCTAGTGAATTTTTCAATTCAGTATTGTATTTTTCAGATCCAGAATTTCTGTTTGGTTCTTTTTTATAATTTCTAACTCTTTGTTGATGTTCTTAATTTGTTCATATATTGTTATCATGATTTCCTTTAGTTCTTTTCCTGTGTTTTCCTTTAGCTCTTTGAGGATATTTAAGAAAGTTGTTTAAGTTCTTTGTCTAGAAAATCCAAAACCTCTATTTATTTTAGGGTCAGTTTCTGGATATTTATTTTGTTTCTTTTGAATGAGCCATATTTTCATGTTTCTTTGTATGCCTTGTGATCTTTTGTTAAAATTGGGCATTTGGAAAAATAATCACCTTTCCTAATCTTTGCATAATGGCTCTGTATGGGGGAAGTCTTTCACTAATCAGCCCGGCATGAAGGTTTGAGGTCTTCTCAGGCCTTTTCTGGGCATGCATTTTTTGTGAGTTTGCATGTATGCTTTTTACCCCAATCTCTCATATATACAGCTGCTTATACATGTCTTAATTTCTCTAAGTCTCACCACTGCTTCTTCTTGGGGCCTTAGATATTCTATTGTATTCCTTTGCCCATAATCTCTTGCCCCAAGGTGTCTAAGGGTCTGCAATCCCTCTGCAGTTTTTATGTGCTGTGGTGCCTGCCACTACCTTCTGTGGCTTCCAACCCGAGATTCAAACTATACTGCCATTCTCCTCTGAGCTCTGAGTTAGGCAATACTGAATTCAGTTTCTTGGGTAGCCTAGAGATGGGTCAGAGTGTTGCAGACAATTTCCACTTTTTTGCTTGTATCCTGACAAGGAACTCAAGAAATAAGTTGTCTTCTTCCTATTATGCCATGCCACCCTGGAAAGGGGATGGTACAAGAGCAAGCATAAATGCCATGAAATTTCCTACTGATTTGAATGTGACTTTTTCTTGATTGGGCATTTCCTTTGTTGCTGCACATCTTTGACTTATTTGCAGAGCTCCCACAAAGCTATTTTAATCAGTCTGTAGTCGTTTACTTGATATTTCCATGGTTGAATGAGCATCTGGAGCTTCTTAATCCATCATCGTGATGACATCACAGAAGGTACTGTTGCTTGATTTTATTTAATTTTAATGAGAACATTTGAAGTTCTTGTCTTCTTGTCTTTTTCTGAGTAGTAGTAAAACAGACATCAGAAAAATAAACCTTTAAAATTTCTTTTGCTAAAAAGCTATTTTGAAAAAGTTTACTTTGAGAAAGAATGGAAAGCATTATCTTAAAAAATTGGTGAGGGTGTTAATTTTTTGGCAGCCTCTTTTTAATGTAAATTAAAAAAATAAAATATACGTACTCTCTAAAGACATTCTTGGGGAACCTCAAAGAAGCCTCCAAGTTTAAAGTTGAAAATCTGAATGCAATTATATTAGAGAGTATAGTTCATATGTGGTAAAGGCACAGGACCAGGTGGTGCTAACATAGAGTGCATAATTAATATTTAGGCATCTCTGTTCTCAAATAGCTTCATAATATTTTTTCTGGTTTTATTTTGTCAGGTGTTTGTTCCATTTTTCAAGTGAGCCATAGAGGTTAAATGGAAACTCAGCCTTCTTCTAATGGTGCTGCCTAAGTTCCCAAAACTCATTATAGAAAATATTATTATCTTACTGAGGGAATGTAAAGCTGCACAGAAAAATTAATTCCTTTTTTTTTTTTGTACATGGGGATGCTTGACTACATAAAAAATTCTTTCTGAAATCCAGAGGACAACATTATTGCTTAAATAAAATTTTTGTACTGACTCTCTTGGAGAGCTGTTAAAGCTTGACCCATGTGCTTTTCCTGGCAAACAGAAGGCACTCAGTTAAATGTCTGATGAATATATTAATTTATGCACATATTTTAACACTATTTCAGTTTGAACTTTACTACACTTGGAGTCTTGGGAATGGATGAATTAAATCTCAACAACAAATCACAAACTTAAAGTTTCCTCTTGCTGAGATAGCTATGGTACATATTAAGAAACTTGCAGTAATGCAGATAATATTATGATTCTAAGTGGCATAAATTAAGCCAACATACTAAACCTATAGTAGGTAGAAAATTTGAAGAAATGATGCATCCCTTTATGTGAAAAAAGTATTTTAATATATAACATGTGAATATATTTTAAGATATTATGCTGTTGTAAATGATTAAAATTGTTATTTGAAAGGATGTACTATATATGGACAAAAAAGCAAGAGCATACAATGTTTCCATTAAATCCAAAGCATATGGCTATCTATGTAGGCATATCTGTTATTAATATTTAAGATAATATATTTTAAAGTTTTGCTGTTATTTAATTATAATAAATAATGATGGCATCAAAGTTGAAAACACTTTCATCTAGGCCTCTAAAGTTTATTTGATCTTGGATTTCTAGCTTCCAGAATTGTTACAAAATAAATAGTTGTTTTTTTAAAATTATTTTATTGAGGTCATATTGGCTTATAACACTGTGTGCATTTCAGGTGTACATTATTATATTTCAGTTTCTTCGTGGACTGCATTGTATTCACCACCAATAGTCTACTTTTTATCCATCACCATACATATGTGCCCCTTTATCCCTTCCGCCCTCTTGCATCCCCTTCCCCTCTGGTAACCACCAATCTGTTCTTATCAGTGTGTTTGTTTATCTTCCACATATGAGTGAAATCATATGGTACTTGTCTTTCTCTGACTTATTTCGCTTAGTATAATACCCTCAAGGTCCATCCATGTTGTCGCAAATGGCATGCTTTTGTCTTTTTTTATGGCTAAGTAGTATTCCATTGTATATATAATACCACATCTTCTTTATCCATTCATCCATTAATGGGCACTTGGGTTGCTTCCATGTCTTGGCTATTGTGAATAATGCTGTGATGAAGATAGGGGTACACATATGTTTTGAATTATTGATTTCATGTTCTTTGGATAAATACACAGTAGTGCAATAGCTGAATCATATGGTAGTTCTGTTCTTAATTTTTTGAGAAATCTCCACACTGCTTTCCATAGTAGCTGCACCAGTTTGCATTCCCACCAGCAGTGTATGAGGGTTCCCTTTTCTTGACATCCTCTCCAACACTTGTTATTTCTTGTCTTGTGAATTATAGCCATTCTGACAGGTATGAGGTGATATCCCGTAGTTTTGATTTGCATTTCATTAATAATTAGTGATGTTGATCATCTGTTCATGTGCCTGATGGCCCTCTTTACATCTTCTTTGGAAAAATGTATGTTTGTGTCCTTTGCCCATTTTTTAATTGGGTTGTTCATTTTTTTTTGTTGTTGAGTTGTATGAGCTTTTTATATATTTTGCAAATTAACCCCTTGTTGGATATACGATTTGCAAATGTTTTCTCCCGGTTGACAGGTTGTCTTTTTGTTTTGTTGATGGTTTCCTGTGCTGTGCAGAAGCTTTTTAGTCTTATGTGGTCCCATTTGTTTATTTTTTTCTTTTGTTTCCCTTTCCTGAGTAGACGTGGTATTCAAAAAGATACTGCTAAAACCAGTGTTGAAGAGTGCACTGCCTATGTTTTCTTCTAGGAATTTTATGGTTCCAGGTCTTGCATTCTTTAATCACGTTGTGTTAAATTTTGTGTGTGGTGCAAGATAATGGTCTACTTTCATTCTTTTACACATGGCTGTCCAGTTTTTCCAACACCATTTATTGAAGAGACTTTCCTTTCTCCGTTGTATGTTCTTGGCTCCTTTGTTGAAGATTAGCTGTCCATAGATGTATGGTTTTATTTCTGGGCTCTCAATTCTCTTCCATTGATCTGTGTGCCTGTTTTTGTGCCAGTACCATGCTGTTTTGATTACTATAGCTTTGTGGTATATTTTGAATTCAGGGAGTTTGATACCTCCAACTTTGCTCTTTTTTCTCAGGATTGTTTTGGCTATTCAGGGTCTTTCATTCCATATAAATTTTAGGATTCTTTGTTCTATTTGCATGAAGAATGTCATTGGGATTCTGATTGGGATTGCATTGAAACTGTAGATTGCCTTAGGTAATATGGACATTTTAATTATGTTTATTATTCCAATCCATGAGCACAGAATATCTTTCCATTTCCTTATGTTGTCTTTAATTTCTTTCAATAATGTCTTATAGTTTTCAGTGTACAGGTCTTTTGCTTCCTTGGTTAAATTTACTTCTAGGTATTTTATACTTTTTTGGGGATCATAAATGTGAGTTGATTCTTGATTTCTCTTTCCACTAGTTTGTTATTAGTAGATAGAAATGCAAATGATTTTTGTATATTGATTTTGAACCCTGCAACTTTACTGTATTCATTATTTCTAATACTTTTTTGGTGTCTTCTTTAGGGTTTTCTATATGTGGAATCATGTCATGTGCATAAATTAATGTTGTTTAAGTCACCAAGTCTGTAGTATTTTATTATGGCAGTACTAGCAAACTTTTGCAAGCTATATATAAAATTAAATATACAGTCAGGTAATTTTTTCCATTAGCTTATAAACACTCGCTGATAGCAAGTCTATGTATTTAATAATATATGACAAAATCACAAGAGATTTAAAACACTATTATTAATTGTATTGTAAAAATAAAATTTGAGAAGAGACAGCATGGTGTAGTCAATAAGAATTTAGGCTTTTTACTCAGATGAATACTTAATTTCAGTCCCAAATCTTAAGTGACTTTAAGAAATTTAGTAAATTTCCCTAATGCTCACTTCTTTCCATCTGTAATATATTGCCAACTCCAAAGAGCTTTTTTGAATGCAACAGAAAATACTCATTAAATATTAGATATCATAGTCACCAGCAGCACCAGCACTATCACCACTACCACTGTCATCATCATTATCATCATAATCACCATGTAGGGCTGTCATAATCAGTAAAAGCAACACTAAAAATACAGGGTGCCCTTAGAAGGATACAAAAAGAATACAGACAAGCTTAACCTTGAAGGATAGACATGGTCTGGATGAGTAGAAAAGGGTGAGAAAGGCATTTGAGGAATAGTGAACCAGCTGAACAATACCTTGTAAGTGTTGTAACTGTTGTTATTTGACCCAGCTAGATTTCTCTTAGATGTTAGAAGGAACGTAGAAGCAACAAAGTCAAAGGTAAACTATAAACAGAGGTTAAACACCAGGAAAAACAAGGGTCATTTAAAACCTAGTGTGGGCAATGAAAACTGAGAAAAGGGAAATCTGGGGTCAGGAATTGAGCCAATAGGAAGGAGTTGCTCAGAATGAGTTAGTCTTAAAGGGCATTCTAGATTACAGCTGACAGTGACTTGACAAAGAAGCAAGGAGAGTGAATGTAGTTAACATTTGGCTGCAGTGAGGCTCCCTTCTGAAGGTCTTCCCTGAGTAAAATAATGGCAATTCTGAGTCAGATACCTGGGGGCAGAAAAGTGCACAGCATGTTCAGCACCAGCATTTGACAAACTTCACTGGGGTATACAGATTACGTGTGAAACAAAAGTGAAGGCAACAAGTAACAATTACACATTAGTTTTAATGAAATACAGCAAGGACTACAAAGAGAATAATATAGAATTGTGATTTAAACAGCAGCAGGGTCAAGAGAGGTTGGTGATCTTTTTTTCGTTTGTTGTGTTTTGTTTGGGGAAAAGTTATTTAACTGAAGGGAACCTCATGCTTTTTGTTGTTGTTACACCATACTGGGCAAAATGTGTCTGAAAAGAGGTTAATAAATCCAAAATGATGAGACATTCACACAATCTATACATAAATGACAACCCCTTAGATATGAAGATTGATATGTTATGTTGGTTGAGGCTGGTGAAAGACCTATGCAACAATTGCTAAAGCCTTGGGATTTTCAATAGAAACAGTGGGTAAGGCAAGGGGAAGTAGACAGTCCTCCAACCAGTTTTTAGTATGATATTAAAATGTTTGCTTATTTATTGTTTTAATGTGGTTTTATAAGATTGTTGATAGTACTTTGTTACAATCTTACTGTTCTTCATTTGCTTTATAAGATTCACAAGGGGCCGGCCCTGTGGCTTAGCAGTTAAGTGCGCGTGCTCCACTACTGGCGGCCCGGGTTCGGATCCCGGGCACGCACCGACGCACCGCTTCTCCGGCCATGCTGAGGCCATGTCCCACGTACAGCAACTAGAAGGATATGCAACTATGACATACAACTATCTACTGGGGCTTTGGGGAAAAAAAGGAGGAGGATTGGCAATAGATGTTAGCTCAGAGCCGGTCTTCCTCAGCAAAAAGAGGAGGATTGGCATGGATGTTAGCTCAGGCTTGACCTTCCTCACAAAAAAAAAAAAAAAAAAAAGATTTACAAAATTTGTGAGTGATTTTTATGAAATACAGAGGTCAATTTTCTGCATTAGATAGAATTCTTTTAATAAGACATTTTTTAAAATATAAATACATTTTATTATGAATGACCCTATCCTAGAAAATATCTTCATTTTTCTTACAGGAATTACATTTGTAATTCTACTCCAGATTTTCATATTATGTATGAATACATTTCTATTAAAAATAATGATTTTAAGCTACTAATAAAAAATGAACAATTATAGAGCACTGACTCATAAGTTATGAAATCTGGTATAATCATTTTCAAGTAATGAAGCCAAATCACTCACTAAGTATTGGTACATGCTGGTACAAGATTCCTTTTAGATAAGTTATTGTAATTAAGGCATATTTTCCACATTTCCCACAATATATTGAATCTATGATGTCTATCAAGTGTTTCATTTAACATAAGCAGAAAATCTGTTAAAGCTGAAAATAGAACATATTGAAGTATTCCAAATGTGAAGAGCTATACTTGTTTCCAATACATTTGTAAGTCTGCCAGGAGTGCATGCAGTTTTTTTTTCCCTTTTTGGTATCATCACAGAAGGCTATTTGTTATATATAAAAAGACCCATTAGCACCCTCCTTTCCCAAGCTTCCTTGGTATAACCTTAATGCTGTATTACAAAAGTCATCTAAAGTTAATGTTGATGTGTCTGCAGATACACACATCACAGTTCTGCATCTTAGTGAAAGTATGCTACCAAGTATTTTAAGTCAATATCAAGATCAAGTCCTAGATCTAGATGTATATCTAAAGAATAAAAAGAAAAATGTATATTCTCATTTATGCCCCGAATGAAAATTAGATAGACTGTAATAAAGATATATTTGTGGAATATAAAACTAAGGCTTTGCATATCATCAAATAAAAACAAAAGAATATATTTTTAAAAGTCTTCCCAGGAGAATGCTGGAAACTGAAGTGCTACTACCTAGAGTACCTTGTACTTCAAATACTATTTGATTTTCCTGTTGTCTTTCTTAGTTTTGAAATAAAATTTAAGGAAAGAGAGAAATAATCCACAAGATAAAGTAAGGAAAACTATTGATAGAGAATTTTAATGATAAACATTATAGAATAATGTTAGTTCTTAAATAACTGCTTTTCATGCTGTATTTGTGACCTCTCTCTCTTCATTCTGAAATACAGTTAACGATTTTTCTATCCATTTTACATGCCTAAATAAACTATAATTAAATTAGTAGTAGGGAGAGGTTGTGTAGGGAGAATAATAGGGTCATGCTAAGATATTACTGTGGGTAATATTCAAATGTCTTCCAAATATGCATTCTTTAAGCAAAGTAAAATAAATGTTTGCATGCTAACCAAGTGAAAAAACTTATTATAAAAAGAGCTTTTGCTCTTTTATATCCAAAAGAGCTTTTGTAAAGATAACAAAACAAAAACTTCCTCATGAGGCTGGCATGGTGGCTGACAGAACTGACACTTGCCTTATCGGGTACCTATTATGAGCCTATTTCTCTTCAGAGTTGCTGCATATTAGGAGACACAATTTGAACAGCAGTATATCTAAATTCACTTTATAATGAACTATATACTTTATAATTTTAACTATGGTGCAAGTTCCCATGAAACATAAAATAGTCTTTTATTTTTATCTACACTTATCAGAAAAGGAACACTTACACACTCTCATACATTATCAATATAATGATAATAATAATAATAGACTATTTATTGAGTGTCAGTTATGAGCCAGGCAATATGCTAGATATTTTCTTATATATTAACCCATTTAATACTCACAGTCTCTAAGTTAAATTTTATCCACATTTTTCGGATATGGAAACTCAGGCTCAGAAAGATGAAAAACTTTCCCAATATTACATAGCTAGTAAATGAAGAGTTTGATTTCAAACTAAGGTCTGTCTGATCCTAAGGGTGATTTCTTTCTAATATTCCATTTAATTACAATACCATTCAAGTACTTACATTACGTTGCACATTTAACTTATAGGATATTGGAATCTTTGTATTGTCTTCTAAACAGTTGTAATTTAGGCTAGTATAGGTAAAGTACATATTTATTCTAAAGAAAATCTTAGAAAAGATAAATTTGTTTGAGACAGCAGTTCTGTAATTTCTGAACTATAATTTCAGAAATTATATTATCTTCTGAAACCTTCTTAAATAGTTTATTTTACTGATAAAATGTAAGGGTTACAAATTAATAACACTTTTAGCTCAAGATATTTTAAGGTAGGAAGACAAGAGATTTGGGGATTGCTTGGTTTAGAAGTCATTTGAGAAGTGCATTAGTTTCCTGGGCTGACATACTAATTTTAGCATTTTAGATCCTTTAGTTTTAGAGCTTGTTTCAGGAAGAGAGGGCTCTTGAAGCTATGTCATTTACCGTTCTCTGAAAAAATCTTATCTGTGGATATTTTTAAAGAAAAAAATTCTGTTCATTACCAGATTTTAGAGGAGACACATGAAAGGAGGGAATGATGTTTCTCTTTGAAGTAGTATTTTCAGATTGATGATGAAGTCTTTTGATTTTGATTTATATTTTTAGACTCCTGTACCAAATCTTTGATTTGTACTGTATTTGGAAAACAGGAACCACAAGAAAAAATAAACACTGTATAATGGATTTCCTCTTTAATAGAGTTGGATGACTTTATTGCAATTTGCATACATGGTTTATTTGAATACTTAGGCCATGCACAGTGTTTTTAGTTCTTTTTTCAGAGACTGATGCTATCATCAAACCCAAAGTAGAGCTGCTGATGAGGTAGTGACAGAAGTAGAAATGCTGAGCTGAAGTAATAATTGCACCCTCCCAGTGATTTAAGAATGCTCTATTCAAAGCAGCAGAGGTGATACAATACTCTAAGCCCATGTTTGGCACTCTCTGAGAATCACATCACTGTTTTGTTTGCTACTTATATTTTTCATATTTCTAAACAATTTATAGGATCAAGTGAATCTGATTATATGTTTACCTCAGATGTTTAAAATATTCAGGGCCTGTAATTGTAGAAAAGGAACAAAAGTGGTATTTTTCAGAATGTTGATTTATGAATTAAAAGAGAAATGTAATTCATACATGGCACGTAAGTTTTGAAGAACATAATAATAGGTTATTTTAGTTCTTAAAGCTGGATTAAATTTGAATCTAGAAAAGCAAAATATGTTTTTTAGACTGAGTTGAATGTTTCTGGGAAATGTTTTTTTTTCCCTTTCATAGTACTTATGAATTTCGCACTTAGATATCTAGGTAAGGGAATGTGTCAGGATCCAGTCAGTCAGTAGGGACTTCAAAAGAACAAGTGAAAATCTCAGAAAGCAAAGAGCCAGCAATACAGGCAGATAAGCAAGGATGAAGTGGGCAGAGATTTATGGAAAGACAAGGCATGAAGTCAAAAGTCTAAACATGAGAAACTCAAGAGGAACCAATGGAAAAAAAGAATGCCACAATAAAACCATTATATATTGTGGGAGATCAAGATTTGGCCACCCTGAAATATATCTCTTTACCTTGATTGTTTTCTCTGAAGGACATTTGACCTCCCCCACTAACTGCCTAAAGAATTTCACATGGTGGCTCCTTCCTGGAACAGATCTTCTATCATGATGGCTGTAAAGATAATGTAGGATAGAGGTTATAATAGAAAAGGCACCAAGCCTCTTTTATGAAAAACTTTGTCTCTCCCTGACCACATTATCTATAGATGACCCTGAAAAGAATTGTCCTCCTGCCCTCTGAAGTCCCAGGCCACTACCCGCCCCCAACACACTCCTCGCCTTTAGCTGCAATACTTAAGCAAGCAGCTTAGACAGAGGGACGAGTTGCTCATTTCTGAGTTTCTCCCATGTATACATGTTATTAAACTTGGTATTATTTTCTCCTGCTAACCTGTCTTGTTGATTATTTGGCCAGCCATAAGAACCTTAAGGGAAAGGGCAAAGGGAGATTCTCCCTCTTGCCCCGACAATATCATATCATATTATAAATTATTGTATTAATTTCAATAATCCATAAAGCAAATCAAGCCACCTAAAAACACGACAAAATATGTGTGTTTTATTTCCCATGGTTTAGCCATAAAATGGTTATTATTTCTGGTTCCCACACAAGGTTATAAAGTATTCCACTGTACATTTTTTTGGAAGTTTTAGTTTTCCATTTTTAGCATGCATAAATATTTCAGGTCCCACTACTAGTTAACAGGGAAGTACAGAAGGATCTAGCATTTTACTAATCTTTGGATGGAAAGAATATCAAAATTAAAGTATCAGAATCTATTATGTTAGGGTCATATATTTTTTAACATCATCATAACAGTGGGAATTTTAATTTTGTCCTCCCTCATTTGATTGGGTTAAAAGCCAAGCTAAGAGTTTCAATAATTCTCAAAATAATGTCTATTATTTTTCTAATATGCTCAGTGATTTTATTCACTTCTATCTCTTTCCTACATCGGTACATTATCCCCTTTCTAATTATTTTGCAAAAATTAAATGAGATGACATTTAAGGAAGTAGATAATAAACTATTGTCTTCTTTCTATTAAATTATTGGATTGCTTTACTTAATTAACCTATTCATGGTTAATTCACGGACCTATTGCCATTTGTTTTTACTAAATGGAATGCCAAAGTATCAGTATATTCTATATTCATATTACTTATTATAATCAATCTGTCCAACTTGATTAATTTGGACTTCCCTAATTTAGAATTTGTAATACTTCAGATGGTAGACTAATACTGTTGAAAAGAGTTTACCAAGCTAATTAATCAAGAAGAAAGGGAAATACCAGTTAAAGAGAAGACACAGTTTTAAAGTAGATTAGAAACGTTCATTTAAAACCAAAAATATAACGTTAGTATGCAAGAGAAGAACAGTTTGGGTTTTGATATACAAATAATTCTTGAATAGACATTTAATTAATGTTCTTACTAGGCCATATGCATTTAAAACAATTTTATTTCTTTTTGAAACAATGTAGGAATCAGAATCCCATTACTATGATGTTGTGTCATCTAATGTAACCACATGACCAGGAGGAGAATTTGCCACCCCAAAATATGCTTCTTTGGCATAAGAATTATTTTGGGCTGATTATTTATTTATTTATTTATTTATTTATTTATTTATTTTGAGGAAGATTGGCCCTGTGCTAACATCTGTTGCCAATCTTCCTCTTTTTCTTTTGTCTCCCCACAGCCCCAGTACATAGTTGTATATCATAGTTGTAGAGTTGTAGCTCTCCAATGTGGGATGCCGCCTCAGCATGCCTTGATGAGCAGTGAGTAGGTCCATGCCCAGGATCTGAACCGGTGAATCCCGGGCCACCGAAGCGGAATGCGTGAACTTAATGGCTACACCACCAGGCCGGCTCCTGGGCTGATTATTTTTCAGAAACTGCAGACATAGGAGAAGCAGCTCTGAAAACTGAGGAGAACTTACCCATTTGTAAGGGAAATTCACATTTCTAAGAAAAATCTCCATTTGTAAGGATGCTTTCCTCTCTGCGCCAGGAAGGAGAGGATGACTAAATCTCTAGAAACTCTTATCAATAGAGAGGGCAATGACTTAAATCTACATAACAACGTCACCCTTGTTTACCATGCTGACCTCATCTTTTTTTTATTGAGGTAACATTGGTTTATAACATTATATAAATTTCAGTTGTATATCATTATATTTCTATTTCTATGTAGACTACATCGTGTTACCACCCAAAGACTAATTACCATCCATCACTGTACACACGTACCCTTTTACCCCTTTCACTCTCTCTCCTCCCCCATTCCCCTCTGGTAACCACCAATCTGTTCTCTGTATCTATGTGTTTGTTGTTGTTGCTGTTGTTTTTTTATCTTCCACATGAGTGAAATTATACAGTATTTGGCTTTCTCCATCTGACTTATTTCACTTAGCATAATACCCTCAAGGTCCATCCATGTTGTTGGAAATGGCAAGGTTTCATCCATTTTTATGACTGAATAGTATTCCTTTGTATATATATGCCACAACTTCTTTATCCATTCATCCATTGATGGGCCCTTAGGTTGTTTCCAAGTCTTGGCTATTGTGAATAATGCTGCAGTGAACATAGGGGTGCATATCTTTTTGAATTAGTGTTTTTGTGTTCTTTGGTAAGTACTTGAAGTGGTATAGCTCGATCATATGGTATTTCTATTCTTAATTTTTAAAAAAAATTATTTTATTGAGGTCATGTTGGCTTATAACATTGTGTAAATTTGAGGTGTACATTATTATATATCAGTTTCTGTACAGACTGCATCGTGTTCACCATCAATAGTCTAGTTTTTATCTGTCACCTCATTTTAACAGAATGTTAAGGCTATTTTGGGGGGATGAAAGCCAGCCGGGGGCACGCGCAGAAGAGAAAATTGTGATCTGCTAATCGAAACTCAGCCTGCCAGCGCTTCTGCATACCAGCCTGCCTTCCCTGATTCCTTAAACCTTACCCCATACCCTGAATCAGGAATACAGAGTTGAGAGCCTTCTGTCACCTTACCAACTGATTGTGTAATAAACTGCTTCCTCCCTCAAAGACTGGTGTACCACAGATACTGTCTTCTGTGTACATTGGGTAGAGAGAGCCCTTGCTCGGCAACACTAAGACTAATTAGTGGAAAGAAACCAAATTTGAAGGAACAGATGTTTCTACACAAGAAAAACATTATGAAGTTAATGTTCTTGTCTATGGAATGATTCCTCTGCACTGAATATCAAATGATGGGAAGACAGCACTTTTTCAATATTCGTGGAAAATAATATGTAAATTGCTGATTCATTCAAGTTAGCAAATACTGAGAGCCTCCTATGTACAAGGCACTGCACTGATGTATCATCCACCATAACACATGTGAACAGCCTACCACTTTCTATAGAAGGTCTTACAGTCGGATTCTCAAGAAACAATGTTCACAGCCTAGTGTTGTCTTATGTTTCTACAAACACTAAAACAAATATGAACCAAAACAGAATAGTGTTGTCTTGAAGTAACCACTATCTTATCCCCTCTCCACATGTATTCTGTATGCCTAAACTTACCATAATTTATTTCCCTTACTGAATTTCAGTCAAACTAACTTTTTGAATATTGAGAAGAAACTCAAGAGGAATAAGGTTAAATAAAAGTTAAGCCTGGAATTTCATGGTGCTGTTGAAGAGGTTTTATGCCAGAAAGGTTTGTATTAATACCTATGCCACCTAGAAATATAAGCAAAGACAAGCAAATCATGATTTTATTATTCTTCCTATTTATATAAAGGTGAGAAGCAGGTACGAGAATTTCAATTCCTTATGTTAAGGCAATCTTTATGTTCTGGAATGAATTCTAGCTACAGTGTGAATTTCAATAATAATCATAGTTAACACTGAATGATCAATTGTCATGTAACAGGTACTTCTCCAAGTAGTCCATGTAAAATAACTTATTTAATTCTCTCAACAACTCTGCTCTTATACTAATTTCATTGATAAAGAAACAGGCTGTGCAGAGTAGTTAAGTAAACTGCTTGTCATAAAGCTGCTGAACAACACAATCAGAATTTGAATCCAGGCAGTCTTTCTCTAGAGGGCCAGAGTCTTTAACTACTGAACAAAATCACCTCTCTTTCTAGAGCATCTGGTTTCATTTGTCTCTTTCTTGATTAATTTCAGAGATTAAATGCAGACTAATAATGACTAACCATATACTAAATTTTGTCAGGATCTGGATAATTATAACAGCTAGCATATGTCAGATTCTTTCAGGCATCCCAGAAGTTGGAAGGTTGCCCAAGAGATAGTTTGTGATTCCAATTTTCTTACATATAGATTGGAAGTTAACAGTTGCAGAAACCTACAGAGAGAAGCAAAACTTCAAAAGCCCCACTGAGTTTTGCTCTGCCTCCCCATAGCCATATTTTAACTAACAGCTGTGAAGGACATGGTTGTATTCATACTATTTATTGTATCTATACTATATTTGGAAGTAAACTACCCTTCAACTCTCATATAATTTAATTTCTAAACATCTTTGGACACATTTAGGTAATTTCTTTATTGAAGGCTATTTAGTATCTTCCTAATTGAATGATTTTCTAAAAAGAGTATAGGAATTCATTCATCCATTTAACAAATATTTATTAAATGCTTACTCAAAAAAAAAAAAAGAAATACATGGAGGGCCTTCCCCAACCCATGGTTTCATGAGATGAATTATGTCCTGTGTAACTAAAATGATAAAATAAAACAAAATCCATATTTTTATGAGTAAGCATCAATTTTAGTTTCACATTATAGCTTATGTAGAAATATTTTAAAAAGAAAACATTATATACATTATACTTTATATCTATATTTAATATAATTAGTTTGCATTATCATATTTCAATTAGCTATTATTCTCCAGCAATCTAATTAGATACTATTTTGCATCATTTCTTCTAATTTTTAAGATAGTAAAAATAAGAATGAGTATAAATTGACAATATATCATCCAAAAGCCACTCACTTTTTTGGGGAAATTATTACTCATATAGCCTAGACAAATAAGGGCTGAAGAATATGCCTGACAGGCCCTGGTGAAGCATTGAACATTCCTGTCCTCCAGAAAAAAATAAGTGGGGAATGCATGACTATATATTCAAGAGTATTATGCTCATGCACCTCAGATAGGATAGGATAATGAATGAGGCTACTTAAAACTTCAGACAAGGATATAATTTAGAATTTATCCTTCAACTAAGGGCATTTTTCAATAAAGGACATAGTCTGAACTTAGTTGGAAGTGGGCTGATTTGAATCCCACTTCACAGATCACGGAAACTGTACACACATATTGTGCAGAGCTCGAGTGTCAGGATGTATAAGTAGAAATGCCCAAGTGAATCTCTCATAATCAGCCCTTATGAAGAAGGCATGAGACTCTCTCTCTGCATGAAGGGAAGTAAAAGATTTTAGCACTAAGTACCATATAATGAGGAGCCCAAAGAGAGGAGAGGAGAAAAGAAAATGAGTCATAGTATTTTATTGGCTTCCTGGAACAGAGACAGATCTAAAACCGTGACACTGGGGAGGTTAGTTCTCCTCTATTCCTTTTGAAGATAAATATTTAGGAGTCCAGAAATCCCTAGCGAATCTTTGGCAATTTCTTAAACGTGAAGAAACAAGGTCTACATTGGTGGGAAAAGAGAGATTTTTATGGTTGTTATGAAATCCAATAAGAAAAAAACCAAAATAATTGAAAAGCTTTGTAACTTTAGCATTGTGGTTTAGTGTAGTGAGAGATTCCAGAGACAGCATTTCTCAGGAGCCATCTCTGGATGACATCAACACCAATTGACTCTAGTGGGTCTCTATTACAACAGCAATATGTAGTTTCTGGGAAGAGGGGTGGGATTGGGGATCACACAGACTTGTGATAGCTCAAAGTGATAGAGGCAAGACAAAGGGAAGACCTTGATATTTTTTCTCTTTATTCCCAGCTTTATTGGGGTATGATTGATAAAAATTGAATATTTAGGTTGTACAATGTGTTTTTTAAGGTTTACAATGTGATGATTTCATATACATATATATTGTGAAATGATTACCACAATCAAGTTAATTACCACATCTATCACCTCACATAGTTACTGTTTTGTGTGTGTGTGGTGGGAACACTGAAGATCTACTCTATTATCAAATTTCAAGTATACAATACAGTGTTATTAACCATATCACCATGCTGTACATTAGATCTCCATAACTTACTCATCTCATAACTGAAAGTGTATACTCCTTGACCAATATCTCCTTATTTCCTACGTTCCTGTGTAAGATGGCAATATTTCCCAAAGCAATCTACAGATTCAATGCAATCCCTATCAAAATCACTACAGCTTTTTTTTTGCAGAAAAAGAAAACCTGATATTAAATGCATATGTAATAAGAAAGGGGCACTGCATAGTCAAAACAATCTTGTAAAAGAATAAAGTTTGAGGACTCACACATCCTAATTTCAAATCCTGAGAAGGGAAAAAAGCCTGAGAAGGAAAAGTCTGGGAAAGGAGATACATGGTGGAATATGAGCTTTGAAAAGCTCTCACATAAACCTGGAAATCTAGAAGGCCATTTACATGCCCAGGGCTGGACACATGCTCAGAAAAGACCTGAGGAGACCCTGAGCTTTCACCTCAGGATGACATATAGGCTCCATGCAAGCAGGAAGTGAAGGCTAAGGCAAAGTTATAAACAGGCTTGCTAAGTGTTAAAAGAGGTCCTCAACACAGAGCCAATCTGCAAAGACTGAGGGAATATTATTTATTTTTCCAGAATTTTAAGGAATTTTGTCAAATTACTAGCTAACCACTAAGCAAACAGAACGAGACTTTAGTGACCGTACGTGAAAAAGAATACAGTCTTTACAAAGATAGTTTAGAAATTCAGTAAGCAAACAAACACAACCTACAAAAAGCAGCAACGATAAACACCAGCAGGAATTGTAATCTGATATCTATAGTTGCCACATTATAATATTCAAAATGTCTGGTTTTCAACAATACATTGTGAGGCATGCAAAGAAACAAAGTAGGACCCTCTCACTGGGAAAAAAAAGACATCAATGGAAACTGTTTCTAAGGAAATGCAGATGTTGGTCTTAGACAAAGACTTTAAATCAACTGTTTTAGGTATGCTCAAAGAGCTAAAGGAGACCCTAGACAAAAATCTAAAAGAAACTAGAAAAATGATGGCTCACTAAATGGAGAATATTGATAAAGTCAGAACTTGTAAAAAGAACCTAAATAATTTCTGATGAAATTCTGCACTTGAAGAAAAATGAACAGAGTCTAAGACCTGTGTGATACCATCAAGTATACCAATATATGCATAATGAAAGTCCCAGAAATAAGTAAGATAGAAGGGACAGAAAGAATATTTGAAGAAATATTGGCTGAAAACATCTCAAATTTGATCCAAGATTTGAATTTACACATACAAGAAACTCAACAAAACTTTAATGAAGTTTTTATTATGCAAAATGAATAAGTTCTAGAGATCTGCTGTTCAACATAGGGTCTATGGTTAACAATACTGTAGGTCTCATGTTATGTGTTCTTACCACACACAAAAAAGAAATTCAATGAGCGCCAAGTAGTATAATCTCAAAGAGATCCACAATGAAACACAATATAATCAAACTCTCCAAAGGCAAAGACAAAGAGAGAATTTTGAAAGCACCAAGAGAGATGTGAATCTTCACATACAAGGGATCTTCTATAAGATTAACAGTAGATTTCTCATTAGAAACTATGTCAGTGGAATGAAACAACCAAAGTGCTAAGTAAAAAAAAAATGTCCAACAAGAATTCTTTATCTGGCAAAACTATCCTTCAAAAATGAAGGAGAATTTAAGACATTCTAAGAAAATTAAAAGCTGAAGGAGTTGGTCACTAGTAGATCTGCCATACAAGAAATCCAAAATGGATTCCTTCAGGCTGAAATATAAGGACCCTAGACAGTAACTTGAAGCCATCCAAAGAAATAAGGAACACTGGTAAAGGTAACTAAATATGTAAAAAAAAATAATAAATTCAGTGTTACTGTATTTTTAGTTTATAACTCTTATTTTTATCTATATGATTTAAAATACAAATTAATAAAACAATAATTTTGAATCCATTAGTTGGACACTATACATAAAGATTAATTTGTGAAAGTAACAACATGAAGGGGGGAACTGTATAAGAACAGAGCTTTTTATGCTATTAAAGATAAATTAATAGTAATTCAAACTAGATTGTTATATATTTTAGATGTTAATTTATAATCTCCAGACTAACCACTAACAAAAGAACTAAAATATGTACAGAAAAGTGACAAAGGAATTAAAATAGTACACTAGAAAAAAAGTCAATTAAATACAAAAGAAGATGGTAATGGAAGAATTGAATAACAAAAATGATACAATACATATAAAACAAATAGAAAAATGGTGGCAGTCCTTCCTTATCAGAAATTACTTTAACTGTAAATCAATTAAAAGGCATAGTTTTGCAGAATAGATTTAAAAAATGATCAACGTAAAAGCTGTCTACAGGATACTCACTTTAGATCCAAAGAAACAAATAGTTTGAAAGTGAAAGGAAGGAAATATACATTTAATGCAAATAGTAACCAAGAGTCCTGGTATGGTTCCACTAATATCAAACAAAATAGATAAGTCAAAAATTATTATAAAAGACAAAGACGTTATATATTGATGCAGTATTAATCCATCAGGAAGATATAACAATTATAAACATATACATACCCAACAACACATCAAGAAATCATATGAAACAAAAACTGACAGAATTGAGGGGAGAAATAGACATTGCAGCAATAATAGTTGGAGGAGATTGGATCAAGATGGCAGAGTAGCAAGATCCTTAGCTCACCGACACACCAAAATTACAACTACATATAGAACAGCTATTGCTGAGAACTACATGAAGACTAGTAGAACAGATTTTTTACAACTTAGGGTATAAAGAAAAAGCCAAATCGAGATGGGTAGGAGGGACAGAAACACAGTCTAGTCAGGACCCACACCCCTGGCTCTGAGATCCACAAGCAGAACGGATATCACAACCATGGAGGTCCTCCCAGATGAGCGAGGGGCCTGAGCCCCAAATTGGGCTCCCCAGCCCGGGGAACCTGCACTGGGAAGATGAATCCTCATAACATCTGTCTTTGAAAACCAGTAATGCTTACATCTGGGAGAGCTGGAGGGCTATAGGAAACCAAGATTCCACTCTTAGAGGGCACATGCACAAACACATATTCCAGGTCCTAGTGCAGAGGCAGCATTTTGAAAAGTACCTGGCTTATAGATGAAGGAGGTACATTGACTAATTTAAAGCATGTGTCAGGGGGGTAGGGATCTATTGGAACTTACTCTGGGGACAGAGCACTGGCAGGCACCATTTTTTTTCTCTCCTTCTAACTAGCTGACCCATCCCTGGTGAGTGTCATTTCTGACACTCTCCATCTACTTTGTTAGCACTGCTTGCCCTACCCTAGAATTCCCCTGCAGACCTGCCCTGGCTGGGTGGCTTCCTCCTTGCCCCACCTGGTGGGTGGCTTTGGCCAGCACCAGAGCCCCTCAAAAGTGGCTTCCACCTTGAGGGTCCAGCCCCGCACACCAACATTCCCATAGCAGTCATGGCTCAGGCACAACAGGAGGGTGCATGCAGCCTACAGAGGGGACACATCTGGGGCACCTGGCTCTGGTGATCAGGGAGGATTGTGCTATTAGGCCCCACAGGACACCTTCTACATAAGGCCACCCCTTCAAGACTGGGAGACATAGCTGATCTTCATAATACATAGAAACAAACACAGAGAGTTAGGCAAAATGAGGAGACAAAGAATATATTCCAAACAAAAGAAGATGACAAAACCTCAGAAAAACAACTAAATGAAATGGAGATAATCTACCAGATAAAGAGTTCAAAGTAATGGTCATAAAGATGTTCACTGAACTTGGGAGAAGAATGGATGAATACAGTGAGAACTTCAACAAAGAGATAGAAAATATAAAAAAGAACCAATCAGAGCTGATGAATATAGTAACTGAAATAAAAAATACACTAGAGGGAATCAACAGCAGATTAGATGATGCAGAAGAACAGATTAGTGATCTAGAAGGCATGGTAGTGGAAATCACCCATTTGGAACAGCAAAAAAAATTTTTTTTTAATGAGGATTGCTTAAGGGACATCTGGGGCAGCATCAAGCATACTATCATTTGCATTATAGGGGTCGCAGAAGAAGAAGAGAGAGAAAGTGACAGAAATCCTCTTTGAAGATATAATGGCTGAAAACTTCCCTAACCTAGCAAAGGAAACAGACATCCAAGTCTATGAAGCACAGAAAGTCCCAAATAAGATGAACTCAAAGAGACTCACACCAAGACACATTATAATTAAAATGTCAAAGGTAAAGAAAAAGAGTGAATTTTAAAAGCAGCAAGAAACAACTAGTTATATACAAGGGAACCTCTGTAAGACTATCAGCTGATTTTTCTGCAGAAACTTTACAAGCCAGGAGTGAGTGAAACAATATATTCAAAATGCTGAAAGAAACAACTTACAACCAATACTCTATCCAGCAAGGTTATCATTCAGAACTGAAGCAGAGATAAGCAAAAGGTAAAGGAGTTCATCACCACTGAACTGGCCTTACAAGAAATGTTAAAGGAAGTTCTTTAAATGGAAAAGAAAAAACCATAACTAAAAATAAGAAAATTATGAAAGAAAATAATCTCACTGGTAATGGTAAACATACAGTAAAGGTAGTGAATCAACCATCTATATAGCTAGTTTGAAAGTTAAAAGACAAAAGTAGTAAAATTATCTATATCTACAATAGTTAAAGGGATACACAAAATGAAAGGATGTAAAATATGACATCAAAAACATAAAATGTGTTCACGGGTTCAGATCCTGGGCGTGGACCTACAGCACTCATTGGCCATGCTGTGGCAGTGACCCATATACAAAATAGAGGAAGATTGGCACAGATGTTAGCTCAGGGCTAATCTTCCTCAAACAAACAAAGAGGAAGATTGGTAACAGATGTTAGCTCAGGGCAAATCTTCAGCAAAAAACAAAACAAATAAAACATAAAATGTGGGGGAGGGGAGTAAAAATGTAGTGCTTTTAGAATGTGTTCAAACTTACGCGATCATCAGCTTAAAATAGACTGCTTTATACATAGGTTTTTACATATGAAACTCATGGTAACCATAAACGAAAAACCTATAATCGATACACAAAAAATAAAGAGAAAGGAATACTAACCTAACACTAAAGAAAGTCATCAAATCACAAGAGAATAGAGCAAGAGAAGAAGAAAGGAACAGAGAAGAACTACAAGAACAACCAAAAAACAATTAACAAAGTGGCAGTAAGTACACACCCATGAATAATTACTTTAAATGTAACTGGGCTAAATTACAATAAAAAAAGATACAGTGGTTGAATGGACAAAAGAAACAAGACCCATATATATGCTATGTATAAGAGATTCACTTCAGTTCTAAAGACACACACAGACTGAAAGTGAAGGGATGGAAAAACGTATTCTATGCAAATGGAAATGAAAAGAAAGCTGAAGTAGTAATACTTACATCAGACAAAATTGACTTTAAAACAAATCCTGTAACAAGGAACAAAGGCATTACATAATGATAAAGGGATCAAGTCAACAAGAGGATGTAACACTTGTAAATATCTATGCACTCAACACAGGAGCATCCAAATACATAAAACAAATATTAACAGACATAAAGGGCAAAATTGACAGTTAATACAATATTAGTAGGGGACTTGAGCACCCCACTTACATCAATGGAAAGATCATCCAGACAGAAAATCAATAAGGAAAAATTTGCCTTGAACGACACATTAGACCAGATGGACGTAATATATTACAAAACATTCCATCTAAAACCAGCAGTATACACATTCTTTTCAAGTGCACATGGAACGTTCTCCAGGATAGATCACATGTTTGGCCACAAAACAAACCTCAATAAATTTAAGAAGGTCGAAATAACATCAAGCATCTTTTCTGACCACAACAGTATGAAATTAGAAATCAATTACAAGAATAAAACTGGAAAAAACACAAATATGTGGAGGCTAAGCAACATGTTACTAAACAACCAATGGGTCAATAAAGAAATCAAAGAGAAAATAAAAAAATTTCTTGAGACAAATGAAAATGGAAACACAATGCTCCAATATCTATAGGATGCAGCAAAAGCAGTTCTATGAGAGAAGTTTATAGCAATACAGGTCTATCTCAGGAAACAAGAAAAATCTCAAATAAACAATCTAATAATACACCTAAAGAAACTAGAAAAAGAAGAACAAACAAAGCCCAAAATTAGTAGAAGGAAGAAAATATTAAAGATCAAAGTGGAAATATATGAAATAAGACTAAAAACACAATAGAAAAGATTAATGAAACTAAGAGCTGGTTCTTTGAAAAGGTAAACAAAACTGATAAACTTTTAGCCAGACTCATCAAGAAGAAAAGAGAGAGGTCCAAAATAAATAAAATCAGAAATGAAAGAAAAGTTACAACTGACACCCCAAAAATACAAGAATCATGAGATTACTGTGAACAATTATATGCCAACAAATCGGACAATTTATAAGAAATGGATAAATTCCTAGAAACATACAACCTTCCAAGACCAAATCAGGAAGAAATAGAAAATCTGAATAGACCGATTACTAGTAATATAATTTGAATCAGTAAACAAAAAACTCCCAACAAACAAAACTCCAGGACCCAGACAGCTTCACAGGGAAATTCTAGCAAACATTTAAAGAAGAGTTAATACCTATCCTTCTCAAATTATTCCAAAATATTGAAGAAGTAGGAACACTTCCAAACTCCTTCTATGAGGCAAGCAGTACCCTGAAACCAAAACCAGATAAAGACACTACAAGAAAAATAAAATTACAGGCTAATATTCCTTATGACCATAGATGCAAAAATCCTCAACAAAATATTAGCAAAGCAAATTCAACAATACATTAAATGAATCATACACCATGATCAAGTGGAATTTATCCCAGGGATGCAAAGATGGTTCAGTATCTGCAAACAATCAATGTGATACATCACATTAAAAAAAAATGAAGGATAAAAATCACAAAATCATTTCAATAGATGCAAAAAAGCATTCAAGAAATTCAACATCCATTTATGATAAAATCTCTCAACAAAGTAGGTACAGAGGGAACATACCTCAATATAACAAAGGCCATATATGACAAACCCACAGCTAACACCATAGTCAATAGTGAAAAGTTGAGAGTATTACTTCTAAGATCAGGAACAAGACAAAGATGACCATTCTCGCCACTTTTGTTCAACGTAGTATCAGAAGTTCTAGCCACAGCAATCAGACAAGAAGAAGAAATAAAGGCATGCAAATTGGAAAAGAAGAAGTAAAACTACCACTATTTGCAAATGACATGACACTATATATAGAAAACCCTAAAGAATCCACCAGATACTATATATAGAAAACCCTAAAGAGTTCACCAAAAAAAATATTAGAACTAATAAAATGAATTCAATAAAGTTGCAGGATACAAAATCAATATACAGAAATCTGTTGCATTTTTATACACTAATAACAAACTATCAGAAAGATAAATTAAGAAATCAATCCCATTTATAATTTATTCAAAAAGAATAAAATACCTAGGAATAAATTTAATCAAGGAGATGAAAGACTTGTACTCTGAAAACTATAAGACATGATGAAAGAAGTTGAAGATGACACAAATAAATGGAAAGATACACCTAGCTCATGGATTGGAAGAATCAATATTGTAACAATATCAAAGCAATCTACAGATTCAATGTAATCCCTATAGAAATATCAATGGCATTTTTCACATAACTAGAACAAATAATCTTAAAATTTGTATGGAACCACAAAAGACTCCAAATAGTGAAAGCAATCTTGAGAAAGAAGAACGAAGCTGGAGGTATCATGCTCCCTGATTTCAAACTATACTACAAAGCTATAGTAATCAAAACAGTATAGTATTGTCATAAAAAGAGACACATTCATCAATGGAACAGAATAGATAGCCCAATAATAAATCCATGCTTAGATGGTCAATTAATCCATGACAAAGTAGGCAAGAATATACTATAGGGAAAAGACGCTCTTCAATAAATGGTGTTGGGAAAACTGGGCAACTACATGCAAAACAATGAAACTAGACCACTTTCTTACACCATGTACAAAAATAAACTCAAAATAAATTAATGACAAATGTAAGACCTGAAACCACAAAACTCCTGGAAGAAACCCTAGGCAGTCAGCTCTGACATCAGTCTTAGCAATATTTTTTTGGATCTGTCTCCTCAGGCAAAGGCAATAAAAGCAAAAATAAACAAATGGGACTACATCAAACAAAAAAGCTTTCACACAGTGAAGGAAACCATCAACAAAATGAAAAGGCAACGTACTGAATGAAAGAAGATATTTGCAAATCATATATTCAATAAGGGGTTAATATCCAAAATAAATAAAGAACTTGTACAATTCAATACAAAAAAAAACAATCTGATTAAAAAATGGGCAGAGGACCTGAATAAACATTTTTCCAAAGAAGAAATACAATGGCCAACAGATACATGAAAAGATGCTCAACATCACTAGTCATCAGAGAAATGCAAATCAAAACCACAATGAGATATCCCTTTTCACCTGTTGGAATGGCTATTATCAAAAAGACAACAAATAACAAGTGTTGGTGAGGATGTGGAGTAAAGGGAACCCTCATACACTGTTGATGGGAATGTAAATTGGTGCAGCCATTGTGGAAAACAGTATGCAGCTTCCTCAAAAAATTAAAAATAGAACTACCATACAATCCAGCAATTCCACTTCTGGGTATCTGTCTAAAGAAAACAGAAACACTAATTCAAAAAGATATATACACCGCTATGTTCACTGCAGCATTATTTATAATAGCCAAGATATGGAAGCAACCTAAGTGTCCATCTATAGATAAATGTATAAAGATGTGGTATATATATATATGCACACACACACAGTGTAATATTAGCCATAAAAAAGAATGAAATCTTGCCAAAATGGATGGACCTAGAGGGTATTATTCTAAGTGAAATATGTCAGACAGAAAAAGACAAATATTGTATGAATTCACTTATATGTGGAATCTAAAAAACAAAACAAATACAAAACATAAATAAGCTCATAGAAACAAAGAACAAACTAGTGGTCACCAGAGGTGATGGGGGTGGGAGGATGGGCAAAGTAAGTGAAGAATATTAAGAGGTACATACTTCCAGTTATAAAATAAATAAGTCACAGGTAGGTAATGTACAGCATAGGGAATATAGTCAATAATGGTAATAACTTTGTATGGTCACAGATGGTTACTGGACTAGCTGTGGTGATCATTTTGTAATGTATACAAATGTTGAGTCACTATGCTGTACCCCTCAAACTAAGATAATATTGTATATCAACTATACTTCAATAAAAAAAAAATAGTTGGGAACTTTAATATATTGAATTTCAACCAGACAGAAGAACTGTAAAGAAACAGAGGACATGAGCAACACTATAAACTGACTAGACCTAACAGACATATACAGAAGTCTCCACCCAACAACAGCAGAATTCACATTCTTCTCAAGTGCACATGAAGCATTCTCCAGGATATATCATATGTCAGGCCTAAAAAACAAGTCTTAATGAATTATGAGGGGTTGAAAATATGCAAAGTGTCTTCTCTGAACACCATGGAATGAAACGAGAAATCAATAACAAAAGGAAAAATGGAAAAATCACAAATATGTGGAAGTTAACATATCTTTAAATAGTCATTGGGTCAACAGAAAATCACAATGGAAATTGAAAAATACTTTAAGATGAATGCAAAAAAATACAACATACTTAAACTTATGGGATGCAGCAAAAGCAATGCTCAGAGAGAATTTTATAGCTGTACATACCAACATTAAAAAAGAAGAAAGATGTCATGTCATAACTTATCTTTACACCTGTAGGAAACAGAAACAGAAGAGCAAAGTGAAAATAAATCTAGCAGAAGAAAGAAATAGTAATGATTACAATGGAAATTTTTTTAAAAAAGACAATAGAAAGACAATAAACAGAATCAATGAAACTAAAAGTTGAATCTTTGAAAAGTTCAACAAAATTGACAAACCTTTTTTTTTTTCTGTCTCTATGTGTTTGTTTATTGTTGTTATTATCTACTATTTAATGAAGGAAATCATACGGTATTTGACCTTCTCCCTCTGCCTTATTTCACTTTGCATTATACCCTCAATGTTCATCCATGTTGTCACAAATGGCTGGATTTCATCGTTTCTTATGGCTGAGTAGTATTCCATTGTGTATATATACCACATCTTCTTTATCCATTCATCCCTTGATGGGCACTTAGGTTGCTTCCAAGTCTTGGCTATTGTGAATAACGCTGCAACGAACATAGGGGTGCATGTACCTTTACAAATTGGTGTTTTCAAGTTCTTTGGATAAATACCCAGCAGTGGAATAGCTGGATCATATGGTAGTTCTATCCTTGATGTTTTGAGGAATCTCCATACTGTTTTCCATAGTGGCTGCCCCAGTTTGCACTCCCACCAGCAGTGTATGAGAGTTCCCTTCTCTCCACATCCTCTCCACACATGTTGTTTCCTGCCTTGTTAATTATAGCCATTCTGACGGGCGTGAGGTGATATCTCATTGTAGTTTTGATTTGCATTTCCCTGATAGTTAATGATTTTGAACATCTTTTCATGTGTCTGTTGGCCATCTGTATATCTTCTTTGGAGAAATGTCTGTTCAGGTCTTTTGCCCATTTTTTAATTGGGTTGGTAGTTTTTTTGTTGTTGAGGTGCATGAGTTCTTTATACATTTTGGAGATTAAGCTCTTATCAGATGTATGGTTTGCAAATATCTTCTCCCAATTGTTAGGTTGTCTTTTCGTTTTGTTGATGGTTTCCTTTGCTGTACAAAAGCTTTTTAGTTTGATGTAGCCCCATTTGTTTATTTTTTCTATTGTTTCTCTTGTCCAGTCAGACATGGTGCTTGAAAAGATGTTGCTAAGACCGATGTCGAAGAGCGTACTGCCTATGTTTTCTTCTAGAAGTTTCATAGTTTCAGGTCTTACATTCAAGTCTTTAATCCATTTGGAGTTAATTTTGTGTATGGTGTAAGGTAAGGGTCTACTTTCATTTTTTTGCATGTGGCTATCCAGTTTTCCCAACACCATTTGTTGAAGAGAATTTCTTTTCCCCATTGTATGTTCTTGGCTCCTTTGTCAAAGATTAGCTGTCCATAGATGTGTGGGTTTATTTCTGGGCTTTCGATTCTATTCCATTGATCTGTGTGTCTGTTTTTGTGCCAGTACCATGCTGTTTTGGTTACTCTAGCTTTGTAGTATATTTTGAAATCAGGGAGTGCAATACCTCCAGCTTTGTTCTTTTTTCTCAGGATTCCTTTAGCTATTCAGGGTCTTTTGTTGTTGCATATAAATTTTAGGATTCTTTGTTCTATTTCTGTGAAAAATGTTGTTGGAACTTTGATAGGGATTGCATTCAATCTATAGATGGCTTTACGAAGTATGGAAATCTTAACTATGTTAATTCTTCCAATCCAAGAGCACGGAATATCTTTCCATTTCTTTGTGTCTTCTTCAATTTCTTTCAGAAATGTTTTATACTTTTCGGTGTACAGATCTTTCACCTCTTTGGTTAAGTTTATTCCTAGGTATTTTATTCTTTTTGTTGCAATTGTAAATGGTATTGTATTCTTAATTTCTCTTTCTCCTACTTCGTTGTTAGTGTACAGAAATGCAACTGATTTTTGTATGTTGATTTTGTATCCTGCAACTTTACCATATTCGTTTATTACTTCTAAAAGTTTTTTGGTGGATTCTTTAGGGTTTTCTATATATAAAATCATGTCATCTGCAAATAGTGACAGTTTCACTTCTTCCTTTCCAATTTGGATCCCTTTTATTTCTTTCTCTTGCCTGATTGCTCTGGCTAGGACTTCCAGTGCTATGTTAAATAGGAGTGGTGACAGTGGGCATCCTTGTCTGGTTGCTGTTCTTAGAGGGGACAAACCTTTAGATAAACTGACTAAGGAGAAGAAAGAGGACTCACTAAAATTGGTAATGAAATTGGGAACATTACCACTGATCTTTTAGAAATAAAAAGGATTATAAGAGTAGACTATGAAAAATTGTATGCCAACAAATTTTGTCCTAGGTGAAATGGAAAAATTCATAGAAATACACAAGATACCAAACTGACTCAAGAAGAAATAGAAAATCTAAACAGGCCTATAACAATTAAAGAGATTGAATCATTAATCAAAAACCTCCCACAAAGAAAAGGTCAGGACCAGATGTCTTCATTGGTAAACTGTACTAAACATTTATAGAGGAATTAACATTAATCCTTCTCAAACTCTTCCAAAAAATAGAATAGAGGGAAATACTTTCCAACTCATTTTATGAGGCCAACATCGCCATGTTGATAAGGACAAGCAAAGATATTACAAGAAAAGAAAACATAGGAAAAACATCTGCAATGAATATAGATATAAAAATTATCAACAAAATATTAGCAAACCAAATCTAGCAGCATAGTAAAAGGATTATACACAATGACCAAGTGGGATTTATCCCAGAAAGGTTAGTTCAACAGTCAAAAATCAATCAGTATAATAAAGCATATTAGTGGAATGAAGGGGGAAAAAACACACGATAATCTCAATTGATGCAGAAAAAGCATTTGACAAAATCTAACACTTTTTCATGATTAAATAAGACACTAAGAGTAGAAAGGAACTTCCTCAACCTGATAAAAGGCATTTATGAAAAACTGAAAGCTAACATCATAACTTAAAGGTGAAAGAAACCACAATGAGATACCACCTCATACCCACTAGAATAGCTATTAAGAAACAAGTAAACAAACATAACCAGAAAATAACACGTATTGGTGAAGATGTGGAGAAACTGGACCTCTTGTATATTGTTGGTGGGTGTGTAAAATTATGCCCCTGTGGAAAACTGTATAGAGTTTCCTTAAAAAGTTAAACATAGAAGTACTATATGTTTCAGCAATTCCAGTTCTGGATATATACCCAAAGAAGGGAAAGCAGGGACTCAAGCAGATATTTGTACAATGTTCACAGCAGCATTATTTACCATAGTCAAAAGGTGGAAACAACCCGAATATCCACCAACTGATGAATGAACAAAATGTGATATATACATACAATGGAATATTATTCAGCGTTAGAAAGAATTGAAATTCTGATATATGCTACAATATGGATGAATCTTGAAGACATTATGCTAAGTGAAATAAGCCAGACAAAAAGGACAAATATTGTGTGGTTCCACTTACACCATGTACCTAGAATATTCAAATTCATCGACATAGAAAGTATAACAGTGGTTATCAGGGACTGAGGGGAAGGGCTATGGGGAGTTATTATTCAATGGGTATAAATTTCACTTTGGGTTGATGAAAAAGCTCTGGAGATGAATAGTAGTGATGGTGTGCGTGTACTAAATGCCACTGAACTGTATAGTTTTATGTTATGTATATTTTATCACAATGATAAAAAAGAAGTATTGCTGAAAGAAATTCAAACAGATGTAAACAAATGGAAAGACATCCTGTGTTCATAGATTGGGAGACTTAATATTTTTAAGATGGCAATACTTCCCAAAGCAATCTACAGATTCAATGCAATCCTTATCAAAATCGCTAAAGCTTTTTTGCAGAAATGGAAAATCTGATATTAAAATGCATATGTAATAGCAAGGGGCACTGCACAGCCAAAATAAACTTGTAAAAGAAGAGTGAAGTTTGAGGACTCATACATCTTGATTTCAAATCTTAGTACAAAGCTACAGGGGGCCTGGCCTGGTGGCGTAGCAGTTAAGTTTGCACGTTCCATTTCGGCGGCCCAGGGTTCACTGGTTCGAATCCCGGGTGCAGACCTACTCACTGCTTATCAAGCCATGCTGAGGCAGCATCCCACACAGAAGAGGTACAACTCTACAACTATGACACACAACTATGTACTAGGGCTTTGGGGAGAAAAAAGAAAAAACGAGGAAGACTGGCAACAGACATTAGCACAGGGCCAGTCTTCCTCAAAAAAAAAAAAGCTACAGTAATCATGACAGTGTGGTACTTGCATTAGGAGTGACACATAGACCAATGGAATAGAATTGAGAGTTCAAAAATGAATCCATGTATCTATGATCAATTGATTTTTGACAAAGGTGCCAAGACCATTCAATGGGGGAAGAATAGTCTCTTCAAAAATGGTGCTGTGAAAACTGGATAGCCACATGCAAAAGAATAAATTTGGACCCCTACATAAAATCATATGCAGAAAAATAACTCAAAATGAATCAAAGATCTTAAATGTAAGAGCTAAAACTATAAAACTCTTAGAAGAAAACATAGGGATAAATCTTCATTACCTTGGATTTTGTGATGGTTTCTTAGATATGACACCAAAAGTAGAGGTGACAATAGAAAAAAATAAATTGGACTTCATTAAAATTAAAATCTTTTGAGTTCCAGAGGACCCAATCAAGAGAGTGAAGAGACAATCCACATAATGGTAGAAAATATTTTCAAACCATGTACCTGATAAGGGACTTGTATCTATAACATATAAAGAACACTTACAACTAAAGACCAAAAGACAAACAACCCAGTTCATACACAAGCAAAGGATTTGAATAGACAGTTCTTCAGTGAATATATACAAATAGCTAACAAGCACATTAAAAGATGCTTAACATCATTAGCCATTAGGGAAATGTTAATCGAAACCACAATGAGATACCACTTCATACTCATGAGGATGGCTATAATTTAAAAAAAAACAAACAAGTTTTGACAATGATGTAGAGAAACTGAAACCCTCATATACTGCTGGTGTGAATGCGAAATGGTATAGCCACTGTAGAAAACTGTTTGGGAGATCCTAAAAAAGTTAAATACAGAATTACCATATTACTCAACAATTCCCACTCCTAGATACAAACTCAAAATAATTTAAAAGAGTTGTTCAAACAAAAACTTGTACATGAATGCTCATAGAAGCACTATTCACAATAGTTAAAAGGTGGAAGTAACCCAAATCCCTCAACTGATGAATGGATAAACGAATTGTGGTAAATACAATGGAATATTATTCAGCCATGTAAAGGAATGAAGTACTGATCCATATTAAAACATGGATGAACCTTGAAACATTATGCTAAGTGAAAGAAACCAGAAACAAAAGGCCACATGTTGTATGATTCCATTTATATGAAATATCTAGAATAGGCAAATTCACAGAGACAGAAAGCAGATTAATGATTGCCAAGGCATAGGGAACTAGGGAGAGGAAGAATGACTGCTTAAAGGTTATGATGTTTTCTTTTAGGGTGATGAAAAGCTTCTGGAACTAGATAGTGATGATAGTTTCACAACATTGTGAATGTCCTAAATGCTACTGAATTTTATACTTTAAAATGGTTAAAATGGTGAATTCTGTGTTATGTGAATTTTACCACAATATAAATATTTTATTGAGCACATCTATTATGTTCAAGGTACTGTGCTAGATACACTGCAGAGGAAAACATGCTGACTGAGACACAGTCCCTTTCCTAAAGGAATTTATGATCTTAAGGGAATGTAAGTTCAAAAACAGAATGTAAAAGAGGAACAAATAAAAACACGGGCTTGAGAGGAAGAAGATAGTATATCTAGCTTAAGAGTATTGGGAAAGGCTTCAAAAAGGAGGTGATAATATACATAACCTTTGAACCATGTGTTAGTCAGTATACAAGCATATATCAGATGTATGTAGGAGCCTGTCAATCAATATGTATAGACTGCCTGCTATGAATAAGGTACTGTGCTTAGTGCTGATAATACAGTAGTGAATACAAGAGACATTTCCCTGGGCTACACTCTATTATGGAAATATGATGATATTAATTAAACAATTACAAATATACGTATTTTGAAGGAAAATTATAGTGTGCTCTGTGAATACAGCAGGGGGATTTCACCTTCTCCTAATCGTTCAAGGGGAATGGTGGAAGCAAGCATTCTAGAGGGAACCACAAGACACTGATAGAGCATGGCAGATTCATGGAACTGAGAGAAATGAAGTATAGGTGAACACATAATTTATCTTGCAAATGTGAACAGTTTTTAGTCTGAAAGGGAGTTGCTATCAATAATTATGCCAGGACAACAGGAATAAATTGGAACTCTCCCTAGGGAAAACTTTGGATTAGAATCAACTCAAACACAGCCTAACATGGCAAAAGAGAGGGGGTTAGTACATGATGAAATCAAGGAGGTAGGCCAGATTAATCAGGGCTTTGCAGGAAATGGTATGTATTTTCAACGTATTCCCAAGCACAAAGAGAAGCATTTTAACAAAAGGGAACGGCATGACTGGATTTATGCTTTTAAGCAGCACTCTACTGGTAATATGAAAAAGAGATCGAAAAGTGGATAAAGTGGTGAAATAAGTAGGTCCAACAATGTGAATGTATTTAAGAGGTAGGATCAAATGGATTTTGACAAATAGGTCTGGGAAGGCAGTGTGTGGCATACTGTTGATGATAACAATGCTTGTGTTCTAATTTTGTGCTTAAGTTAGTAGGAAATTGAATTCACTGACAGTTTTCAAAAAGGGTAGTACTATGTTCAGATTTTGATAAACTAATTATTAGACATAAGTTACCTATAAATTTAAGTAAACCCTTATCAACATAATTTATTTTTAATCTGTATCAACTCTCATGGTGCATATTTTATAATCTTAGAACTCATCTCTCTTGGAAATATATTCTATTTGCCATATATTATACTTCTATGAGCCTCAAGGGTTAAATTCTAGTTTATGAATAATCAATTATTTGTGCATTTTATAGTTTTATAATATTAACATATTCTCCATCAATTTTATTAAATTTCTAAAGGATCCTTTTTTAAACTATACTTTTTACCTTGCTATAACAAAAAATTTCCTTTCAAAATCCTTTTTTTGTGATTTAAGCACCATGATGAACATTTTCCTACCATTATTCAAAACTCAAAAGATATCAAGGTCATAAAAACCCTCAAATTTATTTATTAAGTAGATAGACAATCTGAGCTATTTCATAGTTTCATAAAGTCCAGTACTGGCCAAATAATTTAACAGTATGGAGGAATATTTGGCCCCAGTCTTGTGAAAAATGTGGTGGTTCACTGATTTGATTCAGACAAGAAATCACTGCATGAAATACGATCATGCAAGTTACCAGAGTGGATGTGGGGAGGGAGGAGGGCGAAAGGGGTAACAGGGTATATGTGTATGGTGGTGGATGGTAATTAGACTTTCAGTGGGGAACATGATGGAGTCTACACAGAAATTGAAATATAATGATGTACACCTGAAATTTATATAATGTTATAAGCCAATGTTACCTCAATAAAAAATAAAATAAATTGTAAACAAAACGTTTCTAATTTTAACAATGCTTAAGCTTCAAAAACCATGGTTTTCTTTAGTTTTTTTGTAGCATGTAAATTTTTTCATTCCCATCTTTTAATTTTATTCTTTTCCTACAGCCTAGTCATTCCTTGTAAAACATATGTGCTTGTTATTTATTTTCTCAGAGAAGTCAACTTTTATAGAGGCATTTTCCTATGAGTGTCTTTATCCCCAATGGAGTTGTTGATTTATGTTTCTTTTCTGTGTGACAAGTGTTAATGATTTTAATGAAGCTATCTTTCCATACTGACTACTGTGTGTTTCCTAGCATTCAAAAATAGATAAGCCAAAATAACACTGTGAAAAATACCGTACAAAATCTAATATTTGGCTTGGAGGGAGGCCAAGCAGATGCGCTAACAAACACTTGCTAATACCCACAGCAGAAAATGACAGCTAAGCAATAACTTGAATTTCTGTTTGTATTTCTATTTCCAAAGATAACAGTTTTAAAGTTAAGATTTGTGGTTCTTGGTAAACAAAAGTATGTTTGAATTACCCCTTTTTGCATTTCATACCAGAGAGCCAGGTTGGGCAAAAGCTTTCACATAACACTCAGTTCTAAATAAGGCATAAGATATTATTTAAAGAGCCATTGGAAAGTAAAGCACATGCAGAGATAAAATTCACAAATTGTCTACTTGTTATTCCCCTCCTCAGGTATAAATTGCAACTTGATCATTAGTCTACACATGTAGTCACTCACTAACAAAATAAGTATTTAATATATTCAAGGTTCTATGCAAAGTGTTTGGTGGCTCTCTCAATTTCTATAATGCAAGGTTGTTGCTTTTCAGTAAGCTAATACACAGGCACATGTATACATACAAATAGACATGAGAAAGCGTACATTTAATATTTCTATGTTGAAAGTTCTATATTTATCATTTATAATCTACTTTTTTCCAGAAAGGATTATGGTGGCTGGAAATATTAAAATATACACTAAAGAACCATTGCAATCAGACTTAAAATTATGACAGCTCTAAAAACAAGCAAAGAAACAACTGAAAATAAGAGAGTGAATTACCCAGAACCTGGTGTAAATTAGTTACTATAGTTGAACAGTAAAATTTATTCTGAGCTTGCTGTAAGCCAAATCAAAAGGAAAACACATTCTGTCATATAATTTTCTAAGAAACAGAAGCATACAAGTTCATTGGGAGAGACAGGCTTTTTCTTGGCATAAAGGTAAATAGAAGCCTGTTTGCTGACTCATTAAATAATGAACATTTTGTTACTCAAAGGACAATTTCTTTGACTAATTTTATAAAAGACACAGAAAGATTTCACAAACCAATGTTTCTCTTAACACCTTTCTGTAAAACTTAAGGCATTTAATTAAATTGTAAATTCAGTAAAGGCATTAGTTTGGGTTACCACATCATAAAATTCAGGATAGTTGCTTTTGTAATTTATTTTTCATTTATTTATTTTTTCCCCCAGAGCCCCAGTAGATAGTTGTATGTCATAGTTGCACATCCTTCTAGTTGCTGTATGTGGGACGCGGCCTCAGCATGGCCGGAGAAGCGGTGCGTCAGTGCACGCCCGGGATCCGAACCCGGGCCGCCAGCAGCGGAGTGCGCGCACTTAACCACTAAGCCATGGGGCCGGCCCAGGATAGTTGCTTTTGGATGAGCTAAGATAATGCAGTGACAGAATTAACAAAATTCACAAAACCCAGTGAATGGAAAATTAGCATGTGCTCTAGACCAATGGTTCTCCAACACCAATCAGATCTATTTGGTGGAACTGTTACATCAGTATCACTTGGTGAACTTTTCAAACAATATAGATCCCTAGGTCACACCCCCAGAGATTCTGATGCAATATGCCTAGTGCAAAGCCTAGGAATCCTGTTTTTAAAAAATGGTCCTTAGGTGATTTTTATACACTACTATATACTGTCTCTCTCATATAACACTGGTTTCAATTGAATTTGTAAAGTACCGGATGATAATTCATGATTGAACTCTCTGATAAAGTACAGTTCAACAAATATTTATTGAGCACCCTCTATGTACTAGGCACTGGGATATCCAGGTGAACAAGACAGGCAGAATTTCAATTCCCATAGAATTTATATTCTGAAGTTAAGGGGGATTAGACACACAAGAAAACAAACAAGATAATTTCAACAATGACTAGTGTTACTAGGAAAACAGAACAAGGTGATGTAGGACAGAGAATGAATGGATGGATAGGAACTGACTAGTTGATGGAGAGAAGATAAGTACCTGAAGTACTAGTAGTATATGCTGTTGATTAAATAATAATAACCTAGTATTGGGTTTAATTTCTGTAGTGAAGATTGACTGATTTTATTCTTGTTTGGTATAAGAACAATCATAATATGTATAGAAATAGACTGCAGAAACACCTGTAGGTATTGTAAAAATTTGGGCGCAATAAAGAGCCTTGAATATACTTGATAATTTTAATACATACTTGGCTGAGACCCCAGAGTACTAAGTCATAAAAATGCTTTTGGCCTAAAAATTATAAAGGAAAGTCTTAAAAGAATCTCAGTATGTCTCCATATTCATGGATATGACATGGTAAGCTAACAACCTCAAGGAACTAAATGATTTGAGCAATTAGAAGGGGGTAATTTAATATATTGTCCATTTAAGTACTGAAGAATGTATTCTAAATGCAAGAATATAATTAAAATATGGTTAATGGAAGGTTTTCTTTGTGACAGCAGATAGCTAACATTAATCTTATTCTTAAAGTCGAGCCTAATTCACAATAAAAAAAAACCCTCATTATCAGCATGGAGATTAATGCTTAACTTCCTATTTGGAATAGCAGGTGTGCATATATCCAGTTCAATGAATACAATTTAAAATTTTAAAATTTATTAAAATAAGTCCTTAAAATAGAATTTTGATTTGTCAAAATAATAACATAAGCCATAATGATTCTAGAAGTATCATTTTATTGTATAAGCTTTTAAGAACTACTACTGCCCATGTATACTGAAAGTGTATCACTGGTCCATTAATAATTCTAATTTATGGAATCCAAGGCTAACAAGAGTTCAAATCGTGCTTTAAAAAAGTCAAATGCTGTTTTTAATCATTTTTCCATGTAAAATAAAATAGCAATGATGACCAAATTAATACTTGTTTTCCAAATACATATTATATTGAGATCCAATTTGTTAAGAAGAAAGCTGGCAATAAGCTTTTTCTTTTTCTTTTTTTTAATTTATTTTTTATTGTGGTAACATTGGTTTATAACATTATATAAATTTCAGGTGTACATCATTATATTTCGATTTCTGTGTAGATTACATCATGTGCACCATCCAAAGACTAGTTACAATACATCATCATACACATGTGTCTAGTCATTCCTTTTGCCCTCCTCCCTCTCCCCTTCCCCTCTGGTAACCACCAATCTAATCTCTGTCTCTATGTGTTTGTTGTTTTTATCTTCTATTTATGAGTGAGATCATATGATATTTGACTTTCTCCTTCTGACTTATTTCACTTAGCATAAAACCCTCAAGGTCCATCCACATTGTCACAAATGGCAAGATTTCATCCTTTTTTATGGCTGAGTAGTATTCCATTGTGTATCTATACCACACCTTCTTTTTTTTGTGTGAGGAAGATTAGCCCTGAGCTAACATCCGTTGCCAATCCTCCTTTTTTTGCTGAGGAAGATTGGCCCTGGGCTAACATCTGTGCCCATCTTCCTCTACTTTATATGGGACACCACCACAGCATGGCTTGACAAGCGGTGCGTCAGTCCACCCCTGGCATCCGAACCTGCGAACCCTGGGCCGCCAAAGCAGAGCATGCAAACTTAACCACTACGCCACCGGGCCGGCCCTATACCACATCTTCTTTATCCATTTGCCCCTTGATGGGCACCTGGGTTGCTTCCAAGTCTTGGCTATTGTGAACAACGCTGCAATGAACACAGGGGTGCACATATCTTTATGCATTCATATTTTCATGTTCTTTGGATAAATACCCAGCAGTGGAATAGCTGGATCATATGGTAGTTCTATTTTTAATTTTTTGAGGAATCTCCATACTGTTTTTCCATAGTGGCTGCACCAGTTTACACTCCCACCAGCAGTGTATGAGAGTTCCCTTTCCTCCACATCCTCTCCAACAGTTATTATTTCCTGTCTTGTAATTATAGGCATTCTGATGCGTGTGAGGTGCTTTTTCTAAACAGCTGTGTTGAATTATAATTCACATACCATAAAATTCACCTGTTTAGAGTGTTCAGTTCAGTGTGCACATTTAACCTCACCTCAGCCCTCTTTTGGAATGAGGCAAGATATAAATAAATAGATTCATAAATAAATTCAAATTTGTGACAAGTACAAAACTAAAATTGGATAATTAATGTGTGTGTGTGTGTGTGTGTGTGTGAGAGTGTGTGTATAATAGTTGGCGTCAGCCGGGGAGGTTGCCTGGTATGGGAGGAGAAAACATATTTAAAGTCAGAAGAACTGAGTGAGAATATCAAATCTGCCATTTATAATTAACTCAACTTAAAATAGGTAATAATCACAACCTACTTCACAGTGTTGGGGATCAAATGAAATAAATGTGTGTGCTTTTTAAATGCCATCTTCTTAATTAGGGCAGAACATTTTGAAATAGTGTTATAAACTTACACACTAGGGACTTTTAGCACTGAATAAGCTATAATATATTAGATTACAACATACTAGTAGGTGTATGCTAAAATGCTAAAATGTACAGGGTATGCTAAAACATTAAATATGTTCAGCATTCCTTTTTTCAGCTTTACTGAGATATAATTGACAAAACTGTAAGATAAAGTGCACACTGTGATGATTTGATATACGTATACATTGCAAAAGGACTCCCTCCATCTAGTTAATTAACTCATCCATCACCTCATATGTTAATTAATTAGCTAATTAATTTAAATTTTGGTGAGAACAATTAAGTTCTACTCTCTTAGCAAATTTCAATTATACAATACAGTGTTAACTACAGTCACCATGTTAAATTAGATCCTTAGACCATATTCATCTTATAGCTGAAAGTTTGTACCCTTTTACCAACCTCTCCCTATTTCCCCCAGCCTAGCCCCTGTCAATCACTTTTCTATTCTGTCTCAATTCTTATTTTAAAAACAGTATACTCAAAATCTCTAGCTATTTTCAGATAATGGAATCATGCCTTGCTTCATTTTACAACTACCTTCCTCAATCTAGGTTGTATCCTTATATTTTCTTCTTTCTTGCACCTTTTTTTCCCCAGCTATATTGAGATACAATTGACATATAACTCTGTGTAAGTTTAAGGTGTACAACATGATGATTTGATACACACATATATATTGCAAAATGATTACCACATAGGATTAGTTAACACCTCCATCACCTCACATAATTATCATTTAATTTTTGTGATGAGAACATTTAAGATCTATTCTCTTAGCAACTTTCAGGTATATAATACAGTATTGTTAACTATAGTCACCATGCTGTACATTAGATCCCTAGAACTTATTCATCTTATAACTGGAAATTGTACACTTTGACCAACATCTCCCCATTTCCCACCCCCCCAGACCATGGCAACCACCAATCTATCAATCTACTCTCTTTTTATATGTTTGGCTTTTTTTAGGTCCCACATTTAAGTGAGATCATACTGTATTTGTCTTTCTCTATCTGACTTATTTCACTTAGCATAATGCCCTCAAGGTCCATCCATGTTGTCCCAAATGACAGGTTTCCTTCTTTTTTATGGCTGAATAATATTCCATTGTATGTATGTATATCTACATATATACATTTAGACAGTGCATAAAACTATATACACAGTTATACATATATATATACAGATATACACATATATATACATATCACATTTTCTTTGTCCATTCATCCATTGATGGGCACTTAGGTTGTTTCCATGCCTTGGCTAATGTGAATAATGCTGCCACGAACATGGGAGTGCATATATCTCTTCTAGATACTGATATCATTTCCTTAGGATATATATACCAAAGTGAGATTGCTAGATCATATGGTAGTTGTATTTTTAATTTTTTGAGGATGCTCCAAACTGATTTCCATACCAATTGCACCATTTTGCATTCACGCCAACAGAAGGGTTCCCTTTTCTCAACATCCCTGCCAACACTTGATATCTCTCATATTTTTTATAATAGCCATTCTAACAGGTGTGAGGTGATATCGCATTGTGATTTTGATGTTCATTTCCTTTATGATTAGTGATATTGAACATCTTTTCATGTACCTGTTGGCCATTTGTATGTCTTCTTTGGAAAAATGTCTATTCAAGTCTGCTGCCCATTTTAAAATCAAATTATTATTATTTTAGTATTATTTTAGTATTGAGTTGTATGAGTTAGTTATATGTTTTAATATTAACCTCTTATCAGATAAATGGTTTACAATTATTTAATTATTTTCTCCCATTCTGTAGGTTGTTTACATTTTGTTGATTTTTTTTTTGCTGTTTCCTGTATCTTTTTTAATGTAAATAAAGGCTTTCTTTTAAACAAGTAAACACTACATTAACAGTAGTATTACATAAGATTTACATGGGTGTTGATCAAGAACCCAATTCATTTTATTTTGATTATGTGACTATAAAAAAATTCTGTTAGAAAAATCCTACAAAAATATGCATATTCATGTCTCTATAATTTGGTGTCAATATATTACAACTAAATAACTTTGGTGAGATACCTATGCACAATATCTGTATTTCAATACCAGCATAATGTTAAGTGTTTCTTAATACAGGTTTGTAATTTTTGACATGTTGTGGTAATTTCTAGAATTTGTTCTTCTTGATAAAGTTTCTTTTCTGTCTTTTGGATTGTATTTCCAATTATATCCCTGTCTCAGGTTTAAATTAAATTAAAATATTCTCTCATTTGCTAAAGTGGATTTCTGGAATGGTACTGTTTACAAGGTAACACATCTTAGTAATTGAAGCAGTGGATGGAATATGATAAATTTAAGAATCCATTTTGATACATCATTCCCTTATTTGGATTATAGTAAAATTAGCCTAACAACATATGGAAAATAGGAACAGAGGCCTGCAAATAAACATGATCCTTATTGAAACCAGGAGCACAGAAGCCAGGGCTATTTATGGCTCAACAGAGAACAATGATTGCTTTGAAAAAGAGGAAGTTATCATCTCCAAAAACAAATGTGGAAATTAGTGAGATGGATAAGGGTGGAATATTAGAGCCATGAGATGTTTTTCTAGTACTCCTCAAATTACACTTTGCCTACTGAAGGGGCCACTATGAGGAGTCCAGAAGCAAGACTGAAGCACTAGTGTCACTGGGCTCTAAAAGCAAATGCTGATCAGAAACACTTCCTTTAGGTAACTGGACTTGACCTTAACATAAACATTTCCTCAGTATAGAGAAACAGCTAGCTTTTTATGAAACTACTAGGACCTAATTATTGTCCAAAGAAATAAACATGTTGTGCGTGCGTGCGTGCACGCGCGCGCACACACACACAATGCATTAGTAGTTAACATACTGGGATTAAGGGTACAGTTTTTTTTAAAACTAAGGGTGTAGTTTTTTTTTAATACTAAGGGTACAGTTTTTGTAAGCACTTTTTTTTCTAATTTACTTTACAAAATACTAACATTATTTATGGCTTATTGGATATGCTACTATTATAACACGTACTACCTTCTATCTTGCAGTATAGTTATTGGTATACATATTTTATTATAACACGTACTACCTTCTATCTTGCAGTGTAGTTATTGGTATACATATTTTATGTTCTCTACTAGAATGTAAGCAACTGGAAAGCATTTACTTTATATATCATTCTCTCTGTCAAGGTACTTTGGATATATTATGCATTCTAAATATTTATTGAATGTATGAATGAAGTAGTTTTTGGCGAATTTTTACTTTGATGTGATTTTTGTTTTCCAGACATGAGAGGAATTTACAGTAATAAACTTTTTTGACTTTTATTTACTGTTTTGTATCAGTGTAAAAAACTTCCAGTCAGAATTATTTTAGCTTCTTTAACAGTAGGGAGAACATCTTGACATCCAAAATTGAATCTAAATAGAGCATCAAATCAAAACACTTCTGAAAAATGAGCAAGACTCAGCTAGTGGGAAGGTCCAAGACTTAAAGTATCTCAGCTAAGGCTGTCAATATGACAGAATTTTCATGGTTGTCTGTTCTAGAAAACATTCCCTTCATGTCTCACAAAGTGCTTCTAGAACAAGGGTTGACAAACTATGGCCCATCGGCCAAATCCAGCCAGCCATCTGTTTTGTATGGTTCATGAGCTAAAAATGCATTTTACATTTTTAAATGGTTAACAAAATCAAAAAGACACAAGAAAATCACATGAAATTTCAAATTCAATGTCCATAAATATGGTTTTATTGGAACACTGTCACACTAATCATTTACATGTTATCTCTGGCTGCTTTCGTGCTAAAGGCAGAGCTGAGTAGTTGCGACAGAGACTGGATGGCCTGCAAACCCCCAAATATTTACTCTGTTCCTTTACAGAAAAAGTTTACCTACCCCTGTTTTGAAATTTTCATTGCATTCATGTCCTACAATGTGCTCCTAGAACATACAACAAGGATTTACAAGTTTTTATTATCTTATATGCTTTATTTCATTAGTTTGATTTTACCACATTCCAAACAACACAAGGATGTATTAAAATGGATTCTTAAATTTCTCACATTCCATTCACTTCTTGGATGATGAGAAAATGTTACCTGCTAAACATTACCATTCCAGATACCCATTTTAGCAAATGTACGTGGGAGATCAGAATTGGCCACCCTGAAATGTCTCTTTACCTTGATTATTTTCTCTGATGGACATTTGACCTCCCCAAACTGCCTAAAGAATTTAACATAGAAGGCCTGTTTCAGGAAGGAGCCACTACCATATGATGGCTGTAGTATAATATAAAATAGATGCTGCAATAGGAAAGGCACCAAGCCCCTCTTATCAAAAATTCTGTCTCTCCCAGGCCATGTTCTCTAGGTGGCCCTGAAAGGAGTTGTCAGACAAACATTTGCATTTCTATCTTCTTGTGAATTGTCTTCTTCCCCTCTGAAATTCCAAACCACTATCCCCCTCAACACCTTCCTGCCTTTAGCTAAAAAATACTTAAGCAAGCAGTTTAGTCAGAATGAATTGCTCAGTTCTCTTTCTGAGTTTCTCCCATGTATACATGTTATTAAACTTTTTGTTTTATTTTCTCCTGCTAACCTGTCTTTTGAATTATTTGGCCAGCCATAAGAACCTTAAGGGAAAGGGTGGAGGGGGATTCTCCCTCTTCCCCAACATAGGAAAGATGTTTGCAATTGAATAGGTTATGAAGATATGTGAAAATCTCTTCAAATGAGAAATTAAATGAAGGAATTGGTAAAATAACAATGATTTATACCTATCATAAAATAATTAACTAAATGATTAAGCAACGCCTAAATAATTAGCAGGCAGTTTTTATCACCTGTAAGAAACTAAAGTATGCTTAACAATCTGCATTATCACATATGATGAATGAGATATGAGGAAAATTGTTCAAAAAATGTAAAATGATAATGGTAACATTTATTGAGCATTTATATGTGAGGCACTGTTCCAATGACTCTATATTTATTGTCTCAATTAATCTTCCACACAGCCATATAAGATAGGTGCATGTACTGTCCTCATTTTAAAAATGAGAGAAACTGAGGCACAAAAAGGTCAAATAACTCACTTGAGGTCATAACACAAATAAGTAGCAGCACTGGCCTTTGAATTCTGATACTCTGATCCAGACTGCACCCTATCATGCTTTTTTATATGGGTTGTGGTAGGAAAAATGCCCCAGGGCTCAAACACACTTTACTTGGGTTGGGTGTGGGGCCATAAATAGCTTTTTTTTTTTTGCAGAAAACAATGGGCATTTTAAGTTGGTTAGCATGACTTGAAGATAAATTCCATTGCTCATGTCAATTAATTTTTTTCTTCAGCATATTAGCCTTTTTGTCAGGATGCTTTTTCATTCCCATTAGTTTTAGAAAACAAATAATGCCTGATATTTTGAGCAAATTGAATACAAACTGAGGTAGACTATGAAAATAATGATTCTTCTAGGGAGAACAAACCATAAACTACAAAGTCACACTTTGTCTGCTTTCTATAACAATTACCAATTATTCTCTATGTTTGCAACCAGCAGCAGAGAACAGATCAAGAGAGAGGAGGACAACTGATTTGCATTTGGCACAGCAGCAAGAGAGTATTTGTTATGTACAAGCTCAGGTCTGACCTTTCAGTGATGTCTGCTTAAAATTCACAGATATTGATTCAAGAAACTAATATTGGCAAATTTCTATTGCTGCTTTTCGGTCACAGCTCACTCTGAAAATCAACTAGGTATATTTTTATAATGGCATATTATTTTAGGTGTTCTGTAGAGAAATGGAAAATCATAAAAAAAAATCATAAAAGCATGGTGTTTAGTATTGCTGAAGCTCAGAAAAAAAATCATTGAGTGTAAAAATCAGATGTATTAAACAAAACAATGATAAAGAAATTACCATGAATATGATGTTTTAGCAGAAGAGATCAATCTACTTTCCAGATAGGCAGAAGACATAAAAAGAACTGGAGACTCTGGGAAAAAATCAGAACATATTTTATATTTAAACAAAAATGGTGACAAAAAGTTTGAATTGAGAAAAAAATAGTTTTATGTCCTCCTCACTACCCTGTTAAATGCAGCAGATACTGGCTAATAGTGAGAAGCCCTCAGAAGTAGAAGATTCCATAGTGGTAGCAAAGATGAGTGATTAATATGGTTCTCAAAATGAAGGTATTTTCAAATAAATTAAATCAAATAAATTAAATAACAGGCCTGAATTCAATAAGTAAAGTGTGTTCTGATGTCACAATGTATATGTTGGGGAAGAGGGAGAATCCCCTTCCGCCCTTTCCCTTAAGGTTCTTATGGCTGACCAAATAATTAAAAGACAGGTTAGCAGGAGAAAATAAAGTTTAATAACATGTATACATGGGAGAAACCAGGGAGACCGAGTTTCTCAACAAATGGCAAAGGTTTTCACCTTAAATAGCATATTCAGGTAGACAAAGGAGGATGTTGAGGATGTGGGAGGAGACAGCTATGAGAGACTACCAGAAAAGCACAGTAAACAAGAGTATGCAGATTTAAGTCCTCTCCTTCTGTACTGAAAAGAGTTTCCAGAGATAAGATCATCTTCCCCTCTTCCCAGTACAGAGAGGGAGATACCTTTACAAATGGAGATTTCCCTTATAAATGTAAATGTTTGTCTGGCAACTCTTTTCAGGGACACCTAGAGAATGTGGCCTGAGAGAGACAGAATTTTTGATAAGAGGTGCTTGGTGCCTTTCCGATTGTAACATCTATTTTACATTATATTATAACCATCATATGGTAGTGGCTCCTTCCTGGAACAGGTCTTCTATGTTAAATTCTTTAGGCAGTTTGGGGGAGGTCAAATGTCTGTCAGAGAAAATAAGGTAAAGAGACATATTTCAGGGTGGCCAATTTTGATCTCCCACATATACCATTCTCACTACTATTAATAAACCATTTCATGTATTCTGTGCTTTAGAGCTTTCAGTGTACTTCACTAATGGTATTGTATGCATCAAAAAATAAGGAAAGCTTTAAAAATATTAGAGATGCAAATGGTTTAATCATTAAAAATACTTAGGAGTCTGTTAGTTTACAAATGCTTCTTAGATACACTTTCAGAATTAAGCAATTATCCTTCAACAAACAGGAGCAATTCTATTTACTTATAAATTAATATTTGTGAATTAGTGTAAAATTAAAAAAAGCAGACATACATGTTTAAATTCTAACTTTTACAAACACCTGTAAAATTATGTTTTTAAAGTATGTGATGATCAAGCTATTTAAAAATGACAATCAACACAGTCTTCTTTTAATATAACCGTAGGATGACTATTATTATATTTTATTCATTCAAAATGAAAACACAAAGAAACACTATGTATTAATTTTGCATAGTATATTCCCCACATGGGCCTTTTCCACACTTTTGGCAGATTGATGTTTTACCTAAATAATGACTAGAATTCTCATACACCTGTAAAAATCTATGCTATGCTGGAAGGATAAAAGGAAATAATTTTATGCAAGGGAAAATACCTATTATTTGAGCTTGACTGGAAACAATACCAGATGTTTCATGAATTTTCATGTTTTTGCCAGTATTTTCCTCTCATTTTAATAGCATAGAACTTTGAGTAGAACCAGCAATTTTTATCCATTTATTTTTGCAAGGCACTTTCAACATAAAAGTAAAAAATCTGTGATAATCAGGCCCTTTCTAGTGTATAGCTGTCCACAGAAGACTAAATTATATAGAGGGTGATAAAGGAGATTTTAAGAATTTTATGTCAATTCTGGTAATTCGCCTTGAAGAAGAAAAAATTGAAGGGTAACTTCAAAAGTTGCCTTAGAAGTTTTACGTAGATATATTTATCATCGGTTTTGTATTGCTGAGGGGAGAGTAAGAGAATAGGGCCTAAATTGTTTTAGTGTATTTGTCGGTTAGCTTTCAGAGAAACTGTTACTGGAATTATCTCCTCATTTCTTGAATAAAGTTGCAAAATTGATTACTTAAGAATAACTTCATGAATATGAACTCATTCAGTTCTTGATTATGCATACTACTAATGAGAAGAAGCCAAAAGAGTAGATGATTCCTCGTCTAGAGACCCTTTTTGCCTTCTTCTTGAACTTCTAACTGTATGGAAAAGCCCCCATGTAGTGATAGACAGTTTACAGAGCATAACATCTACTCCTGAACTGACTGACTGTTTTAGATATTTTCTGCAAACAATGGAATGAAAAAGATCATTTAACGATTTTTATGATACCAAGGTTTGTGAAATGTCCTAATTTATATCTTTGATGTGCCAGTTATCTGATATAAAATGTCACAATTATTTGAAATATTTAGTTCCAAGAGATTCTGTAATCAGCCTAATCTAAGCACTTTTTAACATCATCTATAATGATGATTGGACACTCATATAATTTTATCAGAAGGATAAAATTACGAATATGCTGCTGAGACAGTAGGGTGGTGAAAGTCCAGGAGTTAGGAAATTTGACTTATAGTCCTAGTTTTACCACTAGCTAAAGGTATTCATTCTGTTTTGGGCTTCACTTTCTGCACCTGTGCAGTTCTGTAGAAGTCCTTTCTAATTTAAATCCTAATATATCTGTAAATATGCAATTATTATAGACACGATTCAGTCAAAGTAAAAAGTATGAAAAAAAGCTCAGAGCAAAAATTTCCTTTTTCTTCAGATATACAGTAGTTATGAAAATAATTATAGAATATGTACTTGCTCTGATCATCTGTGGCAAGTTCTAGTGTATGTACAATACTTTGTATAAAAATAAAAATCATCTTGATCAGTTGTAAGATGTATGTTAATTGCTATCAAACTTTCTTCATCATTAAGCAAGCCAAGTTATTAAGATCAGCAAAATGCTTCTGAAAAGTAATTAACATATTAAACATTTTAGATTCATAATTTGTAAAGAAGGCTTAATTTTTATCTCATTTTCTAGCTTCCTTAAAAATGACAATAAACCATTTCTTCTTTTTATTGTTTTTCAGTTTGTGTTACACTTTTAGACTTACATACTTTTATGTTAGCCCATGCAGAGAGGAAAGAAAACATAGAAGGTGAAGAGAGCATCTCTGAAGTACCAAAAAGAAAGTAAGGAGAAAGTAACAGAAGAGCAGCCAATTAGTTATGGGAACTGAGAGGAGAAGGTAGGTCTGTGGGCATTGTGCCAGAATATAATCAGTATTTTCAATAAATATCTATAGTATATACAGCATTATATTAGTAATCATTGTCCATCATCAAGTAACCTTCAAAATAGCTCAACTGAGACTTGAGGGACCCTAGTGATGATACTGTCATTGGTTATTTTGTTTCCAGGTTTGAAAAATTGAAAATGTAAATTTTCTGCGTGGTTGAAATTTGTTTCTGTTTTTGGATTAACACCTCTATGTTTGCATTTCAAGATGTCTTGAGTTATTAACCGTACTTCCATCTTAACTATCCTGAGTAGCCTCTGTATTAAACACTAGGGGATCTGAACTGAGTTGCCGCCTTGTAATTGCTCTTAAAGCTTTTACTGGCGGGGAGTGGTTTTTCCATTCCAACTGGATTATGAACTCCTTAAGGGTAGGATCTATGTTTTTATTCCTTTTTCATCCTTTCACAGAACCTAATAAAGGTCATTACGTATGAGAGGGTGTAAGAACAAATTAATGCTGCTGACAATTTTTTTAAAGCATTTTCCGAGTCAATACTTGAGACCTTGTCAATGTAAATCACAGATTAAAGCATATCTACAATTCTTATATAAAGTATAATCCATTATTATACTGTATAATAGATTATACTTTATATTAAGCTTTGGTATTTTATTTATCATGTGTTTACCATTATCAATATATCAGGTAGTAGGGTCCTATAGGAATCCTGACAAATTGGGCTTGCAGGAGCTGACCAAATATTTTTTAAAGTTTCGTTCAGAAATTTGTTAAAAATTCAGATTCCTAAATCCCACCTCAAAACTAATAAATTAAATTCTCTGGTGGTGGATACTGAGTACATTTTTAACAAACTCCCTCAGATGATTCTTGCACACAGTGAAGTCCAAGATCCTATTTTGCACTATCAGGAAAGAGAATTGTCCCAGGAGTAGCTCATTTAACTAGTGTCTCTGAAAATGATCTGCCTCCCTCACTCTGTTACAGCCTTTGTAACTTTAGAGATTTAACAGGGGTGCTTTTCCTCCTATTCCTGCTGAGTTTCTAGCCTTGGCTTCACGTTCTTGTTTTTTTGTCACCTTTATCCCAGATTGAGACCTCCAGTTTTGTGGCCTTGGCCAGGTAAACTGACTATAACTCCTCATTGAAGCTCCCTTTATTTAATGATCTGGTTTTAATATTCTTAACCTTTTGAGTATACCCTGATTTTGGTTAATTCATTCATTATGACTCAACAAGAAGCTCTTGAGTTACTTTTAGTCATGAAAGGCTTTTACTGATCCATTTTGGAGGTGAAAATAATAGAGTGTCATCGCTAGCAATGGGAAAATTGAGTAGATTGTTAAGGTATAAGTCACATGTCTAAGGAGATGAGTATTATCACACTGGGCTGGCTCTTGTGATGATTCTTTGCTTATACTTGGTGAAATTTCTAATGTAGTATCCTGGTTGCCTAATTAACCTGGAAGAGGAAGTGCTTCAAGATTAGGGTATTGGGGCCAGCCCAGTGGTGCAGCAGTTAAGTGCGCACGCTCCGCTTTGGCGGCCTGGGGTTTGCCGGTTCAGATCCCCGCCACGCACCGACATACCGCTTGTCAAGCCATGCTGTGGTGGCGTCCCATATAAAGTAGAGGAAGATGGGCATGGATGTTAGCCCAGGGCCAATCTTCCTCAGCAAAAAAGAGGAGGATTGGCATCGATGTTAGCTCAGGGCTGATCTTCCCCCCCCCCCAAAAAAAAAGATTAGGGTATTTACATTGTATTGACCTAGAGGTTTTATAGATAGACTTTACTTCTCCAGAGAAAATGAACACCTTTATTGTATTCCCAAGCTATTTTGCCATTTTATACTTTTGACTTTATCTTTATTCAAAGAAAAAAGATTAGAAGAGTATGGTTTTATGTCTCTAGGTGTTTTATAAGGTTATCTGCTATATCTAGCCTTTTTTACATAATAATGCTGACTGTCATGACTGTTCTGAAAAATAACATTTTCTTTCTGAAGCACATGTAGTCTATATTGCAGTCTTCATGTATATAGACTTTAACAGTAAAAGCTCAAGATTAATGAAACTATCCTAAGGAAATACAGCAAGGTTTCTCTGATTGTTCTTATAACTAATTTTTCAGTCAAAAGAAGTACTTTTCTCTTCCAGTTAAGGTACTATATTCTTCAATACAATAGTAATTGTACTCAATATGAGTATACTAAAACTTGTCTGGTCCCTTTATATATGATTAATATATCATTTCATGGAATCCTGAAAAAACATAAATGACTTGCTAATGGATGATACAAACATCTTTCTTATTTATTATAGTAAAATTTGCAAATGTGATAATAGATAATAAGACTTTTAAAACATCTACTCCTCTCAATAAACTAAGTATAAAAGGAATTTACCTTAACATAATAAAGGCCATATATGAGAAGCCCACAGCTAAAATCGCACTCAACAGTAAGAAAGTAAATGTGAATGTTTTTTCTCTAAAATCAGGAAAAAGACAAGGATGCCCACTCTCATCACTTCATTCCAACATAATACAGAAAGTCCTAGCCAGAGCAATTAGGAATAAAAAGAAATAAAAGCCATCCAAATCAGAAAGAAACAAGAAAAATTATCTATGTCTGCAGATGACATGATCTTATATGTAGATACCTCTAAAGACTCCTCAAAAAAACTGGTAGAACTAATCAATATATTCAGTAAAGTTGCAGGATACAAAATAAACATACAAAAATAGTTGTGTTTTTATACACTAACAATGACCTATCTGAAAAGAAAATTAAGAAAATAATCTCATTTACAAAAGCATCAAAAAAGAATTAAACACTTAGGAGTAGACTTAACTAAGGGGGTAAAAGACTTGTACAGTGAAAATTACAAAACACTGATGACAGAAATTAAAGAAGACACAAATAAATGGAAAGACATCCCATGTTCATGGATTGGAAAAAATAATATTGTTAAAACGCCCATAATACCCAAAGCTATCTAGAGAGTCAGTGCAATCTCTATGAAAATTCCAATGGCATTTTTTCACAGAAATAGAAAAAACAATCCTAAAATTTGTATGGGACTACAAAAGACCCCAAATAGCCAAAGCAATCTTGAGAAAGAAGAACAAAGCTGGAGGCATCACACTTCCTGATTTCAAATATACTACAAAGCTACAGTAATTAAAACAGTATGGTACTGGCATAAACAGACATATAGACCAATAGAACAGAATTGAGAGCACAGAAAAAAAGCAAGCATATATGGTTAACTGATCTTTGACAGGGGTGTCAAGAATATACAATGGGGAAAGGACAGCCTCTTCAACAAACGGTGTTGGAAAAACTGGATATCTACATGAAAAAGAATGAAATGGAACCTTATCTTACACCATACACAAAAATGAACTCACAATGGATTAAAGATTTAAATGTAAGACCTGAAACTATAAAACTCCTAGCAGAAATCATAGGGGAAAAGCTTCATGATATTGGTCTTCGCAATGATTTCTTGGGTATAACACCAAAAGCACAAGCAACAAAAGCAAAAATAGACCATGGGAATACATTAAACTAAAAAGGTTTTGCACAGCAGAGGAAACAATCAAGAATGAAAAGGCAACCTATGGAATGGATGAAAATATTTGTAAACCATCTATCTGGTAAGTGGTTAATATCCAAGCTATATAAAGAACTCACACAACTCAATAGCAAAGAAACAAAAAACCTGATTAAAAAATGGGCAAAGGACTTGAATAGACATTTCTCCAAAGAAGACATACAAACGGCCAACAGGGATATGAAAAGGTGCTCAACATCACTAATTATCAGGGAAATATAAATCAAAACCACAATGAGATATCACCTCACACCTGTTAGAATGGCTATTATAAAAAAAAAACACACAAAAGATAACAACTGTTGGCAATGATGCGGAGAAATTGGAACCCTTGTACAACGTTGGTGGGAATGTAAAATGGTGTGGCTGCTATGGAAATCAGTTTGGAACTTCCCCAAAAAATTAAAAATAGAACTACTATATATGACCCAGCAATCTTATTTCTGGGTATACATCCACAAAAAAATTTAAATCAGTATCTTGAAGAGATATCTGCACTCCCAGGTTCATTGCAGCATTATTTACAATAGCCAAGACTTGGAAACAACTTAAGTGTCCATCAATGGATGAATGCATAAAGACAATGAGGTATGTACATACAATGGAATATTATTCAGCCTTAATAAGATAGAAATCATGCCATATGCAACAACATGGATGATTCTGAAGGACATCATGCTAAGTGAAATAAGCCAGTCATAGAAGGATAAACACTGCATGATTTCACTTATATGAGGTACATAAAATAATCAAATTCATAAAAACAGAGAGTAGAATGGTGGTTTCCAGGGGCTGGAGAGAGTGGGAAATAGGGAGTTACTATTCAACAGGTATAAAGTTTCAGTAATACAAGAGGAATAAGTTTTAGAGATCCGCAATACAACATTGTGCCTATAGTTAACACTACTCAATTGTGCAATTAAAATTTTGTTGAGAAATTGGTGCAGCCTCTATGGAAGACGGTATGGAGATTCCTCAAAGAATTAAAAATAGAGATGCCCTATGATCCAGCCATCCCACTACTGGGAATCTATCCAACGAACCTGAAATCAACAATCCAAAGAGGCTTATGCACCCCTATGTTCATTGCAGCATTATTCACCATAGCCAAGAAGTGGAAGCAACCTAAGTGTCCCTCGACTGACGATTGGATTAAGAAAATGTGGTATATATATATACAATGGAATACTACTCAGCCATAAAAAAAGACAAATTCGTCCCATTTGCAACAACATGGATGGGACTGGAGCGTATTATGTTAAGTGAAATAAGCCAGAAAGAGAAAGACAAATACTGTATGATCTCACTCATATGTGGAATATAAACCAACACATGGACAGAGAAAACTGGACTGTGGTTACCAGGGGCAGTGGGGCTGGGGGGTGGGCACAAGGGGTGAAGGGAGTCATATATATGGTGATGGACAAACAAAAATGTACAACCCAAAATTTCACAATGTTAGAAACCATTAAAACATCAATAAAAAAAAAATTTTGTTGAGAGAGTAGATCTCATGTTAAGTGTTCTTACCACAATAAAAAATAAAACAAAAGCTAAAAGATTTTTTAAAATTAAGTCACTTATTCAAATTTATTAGTGAACTGTCTAGTATCCTAGAATTCCATTCAGCTAAACCTTGATAAAAACTATCATACTTTTTTAGATCTAAACATCCCAAAATGGATATTCCACATGTCGAGTCCTGTATTTTCTAATTTTCTCACCAAATTTTTTTCTTTAAAGTATTGTGTCTATTAACATGCTTTCTTTGCTACCATTCATTACTTTGTTATTCCTGTGAAATGGTATTGTTTGAGAATCTCAGGAAAGCAAGTGGAACTTCTCCCTAAAATTATTCACAGACACAAAATATTTCAGCAAAGTCTTAGGGGTTAATAAGCCCTGACCTCTAAGAAAAAGTCCAGACAGTCCTTATCCTGTCTTTTAAGATCCTCCATAATCTATGCCTGACTTTCCTTTCTTGGTTAATTTTGTACCATTCTCCAGTGTATATCATTTACTTCAACCAAATTGAAATCTGCTGTTTGAGCACACCTTAAAGTTACATGTTTCAGTGCCTTTTTGAAGGCACTCTGTGTTTTTCCTCCTACCTAGAATTCATTCTTCCTCACATCTGTATCAAAATGCTATCTATTCCTTAAGATTCATCTCAAATCATATCTCCTCCATGAAGTATTTTATTTTTTTTTGTGAGGAAGATCAGCCCTGAGCTAACATCCATGCCAATCCTCCTCTTTTTTTTTTGCTGAGGAAGACGGGCCCTGAGCTAACATCTGTGCCCATCTTCCTCCACTTTATGTGGGATGCCGCCACAGCATGGCCTGACAAGTGGTGCATTGGTGCGCGCCCGGGATCCGAACCCAGGCCGCCAGCAGAGGAGTGCACACACTTAACCGCTAGGCCACGGGGCCGGCACCTCCATGAAGTATTCTAAGGTTGCTCCAGTCAGATGAATTATTTCTTGTCTTTGAATGCCAATAGGGCTCAATGACCAAGCAACTCAAACTGTTCTTCCAATATACTCCTTTTTTATGGCCATGAATCCTTTCACGTGAATGCACTTGATCTCCCCAACAATATTGTAAGCCTCTAGTGGGAATCGGCATATATTATTTATCTTTTCATTCTAGAGTGCCTAAGAAAACATAATGCATACAGTAGGGGTTCAATAAATACTTGTTGAATGGAGGAAACAATAAACAAATACCAATGTCTTAGTTAAGCAACTGGCTTGTTGAATGGTACAACAGGCCTCAGACTAAATTAAATAGTTGCGTTGCTGATAGTTTTATGTGACAGTGTGTTACACATGCAGTTGTTTATTAGTGTTGTTATAGCTACTATAATCAACATTAGCCAGAAAAGAACACCTAAATGCCACTGTGCTGACAGGAGTGTAGTTTTACAGGAAAAAGGTGGACAAAAGATTTAACAGATAGCTTCTATTGAGTGAGACAGCAGTGGAATGATCAAGAACCAATCACTTATGTTAAAGACCTGCTGAAAAAAAGTTGCAAGGTGTTTAATATGGCTATGGAAAAAGCAATAGCAATAGACAGGGTGTGAGGATGCCAAGAGGTCGCCATTCTGTACAGCAGCATTTTAAAGCATGCAAGGGATAAGGCATTTTGACTAATAGTAACAGGCTAAGAAAGGTTAACCAGGAGTAACAAAGGATTCACTTCTGATAGTTTCATTAAAAATGATCATTGATATTGCTCTCTTCAGTGCAAATGCTAGTGACACATATTATGTCTATATACTGATTTGAGAAATACAGATTTTACAGTGTTTTCAGAATAAAACCTTACGTAATGCTTTTTTGTGTAAGATTTCAGTAATACCTATACCATCCTAAAACGTCAGATAACTAAAAACTATTTGATTTCAATTTTCTCACTTTTAGTTACCTTTGCTTAGGTAGTTCTTTTTAAGTCTATTTACAAAATCTTATTTCTCAACCGTTAGGGCTACACATTTTCCATTCTCGTTAGTGAAATTATAATCTGAATAGAACAGAATCGCCATGAATAAAATATACTCAATGGCTATATATATATTTTGTGTGTGTGTGTGTGCGAGGAAGATTAGCCCTGAGCTAACATCTGATGCCAATCCTCCTCTTTTTGCTAAAGAAGATTGGCCCTGGGCTAACATCCATGACCATCTTCCTCTACTTTATATGGGATGCCGCCACAGCATGGCTTGACAAGTGGTGCATCGGTGCGCGCCTGGGATTCGACCCTGCAAACCCTGGGCCACTCAAGTGAAGCAGGCGCACTTAACCGCTACGCCACTAGGCTGGCCCCTCAATGGCTAAATTTTTTATTTTAGCATGGAAGGATAGAGACTTTTGTATAAGGAAGCTTGTTTTACATGTGCCACTGTTTATCTCCTGAGAGGTAAACCATAGACAGCAACGTCAAGAAATAGAAAAAAAAAGTGGCAGGCCAAGTTTTCGTTTGGAAGCAATAAATATATGCCACTTCATTAGTTTCCATGGTGTCCTCAATGATTAAATAAAAATGATTTTCTGTTATATTCAGCTATGACCCTATTAGTTGCTATGCACTTAAAAGCTGGTCCACACCAAATGATAGCCACAATCAGTATCACCAGGATAGGACTTAAAATTGCATGTACTTTTTAGATGCTGACTTCCCTAGGATTGCCTTTAGGATATTATCTTGTTGCCAATGTATAAGATTTTTGCATGGAAGAGGTAATAACCCACTGATTTTGATTTAGTATCCCTTTAATCAGTTGCCAAACAACAAAAATAAACAAAACAAACAAACCACAAGCACTCAAAAACTGAGTGGTCTTCTAGTGTTGATATATGAAGTCTATTTACTAGGACAGTCCTTGCTAAAATATTGTACTTTTTTACAGAAAAACTGTGATAGTATAATGATGGTATAGACAGTCCCCATAAACCCCACACCTAGTTTCTCCTATTTATTAATATCTTATATTAGTATGGCACATGTATTACAATTAATTAACCAATATTGATACATTATTATTAACTAAAGTCAATTCTTTATTCAGATTTCCTCAGTTTTTACCTAAAGTCCTTTTTCTGTTCCACATCAGATTTACTTGTCATGTCTTCTTAGGCTTCTCCTAGTTGTGACAGTTTCTCAGACTTTCCTTATTTTTTTTTTTTTTTTGGTGAGGAAGATTAGCCCTGAGCTAACATCTGTTGCAAATCCTCCTCTTTTTGCTGAGGAAGATTGGCCCTGAGCTAACATCTGTGCCCATCTTCCTCTATTTTATGTGGGACGTCTGCCACAGCATGGCTTGACAAGCAGTGTGTAGGTCCATGCCTGGGATCCAAACCTGTGAACCCCGGGCCACCAAAGCAGAACGTGCAAACTTAACCACTACGCCACCAGGCCGGCCCCAGACTTTCCTTATTTTTGATGACATTGACAGTTTGAGGATTACAGACTAGGCATTTTTTTAAATGTCCCCTTATTTGGATTTGTCTGATGTTGTTCTCATGATTAGATTAGGGGGTGATGGGTTTTGCAGAGGAAGTGCCATTTGCATCACATCCTACCAAGTGTACATACTGTCAACAAGACTGAGCACTTTTGATGTTAATCTTGATTACCTGGCTGAGGTAGTATTTGTCACTCTAAATGTACTCTCCCCCAGCCCCATGCTTCCATACTGTAGTTACTCTTTGGAAAGAGGTTACTATGTGCAGGCCACACTTAAGGCACAGAACTTGCTCCACCTCTTTGAGGGCAGAGTATGTACATAAATTATTTGGAATTCTTCTGCACAAGAGATTTGTTTTTTCTCTTTCATTTATTTATATATTCAATCATTTATTTACATCAATACGGACTTATGTTTATTTTTTTACTTTGGTTTATAATCCAATACTATTTTATTTTGCTGCTAAAATTGTTCCAGCTTTGGCCACTGGAAGCTTTTTCAGTTGGTTCCTGTGTCCCCTTGACATACCCCCATCATTCTTTTTTTGAGGACTTCCTTACGTTATCAGACTAAAAGATGTTCCAGGTTCATCTTACAAAATATTATATTTTGACTTAAGTTTCTTTATTAAGAATTCAGTATTCCTCACTCCTCCACCTTGATTTCAGTTTTTTATCTCCTTCAAATATAAGAATTTCACACTGGTATACATATATACATACACACACATATACACATATACATATATATGCATATGTGAATGTGCGTGTGTGCGTGTATAACATTGCCATTATCTTCACTTATAAAGTCATAGGAAAGACATCAACAAGATTAGCATTAAGGGGCAGGTACCTTACAAAAGTCAGAAATAAGACATGCAAGTTTAAGAAATAAACTTTAAAATACTAAGTGACTGAACGTTTAGGCAATGGGTCATAGGTCAATATAATTAATATGTTGCTCTTGAAGTCACATATTCAATAGTACCATACATTTTGAGTCCTTTATTTCTATTTCCAAATGTAGACATGAAATGATACTTGCCTTTCAAATATCAGAAATAACAACTATAGGTGCTTAATCATAATATTTAAAGAAACATGGCCCTAAGGTATCGCCAGATTCCTAGATGGAAAGAAGTCCCAAATTTTTCAAATATTAAATATATTTTAATTAATGTTAACTTAAATATATATCCAATACCACACTGCTAGAAGTGAGACATGAAGACCGTGGTACCTCACTCTCAGGAATGAAGCTGTGAGTAGCAAGGGTTTAAAATCAACCAATAGACGTTCCATCTCTAAAAAGGTTAATAATTGTTCCATTAAATTTAAATTATTTGTTAAAATACTCTAAATTAGTAAAGCAATTGAATAACTTATGTAATTTTCTATGGTATATTTTAAACCATAGGCAAAGGGATTTAACCTTAAACTTTCTATAAACAACAATAAAATTGTAGTTTGTTCCTTATGCCTTCCTTTGAAGTAACAGTTTCTACTGAAAAACGCAGTGTAAAATTAAGTAAAGCAGGCCTAGTTCTTAACTTTAGAAACCCACATTATTTTTGCCTTGTAAGAAGATAAAACAACAACAGATAGCCAACAAAATAATACCCAGAGAAATATCATTTGTAAATGTGAACACCATCTTCACATTCAAAGATTTTCCTTGGGAGAATGAGAAAATATATGTAAAGTATTTAGTGCCTGGCACATAGTAAGTGTCTACAAAGGGTGCTTATTAATTTTAATGCTGTATTATTATTGCTACCTTTCCAAAATCATCTCCTGCTACTCTCCCCATTGAGGACTCTACTCCAGCTGCACTGGCCTCCTTATGTTTGAACATATCAAGCACACTCCCATCTCATGGCTTTTGAAATTGCTTTTCTATCTTCCTGGGAAGCTTTCTCTGTGTGTGTATGAACATACACATAGCTTACTTCCTACTTTATGAGAAAGACTATTATAATAAGTTTCACCGTTTAAGATTTAGGATTTCCCTTATGCATAAATATTTCCCAAGCATATTCCATATCACAGATGGATTTGTGCTGAGGATGAAGATGCACAATATATTTGGCCCTATCTGAATAGTTTTATTAAGAAAGAAAATACACCATCATGTGTCTGTTTTCACAAAGGGCACAGGCCTCTATACATGAGACATGGTCTGCTGACTGAATAGCCAGATCCTCAGAGGAGAAAATGGCACTGTGGTTACAGGATGGCTGGAAAGTCACCTCTGTGGCCATGGGAATGCGTGTAATCTTAAAATCACTATATAGTAACGCGTAACTTAACAAGAGGGACATGTTCTGAGACATGCATCGTTAGGCGATTTTGTTGTTGTATGAACATCATAGAGTGCTTACACAAACCTAGATGGTATAGCCTACTACACACCTAGGCTATATGGTACCAATCTTATGGGACCACTGTCACATATGCGTTCCGTCATTGACTGAAATGTCGTTATGCGGTGCATGACTGTGATGAACAACAGGTTAGGGCATATTTTTGAGTTCACCAGTTAAGGATGTTTTGGACATTAATCAATGGACTGTGTGGGGACATGTGACATTGATTTGAATAGAAAAAGATGGATGGCGGTTAAGGGCTCTGTTAAGGCACAGCAGCAGTAACCTCTCACTTGCTTCGACCTCATGAGTCAGACATTCTCATGGCTTCCCCCTTCACTTCATTTAGATCTCTGCTCAAATGTTACCTCATCAGAAAGGGCTTCCCTATCTGAAGGAGTATCCCTTCTTCACTGTCTTCCCTCTAATTACTTTTTCTTCATACTACTTATAACCATTTAAGTATTATATTTTTGGTTTATTTTTATTGTCTCTCTCTCCCCATTAAAATGTATACTCCATGAGAACAGGTTCTCTGTTTTGATCCTGTTTTATCCTCGGCACCTAGAAGTATGCCTGACACACAATGGGTGCTCAATGTTTGTGGAATGAATTATTAATGAATTCTAAGTCTTGATTCATCCAATCTCCCCTTCTTCGGGATACCACAGTATACAGTGACAGCTGCTCTTTTTATTTTAGACAAACCTCACTTGAAAATTGGAAAGGACTCAAGTGGAGAGGGAATTTGGAATCTTGTCTAATAATGCAACACTGGCAAAGATATACAAAATTACATATTGTACAGTTGGTAGGTTATGCAAAAGACTAAAGCCCCAGCAGGTAGAATGAGGATATGATCCCCATTCCTGCAAAGTTTTAAGGAAAACTGAACAGCCCTGTGAACCTCCAACTTTGTACAGGGGCGTGTTGTTCTGGGTCCATACACAGGTAATCAGCATTTTACTCAATGTTCTCAAGCACAGTGAGGAGATAACTGCATTTGTCTTAACAAATGCAGTTTAACACTTTGACATACACCTGGGGACTAATGCAATCATTTCTTTCTGAGCAGTTACAAAATATTATATTTATATATATAATTTCATAACTAAATGTTCTATCTATAAGAAGCATGATCATAATGCACTGTTAAAATATTTGTTCTGATTTTGGGAATGCTAGGGATGAGATAAGGGAAGGACACTGAGCAAGGTAGTTACGGAGAAGCACAGATGCAGAGTTAGTAGATAACTAGGACAAAAAGAAAATGATAATTGAGCCCAGGTCTCTGATGACGGGCGTGCTGGTAGATGCATACTTACAGTGTGGGATCACGATACTGAGCTGTTCCTAAATGAAGTACATATTTATAATTCAACTATATAGAAATGTATTTGCTAGTAATTTAGTCCATTCTCTATTCATTCCCTGCAACATTTGTAGAAAGCAGGATGGCTTAAAGACCCTTACTTTGCCTTGAGTGTTAGAGACGATCTTGTACTAGTGTGATAATTCTCCACACTGACTGCCGTTTTGTTTGTCTGTTTTTTTTTAAGCACAAGAGTTCTATTGAGGGGATGGCAGACTGCTGCCAACTTCTCAGGATCCTTTCCTCCTGCTCCCCAATCTTGCTGAAGAAGAGAGGCATTAGAGAAGCAGGACATAAGACAGCTGTTTCTCAAACTCTCGTTAATCGAGACATAGCAATTCAGAATGGGTAATGATAGATTAATAAGCCATCATATTTCAATTAATAAGGTCCTCAATTTACCCCTTCTCTTCCACTTAAAATATCCTTGGCACATCTATAAAACCACTTCCTGTATTTATTTAAGAAAACATTAACTTTCCACTCTAACCATAGGATATTTAACAGAACATTTCCTTAGAATATGAAAACTATGAGGAATAAAATAAAAAGAGAAACATATTTTTTAAAAATATTACTTGGTGACACGTTATATTTGACGTTTTATCTGGCGTTTTCTTTTAGCAACTAATTTATTGTAAATATATTCTCATGCTGGAAAATCAATTCAGGGATCCTCAAATAATTTTGTCAGGAGGTCACAGCAGATAATTTAAATTTTTCTACAACAGAGTCAATAAGTTTAATATTAACAGCCAAATTCAGCAGTTTTTAAAATTGTTATTCATGATGAGGAGAGATAATTTGAAAACCTGCTGAATCTAAAAGTATGGATCATATATTACTTTGAAAATTCAATTAGTTGTACTAAATACAACCTGCAATGCCAACAATTATATAGCATTTTCTGGGGTAATCACGAAAATATTTAGGAAAATTCATACATACATACTTTATTTCTTAAGACCTCTGTATCACAAACAATCTAATATTATACTCAAAGTCATTTCACGAAGTCTTTTGCATGTTTACATTTCAACAAGATCGAGTTCCTATAAGGGCATCATTTTCACAGTTGATTTGTCTTTTGCCACAATGTTATGTTGCTTTTTCTATTGATATTATGTTTTGAATTTCTGAAAGCAAGGAACTGCCAGGGAGATATATTGGAAAAACTTATATCTAGAAGCAAATTTGCCAGTCCTTCTCTTCTATGCTTATGTAGAGACACAGTATAGCAAATATCCAGATTTCCAAATAAATTAGCATAGCTTTATGTTAAACTGTTATATATATAATTTAAAACATATAAAAATATTTCTTTTTCTACAGCTCTTTTAAGCTTTAATTACACTGCCAAGATCATCAATTGTGTCTACAACATGTTGGGGAAATAAAACTTGATAATGAAAAAGAAAACAAAAGTAGAGATCTACTAGGTTAAGTTAGACTGGACAATATTAGAGGAGGGAACATAATTTTCTTCCACTCAAACAATACTGGTGGACACAAAAATAAAGATAAGGTCAAATATTTTTGAACTATACTGAAACTATACTTTATTATCACCTCTTATTCCATTTTAATGTCCAGAAATAGCTGACATGTCCTATTTCCTACTTTAAGATGTCACTGCTGTAAGCAACATTACCTGCTTTATGCAAAATATTTTCATGACTGCAAACTAACTATGAAACTAATACGACTTGAAATAAATCTCAAATGCCAAAAAAAAAGCTGTTCCATATTCTCACATAGAGATAACATACTTATCAAGTGTCAATATAGCAACTATGTACTAAGGAACAGATAAGGATGTGCTGAGGAGTCAGAGCTTTTATTTTGTCAGAGTTGGCCTAACTCACAAAGTAAGAAAGAGTTCTATGTGATTCATCATACTTGCACAAAGAATCACAACTATTTGAACATCCAAGCAACAGAGGATATTTACAGAAAATTAGTAGTTGTAATAAACGTCTTTAAGAACTGGAACAGAATTCTTAATGGAATCAGAATGGACTAGGAGAAGTAAATTCACAATCCTAAAACATATTTCCCATTAATTATCAAAACCTATGTATTATTACTGTCTTCCTTTATAGACTTAGAGGAGGGGGTTTCTTGGAGACCCTGACTGGCTGCATACAAATTCTGAGCTTATTTTAGCACTTCTATTTAAACACTAAATGAGAGTTTTTTAGAGGATAAGTTAACCTAGATATGGCTCTCAGTTACGCGATCGAAAACTCCTACCTTGCTGTAGAATCCTCTGTATTGTCATCAGCCATCATCTCCAAATCTTGTGAGTGTTTCTCACAAGCTTCTTTGAACAAATTCTCCTCTGAAACTGCTTTAGGAGTATCTTCATTTGCTCGAAGATGTTCTATCAGGTTTAGTGGGTGCCAATTCTGAAGGGCTATTTGATGGGCAGGGGACGGTCCTGGCACTGGTACCAGTATGTTGTGGTGGACAGGACTGTTGCTTTTCTTCAGTCCGCTTCTGTCCCGAGAGTGGTTCTTCAACCTGCCCTGAACCGGGGTCCCTCTATGCTCATATCCTTCCTGCTGAAGGCAGTTTCCAGTGTTGGGCGAACCTTGAGAAGGATGACTAAACCACCTCCAGCGTAGCCTTAGGATCTGTTTCACATCAAACTCTTTCTTGCCAGACACTGACATCGTTGCAGAAGGAGACAAAAGCCTTCTCTCACAGAAAGGAAATGGAGCCTTTGTTATCTCTTGTTTCTCTGCCTCTTCTGTAGAACTAACAAAAGCACAAGTGCCGAGAGCAATCTTTCTTGCTTCCCCCCAACCCCCGCTGCCTGTGGTACACTGTGAATACTTCTAGCTTTCCAGCTGAAGCAGAAAGCTGCAGCTAACAGTGTAGGTGGGAACCCATACTGACAGGATGATGAGGTCAGACCTTAAACAAGTAAATCAGCTTAGCACAGGAAAGCAGCTACCACAACACACTCCAGCTGCTAGCTCTGCACACTCACAGCCCTCCCGCCTGGACTTTGAATATCTAACCCAGCTTCTTCCTTACCGAGTGAAGTAGCTGCAGCTTAAACCCAAGCAAGTGAGCAAAAGCAAAGCGTTTAAGTGTTCACTTCCTTCTAGATTCCCTCCACTCACCCACCCTCTGCCAGATTCGTTTTCCGGTAGCCCACTTCTAAAAATGTGCCACTTTGTCCTAGGAGAATTTGTAACAGGGGATTCATTACAATCTATTTTGGGGTTCTTATGGAAATCTTGAAGATGGTTCATTAAGGGAAAGCATCTTGTCATCAGTCCCTTTGTGCGTGTTTGTAGTTAATTTTACAAAACATCTGAAAATGTGAATGTCTTTACATAAATATTTGCTTGAAAACCTGAACAATTTCAGAAACATAAGAAAGTGTTGGTTACCCATGACTAAACACACACATCCCACTGGGGGATGTATTGACGGTATTTTAAATCTACACCTAAAGGAAGAGAGCAGTGTTTTTCTAAGTTGGTTAGGTTAGAAGAGATGTCTCCTCTCAGTGACAAAAGCTTGAAAAAAAATAGTCCATTCTGGCTCCATGCCTGTATAAACACCTCTTTATCATGATCTTTACTTTCACAGGAAGTGTTAAAGGTCTATTTTCTTTGTTCAAAAGTCCTTATGAGAGAATGCAAAAAGGCACATTTGAATTAACTCCAAATTGCCACATAATTCAGTAATAACGGTGCAGAAAGTACTTCAAGATCTGAATCAGAATCACTACTTTGTATAGAGGTAAACGTTTCTATAATAGTCATGTATCAGGAATGCATTCACCAATGCCATTTTGAAACTTAGTTTGTACTTTATCCAGCTTCCATGTCCTGCATACAGGTGATAATGAAGAAATTGTACCAGTGTATCCTTAGAAAGAATATTGATAAGGTTTTGGTTTTAGTTCTGGCTTTATGGTTAATGAGCTGTATGATCTTGGACAAGTCACTTTACTTCTTTGCATGGCAGTTTCTTCATACATAATATGGATAGGCTGAACAGATTTCTAAGTTTTTCCTTGTAGTGGAATTTAAAAACTTGGAAATAGAGAATGAAATGAATATATTTTTCTGAGTTTTGGTAGATATCTTACTTGCAGTTTTCTATAAATCTAATTATACCTTTCCCTTTCCACTCTTGTTTTTGTAGGTGTAATGGTAAATTTATGTGTCAACTTGCTGGGCTATGGGGTGCCCAGATATTTGGTCAAACATTATTTTGGGTGTTTCCATGAGCATGTTTTTGGATGAGTTTAACATTTAAATCGATAGACTGAGTAAAGTAGATTGTCCTTCCTAATGTGGATGGGCCTCATCCAATCAGCTGAAGGGCTGAATAAAAAGAAAGTTGACCCTTCCCTGAATAAAAGGAAATTCCTCCTGCCTGACTGCCTTCAATCTAGGACATCATTTTTTTCCTGACTTCAGACTCAAACTGAAATGTTGGCTGTTCGTGGGTCTCAAGCTTGCCAGACTTTGGACTGGAACTACACCATTGGCTCTCCTGGGTCTCCAACTTGCTGACTGCATTTCTTGGGACTTGTCAGCCTCTATAATCATGTGAGCCAATTCCTTATAATGAATCAATCTCTCTCTCTCTCTCTGTATATATATATACATATAAATATCTATATATCTGTATGTCTATATCTATATCTATATATCTTTCTCTGGAGAACACTGACTGATATAGTAGGGTTTCTTCTAGTACTAAGAAATTAATAAATACACGCTGATAAATATATAGTTGATTTTTTATACCAGTTACAAACAGGTTATTCCCATCTCCAACTTTCCAACCTATTTTTCAACAGGTTCCTTAAGCCTCAGTGTTAGCATCTATCATCATCTCTCTTGGGTGATTGTGTCGTCTATTGCCAGTACTTAGCACGTAAATAATTAAAGAGAACCTCAAATAGTTCTTCTGATAAGCCCTAGACATATCAATGAGTATTGGCAACTAAACATGAACTGCCTTTCTGTTTTCTGGGTAGGTAACATTCCAAGTAAACTCCTTGGAGTCAAGATCTGTGTTTTAGACCTTTGTATTCACCACTGTGCCTAAAACACAACATTGGACATAGAGTAAGCAAACTTAATACCAGGCAGAATGAATAAAATGTTACAATAGAGATGCAAATAATATGTGGTAGGTGCAAGAAGAAGTACTAAATTGGCCATTTAAGTAGCTCTAAATAATACCTTCTTGGATACCAGCAGTCTACAACCTTACTTTTCTAATACGTTCCCTGAGCTTGTTATGATTCGGATATAATTGTGTATTTCCCTGTGTACCTTTTACAGTAAGATGAAGAGTAACTAATACCTGTCAAAATCTAAACATTGATAGCAAAATACTCTGTATGATTCTACCGAGAATGTGCTTTTTAAAGTATGCATATTATGGCAATTTTCCTAGATCTTGGACAGAGAATTGTAGAATGACTAAGAAAATATACAGATCTAGAAAATAATTGAAGAGAATAATATTTTATGAAGCATTAGAGTTCCTTTTAAATTTCTGATTATAAAAGAAAGATTTAAGTATATTCAAACAGAAATAAAGAAAATGTCTTTGAGGATAAGAATGATATCTTATTCATCATTTCATTCCCATTGCCTTATTATCTACTTGGCACCCATTAACTATTTAATATACGTAGAATTAATGAAAGACAAATTTTAAATGAATTTATTATCATATGAATTTACTGTCTCAATAAGTGCTAGAATTTTAAAATAAAACTGCAAAATGGTTATGGTGTAAAACACCCTTCTAAATAATTAATGATTATACAGGTAGGAGAACAAGCCTGAAAACCAGTTGAAATCTCCTGGCAACTTAGCAGCAGCACGCTCTCTTGATGTTGTATTCTGAGCAAAATCCTGGCCAGCAAATTACATTAGTCAGCTTCTAGGACACTTCAGAAGTTAACATTATTCGAATGTACTTAAGAATACTTAGAGCCAGCCCAGATGGCCTAGTGGTTAAAGTTTAGCACTCACCACTTCGGTGACCCAGGTTCATTTCCCAGTCACAGAACCACACCACCTGTCTGTCAGTTGCCATGCTGTGGCTGAAGCTCACATAGAAGAACTAGAATAACTTACAACTAGGATGTACAACCATGCACTGGGGCTTTGGGGAGAAAAAAAAAAAAGAATGCTATGTTCTTCTCTGTTCGTATTAACAAACAAGAAAAACAAGTAAGGAAGGAGTTCATTAGAAAAGCATTAAAAAAAGCCACTTCTAAAAAACACTTAGTTTTATTTCTTTCCCATAGTTATATGATTACACAACTTAAAGAAAAATAACATAGCCATAGACTTCTGTGTATTAAAAGCTGCACATCAACAACCTATTATGGTCCTGAGGTGGAACTATTCACTTGGCCCAAGCCACATTGGGCAGCACTAAAATGGTGGAAAGAAAAGCAGTGTCTGATTTGGAAAGCTTGGATGCTAAATAGACAACTTTAAACCCATCCTGTCCTAAGTCACTGCACCCAAAATCACTACAAAATTTTGAAGAAGGTTAAAAAACATTAACATTGACTTATAGCCCCAGTCAGTTTCCTGAACCTTGCAAAAAGAGATCAAAGAACTGAATGACATTGTTGTAAAAAAACTCCTTCCATTTACATCCACTTTAGGTCAATAATTTTTTTCAGTGCTCACATCTGTAAAAACAAACAAATAAACAAAAATAAACTAAAAGATGCTGACTCCTCTCTCACCCTAGCCAAAAGTAATATTCATTTGCTGATAATAACTGAGTACAAAAACAGCCCCACGTCTCTAATAATGATGTATTCCCAATAAAATTTTAATAATTATTTAATATGTTTTACAAATATAAAATACACCTATGTTGTTTTGTTTAATTATTATACTAATTATAATGCTCCCTCAATGAAAAAGTTATACTTAGTGTCAAAGGAAATTTAAAAAATACAATTCAATTTATATATGTGTTTTTGTTGCAGGAATTATGATAAGGTAATCAATAAAATACTTTTAAGCAAAAATATATTATGTTAGGAAATAATTCTTTTATAAAAGTGGAATAAAAATATAAGTTCAAGGAGAAAGAACTATTTAAAATTTCTGCTTCTAAAGAAAAGTTTTTCCATGTGTTATTAAATGAATGATAGAGCTAACAAATCACCACAGTATTTAGACTCCATTGGATATATTTGAAAGAGTGATTTAAAAGATTTATTTTAAAATATCAGTATTTACATATATGCTGGAAATTGCTTCCTTTGCAACTGTTTAAATTCATGATGCAACATTTTAAATGTGCACTTTGTAATGTATCAGGCTGTACACTGTTTTTCAAACTTTTTTGTAGGGGTTATGTGGAGCAAAAATGTTTGAAAACAACTGCTGAAGGCTAACTCAATTTTGAAAGATCATCACTTGATTTTAATCCCCTTTTCATTCCATTTCATAGGTAAGTTATTTAGAGGTGTTCTACAGTAGCTTTCTACAAATCTTCCCCATTTATTCCCCTCTTAATTTCCCTTCAAATTTGACTGCTGTCCCTATGTCTATATTGAAACTGTTCACTTGAATGCACCTATTCTCAAACTGTAGTGAGCCAAGACTTTACACGTGTTACCTATTAAAACTGCAGAATCTGATTCACTAGTTTTCAGGTAGAGTCCAGAAATCCGCCTTTCAACAATCACTCTAGGTGATTCACTTTGTAGGTGGCCCACAGACCACAATTTAAGAACAGTATTTTAAATAATCAACGGAACTGGGAGACAAGGACGATTATCCTCACTAAATAATGTTCAAAGGACCAATGAGAGGTAAAAATAAACTTGTGCTTTGATCACAATCCATGTATCACCTTTGTTCAACATATCAACTCAAATACTTTAAACATTTTTGTATTCATTTGGAGCCTGAGTTTACTGTCTGAAGATATATATCAAGCTATGTACAAATATTTTCTCTTTTTAATATTATGTATTGGAAGCTAAAACCACCCACTGCTGAGTTAACAAAACAGTAATTAGGTTAAGTCTTCTATAAATAACAGTATATACACATCTATAGGAATCTACACATGACAATTTTCCAGGCACATAATTAGGATTGACTGGGACCCAGATAAGTAATAGGGGAAAGGGGATATATTATGTGTTTTTCCTCTATTCCCTACAGTGGGTAGCAGAGTGCTGAACAGAGAAATAAGTGGGTTCTGCCACTTGGTAGTACTATGACCGTGAGCAAATTGCTCAGCTCTTATTCATTCATTCGTTCAACAAACAAATGATGGAGAAACAAGAAGTTGAGAAGCAGGTCTCAAGGAACATTCAAGTTGGAGGAGGCTGACAGCCAAAGTCTAGGGATGAAGCTGGGCTGGGATCAGGAGAGGGCAGCCAGAGCACGTGGGAGATACTGCATAGGCATATAGCCACTGAGGACTCCACCAGACGTTGAATTAATGCCTGATTAAACCCTGTGGAAGGGCACCCTCGCTCTGGGAAGACTTGTATTATCTGCATCTTGTATTGTTAAGTGTGCCATCTGCTATCTCAGTCCCTGTTTCCTTTTTATGCCATTCATAAAAAGGTGGCAAAAAAGATGATGAATGATATGTTCCTAGTTGAATACAACTATTTCTTCTCATTTCTTATTTCCTTAACAGGTTTTTTTTTTCATTTATGGATTCATTCATTCATTCATCCAACAAAGACTTATTGAGTGCCTACTATGTACCAGCCTTTGAAGATACAAATATGATTACACTGTTCTTGCTCACAAGAGCTTACCTTTTGCATTACTGACCATCCTATCATTTTGAAACCTTCTCCTCCTTATCTTTCATAATATACTGTCTCTCTCTACTCTCTGAGTGTGCCTTGGTTTTTATCACTCTCTCCTCTTCACCTGACATCTACCCATGAATGGGTCCCAGGTTTCGGGCTTGTCCCACTGCTTTTACTCATTTACATTAACTGTCTTATAAAGTTTATTCACCTCAATTGTATGAGCTGTGATCTCTGTGTCAGTGATTCCTAAATTTTTCTTTTAAGCCACACTATCATCTATACTTTGGTCCCAGTTCTCTAGCTGCCCATAAGATATTACTATATAAAGAAGTGTTTATTTCATGACTATGAGCTCTCAGAAACCTGTATGCTGAGGTAACAGCGTATAAGAGAAAAAGAACATCAGTTATTCCATAAGGTGATTACCTTGAGCTAAAATTTTACTGACTTTGGATTAAATAGAAGTGGTTTTAGTGTTTTGAGGCACAAGATTTTACCCTAAAAAAGAATTTTCAAAAATTATCTCGGGGGGCCAGCCCGGTGGAGCAAGCGGTTAAGTGCGTGCGCTGCGCTTCAATGGCCCAGGGTTCACAGGTTCGGATCCCGGGTGCGCACCAAAGCACCGCTTGTCAAGCCATGCTGTGGCGGCGTTCCCATATAAAGTGGAGGAAGACGGGCATGGTTGTTAGCTCAGGGCCCATCTTAGTTAAAAAAACTAATTGTACACATTATATTTACTCATAAGTAATAAAAACTAGAATCATTTTTACTATTTTAAAGTGAAGCCTGTTTCTTCATTTCAGAATGGAAACTTGAAGAGAAATAGCACTTACAATGGCAGAACAGTGTTTTTTTTTTTCATGAGTGTGTGCATGTGTGTGTATGTGTACATGCAGTGTGCTATTTTCAATAGAATTTTTTATTTTGGAGGCTGTTTTTGGCCTTTTTAAAAGCCTGCTTTCAAATGCCAGATACTTCATATATAATGAAGAGACAACATATGATACAACTGAAGCAGGCAAAGGCTGAATTTGAATTATCTATAATAGTTTGTATTAGTATGTCCACAGTTACAGATGAAAAGTCAAAATCTAAATTCCGCAAGGATTTTATATAATTAAAATTATATAAATAATAAATCTAATTTAATATTTATTAAATATTAACTTATTTATTAATTTATTAAATATAATGATAAAATAGTTATAAAAATTATATAAATACAATTTTATTTCCTAAACATTTTGTAAAATGAGAAAAGAGCTGCAGAGAGATACCTGAAAGAAAATATAGAAATTTCAACAAATATAGAAATTTCAATAACAAAAACCCCCAAGTTTCTGGGTACAGAACAGTATAGTATTTCATAAATACAAATCCTGCAATGCAGACTTCATGTGGTATGTATATGTGTTTGTAAAAACACAGAGAAACAGACATACACATAACACATGCCCAATCATGTCCCATAATAAAAAAAACTTTAAGCAGTAAATTCTATGTCAAGTAGTCAATAAGATAAATTTTTCTTCTCCCATCACTACACAAGTACACAGATAAACACACCAGATCCTGGCAAAGGAACACATATGGCCTTCTTTATATGCTGATTTATTTAGATGCTGATAAGCACGCAGATATGCACACACAAGCACACACACTGATTTCAAGTAGTTAGAAATTTAAGAAAGTAAAGAACTTCAATCTCTACTAAAGTGTAACTCAACTGTATGAACATATAAGTCAGACCTACAAAATCACAGTTATCTGTTTAGCAACATATTTTGGCTTTAAGAAATTCATTCAAAACAACAGTTATACACATATACACGTGTATTATGTACATTCCCATAGTCACTATATAGAGAAGAAATTTACATTAATATACGCCACTTCATCTTGGTAACCTGTCTTTCACAAGTAATTACTCAATATATATGTTGATTATAATGCCCTGGTTTAGCTTTGACAGTTGAATTATATAAAAGTTAGCTATAAATGGCTTCAGAAAATTACTGAGTATAAATTTTGAGTATAAATATATTCACTATCTCTATAGATATTTGCATTCAATGGATTATGAGAAGTAAGTACATATATCTAGGGTTGCACAGATAATTCAATTCAGGAAATATTTATCAACTACCTACTATGAACAAAGCATTGCTAAGTAATGGGAGATATTTATAGTCAAGTCTGAAAATCTGAATTTTAGGAAGATACATATAGCAATAGTGTGAAGGATGGATTACAGAGAAAAGAGAGGAAAACTAAAAATCAGGAGGCTGCTGTAATAGCATAGATAAGAGATGATAGGGGCCTGAATCAGAGTGGTGGAAATGGGAAGTTGGGGAAAATCATGAAAGAAATCACTGAGTAGCATCAACAGCATCTGATGACTGATTACATGTGGATGTTGATATGAAGACATGAATTACAAATAATGATTTGATTTCTGCCCTTGATAACTGAAAGGCTGATGATGAAATAGGAAATACTAAATTAAGTAGAAACAGCTTCTCAGGTGGTGTGAAAGATGTGCAAGATGATGAGTTTAGTTTGGGATAAGTTGAGTTCGACATCCCAGTGAAATACTGGCATAGATATGTTCAAGTGGTATTTGGAAATTTGGATCTGGAGCTCAATACAGAGATCAATGGTAGAGACAGATTTGGGAATTTTCAAGATAAGAGTTGATAAGTAAAAGCTTATGAGTGGATCACTTCACACAAAGATGTTTGTGAAGGAGAGGGGAGAGGAAAAGGGAGGGACAGAAAGAAAGAGTTTAGGAAATGCTTTTAGTGAGAGCCCAGGGTTCTCAACATTTTAAAGGAATATAGAATTAGAAAGAAAGCAAATTAAAATTGTTATACAAAATCTATATGAAGTACGTATAATAAGAAACAAAGTAATTTCAATACAGTTTAAAATTATACTGTTATATAGAATAGAAGACTGAGCTCATGGTTACAAGGTCAGACGTTTTAAGGATAATTCTGTTTGGTACTTGCTTAGATATTACATTGTTTCACCTAAACAGCAACAGGTAGAACACATTTCATGAGTCATTTTTATGACTACATATTAGAATACTGAGGTTCAGGTTGAAGACATTCACAAGATACATATTATGTAAACCACATTTCTAGCTGTCTTGGAGATATGAATTGTGAGGACAGATGAAACTGCGTATACAAACGTAAAACATGACCTGAAGCTTTTCACAGGTAATTGGAAATCTCAATTAATATCAAAGCTGAGCAAACATGTATATATTGAAGTTAATAATAATTTAAGAGCTCCATTGAACAGTTTCATTTATTTCAAATCTGATTAGTGCCTACTTGGTCATGCAGAAATGATGAGTTCCATGAAAGGCTTATAGCTAGCTCATAGTTGAGATGCTTTGAGTGAAATTCCATTTGAAAAGAGCATCCTAGGTTTATCAGGGCATGTGGCTTCAAGGACATTTCTAGAATAAAGACATAAAATGGAAGTAGCATAGTCATCTAGAGAGAAATCTTTGAACTGAGCCTATTCTCAGTTCCCTTACTTACTTGTGTGAGCAAAATCATAAAAACTGTATTGTGCCTCAGCTTTTCCTTTTGTAAAAGAAAGTAAAGAACAATATGCCCTTTCCTTAGCTTGAGCGACATTGTGAAGGTAAGAAAAGCAATTTAATCTATACGGTATTGACAGCCATCTAGAAATAAGCAATGTAAAAATACAATTTCTCATTATAAAACCATTCTTTCAGAGGATTTTATTGTTAGAAAAATTTATTTGGGCATATTCCTAAGTCTCATAGAATATAATGAAAAAATAAAAAAAATTGATAGCCCTCAATACTGAGTAAATTGCTAGCTAATGGGATGGGCAGAACATATTGGGATGCTCGGAAGGGTGGTTAAGAGTTGTAAGAGTTAAAAGGAATTACACTTCTCTCATAAAGAAGATGAATAAAATATGCTTCTTAGAGTTGGAAGTTCACCTAAATAATGCCAGCTATCTCTTCTAAGTAAGCTCATAAGCATGGCTGTCAGTTTAGAATGATCAAAGCAAAGTAACAAGGAAATGTGAAAAAGTGCGCTATTTGGGCTAAGCAGAAAAATAATGCTAATAACTTCTTTCAGGACGAAATATAAGAAAGCTACCTTTTTATTCTTGATTTTTATTTATGTATTTATTTATGTATTTATTTATTTATTTATTTATTTTTTGTGAGGAAGATCAGCCCTGAGCTAACATCCATGCCAATCCTCCTCTTTTTGCTGAGGAAGACCGGCCCTGAGCTAACATCTATTGCCAATCCTCCTCCTTTTTTTTCCCTTTTTCTCCCCAAGGCCCCAGTAGAGAGTTGTATGTCATAGTTGCACATCCTTCTAGTTGCTGTATGTGGGACACTGCCTCAGCATGGCCGGACAAGCGGTGCGTTGGTGCACACCAGGGATCCGAACCCGGGCCGCCAGTAGTGGAGCGTGTGCACCCAACAGCCACGCCATGGGGCCGGCCCCTATTCTTGATTTTTAAAACTGCAATAAGTTTACATTAGAGGAAAAATCTATGTTTTTCCAAAACATTTTACTGAATTTTGTTTTAATAAGTAAACTTTGCTCTCATAAAACCCCTGTCTGTCTCTCTTTGCACACGCGTGCACACTCACACGCAGAGTTTCCTGTATAGGAAATTGGTACTATTTGCAACTACTTCGCAACAACATTAAATTTAGCCAAAAAAATTTGAAAAGGGGGCAATGTATGTAAACAAACAATCCAGAAGAGAAGAGAAAAACTGAATCCCCAATAAAAATGTGAAGAAAAGCTCAGAATCATGAGTGATAAAAAATGCAAATGAAAACTAAAAATGAAATAATATTTCATATCCATCAAATTGACACAAATTAAAAAGCCTTAAAATACCAAGAATTGACTAGGATGTGAAGTTAACAGGTACTTAAATTTAAATGATTAGTAAAGTCATTTTGCCAACATTTAATAAAGTTGAAGATGAATATACCCAATAACCAGGGTTCCACTCTCAAATATGTGACCAAGAGAAACTCTCACACTTATATATGAGGAGACATACACAAAAGTGTTCATAGTGGGATTGTTTGTTGTAGAAGGAAACTGGAACAAAAAACAAATGCCTATCAATACGGTAGCAGAAAAAAAGATGTTTTGAAATAGGTATAGAATAAAATACTACTCAAAAAGGAAAATAAACAAACTAAAGATAAATCAATCATTATGGACATAAATTTAAAAAACCCATAATACCAAGTAGAATAACTGGCTTATTCACAATAAAGTGTGTACAAAAATAATACATTGGGAGGAATTTTCCTTCTGTGGTACAGAAGGATATTTGAGAGTATGGGAGAGAGAACAAGGCTGCACAGTGAGATATGAAAGTAAAATGTTAACATTTACTGCAGAGCTACATTAAGCAGGACCAATTACTATATATGTGTGATATATATAGATATATATGATATATATGTTTAATGAAATTCTTATCAACTCCAGCAAAGATTTTTTTGTAGACATAGACATATTTCTTCTAAAATTTATAAGGAAAGGCACAGTCCCTATAATAGCTATTATGGACTGAATGTTTGTGTCCCCCAAAAGTCATATGTTGAAGCTCCAACCCCCAATGTGATGGTATTAGAAGGTGGGACCTTTGAGAAGTAATTAGACTAGATGAGGTTGTGAGAGTGGGTTCTGCATGATGGAATTAGTGCCCTTATAAGAAGAGAAAGAGAAATCAGTGTGTTCTCTTTCTCCACCATATGAGGATACAGTGAGAAGGAGGTTGTCTGTGTGCCAGGAAGAGGACTGTGACCAGAACCCAACCATGCTGGCAACCTGATCTTGGACTTCCCAGCCTCCTGAACTGTGAGAAATAAAACACCTGCCCATACTGTGGTATTTTGCTATACCAGCCCACACAGACTAAGACAATAGCTAAAATAGTCTTGAAAAAGAATCACACTACTCAAAATACCCAATAGTAAGACCTTCTATATAGCTACAGTAATCAAGATTATGTGGGTATTGGCAGAGAACTACACATAGATCAGTAGAACAAAATAGAGAACCCAGAAGTAGACACACAAAACACGCCCAATTGATATTTGACAGAGTTGGAAAAATAACTAAATGAGGAAATAATAATTCTTTCAACAAATAGTGCCAGAAAAACTGGACATCCATAGTAAAAAAAAGAACCTTGACATAAATCTCAGACTTTATATACAAAGTAACTAAAAATGAAATATGGACTTAAATATAAAATGTAGAACTAAAAAATATTTAGAAAAAATTAGGAGAAAATCTTTAGGATCTAGTGCTTGACAAAGTTCATAGACTTGACACCAAAAGCATGATCCATAAAAGGAAAATATAATGAACTGGACTTTGTCAAAGTTATAAACTTTTGCTCTGTAAAAGAGTCTCTTAAGAGAATGAGAAGACTAGCTACAGAGAAAATATTTGAAACCACATATCTGACAAAGGATTATAACCTAGAATATATAGAGAATTCAACAATATGAAGAACAAACAATCCAAATTAAAAAATGGAGAAAGACAAGAACAGACATTTCACCAAAATGGATATAAAGATGTGAAGTAAGTAGATGAAAAAGGTGTTCAGCGTCATTAACCACCGGGAAAATGCAAATTTAAATCAAAATGAGATGATATGACTACACACCTATCAAAATGGCTAAAATAAGAAACAGTGACAACACCAAGTGTTGGTGAGGATGTGGAGAAAGCAGATCACTCATATATTGCTGGTGGGAATGTAAAATGGTACATCAATTCTGAAGAACAGTTTGACAGTTTTTTTATAAAATGAAATACTACCCAGCAATTGCATATTGGGTATTTTTCCCAAAGAAAATAAACTTATTTTCACACAAAAACTGTACACAAATATTTAGGGCAACTTTATTTTTAATAGCAGAAAACTGCAAACAATACAGATGTATTTTAATAGGTGAATGGTTAAACAGACTATGGTGTATCTATACCACAGAATGCTACTCAACAACAAAGATAATGAATTATTGATACACACAGCAACTTGGGTGAATCTCAAGGGAATTGTGGCGAGTGAAAAAAGCCACTCCCAAAAGGTTACATAGTGTGTGATTTTATATAACTTTACCGAAAGGACAAAATTATATAAATGGAGAACAGATTAGTGATTGCCAGGGGTTAGGGACAAGAAGGGGGTGGATTTGGCATCATGAGGGTTCCATGTGGTTAGAAAATTGTTTTTTATCTTGTTTGTATCCATGACAACATCCTGGTTGTGATACTGTACTATAGTTTTGCAAAATGGTACCATTGGGGAAAACCGGGTAAAGAGTATACAGTAAGTATTATCCCTAACAACAGCATGTAAATCTGCAAAACAAAGACTATAATTTATAAAATTAAGGGGAAAATACCACTGTAATATAGAACGACTATGAAGTCATGTCTGCATAGGGAAACCACTTAGAAAATACAACTCAATAAAATAGTCAAATTTATGGACTTAAAGAGTAGAATACTGGTTGCCAGTGGCTATGGAGAGGGGAGAATGGGGAATTACTAATCAATGGGTATGAAGTTTCAGGCAAGCAAGATGAATAAGCTCTAGAGATCTTCTGTACAACATTGTACCTCTAGTTAACAATAATTTATGGTACACTTAAAAATTTGTTAAAAGGATAGGTCTTATGTTAAATAGTCCTATCACATAAAATTAAATTAAATTAAACTTAAAAAAGAAAACACAACTCAACTAAGCAATGCAGTAATCATCTCTTTTGCAAAGTATCTCACTATGAAACTGAATTAAACATATTGCTGAATTGTTTTGCTAGTTTGGCTTGTTTGATGAAAGAAAATCATGAGATAATATTCCTAAATTTTCATTTAATAAGAATGATTTTGGACCAAGTGTATATTGTACTTCTTTGTTGCTAAACTATCACTTTTCATATTGGAAGCATGACCCATACTCAAGAGCTAAGCAAACAGAATAATTACTGGATGATGTGGGCAGTGTCTAGACTGAATTCACATTTAAATATTAATAAAATGTACATTTGTTGATACGTAACTCTGTGCAAGGCACTTTTCTAAACACTATTCAAGAATTTTATCATTTAATCTATGGGATAGGTCCAATTCTAAAAATTATAGAATAGCTCCTATTAGACCAACTTTCCTGCAGATAATAACTGTCATTCTGGACAAAACATTAAAAAATAAACAAGTACTTAAAGATTACTAGAGAGTGACAAAGATCTAGCAGAAACTGGAGAGGAGGCTATACTTGGAAAAAAAGAAACAGCATTGACTAAGTTTTTCCTTTTTATGTCTTTGAGCCAGAAGGCAGGACACATTACACACTTGTGGGATAGCTACAAGTTGGATATAAACCTATAGTCTTATTGCCTTCAAGAAGCAGGGAATACGGTTCAGGGTAACCACAAAAGATGGATAGGAAGAGAGAAAATCCCAACAAGAGAGGAACAGAGATGGTCCCATAAATTCTGAGTATAAATACCCTACCCAAAGTTTTTGCTGAACTATGCATGTGTGGTGCTGATTCCAACAGCCCTGCTAACGCTAAAAGAACTGAACAAAAATTTAAGCTTCTTATAACTGCAAGTGAGATAGTTTAAATTTTTTATTTCAGGCAAGGTAAATGACTACTAAAAAACAGGAAAAAGTTGGTACTCTTTGAAAGAATATAACAATTCAGAATTTATAGAGATGTATAATCACAATGTCCAAGATAAATTCCAATTTACTAGACATGAGAAAACAAGCAAATGCGACCCATACTCAAGAGAAAAGGCAACCAATGGAGATCAACCCAGACATGAACCAGATGTATGCATCAGCAGATAAGAATTTTAAAGCAGCTATCATAACTATGTTCAAGGATGGAAAGAAAAGTGGGAAATAGCAGAGAAATAGGAGCCATAATACAGAATCAAATGGAAAGTTTGGACTGGAAAAGAATACAATAGCTGAAATTCAAAATTCCCTAGATGGGCTTAACAACAGAAAAGGATAACAGAAGAAAGAGTTATAGAATTTAAAGATAGAAATCTAGGAAGTATCCAATCTGAAGGACAGAGAGTAAAAAGAATTTAAAAGAGCTATGTTGATCTGTGTGACAATATGAAAATGTCTAATATACATCTAATTGAAATCTCAGAAGGATAGAAGAGAGCGAGTGGGGCAACAAAATTATTTGAAGAAATAATAGCCAAAAATTTCCTAAATTTGATGAAAGACATTAAGTTACAGATTCAAAAAAATATCAGTAAACCCTAAGAAGACTAAATATAAAGACAACCACACTTTGGCATATCGTAATTAAATTTCTGAAAACAGAGAGAGAGGAAATCCTGACCTCTAAGTTCTCATCAGGAAAAAAAAAATGGAGGCCCAAAGACAATGGAACATCATCTTTAAAATGCTGAAAGAAAAAAAAGAGTCAACATAGAAGTCTAAATTTAGAGGAAATATCCTACCAGAATGAAAGCCAAATACATATATTTTCAGAAAAATAAAGAGAATTCATCACCAGTAGAACTGTACTACCAAAAAAAGAATACTAAAGGATGTCTTTAGGCCAAAGGGAAATGTAATCTTTAAGAAGGAATGAAGAATAGCAGAAATTGGTGACTGGGTTAATATAAGTTTAAATATACATTTAATATCTTTAAGTTACATCCAACTGGTTAAAGCAAAACAGTATATGTAACATTCTATTGTGGGATTTATAAGGTATGTAGTTGTAAGACATATGACAACTATAACAGAGAATGGGATCAGTAAATTGACATATATAAACGCAAGGTTATTACATTTTACTTAAAGTGGCATATTAACACTAACTAGGTGGTAAAAAGGTAAGGATATATATTATACTATCCAAAGAAACACTAAAAAAGTCATGCAAAAAAAGTATAATTAAAAATCTAGTAGATAGTTCTTAAAACAAATCAAATTAACCCCAAAGAAGAAAAGAGAGGAGCAATAGCAGGACAAAAAAGAGATGGGGAAAAGAGAAAAAAAAGATAAAATAGCAGGTCTAAATTCAACCATATCAAGAATTACTTTAGGATGGTAGTGTAGGAGGATCCTGAACTTGCCTCCTCCCATGGACACAGCAAACCTGTAACTACCTGTGGAACAATTTCCTCTGAGAGAGATCAGGAAACTGGGTAAAAAGAACCTTCACAACAAGAGAAAACATAGAGAGGAGTGGAAGAGGCAGAGAGACAGCACTGCTGAGGAAAAACCCACACCTGAGCCATGGAGTTTCATGGTTGGGAGTAATATCAAAGGTACAGAGCTTCTCCTGGAGGAGCAGGGGATTTGAGCTCCACATTAGTTACCCCAGCCCTTAAATCCAGCACAAGATATACAAGATCCCAACATACCTGGCTTTGAAAACCAATGGGGAATGTGTCCAGGAAAAACTATAGAACTTCAGGAAAAGGAAAACCTGCTCTTACAGGGCCCACTCACAGACTCACTCAACCCAGAAACCAGCACAAAAACACCAGATAGAAAAGTGTATAGTCCGTTGGTAAAAGAGATGCACTTACTAAGTTCAGAGCATAGCCCAGAGAGGTAGGAGGTGACTGGGCCATCCCCGAGGCACTTTAAATATATTGTTCCACTCTCTTCAAATAAGTTCTCTGCCCCTTTGTCTCACTGAACTAGGGAGAGGAATAGATGAACACAGTGAGAACTTCGACAAAGAATTAGAAAATATAAAAAAGAACCAATCAGAGCTGAAGAATATAATAATGGAAATGAAAATTTCACTAGAGGGAATCAACAGCAAAGTAGATGACACAGAAGAACAGATCAGTGATCTGGATGACACAGCATGGGAAATCACCCAAGTTGAATGAAAAAAAGAAAAAAACAATTAAAAAGAATGAGAACAGTCTAAGGGACCTCTGGGACACCATCAAAAAGTAAAAGTGTAGGGGCTTTTAGTAAGAGGTCAAACTTAAGAGACCATCAACTTAATATAGATTGTTATTTACATAGGTTATTCTATATGAACCTCATGATAATCACAAAGCAAAAAACTGTAATAAATACACAAAAAATAAAGAGAAAGGAACCCAAACATAACACTAAAGAAAGCCATCAAATCCCAAGGAAAGAGACCAAGAGAACAAGAAAGGAACCAAGAAGAGCTACAAAAACATCCAGAAAAAAAGTAACAAAATGGCAGTCAGCACGTACATATCAATAGTTACTGTAAATGTAAATGGACTAAATGTTCCAATCAAAAGACATGGGGTGGCTGACTGGATGAAAAAACAAGACCCATATATATGCTGCAGACAAGAGACACACTTCAGACCTAAAGACACTCACAAACTGAAAGTGAAGGGATGGAAAAAGATATTCCATGCAAATGGGAATGAAAAGAAAGCTGAGGTAGAAATATTTATATTAGACAAAATAGACTTTAAAACAAAAACTGTAACAAGAGATAAAGGAGGGCATTACATAATCATCAAGGGAACAATCCAACAAGAGGTTATAATGCTTGTGAATATCTATGCACCCAACAGAGGGGCACCTAAATATATAAAGCAAATATTAGCAGACATAAAAGGAGAAATTGACAGTAACACAACAATAGTAGAGGACGTTAACACTCCACTTACATCAATGGATAGATCATCCAGACAGAAGAACGATACGGAACATAGCATTGAATGACACATTAGACCAGAGAGACTTAAAAAAAATATATAGAATAGTACGGCCCCAAACTGCAGAATGTACATTCTTTTCAAATGCACATGGAACATTCTTCAAGATAGATCACATATTAGGCTACAAAACAAGTCTCAATAAATTTAAGAAGATTGAAATAATATCAAGCATCATTTCTGATCACAATGATATGAAGCTAGAAATCAACTACAAGAAGAAAGGGGAAAGTCACAAATATGTGGAGATTAAACAAAATCCTACTGAACTTTTGGATCAACAAAGAAATCAATAGAGAAATCAAAAAATACCTAGAGACAAATGAAAATGAAAATACAACATACCAAGATCTGTGGGATACAGCAATACTGGTACTAAGAAGGAAGATTATAGTAATACAGGTCTACCTTAAGAAACAAGAAACATCTCAAATAAACAATCTAATATACCCAAAGGAACTAGAAAAAGAAGAACAAACGAAGGCCCAAGGCAGTAGAAGGAAGGAAATAATAAAAATCAGTGGAGAAATAAATGAAATAGAGACTAAAAAAACAATAGAAAAAAAAATCAATGAAACTATAAGCTGGCTCTTTGAAAAGATAAACAAAATTGACAAACTTTTAGCCAGACTCACCAAGAAAAAAAGAGAGAGGACTCAAAGAAATAAAATCAGAAATGAAGGAGGAGAAATTACAATGGATTACATTGGAAATTACAATGGAAACACAAAGGATTATAGGAGAATACTATGGAACACTATAAACCAGCAAATTGGATAATCTAGAAGAAATGGATAAATTCTTAGAATTATACAACCTTCTAAAACTGAATTAAGAAGAAACAGAGAATCTGAATAGACCAATCACTAGTAAGGAGATCAAAACAGTAATCAAAAACCTCTCAAAATACACAAGTCCAAGACCAGATGGCCTCCCCAGTAAATTTTACCAAACATTCAAGGAAGATTTAAAACCTATCCTTCTCAAACTCTTGCAAAAAATTAAAGAGGAAGGGACATTTCCTAACTCATTCTATGAGGCTGCCATTTCTCTGATACCAGAAAGGGACAACACAAAAAAAGAAAATTATAGGCCAATATAACTGATGAACTTAGATGCAAAAATCCTCAAGAAAATATTAGCAAATCGAATACAACACTACATTAAAAGGATCATATACCACAATCAATTGAGATTTATTTCAGGGATGCAAGGATGGTTCAACATCCACAAATCAATCAACATGAGACACCACATTAATAAAATGAATATAAAAATCACATGATCATCTCAATAGATGCAGAGAAAGCATTTGACAAGATATAGCATCTATTTTTGATAAAAACTCTGAATAAAATGAATATAGAAGGAAAGTACTTCAACATAACAGAGGCCATATATGACAAACCTACAACTAACATCATACTGAATGGTGAAAAACTGAAAGCTATCCTTTTAAGAACAGGAACAAGACAAGGATGCCCACTTTCACCACTCTTATTTAGCACAGTATTGGAAGTCCTAGCCCAAGAAATTAGGCAAGAAAAAGAAATAGAAGGGGTCTAATTTGGAAAGGAAGAAGTAAAACTGTCACTATTTACAGAGGGCATGATTTTATATATAGAAAACCCTGAAGAATCCACAAAAAAACTATTAGAAATAATAAATGAACAAAATAAAGTTGCAGAGTACAAAATCAACACACAAAAATCAGTTGCATTTCTATATACCAACAATGACATAACAGAAAGGGAATTCAAGAATACAATCCCATTTACAATGGCAACAAAAAGAATAAAATACCTAGAAATAAATTTAAACAAGGAGCTGAAAGACCTGTACATTGAAAACTATAAAACGTTGAAAGAAATCAAAGAAGAAACAAAGATATGGAAATATATTCCATGCTCATAGATTGGAAAAATTTACATAATTAAAATGTCCATACTTCCTAAATCAATCTACAAGTTCAATGGAATCCCTATCAAAGTCCCAACGACACTTCACAGAAGAGAACAAGGAATCCTAAAATTTATATGGAACAAGAAAAGACCCTGAATAGCCAAAGCAATCCTGAGAAAAAAGAACAAAGCTGGAGATAATACACTCCCTGATTTCAAAATATGCTACAAAACTATAATAATCAAAACAGCATGGTACTGGCACAAAAACGGACACACAGATCATGGAACAGAATTCAGAGCCCAGAAATAAACCTACACATCTATGGGCAGCTAATTTTTGACGAGGGAGCCAAGAACATACAATGGAGAAAAGAAAGTCTCTTCAATAAATGGTGTTGGGAAAACTGGACAGTCACATGCAAAAGAATTAAAATAGACCATCATCTTACAGCATACACAAAAATTAATTCAAAATGGATTAAAGACTTGAATGTAAGACCTGAAACCAGGAAACTCCTGGAAGAAAACATAGGCAGCATGCTCTTTGACATCAGTCTTAGCAGTATCTTTTTGAATATCATGTCTCCTCAGGCAAGAGAAACAAAGCAAAAATAAACAAATGGGACTACATCAAACTAAAAAGTTTCTGCATGGCAAAGGAAACCATCAACAAAATGAAAAGACAACACACCAGCCAGAAGAAGATTTTTGCAAATCACATACCTGATAAGGAATTAATATCCAAAATATATAAAGACCTCATAAAACTCAACAATAAAAAAATGAACAACTTGATTCAAAAGTGATCATAGGATCTGAACAGACATTTTTCCCAATAATATATACACATGGCCAATAGGCACATGAAAAGATGTCCAACACCACTAATTATTAAGGAAATGCAAATCAAAACTACAATGAGATATCACCTCACGCGGCCATCAGAATTGCTGTTATTAAAAAGGCAAGAAATAACAAGTGTTGGAGAGGATGTGGAGAAAAGGGAACCCTCATACTGCTGGCAGGAATGCAAAGTGGTGCAGCCACACTGGAAAACAGTATGAAGATTCCTCAAAAAATTAAAAATAGAACTATCATATGATCCAGGTATTCTACCTCTGGGTATTTATCCAAAGAATACAAAAACACAAATTTGAAAAGATATATGCACCCCTCTGTTCATTGCAGTATTATTCACAATAGCCAAGACTTAGAAACCACCTAAGTACCCATCAAAGGATGAAGAGATAAAGAAGACGTGGTATATATATATACAATAGAATACTTCTCAGCCATAAAAAATGATGAAATCTTTCCATTTGCACAACAAAGATGGACCTTGAGGGTATTATGCTAAGCAAAGTTAGACAGAGAAAGCCAAATACTGTGTGATCTCACTCATAAATGGAAGATTATAAAACAACAGCAAGAGACAAATACACAGACAGAGAATAGACTGGTGGTTATCAGAGTGGGGGCGGGGAGGGCAAAAGGGGTAAAAAGGGCACATTTGTGTGGTGACAGATGGCAATTAGACTTTTGGTGGTGAACAAGATGCAGTCTACACAAAAGTTGAAATACAATGATGTACACCTGAAATTTATATAGTGCTGTAAACCAGTGTTACGTCAATAAAATATTAATTTTAAAAAAAGCTCCTGAGGGAATGTTATTGCTGAATAAACCACAATACTGGCCTAGGTAAGCCCTGTGTCTCCCCTAATCTGAACCAGTAATGAGTAGATGAAAACTCTACAGCACCAAGGAGAACATACACTCTAACACCCACCTCAGATGTGGCTACTGAGTATGAGAGACAGGAAGGATCACCCAGGGCCAAAGGAGGATCAGGGAGGACAATGCAAAGGAGTTCTTTCCAGTATGCACAACAGGTCAAAGTAAAGAACATACTCCAGGGTGAGCACAGGATTTCATAAAAGAAAAAAGAATAACTTTAGAGTAAATGTACTAAACATTCCAATTAAAAATAACCCTACGAGGTTGGTGCTATTTTTATTTCTTTTTTACAGATGAAGAAACTGTGAAGCACAGAGAGAATAATCACTCCTAAGTTCACACAAGAAGTAAGTAGAAATCCAGGATTTAAACCCAGAAAGAATCCACGTTCTTATGTCAAAACTATATCACTTAACATTTAAGTGGTTCTGACACACTACAAATTAATTTCCAAAGGAAAGAAAAAGAACGTTCTTTTTAGTTGTGAGATGATAATTTGGAACACAAGGCTCGTCAATTGAGTATCACGAAAAAAGTTAGTGATACAATACTCACACACAAAACAGAGAAAGACAAAAGACAGAATACAAATATGTATTGAGTAGTATAGTGCAGACTAAAAGTAGAAACGGAAAGAGACTTCCCTTAAAAAGAGAAGCACTGGGATTGAAGTCATCCATGAAATCTACATGGAGAAAGTCTAGGCATTAAAGAATAAAGAAGTCTTAATAGATGAGTGAAGTTATTCCAAACTAAGCAAATAGAATGTACAATCACACTGAGTTGAATGTACTGTCTTGTGGAGTACAGTGAAGAGATTAGCCTATTTGGTGCTATAACATGCATAGGCAAGTCAAGAAGACAGGTAAGTATCTGTAACTAGTTGAATAACCAGACAAAGAATTAATGTATTAAGGTCTCACTAGAAGAACATCTCTTATGGTATGGCCAAGGGTTGTCTTCTGCCCTATTCTGTTTTATAGTTTTGTGAAAGACTTGACTTGGGGCAGTGATGGTCATATGTGCATATGTGAACAAACATATGCAGTGAAGCTGAGAGGGTGGTCAAACATATTGTTTGACATATTTAATATGCAAAAATCTCTTAGGCTAGAAAAAAAGGCCAAATCTATCCAAAAGAGATTTAATATATACTTCTAATTGAACAAGTACAAAATACAGGGAGATGTTTTATAACAGTTAGTATGAAAATTATTTCAGGATTTTATTATAAACTCATTCTCTGAGCTTCAGTTTCTTCATATTCAAAGTGAGGTGATTGGATTAAAACATTTCAATGGTTCCTTGAAATTCTAAATTTCTATGATTCTTTGCATCAATAGTTGGATGTGACTGCAAAAATAACCAATGTGATCTCAGGTAAATTAATGAGTTTGAAGTATAGAAAAGGAATATGGTACTCCAAATCTAGTGTGCTGGTCAGACCACCCCAGGGCACATTACTCTTAAGAACATGATGAACTGAGCTTGTCCAGAGGGAAGGGATTAGATGGTAAAGAAAACAGAAACCATGCTAAGTAAGCTATCTGGGGATATTGATCATCATATTTCAAAGGCTTTCCATTGCACTTAGGATAAAATTAAAGAATATAAAAATCTACTATGACTTATAAAGTCCTACCTGATGTGGTTCATACATATCAGGGCCAAACCTGGAAATGTATCTGTGGGATAACTCAGTGAGGGAGGGGCCCTTCAAGATCACATTTCATAGGCATGTTACTAAAGACAGAAATTTTGAAATTGACTTTAATGATGTTCAATAAGAGAAATAATTTGTACCCATAGATGCCCTGCATTGATATATGCTACTCTCTAGCATCACCTTGACTGACTCTATCTCTAGCTCACCGAATTTCAGCCACACTGGCTTCAGTCCCTTAAATAAACGAAATTCTTTCCCATCTCAGAACTTTCACAGATTTAGTTTCCTCTTCTTAGACAACTCTACTGGCAATTTTTCACTTGGCTAAATCCTAAGTATCCTTCAGATTTCAGCTAAAAAGTCACTTCCTCAAAGAAATCTTCTAAGACATACCATTCTAAATCAGGTCATCATGTTATAATCTCTTTAATGAATCACATAACTTTCTGGTTATAATCTTTAATGTTCTTTCATAGTAGTTTATCATGAGTTATAATTATATACTTATTTGATAGTCTACGAAGTCAGGAGCTTTATTTTTTTGGTGGAGAGTTTATATGTGGGATCCTTTGTTCTTTGTTTACTGAAGCAACTTAAACGAGTTTTCATCTTGAAGCAGAAGCCCATATAGAGTAAAAAGGGCAGGAGGAGAGAGTTGGGGGGATAAATTGCTTTGCATAATGAATTGAGGGGATTCTGAACTTCTAGGCACAGCCTGAGAGAATGAGAATGAGGTGCCAGAAAAATGGAAAGAAGAAGAAATATGAAAAATGAGATCAGGTAGACAAAGAGATAGGATCCAGCTCAATAGTGGAAGAAATGGGCAATGAGAAATTTCCAGTGATGGCAATGGCCAAGGGATTTTAAGCATAGAGATGTCTAATATTCTAAATTATTTGCTGTGCTGCAAATTAATGATTCTAGAAATATTGAGCATATTAGTTTGCTAGGGCTTCTAAAACAAAATACCACAAACTGGGTGGCTTAAAAAACAGAAATATATTTTCTCACAGTTCTAGAGGTTAGAAGTCAAGGTGTCAGCAGGTTTGACTTCTCCTGAGGCCTCTCTCCTTGGCTCCATACGGCGCCTTCTTGTTGTGTCCTCTCATGGCCTTTTGTCTCTGAGTGCATCCCTGGTGTCTTTCTTTGTGACCAAATTTCCTCTTCTTATAAAGACATCAGTCACATTGGATTAGGGCCCACCCTAATGGCCTCGTTTTAATTTAATTACCTCTTTAAAGGCCCTATCTCTAAACAATCATGTTCTGAGGTACTGAGGGTTAGGGCTTCAACATATGAATTTTGGGAGACACAATTCAGCCCATGACATTTCAGAAGAAGGTGAAAGATGCTGGGTCTCCTGCCAAACATGAAAGGAGGGCTAGAGCAAGTCCATTTAAATATCAAGGGGAGGAGCAACCCCACAAAAACGGACTTGGGTATCTTTCAGGTAGCTGGCACTTTTGTTCCACTAGTTGCTCTCACTCGTGAATATTTACAGAAGCTTAGTCAAAGAGCACAACTTTCTTTAATCCCAATCATATTCTCATTCATCCAGTTTTTCTATTTTTCTTATCATTTTTATAAATTTGGTTCTTGTAAGATTACTCCAATTGAATGAGCAAACATAAAAGGTAGAGTGAGATAGTTGTTTTCACAATTAAAAAATTGCCTATCACAAGTAGAAAAAATGTAAATGTATAAAAATGTTTTATAGGCACCTTGAGAAGAAACAAGAAAAGGAAAGGATGTGAAAATAAAATTGTGGCACAATATCCGGGAAATACTGAATCCTATCCTTAGCATCACATTAATAAACCACTAAAATTCTTTCTTTCTTTCTTTCTTTCTTTTTTCCCCCAAAGCCCCAGTAGATAGTTATATGTCATAGCTGCACATCCTTCTAGTTGTTGTATGTGGGACGCGGCCTCAGCATGGCTGGAGAAGCAGTGCGTCGGTGCGCGCCTGGGATCCGAACCCGGGCCGCCAGCAGCGGAGCACGTGCACTTAACCGCCAAGCCACAGGGCCGGCCCACCACTAAAATTCTTAATGAATCACCAAGGAGCCTATAAATATTAAGCTTATGTAATTAATAAGCTTGACTCTTTTGGAAATGATAATTGGTTTCTTCTTTGATGCTGACTATACGGAATTAAATGGTTTATAAGGATTTTTAAAGCTTCTAAAACATATTTTCTACATTAAGCTTTAGTCTCTAAAGTCATATTTCTCTTTCCAGTAAATTAAAACTTTTCTTAATAGAGTAATATAACAATCTTAACTGAGTTCAGGTGTATAAATGCCAAAGAAACCTGGGAAATTTACATTATCTATATCTCTTCTGGGCACTGCCAGTCACCAGTTGATTACACCCTTTTTCATTTATCTTCATAAAGTGTAATATGATTCTCTTATCCTTTCAAAGCACTCTGTTGCTTATATACATCAAAGAAATTACAACATTTGTTTAGTTGTTGTTCCTTTGGCCACAAAAAGTTTCATTACTTAGTATAAAATAACATATTTCTGTATATGAGGGAAAAGGGTATTTAATTATGACTTTATACCCTTTTCTGCTGTTTGAAATTTTTATAATGTGCATGTATAACTTTAATAATAAAAATATTATATTCCTCATAACATACACAGACTAGTTGACAATCTCTTCAGTTAATTTTAATCTGTGCTCATATATTTGCTAAGATATTTAGTATTTTCTAAATGAGATTCATGTTGAAATGATAATAATGGATTAAAAATTGATGCTGAGTAGGATCAAAGATCATAGCAATAGCATCATTTCCGCCAACTCTTAGTGTACCACTGTGGTGTAGCTATACATAATTGCCAGTAACAGTGAACTAATTAGAAAATAGAAATTTATTAAAAGTAGAATTTCTAAGAGATATGTGGCTATACCTGAAAAGGGTTATTTAGACTTCATCAAATTTCTAATTTTTTATTGACCAAGTGTGTGGCCAAGAGGTAAACTGTATTCTTAAAACTTGATTGCTAAATGAACATTAGAGAAGCTGTGATCCTAGGGAAAAAACCAAAGTCTCTCATTAATGAAAAACTAACTAACCACTGGCTTGCATTTGCTTTGGTTTCAGATGTTAAACACTTCCAAAAGCATAATACAAAATATGTAAAGAAAAATAACTGAGTTTCCTACCAATTTAGAAATTTCATTGTCATACATGTTAAATGATGCAGGAAAAGTGTCCCATCAATATTAATGCATTTTTTAAAGGCAAAATTCAGTTCTATCCATCTTTTCCTGGTTAACATCTGCCAATTTTTCAGTTCTCTATTTCAATGTCACTTCCTCAGGGAAACTATCCATAGCAGCATAGGCTAAGGGAGGCTCACTTTTATGCTCTTCTAACACATGGTACTTTTCCTTCCTAGCACATAGCATAAATTATTATTACATAATTTTACATAATTTGTTTAATGTACCTCCACTTTAATGAATAGGGACCCTGTTTATTCTGTTCGTCATCGTATCCCTAACATTCATCAAAATGCCTTGTGGATAGTAAGAAATCCATAAATACATGTTGAATGAGTGATTAAGGATATTAATACCAGCTCTAATACACTGTCATCAGTCATCTCGACCCAATTTCTCACTTTCTAAAGGTCATTTTAGTAAGTGGTGCTCAATTGGGGTATCATCCTTCACCCAGGGGACATTTGACAATGTCTGGAGACACATTTAGTAGTCAAAAATGGTGAAGAGTTGCTACTGGCAACTACAGGGTAGAGGCCAGGTATGTTGCTAAATACCCTGTGGGGGCAGGACAGCCCCCACAACAGCCCCTAGTCCAAAATATCAATAGTGCTGAGGTTGAGAAACCCTGGATCAGATTAAAAGCTTTTGTTTTTATTCTTTTTAATTGAGTTCAGGTTTAGGTAGATAGGATAAATACATCAATAATTTCAATTGAGGGATTATTAAACTCACTTCTTTCTTGCAAAATATTTCATTTCTATATAACAAGGTATACAAATATGTTTTATGTATTGATTTTGAAATGAATACAAGTAGTGTACATCTTATATTTCATGAATAGAAACTATAAAATATACTTTAAAAATTCATAAATAGGATTTAGAGGTCACAATCACAATGGTTAGTATCTTAGTTCTTAGAGAATTTATGTGGTAGAGATTTGTCAGCTCATAGGAAGGAGAAATATGAAGGTTCATTTACATAAAGAAAAATCACTAGATAACAATGCCTTTTTATTTGACTTAATCCAAGACATCAAAGTAATATATTTTTTAAAAAGTTTCTTTTAGTGGGCAATAGTTTAGTTTTTTAAAAAAAATTTTAAATTACTTCAGTCATCTATTCTCAGCCTAAATTAAAGAAACAATATGATCATTCCACTTTGTTTCTGGCAAATGCTGGGGTATAGGAAGCTGTTAATTTAAAGAAGCATTTTGTAAAAGTTATTAAACTGGTTTTTGGGCAAATCTATATATATGTGACTAAAATATTCCATTGGCGTAATTATTCAAGGTTGGCTGTCTTAATGACAAAGTTGCAGGATGTGTTTTCCACATCCCTGCTCTGCAGAACAGAGTCCCATATAAAGATGTGTGTCAGAAATGAGCCCTACCTACCATTATAAGACTTGTTCAATTCAGGTATACTTGGATAGGCAATGTCTGGAATTTGTGCAATGTCTCTTTATTATAGAATATTAGATGAGAGGTTTGACATAACATTTAGAAATATCCAACTAGGAAAATTTGACTCTTTCCTTACAGATTGAGAACATTTTCTAGGTATAAAAAATCAACCCCAGCTTTTACTAAAAGGCCTGTGGCTGAACTTATTACAGTTTCTGTTTCCCTACTCCTCATTCTCTTCTTTTCATCGACGTAAAATTTCCAATTTGTCTTGGCTTTCAATATTTTCTAATGCTGTCAAGGAACAAGTATAATAGGTATAATATCCAGTACACTCATAGTATTTTTCCTCAAAAAGCATGGGCTAAGTATTTAAGCATATATCAGTACTTAAATTTATATTTCCATGAAGAAAAAACAGAACATGGCCCGGCACAGTGTGTTTTATGAGATACCACCAGATATTATTTTTTAGTGTTACTAAAAAAGACTAAGGGATGCTTATTTTTCCAAAACTACCTATCTCCATACTAAGAGACTCTGTTGCCATAGGTAGGATTATAATTAATTGAAGAGTACTGAATTGAGCTAACTCTTTCTTGCTCTATTGGGCATAGACGAGAGAGAGAGAAGGAAAGAGAGACAGATGTGTTTCCAAGCACATTTGCACTAAGTAATAGTATTTATTCTAGTGTTGGGTTTCTTTGTACACTATTCCACAATGTAAGTCTCAATTCTACTCTTACCCTCCCTCCATCATTACCACTATATATTTTTAAAAGTATCTTCCAATTTATCTATACCCCAACTTATTTTGGGGGTATTTCCTCCCACAATTTTCAAAAAATAATTTGTTATTGACAGTGCATTTGATAATCTGAAACATCTCCATCCTTGACATTTTATAAAAAGTTCTCTAAAGAGCCAGTCTCAAAAGTTTAAAATATTTAAGAGCTGGAGCTTCTGAAGAAATTTATCATATTAGAATAGTAGTAGTAATAACAGTTGTGAAAATAAAAGTAAAACCAACACTCTTAGTAAGACATTTTAGAAAAAATAGGTACATGTGGATAAATATAACAATACCTTTTGGATATTAGCATATGAAATAACTATTTTCTTACAATAACTTTCCTGAGGTAATACCTACTATACACAGGGGTTAGTATAGACCATTCTTTATGTGTTCTTGTTTGTGTATTTGGCCTAGAAATAGCCTTAAGGTAAAACTTATTTTATTTACTACTCTTACACTAGCGAGTGTGCCACTTAAAAATGAGATATTGTTCTCAGCATTGTTGTGATTATGTTATGCTTTATCCCTTACTGTATTGTGTTCATAATCACAAGGTTTATGGCAATTTTCCCATGATAGAGCATTTTTTAATTTAAATTTTCTTTCTGACATTATAAAAAAAGATGCACTTATTGTATGTGTGTGTACTTATTATTGAGGCATCACCAAACCCTGAACAAATGTCATTGAAATATGATGGTACACAGCTGAAGGGGAAACTGTTTTATAAAAGAGAAAATAAAAATTAAACCCTCTCATTTTGTCTAGGAAATGATGACACAACCTAATTTGTACCTTTTACAGAGAGGCAAAGAAAATATTTGAAATCAATATTATGTCAAAGATTATATTTTTACAACCCATTATTATTTACCATTTACAAAGATACTATTTCAAACTCCCCACCCCCACCTCCAGACACACAATTTGATTTGAAATAATGCTATGTTATTTCTGATTTTTCTCAAGGAATATATTGAAGTTCTCAAAATAAAGTGAATTTGCATTTCCTTTCACTTAAAAAATAACACATATATTGTATAGCACTTCTTAGGAAGAGGCAGGAGACAGGAATTAAAGATAGGATATGATAACTCCAAAAATGTTGGAATCACTGTTTTAACAGTAAATCATGTGAGATGATAGTTCCTTCAGAAATAAATGTGGCATTAACTAAAATAATTTTTTGGCCATTGCAAGTATGTAGGGAAATAAATGGTTCAGAGACTTGGTGGTGGGCCCCTGAGCCTGTTGCTTCTCTACGTCACTGGACCAAATTAGGTTTTAGTTAGCTATAATGTAAGTTTCGACTATCAGACACCTGTTGATTACCCAATGTGAAATAAACTGGTAATTTTATTTACTGTACAAGTCACCAACTTACGAAACAAAATGAAGCATAATAGCTTTATTTGGCAATGTGCCTGAAGTGAACTAAGTCAAAGGATGCCAAAACAGATGTTCAATTTGACTATGTAGCAGTCTGCCAGATGCTACAGATGGAGTAAAAGGGTGAGGGGTTACGAAAGCATTCAGGACTAAGTTAAGGAAGGCAGAGAACAGGACAACATGCCTAGGAAAATTGGCTATGGTAGGAAAGAACAGCTTTCTATATCATCAAAAGAGAAAATGTACAAGAATTATGAGAGAGTTAGCAAAAACAGACTTTTTAACATGTTCTATTCCAGAGCAACACTGTTGGCCCTCTACCATTTTATGCTCTCTCCTAAATGTATGCACTGTGGGCTCAACATATATTAACTATCTCCAGAAGGAGATCAGAGATATGATACATGATTATTCATTCACTCATCATTACACACACGTTTAGTGCGTATTGTGTTAGAGGCACTGTGATATACTCTAATCTTGCTCTTCATGGAGGTGGGACAAAAGTGAGAGTCCTTCAGATTAACAATACAGCAATTGCACTCTAGAGTAGGCTCTTAACCTGGAATCTGTGTACTTCTGGGCACATGTAAATATCTCATAGGGGTCTATAAACTCGCTGAGTTTTTTCATCAGACTCTCAAAAATGTCAACACATCTGACATTTATGACAGCACATCGATTTATAACATGGTTTACTGAGTATTTTAAGCCCACTGTTGAGACCTAATGCTCAGAAAAAAGTAATTCTTTTCAAAATATTACTGCTCATTGACAATGCACCTGGTCACGCAAAAGCTCTGATGATGTACAAGATTGTACAAGATTAATGTACATTAGTTTTCATGGCTGCTAACATAACATCCATTCTGCAGCCCACGGATCAAGAACTAATTTAAACTTTCAAGTCTTATTATCTAAGAAATACATTTTGTAAGGCTACAGTTGCCATAGACAGTGATTCCTCTGATGGATCTGTGCAAAGTCAATTGAAAACCTTCTGGAAAGGATTCACCATTCTAGATACCATTAAGAACATTCATGATTCATGGGAAGAGGTCAAAATATCAACATTAACAGGAGTTTGCAAGAAGTTGATTCCAACTCTTATGGATGACTTTGAGGGGTTCAAAACTTCAGTAGAGGAAGTAACTGCAGGTGTGGTGGAAATAGCAAGAGAACCAGAATTAGAAGTGAAGCCTGAAGATGTGACTGAATTGCTTCAATCTCATGATAAAAATTTAATGGATGAAGAGTTGCTTCTTACGGAGAGCAAAGAAAGTGATTTCTTGATATGGAATCTACTCCTGGTGAAGATGCTGTGAAGACTGTTGAAATGACAGCAAAGGATTTATTTATTTTTTTTTAAAAGATTTTATTTATTTATTTTTCCCCCAAAGCCCCAGTACATAGTTGTATGTCATAGCTGCACATCCTTTTAGTTGCTGTATGTGGGACGCGGCCTCAGCATGGCCAGAGAAGCAGTGTGTTGGTGCGCACCCGGGATCCGAACCCGGGCCGCCAGCAGCGGAGCGCACGCACTTAACCGCTAAGCCACGGGGCCGGCCCGCAAAGGATTTAGAATACTGCATAAACATAGTTGGTAAAGTGGCAGCAGGGTTTGAGATGTTGAATCCAACAACATTACATGCTACAGAGAAATCATTCATGAAAGGAAGAGTCAATCAATGTGGCAAACTTCATCATTGTCTTATTTTAAGAAATTGCCACAGCTATCTCAACCTTCAGCAACCACCACCCTGCTCAGTCAGCAGCCATCAACACTGAGGCAAGACCCCCCACCAGCAAAAAGATTACAACTCGCTAAAGGCTCAGATGATGGTTAGCATTTTTACCAATAAAGTATTTTTTAATTAAGTTATGTACATTGTTTTTTTAGACATAATGCTATTTGCACACTTAATAGACTACAGTATAGTGTAAACATAACTTTCATATGCACTGGGAAACCATGACTCTCTTTATTGTGATATTTGCTTTAATGCGGTGGTCTGAAACTGAAGCTGAAATATATCTGAGGTATGCCTGTAGTCACTTACAAGAGATCTGCAATAAGATTAACAGCTGATTTCTCAGAAAGAATGGAGGCCAGAAAGTAGTAGAATAACATATTCAAAGTGATGAAGAAAAAAATCTGTCAAACAAGAATAAAATATACAGAAAAACCATCTTACAAAAATGAAGGCGAAATAAAGACATAACCATATAAGGGGCCAGCCCTGTGGCTTAGCAGTTAAGTGCGTGTCCTCCGCAACTGGCGGCCTGGGTTTGGATCCTGGGCACGCACCGATGCACCGCTTGTCCGGCCATGCTGAGGCGGCGTCCCACATACAGCAACTAGAAGGATGTGAAACTATGACATATAACTATCTACTGGGGCTTTGGGGAGAAAAGGAGGAGGATTGGCAATAGATGTTAGCTCAGGGCCAGTCTTCCTCAGCAAAAAGAGGAGGATTGGCAAGGATGTTAGCTCAGGGCTGATCTTCCTCACACACACACACACACAAAAGACATAACCAGATAAACAAAAGCTGACAGAATATGTTGCTAGCAAGGCCCACTCACAAGTAATATTAAAGAAATTTTGTGAAGCTGATAGAAAATAACCTAAGACAGTAATTCTAATTCACACCAAAATGAAAGAGCATCATCTCATTTACAAACTAGAATTATAAAAGTGATTATGTAATTTTTTTTTAAAATTTTTCGTTTATTGCAGTAACATTGGTTTATAACATTGTATAAATTTCAGGTGTACATCATTGTACTTCTATTTCTGCATAGACTACATCATGTTCACCACGAAAATACTAATTAAACCCATCACCACACACATGTACCGAATTATCCCTTTCACCCTCCTCCCTCCCCCTCCCCTCTGGTAACCACCAATCCACTCTTTGTCCCTATGTGTTTGTTTATTGTTGTTATTATCTGCTACTTAATGAAGGAAATCATACGGTATTTGACCTTCTCCCTCTGACTTATTTCACTTTGCATTATACCCTCAATGTCCATCCATGTTGTCACAAATGGCTGGATTTCATCGTTTCTTATGGCTGAGTAGTATTCCATTGTGTATATATACCACAGCTTCTTTATCCATTCGTCCCTTCATGGGCACTTAGGTTGCTTCCAAGTCTTGGCTATTGTGAATAACGCTGCAATGAACACAGGGGTGCATGTACCTTTGCAAATTGGTGTTTTCAAGTTCTTTGGATAAATACCCAGCAGTGGAATAGCTGGATCATATGGTAGTTCTATCCTTGATTTTTTGAGGAATCTCCATACTGTTTTCCATAGTGGCTGCACCAGTTTGCACTCCCACCAGCAGTGTAGGAGAGTTCCCTTCTCTCCACATCCTCTCCAACACATATTGTTTCCTGTCTTGTTAATTATAGCCATTCTGACGGGCATGAGGTGATATCTCATTGTAGTTTTGATTTGCATTTCCCTGATAGTTAGTGATTTTGAACATCTTTTCATGTGTCTGTTGGCCATCTGTATATCTTCTTTGGAGAAATGTCTGTGCAGGTCTTTTGCCCATTTTTTAATTGGGTTGGTAGTTTTTTTGTTGTTGAGATGCATGAGTTCTTTATATATTTTGGAGATTAAGCCCTTATCAGATGTATGGTTTGCAAATATCTTCTCCCAATTGTTAGGTTGTCTTTTCATTTTGTTGATGGTTTCCTTTGCTGTGCAGAAGCTTTTTAGTTTGATGTAGTCCCATTTGTCTATTTTTTCTATTGTTTCTCTTGCCCGGTCAGATGCGGTGTTTGAAAAGATGTTGCTAAGACCGATGTGGAAGAGCGAACTGCCTATGTTTTCTTCTAGAAGTTTCATAGTTTCAGGTCTTACATTCAAGTCTTTAATCCATTTGGAGTTAATTTTTGCGTATGGTGTAAGGTAAGGGTCTACTTTCATTTTTTTGCATGTGGTAATCCAGTTTTCCCAACACCATTTGTTGAAGAGACTTTCTTGTCTCCATTGTATGTTCTTGGCTCCTTTGTCAAAGATTAGCTGTCCATAGATGTGTGGGTTTATTTCTGGGCTTTCGATTCTATTCCATTGATCTGTGTGTCTGTTTTTGTGCCAGTCCCATGCTGTTTTGGTTACTACAGCTTTGTAGTATACTTTGAAATCAGGGAGTGTGATACCTCCAGCTTTGTTCTTTTTTCTCAGGATTCCTTTAGCTATTCGGGGTCTTTTGTTGTTCCATATAAATTTTAGGATTCTTTGTTCTATTTCTGTGAAAAATGTTGTTGGAACTTTGATAGGGATTGCATTCAATCTATAGATGGCTTTACGAAGTATGGAAATCTTAACTATGTTAATTCTTCCAATCCAAGAGCACGGAATATCTTTCCATTTCTTTGTGTCTTCTTCAATTTCTTTCAGAAATGTTTTATAGTTTTTGGTGTACAGATCTTTCACCTCTTTGGTTAAGTTTATTCCTAGGTATTTTATTCTTTTTGTTGCAATTGTAAATGGGATGGTATTCTTCATTTCTCTTTCTGCTACTTCGTTGTTAGTGTACAGAAATGCAACTGATTTTTGTATGTTGATTTTGTATCCTGCAACTTTACCATATTCGTTTATTACTTCTAAAAGTTTTCTGGTGGATTCTTTAGGGTTTTCTATATATAAAATCATGTCATCTGCAAATAGTGACAGTTTCACTTCTTCCTTTCCAATTTGGATCCCTTTTATTTCTTTCTCTTGCCTGATTGCTCTGGCTAGGACTTCCAATACTATGTTAAATAGGAGTGGTGACAGTGGGCATCCTTGTCTGGTTCCTGTTCTTAGAGGGATAGCTTTCAGTTTTTCACCATTGAGGATGATATTAGCTGTGGGTTTCTCATATATGGTCTTTATTATGTTGAGGTACTTTCCTTCTATACCCATTTTATTCAGAGTTTTTATCATAAATGGATGCTGTATCTTGTCAAATGCTTTCTCTGCATCTATTGAGATCATCATGTGATTTTTGTTCTTCATTTTATTAATGTGGTGTATTATGTTGATTGATTTGCGAATGTTAAACCATCCCTGCATCCCTGGAATAAATCCCACTTGATCATGGTGTATAATCTTTTTAACGTATTGTTGTATGCGATTTGCTAGTATTTTGTTGAGGATTTTCGCATCGATGTTCATCAGTGATATTGACCTGTAATTTTCTTTTTTTGTGTTGTCCTTGTCTGGTTTTGGTATCAGGGTAATGTCAGCTTCGTAGAATGAGTTAGGAGCTTCCCCCTCCTCAATTTTTGGAAGAGTTTGAGAAGGATAGGTATTAAGTCTTCTTTGAATGTTTGGTAGAATTCACCAGGGAAGCCGTCTGGTCCTGGACTTTTATTTTTGGGGAGGTTTGTGATTACTGTTTCGATCTCCTTACTGGTGATTGGTCTATTCAAATTCTCTACTTCTTCTTGATCCAGTTTTGGAAGGTTGTATGATTCTAAAAATTTATCCATTTCTTCCAGATTGTCGAATTGGTTGGCATATAGCTTTTCATAGTATTCTCTTATAATCTTTTGTATTTCTGAGGTGTCTGTTGTAACCTGTCCTCTTTCATTTCTGATTTTACTTATTTGTGCCTTCTCTCTTTTTTTCTTGGTGAGTCTAGCTAAAGGTTTGTCAATTTTGTTGATCTTTTCAAAGAACCAGCTCTTGGTTTTATTAATTTTTCTATTGTTTTTGGTCTCTATTTCATTTATTTCTGCTCTGATTTTTATTAATTCCCTTCTTCTACTGATTTTGGGCTTTGTTTGTTCTTCTTTTTCCAGTTCCTTCAGGTGCATTGTTAGATTGTTTATTTGAGATTTTCCTGTTTGTTGAGATAGGCCTGTATCGCTATAAGCTTCCCTCTTAGAACCGCTTTTGCTGTATCCCATAAATTCTGGCATGTCGTATTTTCATTTTCATTTGTCTCCAGCTATTTTTTGATTTCTTCTTTGATTTCTTCGTTAACCCAGTCGTTGTTCAGTAGCATTTTGTTTAATCTCCATGTATTTGTGGCTTTTCTGATTTTCTTCCTATAGTTGATTTCTAGTTTCATACCGTTGTGGTCAGAAAAGATGCTTGGTATTATTACAATCTTCTTAAATTTATGGAGACTTGTTTTGTGGCCTAATATGTGATCAATCCTGGAGAATGTTCCATGTGCATTTGAAAAGAAGGTGTATTCTTCGGTTTTTGGATGGAATGCTCTGTATATATTTACTAGGTCCATCTGTTCTAGTGTGTCATTTAAGGCCAATGTTTCCTTATTGATCTTCTGTTTGGATGATCTATCCGTTGGTGTAAGTGGAGTGTTAAAGTCCCCTACTATTATTGTGTTACTTTCTATTTCTCTTTTTATGTCTGTTAATAATTGCTTTATATATTTAGGTGCACCTACATTGGGTGCGTAGATATTTACAAGTGTTATATCCTCTTGTTGGATTGTTCCCTTGATCATTATGTAATGTCCTTCTTTGTCTCTTTTTACAGTTTTTGTTTTAAAGTCTATTTTGTCTGATATGAGTACTGCTACCCCAGCTTTCTTTTCATTGCCATTTGCGTGGAGTATCTTTTTCCATCCCTTCACTTTCAGTTTGTGAGTGTCTTTAGGTCTGAAGTGTGTCTCTTGTATGCAGCATATATATGGGTCTTGTTTTTTTATCCAGTCAGCCACCCTATGCCTTTTAATTGGAGCATTTAGTCCACTGACTTTTAAAGTAACTATTGTTAAGTATGTACTTACTGCCATTTTTTAATTTTTTTTTTCTCAGTGTTTTAGTAGTCCTTCTCTGTTCCTTACTTCTTCTATACAGAATTGATGGTCACTTTAGTTTGACCTCTGTCTGAAAGCTGTACTCTTTAACTCCCCTCCTCCCTCCTTTTATGTTTTTGATATCATATCTAACCTCTTTTTTGTGCATTTGTATCCATTTCCCTCTTATCATGGAAATAGATAATTTTTCCTATTTGTGGTCTTCTCTTTTCCCCTTAAATCAGTCCCTTTAACATTTCTTGTAGCACTGGTTTCTTGGTGACAAACTCCTTTAATTTTTGCTTATCTGGGAAAATTTTGATCTCTCCTTCCATTTTGAATGATAACCTTGCTGGGTAGAGTATTCTTGGCTGTAAGTTTTTTCCTTTTAGCACTTTAAATATATCGTGCCATTCTCTTCTAGCCTGTAAGGTTTCTGCTGAGACGTCAGCTGATAGCCTTATGGGGTTTCCTTTGTATGTAACTTGACATTCTCTTGCGGCTTTTAGGATTCTCTCTTTATCTTTAATTCTGGACATTTTGATTATGATGTGTCTTGGTGTGGGCCTCTTTGGGTTTATCTTGTTTGGGGCTCTCTGTGATTCCTGTACCTGGATGTCTGTTTCCTTCCTTAGGTTAGGGAAGTTTTCATCTATTATTTCTTGAAATAGATTCTGTGCCCCCTTGTCTCGCTCTTTTCCTTCCGGGACACCTATAACACGGATGTTAGTGCGCTTGATGTTGTCCCAGAGGTCCCTTAGACTGTCCTCACTCTTTTTAATTCTTTTCTCTTTTACCTGTTCACCTTGGGTAATTTCTTCTAGTCTTTCTTCCAGCTCCCAGCTGCGTTCTCCTGTATCCTCTACTCTGCTTTTGAGTCCCTCTAATGAATTTTTCATTTCCAGTATTGTATTCGTCATTTCTGATTGGTTCTTTTTTATATCTTCCATTTCTTTGTTGACATTCTCACTGAGTTCATCTATTCTTCTCCCCAGATCAGTGAGCATCCTTAACACTCTTAGTTTGAACTCTCTGTTGGGTAGGTTGCTCATTTCTGTTTCACTTAGTTCCTTTTCTGGGGTTTTGTCCTGTTCCCTATCTTGGAAGGTCTTCCCTTGCCTCCTCATTTTGCCTCTTTCCCTGTGCTTGTGTCTACGTATTAGGTAGGTCAGCTATGTCTCCTGCTCTTGGATAGGTGACCTTATGTAAGTGATGCCTTGGGAGGCTTCCAGTGTGCTTCCCTCAGTTCTCAATGTTCCAGGGGTGGCCCCTATGTGGGCTACGTGTGTCCTTCTGTTGTGGCCTGTTTGCTCTCCCTGTATGTTCCCAGGTAGGCCGAGTTATGCTCCTGGCCAGCTGTTGTAATGCTCAGCTGCTTGTAGTTGTTGTGGGCCCTTCAGTCTCTTTATCAGGTATGGGGAGCCCCAGCACAGTTGGCTGTAAGCTCTAATACCACATTTATGTTGCAGTATTTCTTTTAACTGAGTAGGCCCCCAGCATGGCAGGTTGTTAGGCTCAGGGCCTTACAATTGCTGTAAGCCTCTAGCCTATTAGGTCTCTTGTCAGCTCTCTGAGGATTGCAGCTGGGTGGGGCTGGCCTCAGGCACAGGAGCACCCAATTGTTTCAGGCTTTGGAAGGTGGGGCAAACCTCCTATGTGGGTCTTTGAGAAGCACAAGTCTTCTGCAGCTGACAATCCCTGTTGCCCACAGGTCCACACACACAGTCAACACAGTCCTGCCCCGTGTGAGCGCCCCGACCTCCCCAAGCGGACCCAGTCTCTCCACGGCGGGAGCCCCACACTCTCCACCCGCTCCTTGTGCACACCCTGCCCCGCTCAAGTCGGTTCAGTTGCCAGGCTGCAGAGAATCCAGTCACCAATCTATGCAGGCCCACAAGTTGCCTGAGGGCTTGTTGTTGGGTGGGGCCAGTCTCTAGGGTGGGCTGCCTGCCCTGGCTGAGCTGGATTAAATCGGTGCTCTAGTGGGTGGAGCAGACCCTGGGCTAGCAGGCCTCAGGGAGAACTCCAATGGCATCTGTGTCAGCACGCTCACACCAGGCCACAACAATGGCCGCCGCCAATGTCCCAGTCCCTGGAGAGGTCTCACCCCTCACCGAGATGCACTCAAGGCCTATTAGGTGAGTCTCTTGTCACCAAAGCACTGTGCACCTTTCTTTCTGGTCATTTTAGGATGCTTTCTGGAACGGGCGAGTTTGTGCGCGGGCCCTTTAAGAGCCAGTTTTAGTTTCTTTGTGAACCAGGTTTTCTGGGGGTGCTCCCCAATGCTTTAGTAGCAGGCAAAGTCAGATATTATGCCACTGGTCTCGATTGTGCTGGGTCCACAAAATGCCCACAGCGGGGGCGCTCCCCGGGTCAGGACCCCGTGCCTCCAGGAAGGGTGCGTACCTGTGAGCTGCTCCCGGCAGCCGTGAAGCTGGCAGCTTGTGAAGGCAGCGTTTTTCCTCTCCGGAAGGGAGTCTCTGCCTCTTCTACCCCAGTTAGGATTGTCCGTTGTTGCAGGAGTTCCTCTTATCCAGTTTTCAGTTCTGTCTCAGGGATAATTTTTCCACGAGTAGTTGTAAATTGGCTGTGTCCACGGGAAGAGGTGAGTTCAGAGTCTGCCTATGCTGCCATCTTGACTCCGCCTCCTGATTATGTAATTTTAAAAAACAGTATAAATGCACACAGTCTCCTTTCTTCTCTAAACTGATTTTAAAAGCAAGTATATACAACAATATGTATATAATGAATTGTTAAGCCTATAAAATATAGAAATATTTGCCATTAACTGCACAAAGGAGGTTGTTGGAAGCAAAGATGTACTAGGCTGAGGAAATGAATCCAAATGTTCACTAAAATCCATAAGAACAAATAAAGAGAACTGGAAATAAATAAAGTTAGTATAACAAAAGGTATAAATATATACTTGCTATCCTTTCATTTCTCAGATTCTTTAAAAGACAAATTACATAAACTGATGTAAGTATGTATTGTTGGCTTAGTAACATTTATAGATGTTATATGTGTGAAAATGATACCAAAAAAAGGTGAAAAAATAGAGCTATATAGGAGTAATATTTCTACAGCTCACTGAAATTAAGTTAGTATAAATCTGAGGCTGATTCTCATAAGTTTAGATATAAATGGTAAGCCCTAGAGTAAACTAAAGCAATAACTCAAAAGTATAGTGAAAAAATTATTAGAAAAATGTAAATGCTACAATAGAAAATATTCACAAAAAATTAAAGGAGGAACAGAGGAAGAAAATGACATGAAAGACATAAAGAACAAAATGTATAAAGGCAGAAAATAAACCCAAATATATCAATAATAACATTAAATGTGAATGGATTAAATAATCCAATCAAATGGTAGAGATTGTCAGACAGGATAAGAAAGCAAGATCCAACTACATGCTGTCTGTACATCTTGGATTCAAAAATACAAATAGATGGAAAGTAAAAGGATAGAAAAATATATATCATGCAAACAACAACTACAAAAAAGCTGGTACAATTACACCAATATATGACAAAAGAGACTTTAAAACAAAAATGTTACTAGATTTAAAGAAAGACATTTGAGAATGACAAAGGGTCAATCTATCAGGAAAATATACCAATTATAAACATATGTGCACCTAATAACAGTGTACCAAAATACAGGAAGCAAAAATGGACAGAAATAAAGGGAGAAATGGGAAATTCGATAGTAATATGTGGCAATTTCAATACCCACTTTCAATAGTGGATAGAACACCTATGCAGAAGATCAACAGGAGCTAGAAGAATTGAAAAACAAGACAAACTAGACCTAACATACACCTGTAGAAAACTCTTACCAAAAACCAATATACATTCTTCTCAAGTATACAAGGAACATTTTCTAGATAGAACATATATTAGGTTATTAAAAAAACCTCAATAAATTTAAAATAATTAAAATAATACAAAATATTTTCTTCAAAGACAATTAAATGCAACCTGATATCAGTAACAGAAAGAAATCTGGGAAACTCACAAATATGTGGAACTAATACATGAATAATTAACCAATGGAAATTGCAAAGAAAATTTTAAAAAAGCACATTGAGATGAATGAAAAAGAAGACATAACATACCAAAACATATGGGATGCACCTAAGGCAATGTTTAAATGGCAATTTATAGTTGTAGATGCTTATATTTAGAAAGAAGAGGGACTTCAATTCAATAACTCAAACTTACCTTGAGACACCGGAAAAAGAAGAAAAAAACCAAGCTTAAAGCCAATAGAAGGAAAGAAATAAAAATCAGAGCATAAATTAATGAAAATAGAATAGGAGAAAACTGATGAAACCACAAGTTTGTTCTTTGAAAATATCAACAAATTTGACAAACCTTTAGCTAGACTGACAGAGAAAAAAAAGGGAAGACACATTACTAGAATCAAAAATGAAATAGGAGAGATTCCTATTTATAAAAGAATACTATGAACAACTGTATGCCAGTTAATTAGGTAACTTAGATGAAATGGACAAACTCCTAAAAAGACAGAAACTACTGAAGCTGACAGAAAAAACAAAGTGAATAGACCTATAACAAGTAAGAAGACTAATTTGTTAATAATAATGATAATAATAATAAACTACCCACAAAGAAAAGCCCAGGACCAGATGGCCTGAACAATTCGATACTGAATTCTACAAAATATTCAAGGAAGAATTAACACCAATTATTCATGAAATCTTCCAAAAATTAGAAAACACTTCTCAACTCATTCTAAGAAGCCAGTATTACCTTGATAACAAAGCCTGATCAAAACATCTCAAGGAAATAAAACTACCGACAAATATCTCCTACGCATATGGACAAAAATCCTCAACAAAATACTAGCAAACTTAATCTTAATATAAAAAATATTACGCATCATGAACAAGTTGGATTTATTCCAGTAATGTAAGGTTGTTACAACATCTGAAGATAAAATAATGTGATACACTACATCAATGGAATAAAAAAATGAAACCACATGGTCATCTCAATAGACACAGAAAAAGCATTTCACAAAATCCAACACTCTAGCAAGTTCTAGCATGTCTGGCAGGTTCTAGCCAGTATTAGGCAAGAAAAAGAAACATAAAGCAGACAAAATAGAAGGTACAAGAGAAACTATCACTATTCACAGATGAAAATCCTAAAGAATACACTAAAACAAAACTATTAATCCTCATAATGGTGTTCAACAAGGTTGCAGGATGGACCATCAATACACAAATATCAACTATATTTCTATACACATGCAATGAAAGTCCAAAAATGCAATTAAGAAAATTCCATTTACAGTTTCATCAAAAGTACAAAAATACTCAGGAATAAATTTAACAAAGGAAATGCATGACATACTCTGAAAACTACAAAACATTGTTGAAAGAAATTAAAGAAGATCTAAATAAATGGAAAAAATATTCCCTTTTCAGGATTCAGAAGATGTCATACTGTTAAGATGGCAATAATCCCCAAATTGATCTACAGAGTCAATGAAATTCCTATCAGAATTCCAGCTGACTTCTTTACAGAAATTGACAAGGTGATTTTAAAATTAATGTGGAATTGCAAGGGACCCAGAATGGCCAAAACAATCTCAAAAAAGAACAAATTAGGAAGAACCATACTTCCCAATTTCAAAACTTTACTATAGAGTAATGGTAATCAAGACAGAGTGCTACTGAAATAAAGATAAACATATACAGCAGATCAATGTAACAGAATTGAGAATCCAGAAGTAAAACCGTGTACCTATGGTCAACACAGTTTTGGTAAGGGTGACTAGACAATTTAAGGGAGAAAGAACACTCTTTTCAACAAATGGTGCTAGGACACTGGATAGCCATGTGCAAAAGAATAAAGACAAAGACCTAAATGTAAGAGCCACCCATATAAAACTCTTATAAAAAAACAAGGGTAAATCTTCATTACCTTGGATTTGGCAATAAATTCTTAGATATGACACCAAAAATACGAACACCAAAAAAAAAAAATTACATAAATTGGACTTCATCAAGATTAAAAACTTTTTTGCTTTCAAGGACACTATCATGAAAGGAAAAAACCTACAGAATGGGACAAAGTGTTTGCAAATAATATATCTGATAAGGGACTTGTAACTAGAATATAGATAACTCCTATAACTGAATAGTAAAGGGAAAAATACCTAATTGAAAAATAGGACAAGGGAGAAGTGACTTCATCAAGATGGTGACATCAGTTGTTCCCAACTTCTATCCCCTCACAAGAAGACCAACTAGTAACTACAGATAAGACATCATTTTAAAAATCCCAGAACTTGGGAGTGTGGCTGAAGCCCCCCCCGCACCGCCCCCCCCCCTGCCCGGGACAACAGAGACTGAGAAGGACTGCATTATAAGGGTAAATGGAGCGACTATACTCTGAGGGCATCACCCCTCCAACCAGGCCAACACAGCACCAGACTGACAGAACCCCCCTGGGCTGATGGTTTCTCCAGTGGGAAAAAAAGAGTCCAGGTGGCTATCCAGGTCTCCCAGAATTTCAGGATGCTTCCCAGGAAGCCTACTTGAGTCTCACCTCACGGGATCACTGGGGAAATCCGCGGGGCTTGACCACTAAGGATCAGGTAGAAGTGGAAAAGGAGGCCAGGCTTAAGGCAACCAGCACTCAGATCTTGGCAGACAGCATTCTTCCTCACAGCTGCATCAGAGTGGAGATCCCAGCCAGTGGCTCTGCCTATCTGCACAGCCATGCTGGTGTCCTCCTCTGGCCAGGAACTTCAGTGGGTAGTTCTGCCTGGTTTGGGTCACCATCCAGCAAGTTGTGCCAGCCACGGAGCTTGTTCTATGATCCCAGCTGGGCAGGGAACCCAATCCAAAGCCCTACCTGCTGCTGAATGTAGCTCCTAGACCTGCCTGAACAGGAAGCATAACCAGAAACTCTGGCAGCTGTGTAGCCCATCCAACAGCTGCACTGACAGCAGCACCCTAGCAGAAAGCTCAGCCAACTACTCTGCCCAGTTATAGAGCCAAGCCAGTGGCCCTGTCTGGCTGGGGAACACAGTGGGCAGTTCTGCCTGGTTCGGTCACCAGCCAGTGGAACCCAGCCAACAGACATGCCCCTCAGCAGAGCCCAGCCCAATGGCTGAACGTGGCCTGTGGCCTTGCCCAGGGAGGGATAGTGCTGGAGGCATCTGCTGAACAGAGAGCCCAGCCAGCAACCTTGCCCAACAGCAAAGCACATTCAGCTACCTACCTGATCATGAAGCCCAGCTTGCAGCCCTGCCCAACTACAGGCACAGTCTGTGGCTGCACCTGATTGCAGAGCACAGCCCTAGTCACTGTCAGAATGTGAAGCCCTGCATGTGGCCCCACCTGAACACAGAGTCCAGCTAGCAGCACCATCCAGTCAGGGAAAACAGTCTGAGACTCCACTCGACCAGAAACGATTGCAGAGTCAAGACCTTAGCCCTGCCCAATCAATGAGTCCAGCCAGTGGCACCACCCTGCCAGGGAACACAGCCAGCAACCTCGCCTGAGCAAAGGTGATTGCAGAGCCCAGCTAGTGTCCCCACCTGAACACAGAGAACAACCAGCACCCTGTCTGGTCAGGGAGCTCACCCACAAGCCCTGCTTGAACACAGAGGCAAGCCAATAGGGCCACCAAACCACAGAGCCCAGCCAGCATTACTCAGTGGGGAAAGGATAATCTCTTCAATAAATCATGTTGAAAATACTGGATAATTATATGCTTAAGAATGAAATTGGACCCCTATCTTACACCACTCACAACAAATTAACTCAAAATGAATTAAAGATTTTAAAGTAAGTATTGAAACTATAAAACTCCTAGGAGAAAACATAGGGAAAAAGGTCCTTGACACTGGTCTTGGCAATGATTTTTTGGAATGACACCAAAAGCATAAGCAACAAAAGCAAAAATAAGTAACTGGGACTACATCAAACTAAAAACTTCTGCACAGGAAATAAACAATCATCCAAATGAAAAGGTAACCTATGGTATGGAAGAAATTATTTGCAAACCATATATCTGATAAGAGGATAATATCCAAAATATATAAGGACTCATACAACTTAGTAGCATAAAAACTAACAATCCAATTTAAAAATGGGCAGAGGAATTGAATAGACATTTTTCCAAAGAAGACATACAAATGGCCAACAGGTACATGAAAAGATGCTCAATATCACTAAGCATCAGGGAAATGCAAATCAAAATCACAATGAGATATTACCTCATACATGTTAAAATTGCTATCATCAAAAAAAGAAGAGATAACAAGTGTTGGCAAGGATGTTGAGCAAGGGAACACTTATGCACTGCTGGTGGTAATATAAGTCGGTACAGTCACTATGGAAAACAGTATAGAGGTTCCTCAAAAAATTAAAAATAGAACTACCATATGATCCAGCAATCCCACTTCTTGGTATATATCCAAAGGAAGTGGAATCAGGATCTCAAAGAGACAGCTGCACTCCCATGTTCATTGCAGCATTATTCACAATTTCCAAGCTATGGAAACAACCTAAGTGTCCATTTATGGATGAATGGATAAAGAAGATGTGGTATATATATAAACTGGAATATTATTTAGCCATGAGAAAGAAGGAAACCTGCCATTTGTGACAACATTGATAAACCTCGATGGCATTATGCTAAGCGAAGTATGTCAAAGAGAGAAAGACATATACTGTATGATATTACTTATATGTAAAATCTAAAAAAGCTGAGCTCACAGAAACAGAGAGTAGAATGGTGGTTGCCAGGGGGTAGGGGGTGGGGGAAATGGAGAGATGTCAATCAAAGGGTATAATCTTCAGTTATAAGATGAATAAGTTCTGGGGATCTAATGAACAGCATGGTGATTATAGTTAGATATACTGTGTTATATACTTGAAAATTGTTAAGAGAGTAAATCTTTTTTTTTTTTGGTGAGGAAGATCAGCCCTGTGCTAACATCTGCCAATCCTCCTCTTTTTTTTTTTTTTTTTTTGCTGAGGAAGACTGGCCCTGGGCTAACATCCGTGCCCATCTTCCTCCACTTTATATGGGACGCCGCCACAGCGTGGCTTGCCAAGTGGTGCAACTGTGTGTGCCCAGGATTCGAACCGGCGAACCCTGGACCGCCGCAATGGAGCGGGCGCACTTAACCGCTTGCGCCACCAGGCTGGCCCCAAGAGAGTAAATCTTAAATGTTCTCACCACAAAAAAGAAATGGTAATTATGTGAGATGATGGAGATGTTAACTAATCCTACTGTGGTAATCATTTCACAACATATACGTGTATCAAATATCACATTGTACATCTTAAACTTACACAATGTTATATGTCAATTATATCTCAAATAAGCTAGAAAAAATAATTAAACTTTTGCCTTAGGAAACTAGAAGAAGGGTGAATTAAATCCAAAGTAAGAAGAAAAAAGAAATAAAAATTTTAGTAAAAATCAATGAAATTGAAAGGAGTAAATTAATGGAGAAAGCCAACAAAACCAAAAGATGATTTCTTAAAAGATCAATGAAATTCATAAACCTTTAGCAAGGCTACCCAAGAAAAGAGAGAGAATATAGAAATTATTAATATCAGAAATGAAAGAGAGTCCATCACTACTGGTCATATGGACATTAAAAGGATAGCAAGGGAATATTATGAACAACTATATGCCCAGATATTTGTTTACATAGATGAAAAGAACTAAAAAGACAAAGAAAATACTTAAAATATGGACAGAGGACTTGAGTAACATTTCCCCAAGTAAATATGCAAATGACAGACAAGCACATGAAAAGGTACACAGTATCATTAATCATTAAGAAAATGCAAATCAAAACCACAATGAGATATCACTCACACCCACTAAAATGGCTATATTTAAACAAATATGTGTTGGTAAGGATGTAGAGATATTAGAATCCTGTACATTCCTGGTGGGAATGTAAAATAGTGCAGCTGTTGTGGAAAACAGTTTAGTGTTCCTCCACCAGTTTAACATAGATTTAGCATATGATGGAGCACTTTCACGTCTAGATATATACCTCAAAAGAATTAAAAGAGGTATTCAAATAAATACTTTTACATGGATAGTCATAGCGGCTTTTTTCAAATAGCAGCACTATTCACAATAACCAAAAGTTGGAAATAACCCAAATATCCATCAATTGATGAATGCATAAACAAAATGTGGTATATCCATACAATGAAATATTATGTAGCCATATAAAGAGGATCAAAGTACTGATACATGCCACAGAGTGGATGAACTCTGAAAATGTTATAAGAAGTGAAAGAAGCCAGACACAAAAGGCCACATATCATAAGATTCCATTTACGTGAAAAATTCACAATAAATAAATCCATAGAGACAGAAAGCAGATTAGTGGTTGCAAGGAGGTGAGGAGAATGAGGAATGAGGAGCGACTGCTTAATGAGTACGGCATCTCCTGTGGGGATGATGAAAACACTTTGGAACTAAATAGAGGTGATGGTTGCACAACATTGTAAAGGTACTAAATGCCACTGAATTGTATAGATTAAAAGGTTAATTTTATGTTATACGAATTTCATCTCAATAAGATAAAAGATTGAGAAAGAAATAACAATGAGATACTACTTCATACCCACTAGGATAGCTAGAATCAAAAATTCAGATAAGAACAAGTGTTGATGAAGATGTGGAGAAATTGGGACCCTCATGCAGTGCTGGTAGGGATATAAAATGGTGCAGATGCTTTGGAAAATTGTCTGGCAGCTCCTCAAATGATTAAATATAGAGTTACCATATTACTCAGCAATTACGCTCCTAGGCATATACTTCTAAATTAAAAACATATGCCCCCACAAAAACTTATACACAAATATTCACAATAGCCAACATGTGTAAACAACTCAAATGCCCATCAACTGATGAACAGATAAATAAATGTAGTATACCCAAAGAATGGAATATTATTTGTCCATAAAAAGAAATGAAGTATTGTTAGGTGCTACATGGATAAACCTTAAAAACATTATGCTAAGTGAAAAAATCCAGTCACAAAAGACCACATATTAAATGACTCAATTTATATGAAATATCCAGAAAAGGCAAATCTGAAGAGATAGAAAGTTGTTGCTTAGAGCTGGGGTAGGGGGCTGTGGGGAGATGGATATGGGGTTTACAGCTATAGTGTATGAGGTTTCTTTCTGAGGTAATGAAAATGTTTGAAAATTGACTGTGGTGATGGTTGCACATATTGGTTAATATACTAAAAAACATTGAATTGTACACTTTAACTAGGTGAATTATATCCTAATAAGGCTATTTAAAAAAAAGAAATACATGCGACTGCAATAATAATGAAAAGATTAGCAGGAATCTACCTCAAATAACGCTGATGCTGTGAAAATTCAGCATATTTTTACAACACTGCCCAGCAATCTTATGAAAGATTGCATACAAAGCATGGGTCATTTGACTACATGAATAGTGCCAGTTAGTAAACCTCAGAGAATAGAATAATTTCATCATGGACAGCTTGATTGTTTCAGTCATAAACACCTTCCATGAAGTGTATGTTAGAGACTTGACAAAAGCAGGTTTTATGCTCAAGGTTGCACTTTCGTCCCAAATTCCAAATCTCAAAAGTTTACTTTTATGTAAATATCTATTATACGTTATCAACTGGAAGGTAATGAACAATGCCTTTTATCTAGAATTAGGAACCCCTAGAGAGATCAATATTTTGGTGGAGAGTGAAAATGAAATGTTACCGAGAAAGTTGCATGAAGTTTCCTAAAATCGTTTCAAGCTTGGGTTCTAACACTTCAAACAGTTGGACACATGTATGACGTCAATGCAACTTTGAGAACCCAAAAATGGTAGTGAGTGTGCCAGATATTCCTCCTGAGAAGCAAGGATGGAAGAAAGGGGAAAGCCATGCAAAGAAGAAGGGAGAACCAGATCGTTCTGACTACATCAAATGTACCAAGTAATTTACATATATTATTTAATATTCAATATAATCTTTCAACGTCATATTGTCACCTTCATTCTAATGGTTGAGGAATCCAATTACCAATACTTTAAATCAAACTGTCCAAGGCTGACTCAGCTAAATGGTGGAACTAAGACACAAAGCACCAGGTCTATCTGGCTCCAGTCTGTGCTCTTCCTTATGTTTATCTACTGCTAGATAATTCTTGAAAATCAAATTTGATGAGACTGAATAATGAATGTAAAAGCATCATGGGTCTTCACATGGGGAAATAGATTAACTGATTCAATGAGCCATATATATATAAACTTCTAAAATAATAAATTGTAGTAAGAAAAATACATAAAAATATATAATCAAGTGAATCATCACTTTCTGGTTACTAGATACAAATTTTAAACTCCTTATTAATCTAAGCAATTTGTAAACTTTGTGTATTCATTTCAATTTCCAAACATCACAAAGAGAGCCTGCTTTCAATTAAACTTCATTAAGATTAATTTAAATATGGCATAATTACTTGCAGTTCTTAGTAATAAGTTTGCTAAACCTAAAAGGTACAGCAAAGCTTTTCATTATTGTTGTTTGTTCCTTTCAAAACCCACTTCATCAAAAACATGATATTAAAATGCTTTTCCAAAACCAAACCAAGAAATTATGACATAGTCAGAAGCAATTGCAGGTGAAATAAAACTTCAACTGTCGGAATGACCTAAGCGTCAAACATTTCCAGCCTTTGTGGATCCTTTTACTGCTTGAGAAATTGCCACTTTTGAATTGTGATCTCAACTGGGTTGTGACACTGCATCTTTCTCTCACCCTGAGTCAGCCTACTCCACCTCAGCCCTTTGAGGTATGCTGTGCTATCGATAAATTTCAACTACAGTCTCTCAAGCTTAGGTCAACTTGTCTTCTCTATATAAATCTTAGAATCATAGAATGCTCCCCACCCCCAAACAGGCTACTTTTTCCCAAACCTTCACAAGTTAACAAAAATTTTATTTCCACCCTTCCATCCTTTATCTTTCCCCTTCTTCTTCCCCCCAGACACTGTAGTAACAGAATTTTCACCTCTACATTTGACATGGCAAATGAAAATTGGTTCTGAGTGGCATAAAGACTGTGTGGAGCTGGAATGCTTGTACATGTGAGAAGGATAGTAGAGCTCATTTATTTACAGCAAGATTCTTAGACCCCAGCGGCCTCTCCAAACAGGCTGATCTATTAAAGGAATGTTATATATTAGTAGGAATAATTTCTTTTAAATTAATAAAAACGGTAAACGTATAAAAAATTAAACTACGTATTCAACAGAAAAACATCCTTTTGAGAAAATGCATTTGTTTCAAACCAGAAAATGTTGTTTTAACTTTCTGCATTTCATACAAATAAGAACAGAAAACACTGACAGTATCTAGGCACTTTAACTTCTGATATTTCTGTCACACTATTATAGCATGTTAACATCTTGTGTGGTGAAAATATGCTCAGTAATGCATATAATAATATAAATTATAGTATATATTACATTATATATGTGTTTATGTGCATATATACATATATGTATGTATATAATGAGGATCAATTTCATTTTTTTGAAAATTCAATATTGACCTACTGGCAAAAACGTGTTTGTAACCCCAAAACCAATACTCACAGTGTTTTTGTGGTCATTTGCAAACATGCATGGAGCAGCAAAAAATCTGAGTCACATGCCTGTTTCCAGCTGAGGTCAAAGAAGGCAATGCTCTGCCTTCTTGTTTTGACTCTCATTCTGTAAATACGTGCCCCTTTTGCAGTCTATTTAGTTCCACATTTTTTGCATTTTTGTGCTTTTTATTGGTGATTTCACTGTTTAAAATGGCCCTCAAGCATAGTGATGAACTGTTGTCTGGTTTTGCTAAGCACAAGAAGGCTATGATGTGCATTTGGGAAAAAATGTGTGTGTTGGATAAGCTTACCTCAGGCATGAGTTGTTGTGCTATTGGCCATGAATTCAATGTTCATGAGTCAACAATAGATATTAAATAAGGTGTCTTTAAACAGAAACACACAGAAAACAAGATTATGTGTTGATAAGTTGATGAAAGGGAACCTAGCCCTAAATTTCACCAAGGAACAGTGTTTCAGTATTTGCTAATTCAGCATTCATGGTGACTTTGTAGAATGTAACTACCGCGAATAATGAAAATTGATGCTGTGTGGGCATGCATGTGTGTGTTTGCGTCCTGCAAAAAATGGCAGATTGAAAAGGATACCAATAATGCAAATGCAAGCAAACAACAGGAAAATAGAGTTGAAAATACTATTGGTCAGCCACATTAGAAGGTTAAGGGAAAAAAAACCTCATACATATCTAATCAGATATAACAGGACATCAGCCAAAAATTCTAAATTGTGAAGACTAATTGAAGCATGAATTTATATTCACTGTCATTAACAAGTCTTGCCTTAAGTGTATATCTTGACATATTCACTAACAAAGGTATGAAATCATAAGAACTGTCAAGACATTCAAAATATTTCTTATTTCACCTTTAAGTTACTCTTCTTAAATGTGTATGTATATATTTTATGTCTGTGTAAACATACCAAATATACATATTTTGTGGGTTTATGTTCAAAATATTTTACTGATTTGAATTATTCTAAAAAGTTTCAAGACTATTCTTGGATCACATAGTTCCTACTATACAAGAGCCACATACCTGCTTATATAGTCTGAGCACATTAGAAATGAATACTATTCAACTGTTTTATAAGATGGCAAACAACTTTATAATTTTAATTCTTTCTAAACGGTGGTTCTGTATTATACAGAATTGTCCCATTTGAAATTTGCTCTTTTCACTTCTACCCATTGCTATAAGTTATAGTTCATCTTTAGAAAGTAAATAATTTATTAAAGATAATTTGCCAACAGTTTTTTTTTATCACTAATTAAGCTCAATTGTAGACTATAAAGCAGTGTGGACTTTCTCAGTGGAAAGTTCCAGAATCATTTAGGTCTGAACTGAAAAAATAAGCCAACATAATTCTAGTTATGCATGTCAGTCCAAGAAGCTTGGTTATAAAATTCACAGTCAGTAAGATAATGAAGTCTCATTTTCTCACTACAGAATTTATGAGGTCTGAACCCACAATAAATAACTATAAATTAAACCACAAACAAGGATAAGTCTTGTGTATGTCTTTGAAATGTTTGCTTTTCTTCCCTATTTTGTGACATAATATTTGTCTAGACACCCAAGGAAAGGAAGAAGAAAGCTATTTTTCTTTACTAGAAGTAAATATGGATATGATCTTTGGTAGTCATAGACTTTTTTCAGGAAAAGCTAGCTCTAACCTGTAGTCTGAGTGAGAGTTTTGACATAGGTAAGTTATATCTTTGGTGCCTGCCCTCAATTTGTCTTTTGGTGATAACTTCATATATGGTATCATGCTCTCATACTGCTCTACATTACCCAGATACTCTCAACCTGTCTTCCCTCTCTTCCTGGGCACTATATTCAGAACCTAGTTTTACCTTCACTTCCTTTATTAACCTGTCCTCAGCTAGCTGATACTACTCCCAAGAGTATTTGCATTTGGATAGAGGATGAATACAGAAGTAAAATTAATGGTAAAATGAGGATCATGTGGGAGGATGTGTATGGGTGTGCACATGCACATGTGAGGAGGGCCTTCAGGCACCACTAAAATTTCCACACAGATATATATTCTAACAAGGAAGGCTGCTCATATCTAACCTACAACAATTTAGAAGAAATTTATCTTTAAAGAGTACTCCAGGAAATTTTAAATAACTCAAAGGCTGACATAATCTAGAATTTAATAATATTAATAGCTAGTAATTTTTAATTTAATTTAAGCCCTCATGCTAGAGTTCGGTTTTATTTATTTCTCTTCATTGCCCATTGGAAATATGGCATGAAGGTATCTTTCATATACCTGATGATTCTTGCTAAATATTTCTCTAATCAACTAATCTAAAGGAAATGTCATATGGTTTCATAACACGAATACATGCAAACAAATTGAATGTAACAATGAATTTTATTTTCTTCAGCATAATAATGTTACCATGCTTCCTAAAGTCAGAAAACCTACAGTATATCATCTCTTTTCTCTATCTATACTGCATCCCTAAACTGGACTACTATATCAGCCTTTCAACTAATCTACTGTTTCCAGTCTTCGCTATTTCATTCTGTCCTTCAACCTGCCATCAGATCTACCTTCCTAAAATACATTTTAAATCATATCATTATCTTCCTCCAAAACCTGTGATGATTTTCTACTGTCTTTGTCATATAGTCCATACTTCTTAACATGAGATTCATGATGTACTTTTCAACCTCATTTTAATAAATTTGTTCTTAAAAAATTTATAGTTTAATTAAGGAGACTAGTCACATATACAAATCACTACACTACAAAATTATAAACTTACCTATGTAACGATAAGTAAAATTAAATTTATTTCCCCAAATATATATTTAGGATCTGGTCCTTGTCTCCCTTGAGGATCCTGTAATCTAGTTGAAGGTTAAACAAAGCGGTGTACACCGAACTAAAATATAAGACAGAATATGATATGTACAAATTTTTGTGAAGTCTTTCAAAGAACATAACCATTAAATAAAAATAGAAACAGAATAATCTTGGAAAATAGAGCATTTGAACTGGGCCTTAAGAAATGAGAAGGGTTCTACCTGATGAAGATGGCGGAAAAGAGATTAGCCCTGGTAACAGATGACATGGCTCTGAACTAAGGTAGTGGCAGTATGAATAGAAAAGTGAGGACAAATGTGTGACACATTTCTGAGGTAGCACCATTAAAACTTTTAACTGAGGGCCGGCCCCGTGGCTTAGCGGTTAAGTGCTCGCGCTCTGCTGCTGGCGGCCCGGGTTCGGATCCCGGGCGCACACCGACACGCCACTTCTCCGGCTATGCTGAGGCCGCGTCCCACATACAGCAACTAGAAGGATGTGCAGCTGTGACATACAACTATCTACTGGGGCTTTGGGGGGAAAAAAATAAATAAATAAAATCTTTAAAAAAAAAAAACAAAAAACTTTTAACTGATATGAGAGATGAGAGAGGGGGAGATGCCAAACCTCACAGAGAATTCTGTCCTCACATGAGAAAGAGAGGGTTTGATGAAGAAATGAGTTGAGTTTGGAGTGTCTGTAAGATATACAAGTGGTGTCCAGTAGGCACATGGCATTATATAGATGGTCTGTGGTAGAGCTAGAGATCTAGGGAGAATAGGTACAGCATTGTGGTGCTGATGCTGCATGAGAGCTCTGAAAGTCCTGAGGCTATGAGGGAGGGAATCAAGAGGAGAAAGGATATGCTGCAAGAGGAGTACAAATGACTCAAAGACTAACTCATCTTAGTCCTCAAATCCTCTCACTCCCATCCTGTGTGTTTGGGGCAGAGGAAGAGAGAATCCGTGCAGATGTTGAAACCACATGCATCTGTGTCTGACTGTAGCCCCAAACAAGATCAAAGTGATTTCAGAGATTATCTATCTATTGTATGTTCTCCCCTACCTCTTCACTCCATTAATACAGAAAATTGTGATTTAGTTCTGTTATATTTATTTGATGCAGTGTAATAGGTATCACTATAATTTCCGTATGTTATAGTGACAGCCTATTTAAAGCTCTCATTTCTCCCAGAAAACAAACGACATTTCCAAACACCCTAAAATGTGAATCTCCAGTACCAATTCAAAACATAGTAAGTCAAGAGAGAAATTCTGATGTGAATAAAAGCTGTGGGCAATTTGCTGTGCTTCTAAAAAAAGTCATTCCTGTGAATGCCACGTCTATTATTGCATATGTTTTTTTGCAGCACACTATGGGAAGAAGCATAATGCCTCAGGCCCTACTCTTAAAAGGCTAGACTTAAATTAAGTTGAAAATGTAGGCAAGAAACTTCTTTTGTAATAAAAGTAGAAATAGCACCCAGTTGGGATTGTTCTTCTCCAGCTCCTAAAGTTTATGATACTAGCTGCACTTTCAAAGCGACACTGATCAATGAGGGGAGAAATAGTGCTAGTAAAATTGATGAGAGAAGTACTTGAGCAGATTCTATATGAATAGAGGTGAAGGTTATTTTGGTTATCTCACTCCCTGGTGTATAAGGCCATCTATATTCTAACTTTAGTAATCCATTTATATTTTTTACAACTTCCCAACTGAGACCCTCTATTTTGAGCCAAGTTTTTGAAACAAAAGTTTATTCATTATTACCTCTTTGCCTTTGTTCATATCATTCTCTCTGCTGAGAATGATCACCTCTTTCTCTCTGATTATTCAAATCCCACTTATCTGTCAAGGCTTATCTCAGATCTTACCTGCTCCACATTCAGTGACTCCTCTTTCTTATATCAGGATTTCTTATTCCCTATAGAGTTCATGAATGGGTTTCAAGAGGTTCTTCAATCTGCTAAAATGTTGTCTGCATTCTTATTAGGAGACAGTTCATACCTTTTATCAGATTTTTATAGAAATGAATGAGCTAAAATGGTCAAGAACTAGTATCTTAAAGATTCTGTTTAGCACGGCTATAGTCTCTTTCATTGCTTGTTTCCTTTTCAAGTTTATTCTCCTCATCATTTCAACTAGGTCATAAGTGATTTATCTAGACGCCTTTGTTTCCCCCATAACACAAAATAAAGCTCCTTACACACAGTAGCTACTTAGTATGTAATAGCTGATTGATCTTTGGGCTACTTGGCATTAAATGGTGGCACTGATCCTACGTATTTGTAATCTTAAATACTCACATGTAAACTGTATCCCATTGTAAAGAATATGATCATTGGAACTACATCATACTTTATAATAGTGAGACAACTCAAAAATCAGGCAAATTTTGGCCTTGGAAACATTCTCTGTCAGTGCATTAGATTTGCTTCAGTAATGCAATCATCATTCCAGCTAATAATAGAATTCTTTAGAGAGTTCTATTTTTATTACTCAAACTGATTATTAACAGACAATTGATTTTTCTGAATATTTTCTGCAACTGGTATTATTCAAAATATTTCTGCCTAACACTTCCTTAAGGAACTCCATTGAACTCCACATATCCCAGTACAATTACATGGTCCAAGTTTTTAATCAGACATCACAATCACAAAATGATTTAGGAAACATAAATCTATAGAAAAGAAAATTAGAAGTATTTTAAATTAATATAGAAATTGGCATAAAGTATCTTTGGAGAGTCATATTAAGAGAATAATCAGAATGAGATGGAGCAATTAGGTATGGTTTTATAGAGGTAAATTAGGTGAATACTTCACCCAAATTTTGAAGAATGTAAAAGACAGAAGGTATGAGGCAGAGAGAACTGCATATGCAAAGATACAGAAACAAACAAACTGTGTTCAGGAAAAAAAATGAGCAAAATAAGGTAAGTTGTGGGATAAGTTGGGAAAAGTAAGAAATAACACTAGTAAATTTGGAGCTTGGGATACAATTAGAGAAGGCCTTGGATAAGAAGTTTGGATTTTACATGGTAGTGATATGCAGTAGGGTACGCTGTAGGGATAAAGGGAAAAAAATCCAAATATATGTTGTTTGCAGTTAACACCCATATATTGAAAGTAAAATAATAGGAAAAGACATCAGACAATCACTAACCAAAGTAAAGCTAGTGTATCTCAATTAATACCAGAAAGAATTGACTTAAAACAGCATTATTGTGGATCCAAAGGGTCATTAAATAGTGAAAAAAGATTCACTAACCATGTATGCACCTAAGAGAAATAACTTTAAAATGGTAAGTATACTATCATAGGGAAAAATTTCAACATATCTTTATTGATTGTTGATAGATTAAACAGATAAAAAAAATGATGACCTGAGAAACATAAGTACTAAATTTATGGATACAGAGAGAGTTATGCGACCAATGAGTTGTGGATAGATGTTTCTTTCCAGCACCCATGGAATAGTTACAAAACTTGATCATGTACTAGGCCATAAAGAAAACTTCAACAAATGTCAGAGAACTGGTATCAGGCATATTAAATCTCTGACCACAACACAATTAAGTTAGAAATTAGTGACAAAAATATATGGTTTACAATACTTTCACCATCTAGTAATTAAAAAGAATATATGCTGCTAAATAACTCATGAGATAAAGAAAAAATCACAATGAAAACTTAAGAAAAACTTGGAAACGAATGCCAATGAAAATATCATTTATAAAAACTTGTAAGATATAACAAAATTAGCATTTTGAGAAAAACTCATAGCCTTAAATATATTAGAAAAAAAATTTAAATTCTTAAAATTAATGTGGTAAATGCTCATCTTAAGAAGTTAGAAAAAGAGCAAAACAAATAAAGTGGACAGAAAGAGAAAATGAAAACAGGTGCAGATGTGCAATAGGGATCCATTGCCACTTTGAGTTTTAAGACTGACATGATAAAAAAAATTAGCTTGAAAAAGTATAGGGGAGGTAAATTAAGAAGATCAACTAGGAGGCCATTGCAAAAATTCAAACGTAAAATACTCATTGCCCAGACTTCTCTCTTATCCTCCAGTCTCCAATATCATCCACCTGGATATTATTCATATTCCAAAACTTAGCCCAACATCACTGATCTCTGAAGTCATCCTTGCCTTCCCCAATGTTAGTACAGTGCCCTGCCTCTGTGCTCTCATTACTACCTACACATACTGTATTATAACTATTGTTTATTTGTCTTTCTCTTCCACTAAACTGTGAATTCCTTCAGGACAGAGACTGGGACTTTATATCTCTAGAATTTGGTACAGTTCTTACTAGATTGGCACTCGGTAACGTTTCTTGAATTAGTAGATGAATGAATGACATGATGAGATCCCTGGATTATTGTAACAACATTTATTGAATACTTAGAATGTGAGAGGTATTGTGCAAAGTGCCTTCCACGCATAATCTAATTTTATCTTCATAGAAATCCTAAATTAGATACCATTTTTATCTCTACTGTACAGATGAAGAAACTGAGGAATGGAGGGATTAAGAAACTTTTCCAAGGTCACACAGACAAATAAGTGAGAGATCTGGTGCTCGCGTCAAATTTGTCTGATGTTAAAATGCATGTTCTGAACCACTACGCTATACTGTATCCTGCCCTATTGTTATGTCTTCATTGATTCGCCCAATATTTGTTGACAACCTGAGTACCTCCTATCTGTGCATGCGTGCATGCATGTGTATGTGTGTTGCATGTATACGTATGTTTTGGGGGAGCAGTTTTTAAAAATATGGGCAATATGAAAATAGATCTTGACTTCAAGGTGTTCACAATCTAGCAAGGGAGACAGATTCATAATCAGTTAACTACACTATAAAATGATAAGTTCTCTCAAAGGAATCAACCAAGTATTATAGATTTAATAATATTTTACATGTGCATAGAGTTTTATACTTCAAAAATATTTTCATGCATATTTTTTCAAAGTGAACATGGGAAAAACAAGATCCTAATGTCTTGGAAGAAATAATTGGCAGGAATTTGTGGTGGAGCAATAGTAGGAGACAATGCAAAGACTTAGAGTTACTCCAGATTTTTGAAGCTCAGAAACTGAAAAGGTGTGGTTCACCTAGCAGTAACAGGAAATTAAAGCAGTAATTACAGGAGAACAAAGATGGATTCAGTTCATTCCATGCTAAAAAAAATTCCAGTTCCTTTCACTCTTCCTCCTAGATCTTATTTTCCAATCCTTAAACTATTTGTCTTTCTTCTCAATTCCTGAAGTTACTTTGGCAGTTTTCAAATTCTTCATGATTCATAGAAACGAGAATTAACATTAGACTACGCTAAGGTTGATCTAATGACTTACAGTGAGTAAAATCATAATAACATCTACTATGTATTAAGTGTTCACTACTTGCCAGGTATTGTGTGAAGTGTTCTTTACAGAAATTCTCTTGTTTACTTCTCATAAAATCACTGTAATGTAGGTAATATAGTCTCCATTTTGCAGATGATGGAACTCCATCTTACAGAGATTAAATAACTTCCCCAATGTTACAGAGAGGAAAGATGTGATCAATCCAGGATTTATACCCAGGTCCAAAGTCCTGGCTTTTAACCATTATTGTTAGCATGCTTGCATTTTAAAATAAACTATAATGCAATGTTTTGTGTTTTGATTTTTGATATGCACTATCCATTAAAATGATTTTAAATAATTTGTGTTTGTAAACACAACTTCCAACTATAATTATCCCTACCTAGTTTTAATATATTGGTTTACAAACACTTTCTGAATGCTATTTATCCATTTTTGTCCTTTGGAGTTAGCTACTTAAATTATTATCCTACTTTCAAGGATGCTTGTTTCTTGGTATCCAGAAATAGTGATGAAAATGTTAAATGATATCCAGCCAGGATTGACCATGGGGAACATTATTTATGAAACCAAGTATACACAGACTCCATGTCCTCTTCTACTCATCCAATCTTCCAATGATGTGGTCCTTGAAAGCATCAAGCACAAATTATAGGAGAGGTAAGGAGATATCACAGAAATGTTGAATAAATATAAAAAATAGTAAATGATAAACCCATAAGATGAAGAAAAATAATGAGAGAAGTAACACTGGGGCAGAGACTGGGTGAAATTCACCTTCTTCCTCCTATCCCTCTTTGTTGAACATATCACAAAGCTGGGGTCCAGGAACTTTAGTAACAATTAGAGTATAAAACTAAAAGAGCTAGAGTTACTGAGGGCTTTAGGGCGGAGCCACTGACTTGCAAGGCACCTTAGACAATAGAGAGTTAGATGAGTCAGCGAGGCTAAGGCCCAGGGAATAGAAAGCAGGGAGTGAGAGACTTAAGATTTGTTCCAGGTTTGGCAGCGGGAAGAAAAAAGGTCCCTCAATTTCCTTCTAGAACACCAAAGAATATAAGACTCATTTGTTCCCTCATTCATTCAATGTATACCAACATTTATTAAATATTTACTGTATAGAGTAATTTTTTTAGAGTACTAAGGAGACAACGATGACTAACTTGGCACATGACTTACAGCTTTATACACAGAAGCCAGATTGCAGCTGATTTCAAACCAACACTTTTTTTTTTTTTTGTAAATTCCAAAATGTCCAACAGTGCTTTTGACCTCATTTACATTTGAAGATGGTAACAATCAAGAGACTTGCAGGGGCGCCTACATTTCTTAGGTGTTTGGTGATTGCGACACCACAGATCCAAGCACATGTGGTTTAGACCCACACACCATGCAGTAGAAAGCAATCATAAACCACTGCTGTATTTTCCTTTTTTTTCTTTCTCTTTTAAACTTTTCTTTCACCTTGAAAACCCTATGATGAGACAGTCCAAAGTGAAATGTGAGACAGTGTTGAAAGATGAGACCCTCAAGTAGGAAGGCACTCGAAGGATTACTGCGGAAGAGCAAAGAGCAAGTATGAATAGCACTGTTGCTAATGACGCAACTAGACTAAAGCCAGAAGGATGTCTAGTGGCTGAAGTGCACAAAGTCGAAAGGAAAGTCTGATGCTGTACAACACACACAACTGGAACATGGAATATGAGAAACATGAACCAAGGTAAACTGGAAATTGTAAAGCAAGAAATGGAACATTTAAATATTGCAGTGCTTGGCATTAGTGAACTAAAATGGACTAGACTGGGACATTTTCAGTCAGACAACTACAAAGTGTTCTACTCTGGAAATGACAAACTCAGAAGAAACAGAGTGCCTCTAATACTGAGGCAAGATGTAGCACAGACAGGGGCTATAATGCAAGGTCTGACTGAATAATATCAATCAGATTTGTGGAATAACCTATTAACATAACCATCATCCAAGTCTATGCTCCAACTACAGATGCTGAAAAAGATGAAATTGAACGTTTTCATGCAAGTATCCAAGAAGAAATTGATCATACACCAAAACAAGACATGCTGATAATTATAGGTGAATGGAATGCAAAAGCAGGAAATAAAGTGGAATCAAACATTGTCAGAAAATTTGGATTAGGGGTCAGAAACGAAGCAGGAGACCAGCTCGTGGATTTCTGTGAAGTCAACAATCTATCCATTGCAAATACATGCTTTAAGCAACCAAGAAGACGACTATATACATGGACATCACTAGATGGCCAATATAGAAATCAAACACACTATGTAATTGGAAGTAGGAGATGGAGAAGCTGTATTCTCTCTGCCAAAACAAGATGGGGAGCAGATTATAGTACAGACCATGAACTGTTAATATCAAAAATATCAGAGTAAAGCTGAAGAAGAGCATTGAAAAAATCACAGTGCCAAAATATAACATAAACAACATTCCTAATGAATTTAAAATCTACATAAAAAACAAATTTGCACTGTTAAACTTAATTGACCAAGAACCAGAAGAACTATGGACTGAAACCAGAAATAATATTAACGAAGAATGCAAAAAGACAACGCCTAAAGTAAAAAGAAAAATCTAGATGACGACAAAGGAAACACTAAAAACTGTTAAGAACATGCAAGAAGCAAAAGTAAAAAGTCACAAAAGTAGGGTTAGAATCCTGAATGCTGTTTTTCAGTAACTATCATGTAGAGATAGAGAAGTACTCTAACGGCCAATGCAAAGAGATAGAAGAAAACAACAAAAAAGGAAGAACAAGAGATCTCTTCCAGAAAATTCAAGAAATCAAAGGGTAATTTAAACCTTAATTGGGAATGCTGAATGACCAACAGGGAAGCACACTACGTGATCAAGAGAAAATAAACGGGAAGTGGAAACAGTATACTGAATATCTATACAGAATAGACAAAAGGATGACAGATTCCTTCAAAGAAGATTCCTATGGGGAAGTACCCGTAATTTTAGAAGGTGAAATGAAAGCTGCCCTGAAAGCACTGGGAAGAAATAAATCACCAGGGGTAGATGGGATATCAATAGAATTATTTCAAGCCACAGAGACCGAATCTGTCAAAATCCTAACAAAAATATGTCAACAAATATGGAAAACAAAACAGTGGCTTAAAGGAAACACTCTAGGACCCAATTGGAAACAGGTTGGAAATGCAAACGATTGGAAATGCTCAATATATATCCCAATCTCCAAGAAAGGAGATGCCAAGGAGTGCAGTAACTATAGGACCATTGCTCTAATCTCCCAATGCAAGTAAAGTGATGTTCAAGGTGCTGCAACAAAGCCTTTTACCCTACACGTAGCAAAAAATGCCTGATGTCCAAGCTGGATTTTGAAAAGGGAGAGGCATGTGAGACCTAATTGTGATTATTCGTTGGCTACTTGGAGTGCTCCAAAGAATTTCAAAAGAAGGTTAGTCTGTGTTTTATAGACTATAGCAAAGCCTTTGACTGCATGGATCATGAAAAGCTATGTGCTACTCTTAAAGAAATGGGCATGCCTCAGCACTTGATTGTCATGATGCATAACCTGTATATTGTGGACAAGAAGCCACTGTCAAGACAGAATATGGAAAGACAGAATTGTTTCCTATAGGCAAAGGTGTCAGACAGGGGTGCATTTTATCTCTCTGTTTCATCTGTACACAGAAAATATCATACAAAAAGCTGGGTGAGATTCACATGAAGGAGTGAAAATTGGCGGAAGAAATATCAACAATCTAAGATATGCAGACGACATCATCCTACTGGTAGAAAGCAACAATGACTTGAAATGACTTCTGACAAAAATGAAAGAAGAAAGTGCCAAAGTAGGACTGAATTTAAACATCAAGAAGACAAAAATCATGACTACAGAAGAACTACACAACTTTAACATAGACAATGAAGACACTGAAATTGTTAAAGATTTTGTTTACCTTGGTTCAGTCATCAACCTAAATGGAGATTGCAGCCAAGAAACCAAGAGAAGACTGAGACTTGGAATGGCAGCAATGAAAGAATTAGTAAAGATCATCAAGTGTAAGGAAGTGTCACCAGAGACTAAGGCTAAGATTACCACACCCTCATATTCCTAATTACTATGTATGGGTACGAAAGCTGGACAGTAAAGAAGGCTGATAGGAATAAAATTGATTTGTTTAAAATATGGTGTTGGAGGCGAGCTCTACAGATAGATACTTTGGACTGCCATCAAGATGAATAAGTGGGTCCTAGAGCAAATTAAACCTAAACTGTTGCTCAAGGCAAAAATGATAAAACTGAGGCTGTCCTACTTTGGGAACATCATGAGAAAGCAGGATTGTTTGGAGAAGACAATAAAGCTGGGAAAATTAGAAAGCAGCAGGAAAATAGGAAGACTAAATATGAAATGGATTGACCCCATAAAGGAAAGCCATAGGCACGAGTCTACAGAAGGCATGAGTCCTCTATGGCTGTTGAGGACAGGACATTGTGGACATCACTCATTCATAGGGTCATCAGGAGTCAGAGATGACTTGATGGCATGTAACAACAACAACAATCAAAAGAAACATTTGTACATTTAAATGATATTCATTGTTGTAGCTTGGCATGTTTTCCTTCACCTTGGTACAGTCTCCTCTATAATCTAAATGCAACTTACATTCATAGTTATAAGAATGGGCTATTTTCCAGAATGGTCACCTAATGTACAAGGTGAACTAAAACCTTAGAAAACATGAAGTTGAATTATAGTTACAGTGATCATATTTTTCTTTTTGTGAATAGAAAACCAGGGCTCTTAGAATAAAAATATTTTTGTGATGCTGTGAGAGGCAATCTTGGAGCTACAGAATATTTTAATGGTTTATAGGGACAGAAAGCTAGACTATTTGGAAGGCATAGTTTAGGGAAGTTTGGGATATTTTGTCACCCATAAGGATGAACAAACATGATTTGTCTCAAATGTATCCTGTATAGTACATACAACTACTCACATCTCCAGGGGAGAATGATGGAGTGGTTTTCATTTACATTAGCTATTGACTAAATGCTAAGGCTGTAGGATGGCTTTACAATGTGTAATACGTGAGTTTAAAAATATATATAGGAATAATGGAACTTCAGAACTGGAGTAGATATTGGATAAAACAGTTTATGTGACTGGCCCAGGATCAAATAGGTAGTTAGTGCTAGATACATGCTTAATAACTATTAATTACCTCATATCCTATGAAACCATTGTTCAGTGCATGATCTTCCCAAACCTTTGAACTTACATATTTTTCTTGCACACTAACATTAGTTTGGGCCCCACACACAATGGAAAATCAAATTATATTTCACTCTTTGTTAGAACTTAAAGTCAGAATTTCTATAAATTTAGCTCGTCCTAACAGAATCCACTGAGAATTTTTTAGATTGTCCATTTACTGTGTCCCTTTGATAATTTTCTATGTATATTGACAGCTCATATATATTTCTGTTTTGTGTTCTGTATTTGTTAGTAATTCATATTTTCCCTTGCATATATTGGGGTTGTATCCAGAAAAACATAATACATTTCATTTATATGCCAAATAGTAATTTTGCTACTCCTAATGGATGTCCTTTATTTTCATGATGCTTGATATTTTTTTATTAATTCTTAACATCATCTCAGAGCATTAAGCAAATAATATTATTTCAAATTCCCAGAAAAAATGACAAAGAACATACATAAGGAATCTCAACAATAAGCTTAATATTCAGAGGCATTAGTCTCATTTCTAGAAAAAAAAATTCTGAGGTAAATTTCCAGATATTCAAATGACATGCAAAGTGCTTGGTGAAGTGGAAACACTTCCCTCCCCCTTTTCTCACCCCTGCTTCTATCTCCAAACTGTGACTTATGTCAGGTTCAAGAAGAGAACTATGAACTGTAGCTTGTAACCTACATATAGCTGTCAACACCAACACTTTCTCTGAGGCTGTCTATACACAAAGAAGTAGGGCGGAACTAAGTGGTTGGAAATTTTCAACAGAATTTTATTGTTTTAATGCCATCAAATAATCAGTTTCAATTTACCTTTAAGCCTGTGAAGGCCACAGCTCAGGGGCACAAGTTCACTAAAAGACTAATACCTAATCACAGGATAATTAAATGCTTCCTCTCCCCCCATATCTTACCACTACATCAATAAGGCTCCTGTATAATAACAGGAGAATACAACTGAAAGAACTGCATGCCTCAGACATAATTTAAAAAAAAATCTTTAGAGAAACCCAACAACAATAGGAGAAATAAAATCAAGGAAACCAGAGGAAGTTTTAGATTCTGACACCTGCAGCTACTGCAAAGAGTAAACAGAGCCTAACTTCTAGTCAGATAAACATAAAACCTCACACTAAAGGGTTATTTACCTAAGTTCTTTTTACCTAGTGCATCATGCCTGGCTTTCAACAAAAAATTACAAAATGTATTAAAAGACAAAAAACACAGTTTGAAGAGACACAGCAAACATGAGAATCATAATAAAATCTGGCAGAGATGTTGGAATTATCAGACCAGGAATTTAAAACAACCATGATTAACATGTGAAGGGCTCTAATGGAAAAAGTGGACAAAATTCAAGAACAGATGCATAATGTAAGCAAAGAAGTGGAAATTCTAAGAAACGATCAAAAGGAGGTGATAGAAATCAAAAACACTGTAACAGAAATGAAGAATGCCTTTGATGACCTCATCAATAGACTGGACACGGCCAAAGAAAGAATCAGTGAGCTTGAAGAAATGTAAATAAAAACTTCCAAAACTGAAATACAAAGAGGAATAAAGAATGAAGAAGACAGAGGAGCATACCAAGAGGCAATTGAAAATAGTGTAACATATGCATAGTGGGAATGCCTGAAAGAGAAGGAAGGAAGGGTGGGAGGGAGGGAGAGAGGAAGACAGAGAGAGAGAGAGAAAGAAAGAAACAAAGATTTGAAGCAATAATGACTGAAAATTTTCCAAAATTAAAGATAGATACCAATCCACAGATCCAGGAAGCTGAGAGAACACCAAGCAGGATAATTAACAAAAATATCAACATCTAGGCATATTATATTCAACTGGAAAAGAATCAAAGACAGAGGGAAAATGTTGAAAGAAGCCACAAGGGAGAAAAAAATCCTTTTTTATAGAGAAGCAAAGATAAGAATTATAATGTAGTTATCTTCAGAAACCATGTGAGCAAGAAAAAAGTGGAGAGAATCATTTAAAGTGTTGGAAAAAAAAAACCCACCAACCTAGAATTTTGTATCCAACAAAATGTCCCTTCAAATTAAAGGAGAAATAGACTTTTTCAGACCAAAAAAAAAAGGATTGTCACCAGTAGACCTGCTTTGTACATAATGTTAAAAGAAATTATCCAGGAAGAATGCAAATAATATAGGTTAGAAACTCAAATCTATATAAAGAAAGGAAGAGCATTAGAAAAGAATAAATGAAGGTAAAATATTTTATCTTCCTTAAACTTAATTGGTCTAACAGATAATGGTTTGTTCAAGATGAACACAGCAACAAACTATTTAGTGATTTTAGCTTATGTATAAGTAAAATGAATGACAGCAACGAAATAAGGGACTGGAGGGAGAACTTAAGAATATTCTGCTATAAAGTACTTGCACTAACCAAGAAGTAGTATAGTATATTTGAAAAAGGATTTTTATTAGCTGCCCACGTATATTGCAAACTCAAGGACAACCACTAAAAAAGAAAAAAAAAAAAAAAGGAAAGAAAGAATTGATATGCTAAGAGGAGAGTGGAGAAAAAAATGGAATCATATAAAATGCTCAATTAAAACCAGAGAAGGCAACTACAACAACAACAAACACATAGATACAGAGATTAGATTGATGGTTACCAGAGGGGAAGGGGGGAGGGAGGAAGGCAGAAGGGGTAATAGGGCATATATGTATGGTAATGGATGGTAATTAGTCTTTGGGTGGTGAACACGATGTAGTCTACCACAGAAATCAAAATATAATGATGTACACCTGAAACTTATATAATGTTATAAACCAATGTTACTTCAATTAAAAAAATTTTTTTAAATGGAGAAGGCAGAAAAAGAGTGGAAGACAAAAAACTAAAATAAATAAAAACACAAGGGCAATGAATAGAAAACAGTAACAAATACGGTAGTTATTAATCCAACTCTATCAATACTTTAAATGTCAATGGTCTAAACACATCAATTAAAAGATAGAGACTGTCAGAGTGGATCAAATAACAAGACACAACTCTCTTTTGTCTACAAAAAAACTCACTTTAAATACAAAGACATATAGATTAAAACTAAAGGGATGGAGAAAGAGATATCATGCTAATAAAAAGTAAAAAATTTGTATTAATTTCAGACAGAGCAGATTTCAGAGCAAGGAAAATTATCAGGAATAAAGAGGAGCACTGGATAATTATAAAGGGGTCAATTCACCAATAGGATATAACAATCTTTAACGTGTATGTGCCACACAACAAACATCAAAATACATGAGGAAAAACTAATAGAACTGCCATGAAAATAGATAAATCCACTATTATAGTTGAAGACTTCAAGACTCTTATATCAGTAATTGACAGTTCCAGCAGACAGAAAATCAGTGAAGCCATAATTGTACTGAACAACTCCATCAATTAATTGGATCTAATTGATATCTATAGACCATTTTATCTGACAACATCAGGATACACACTCTTCTCAAGTTCACACGGAATGTCACCAAGATAGATCACATTCTGAGCCATAAAATACACCTGAACAAATTTAAAAGAATAGAAATTATACAATGTATGCTCTCAGACCACAATGAAATTAAACTAGAAATCAATGAAAGGTAGCTTGAAAAACCCTAAAATATGTTGAGATTAAGCAACACTATTCTAAAATATTTATTTTATTTAGTGTGTGTGTGTGTGTGTGTGTGTGTGTGTGTATGTGTGAGAGGAAGATCAGCCCTGAGCTAACATCCATGCCAATCCTCCTCTTTTTGTTGAGGAAGACCGGCTCTGAGCTAACATCCGTGCCCATCTTCCTCTACTTTATATGGGATGCCACCACAGCATGGCCTGACAAGTGGTGTGTCAGTGCATGACTGGGATCTGAACCCAGGCCGCCAGCAGTGGAATGCGTGCACTTAACTGCTACACCACTGGTTTGGCCCCTAAACAACACTATTCTAAATAACACATGGATCAAAGAAGAAGTTTTAAGAGAAGTTTAAAAATATTTTGAGCTAAATCAAAATGAAAACACAATTTATCAAAATTTGTGGGATGTAGCAAAAGCAGTGCTTAGAGAAAATTTGTAGCATTGAATGCATATGTTAGAAAAGATGAAAGATCTAAAATTAATAATATAAGCTTCTACTTTAGGAAACTAGAAAAGAAGAGTATATGGAATCTAAAATATGCAGAAGAAAAGAAAAAATAAAAATTAGAAAAGAAATCAAAGAATTTAATACAAGAATTCAATAAAGAAAATCAATGAAACCAAAAGCTTTTTCTTTGAAAAGATCAATAAAATTGATAAACCTCTAGCCAGGTTAACTAAGATAAAAAAAGAGAAGACACAAATTACTAATATAAAAAATGAAAGAAATGCCATCATTAATAATCCTATGGACATTTAAAAGGTAATAAAGAAATAATATTAACAACTCTTATTGTTCATAAAACACCAATTTGATGACCTACATGAAATGAACCATTTCCTTGAAAAACACAATATACCAAAACAAACTCACTCAAGGGGAAATAGATAACCTGAATAGGTCTCTACATGTTAAAGAAATTGAATGAATAATGAATAAACTTTCAAACAGAAGGGCCAGGACTGGATGAGTCCACTGGTGAATTCTACCAAATATTAAAAAAAAAAGGAAATTATACCAATTTTCTGCAACCTCTTCCAGAAAATAGAAGCAGAAGGAATACTTAATTCATTTTATGAGGCCAACATCACCCTAGTACTAAAACCAGACAAATCCATTACAAGAAAGGAAAGCTACAGACTAATCTCTCTCATTAACATAGATGCTAAAATCCTTAATGAAATATTAGCAAATTGAATCAAATAATGTGTAAAAAGAATTATACACCACGGCCAAATGTGATTTATTCCATGTGTGCAAGACTGGTTCAACATTTGAAAATAAATAATGAGGTCCATCACATCAACAGACTAAAGAAGAAAAATCATATAATCATAACATGTCAATAGGTGCATAAAGAGCATTTGCCAAAATCCAACACCATTCATGATTAAAAAAAAAACTCAACAAACTAAAAATAGAGGGGGGACATCTTCAACTTGATAAAGATTATCTACAAAAAATATATCGCATACCTCATTCTTTTTTCTTTTCATCTTCTTTAAAAATTATTTTGTTGAGGTCATATTGGTCTATAACATCGTGTAAACTTCGGGTGTACATTATTATATATCAGTTCCTATACAGACTGCAGCGTGTTCACCACCAATAGTCTAGTTTTTATCCATCACCATACATATGTGCCCCTTTACCCCTTTTGCCCTCCCCCCACCCCTTTCCCCTCTGGTAACCACTAATCTGTTCTCCTTATCTGTGTGTTTGTTTATCTTCCACATATGAGTGAAATCATATGGTGTTTGTCTTTCTCTGTCTGGCTTATTTCACTTAGCATAATACCCTCAAGGTCCACCCATGCTGTCACAAATGGCACGATTTTGTCTTTTTTATGGCTGAGTAGTATTCCATTGTATAAATATACCACATCTTCTTTATCCATTCATCTGTTGATGGGCACTTGGGTTGTTTCCACAGCTTGGCTATTGTGAATAATGCTGTGATGAACATAGGGATGCATAAATCTCTTTGATTTGTTGATTTTATGTTCTTTGGATAAATAATAATGAGATAGCTGGATCATACGGTATTTCTATTTTTAATTTTTTGAGAAATCTACATTCTGTTTTCCATAGTGGCTACACCAGTTTGCATTCCCACCAGGAGTGTTTGAGGGTTCCCTTTTCTCCACATCCTCTCCAACATTTATTTCTTGTCTTCTTTTTTTTTTTTTTTTTCCGATTTTGGTCTATGGGCCTCCAGTGTCCAATTCTCTTTTTATTTTATTTATTTATTTATTTATTTTTTATATAAATTTTTTGTTTATTGCAGTAACATTGGTTTATAACATTGTAAAAATTTCAGGTGTACATTATTGTACTTCAATTTCTGCATGGACTACATCATGTTCACCACCAAAATACCAATTACAACCCATCACCACACATGTACTGAATTATCCCTTTCACCCTCCTCCCTCCCCCCTTCCCCTCTGGTAACCACCAATCCAATCTCTGTCCCTATGTGTTTCTTTATTGTTGTTATTATCTACTACTTAATGAAGGAAATCATACGGTATTTGACCTTCTCCCTCTGTATTTCTTGTCTTCTTAATTGCAGCCATTCTGATGCATGTGGGGTGATATCTCATTGTAATTTTGATATGCATTTCCCTAATAATTAGTGATGTTGAACATGTTTTAATGTACCTGTTGGACATCTGTATGCCTTCTTTGGAAAAATGTCTGTTCATATCCTCTGCCCATTTATGATTGAGTTGTTTGCTTTTTTGTTGTTGCGTTGTATGAGTTCTTTATATATTTTGGAAATTAACCCCTTGTCAGACATATGATTTGCAAATATTTTCTCCCAGTTGGTGGGTTGTCTCTTCATTTTGTTCATGGTTTGCTTTGCCTTGCAGAAGCTTTTTAGTCTAATGTAGTCCCATTTGTTTATTTTTTCTTTTGTTTCTCTTGCCTGAGTAAACACGGTATTCAAAAAGATACTGCTATATATAGAACACCCTAAAGAATCCACCAGAAAACTATTAGAAATCATCAACAACTACATCCAAGTTGCAGGGTACAAAGTCAACATACAAAAATCAGTTGCATTTCTATACACTAATAATAAACTAACAGAAAGCGAAGTCAGGATTACAATCCCTTTTGCAATCACAATGAAAAGAATAAAATATCTAGGAATAAATTTAACCAACGAGGTGAAAGACCTATACACTGAAAACTATAAGACATTATTGAAAGAAATTGAAGAAGACATAAAGAAATGGAAAGATATTCCAAGCTCATGGATTGGAAGAATAAACATAGTTAAAATGTCCATATTTCCTGAAGCAATCTATAGATTCAATGTCATCCTAATCAGAATCCCAATGACATTCTTCATGGAAATAGAACAACGAATCCTAAAATTTATATGGAACAACAAAAGACCTCGAATAGCCAAATAATCCTGAGAAAAAAGAACAAAGCTGGAAGTATCACAATCCCTGACTTCAAAATATACTACAAAGCTATAGCAATCAAAACAGCATGGTAGTGGCACAAAAACAGACACACAGATCAATGGAACAGAATTCAAAGCCTACAGACAAAACCACACATCTATGGACAGTTAATCTTCAACAAAAGAGCCAAGAATATACAATGGAGAAAAGAAAGTCTCTTCAATACATGATGTTGGGAAAACTGGACAGCCACGTGCAGAAGAATGAAAGTAGACCATTATCTTACACCATACACAAAAATTATCTCAAAATGAATTAAAGACTTGAATGTAAGACCTGAAACCATAAAACTCCTAGAAGAAAATATAGGCAGTACACTCTTAGACGTCAGTCTTAGCAGCATACATCATTTTTTTTTTATAATTTTTTTTTATTTTATTTTTCCCCCAAAGCCCCAGTAGATAGTTGTATGTCATAGCTGCACATCCCTCCAGTTGCTGTATGTGGGACGCGGCCCCACCGTGGCCAGAGAAGTGGCGCATCGGTGCGCACCTGGGATCTGAACCCGGGCCGCCAGCAGCGGAGCGCACGCACCTAACCGCTAAGCCACAGGGCTGGCCAGAGCATACATCATTCTTAATGATGAAATCTAGACCCTTTCTCCCTTTATTGGGAATAAAGCAAGGAAGACCCCTCTTACTACTCTTATTCAATATTATATTGAAAATCCTAGCTAATGCAACAAGACAAGAAAAGGTATAATGATTGGAAATGAAGAAATAAAAATGTCTTTGTTCATACATGACATGTTTGTCTATGGTAGAAAAATCCCAAAGAATCAAGAAGAAAACGCCTGGAACTAGTAAGTGATTATAGCAAGGTTGCAGGATTACAAGGTGAATATACAGAAGTCAATTGCTTTCTTATATATGAGCAATGAACAATTTGAATTTAAAATATAATACTATTTACATTAGCAACAAAAATGCTGAAATACATAGGTATAAATCTAACAAAGTATATACGAGATTTATATAAGGAAAACTACAAAATTCTGATGAAGGAGATCAAAGAATCTAAATAAATGGAGAAAAATTCCATATTCTATATAGGTAGGAAGATTCAATATTGTAAAGATGTCAGTTCTTCCCAAATTCTCCTATAAATTCAATGTAATCTCAATCAAAATCCCAGGGAGTTATTTTGTGGCCATTGACAATCTGATTCTAAGGTTTATATGAAAAGCAAAAGATCCAAAATAGCTAACAGAATATTGAAAGAGAAGAACAAATTCATAGGACTGACATAGACTTTAATTCTTACTATATATAAAGTTACTGTAATCAAGACAGAGTGGTATCATTGAAAGAATAGACAAATAGATCAATGGAACAAAATAGCCCAGAATTAGACCCACACAAATATAGTCAACTGATCTTTGACAAAGGAGCAATGGCAATTCAATGGGAGCTGTCTTTTCAACAACTGGTGCTAGAATAACTGGACAACAACATGCCCCTATCTCCACTTCCCCAAAATGAAAGCAGACCTAAATCTGACACCTTTCATAAAAATTAACTAAAAATGGATCATAGACATAAATGTAAAATGCAAAAGTATGAAATTCCTAGAGGATAACATAGAAGAAAACCCAGATGAACTTGGGTTTGGTGATAGCTTTTAAGGTAAAACACCAAAAGAATGATCTAGGAAAGAAAAAAATTGGGAATTTGGGCATCAATAAAATTAAAACTTTTGCTCTGCAAAAGACACACTTAGGAGAATGAAAAGACAAACAGAGTAGGAGAAAATCTTTGCAAAACACATATCCAATAAAGGACTAGAGTCTAAATTAGACAAAGAATCCCTAAAATTCAACAGTAAAAATACAGAAAACCCAATTAAAAAATAGGCAAAAGATCTGATCAGACACTTCACCAAAGAGGATATACAGATGGCAAATAAGCATATAAAAAGATTGTCAACATCACATTTCATTAGGAAATTGCAAATTAAAACACTACACCTACACTATACACCTATTAGAATGGCCAAAATCCAAAATGCAGATAACACCAAATGCTGGTGAAGATATGGAGCAACAGGAAGTTTCATTCATTGCTGGTAAAAATGCAAAAGAATACAGCTACTTTGGAAGATAGTTTAGCAGTTTCTTACAAAACTAAGTTTATCCTTAGTTTGATGGTCAGCAATTGTACTCCTTGATATTTACCCAAATGAGTTGAAAACTTATTTCCACAAAAAAACCTTTACATGAATGGTTATAGTAGCTTTATCCATAATTGTCAAAACTTGGAATAAACCAAGATGCCAATCCAATTTGTGAATGGATAAACTAACTGTGGTACATCCATACAATGGAATATTACTTAGCAATGAAAAGAAATGAGCTATCAAGCCACAAAAAGATATGAAGAAAATTTACATGCATATTACTTGATCCTTTTAAAAGGTTAAATAATTCCTTTTAAAAAGAATTAAATATACAAATCCCTAATAAATTTGATTAAGGAAAAGGAGGGAAAGCAAAATTAACCACAGATATAAAAGAGATATTAAAAATTATAAGCAATATCATGTGTAACTCAATGACATTAAATATGAAAGACATAAGAAATAAATGATTTTTTGGATTTAGATAATACCATTTCTGGTTTAAACTGTTCCAGACCATAGAAAAATTTAGAAAATTCCACAATTTGTTTAATAAGACTACCAAAACCATAACTCCAAAATCTGTAAAAAAAAAAAAAAAAGACTATTTCCACCCATGGATAGAGATAAAAATTCTAAATAAATTATTAAGTACACTTATCTGGCTGCATATTCATAGTGATACAACACAATCCAGTAGGATTTTTTTTCATGGAATAATTATCACTGAAGAAGAGAAAGAAGGCAGGGCTAGAAAAGTACTCAAATAAACAATGGTTGAAACCTTCAAAAATTTGGCAAAAAACACAAACCTACACATTCAAGAAGTTGAGTGAACCCCAAACAGGATAAATAAATAAATCCAAATAAATTCACATTATGACATACTACAGTCAAACTTCTGAAAACTAAGAAAAAGAAAAAATCTTGAAAGTGGTGAGAGAGAAAAATGTCCCTACCTATGGGGGAAAAATAATTCAAATGACAGTGGATTTATCAAAATCAAAACCACAGAGACCAGAAAAAAGGAGCACATTTTTTAAGTGCTGAGAAAAAGGAACTGTCAACCCAGAATCTTAAATCCAGTGAAATCACCCTTTAGAAATGAAGGGGAAACCAAAACACTTTAAGATGAAGGAAAACTTAGAGAATTTGTTGTCATCAGACCTACCCTAAAAGAATGACTAAGGGAAGTTTTCTAAATGGCAAATGATAAAAGATGAAATCTAGGAACATTAGGAAGGAAGGAAGAACAAGGTAAATAAAAGTATGGTTAAATACAATAGACTTTTCTTCATCTCTTGAGCTTTCCAATTTGTTTGGCAGTTGAAGCAAAATTATAACTCTGTCTGATATAGTTCTAAATGCATGTAGAGAGGATGTCAGTGGGTATGGTGGGGTAAGGACCTCAGAAAATCCTCTTCTCCTTAAAATCAATGAGAACATTGCTAAGAATTGTCAAAATCGACTTTTTCAGTACTCTGGAAATTGACAAAAGGCTTGCCACAATCCAGGTAGCATTTCTTAAAGAAAAAAATCTGAATCTTGGTAAGAACAGCAAGCTTTGTGGCATTTTAATTTGCCCTATTCCCATCACTCCTCCCCAGATTTGTAGTAGCCTTAAAAACCAACAGTCCCCAACAAATGTGAGAGCCAGCAGCCTAATAGCCACTAGAGGGGGCAGAATGGGGATGGGGCTTCTCCAAAGACCCATTCCCAGAGAACTGTCATTATTTGACTTGTCTAGTCATTCTCCACTCACAAGAGTTGCCTTTATTTGATGTGATATGGAGCTTGCCCAGTGCAAACACAAGGCATTTATCAAAAACAATCAGTAGTGATGGTTTACCATCGCAGTTGCGTGATGTGGTGATAGTAGTTGGGGCAAGCAACAAGCTGACCAAAAAAAAAAAAAAAAAAAACCTCAAAGGAAAAGTTGCAGATGGGATGTCCATAGGACATAGGTTTTGAAAAGCTCTGATATATTCCTGGGAATCTAGAAGGCCACATACACACGTAGGGTAGTGCACCTGACCAGGGCTGGGCATATTTTTAGGAAAGACCAAGATAGCTCTAAGCTCTCACTTCTGGCTGACCTTGAGGTTCTGAAAAGCAAGAAGTGAAAGCTAAGGCAGAGTTGTCGACTTCCTGGCTGAAGGTTGAAGGCGTGTCCCAAAATGCACACAGAGCCCCTTTGCAAAGACTAGGAGACTTACTGGTTCCAGGCATTTAAAAAAATCTTTGTACAATCTTTAGCCGACCACTAAGCTAACTGAGCAGGGACTTCTGTGGCCAGATATGATAAAGAATACAGACTTCACAGTATTAGTTCAAGAAAATCACTAAATGAATAAACAGCAGCAGCAGCAGCAACAACAAACAAACAAAAACAAATCTTGGGGAATGGGGAGAATCTGATTTCCAATGTAGCCACATTATACTATTTAAAATATCCAGTTTTCAACACGCAAAGAAACTAGAAAATATGGTCCAGATACAGGCATACTTCACTTTATTGCACTTCACAGATATTTCATTTTTTACAAATTGAAGGTTTGAGGCAGGCTTGCACTGAGCAAGTCTACTGGCACCATTTTTCCAACAACATTTGCTCACTTTGTGTCTCTGTGTCACATCTTGGTAATTCTCACAATATTTCAAACTTTTTCATTATTATTATATTTGTTATGGTGATCTGTGATCAATGATCCAAAGATCAATGTTACTATTGTAATTGTTTTGGGGTGCCATGAACCACGTCCATATAAGACAGCGAACTTAATCCATAAATGTATGTGTTCAATTAGGCCAATTAATAACCCTACAACAGCCTCTAAGTTCAAGTGGAAGGAAGTGTCATATGTCTCTCGTTTTAAATCAAAAACTAGAAATGATTACACTTAGTGAGGAAGGCATGTCAAAAGCCGAGACAGGCTGAAAGCTAGGCCTCCTGCACCAAACAGTTAGGCAAGTTGTGAATGCAAAGGAAAAGTTCTTGAAGGAAATTAAAAGTGCTACTCCAGTGAACACACAAATGATAAGAAAGTGAAACAGCCTTACTGCTGATATGGAGAAAGTTTTAGTGCTCTGAATAGAAGATCAAACCAGCCACAACATTCCCTCAAGCCAAAGCCTATACCAGAGCAAGGCCCTAACTCTTTTCAATTCTATGGAGGCTGAGGAGAGAGGTGAGGAAGCTGCAGAAGAAAAGTCTGAAGCTAGCAGAGGTTGGTTCATGAGGTTTAAGGAAAGAAGCCATCTCCATAAAAAAATGCATATTACTAAGTAAAAGAAATCAATCTGAAAAGGTTATATACTGTGTGATTCCAACTACATGCCATTTTGAAAAAGGAAAAAAAAAAAGACAGTAAAGAGAGCAGTGGTCGTTAGGGTTTGGGAAGAGGGCGGGAGGGATGAATATGTGGAGCACAGGGGAATTTTAGGGCCGTAAAACTCTTCTGTGTGATACTGTCATGGTGGATACATGTCATTATACATTTGTCAAAATTCATAGAATGTATGACACAAAGAGTGAACCCTAATGTAAACTATGGACTTTAGTTAATAATGTATCAATATTGGCTCATAAAATAGAACAAATATACCACACTAATGCAAAATGTTAATAATCATGAAAAACGTGTGTTTCTGGGAGGGTGAGGGATGACAAAGTATATGCGCACTCTCTTCTCAATCTTTCTGTAAACGTAAAATTGCTCTAAAACTAGTCTATTAATTAAAAACAAAACAAAACCTCTCTTAGTTATGAATGGACCAAATGTTGCTGCTTTTGATGAAAGAGTAGTTAGGTGAGGTCATTAATTATATTTTCCTGAGAGAATAAAGTAACATTGATGATAACATAATATAAACATTAATGTTGTAAGAGATTAATTTATGGACTACCTACATGTTCATTAAAGCCCATAAGTCGTGAGTTGCTGAACCACTCTTTAGTGTTGGTCTAGGATCAAGTCAGAGAGAATGTGATGGTCAGCACAGACTTGTGAGTACCGGCTTAAAACCCATAGGCCTTGTAAACTGACTTGCTCTACCTCAAAAGACCTAGGTGCCCATGTGTCTTATTTTAGCATGCTCCCCCTTTAAGATATAGGAAGAAGACTGAAAGGTAAAGCTCATTATAAAAATGCTCAAAGAGTTTGATCCCTCGCTCAGCCTGCTTCCTGTTCAGAGGAGATCAAACAAGTATCAGATCACATAGCAGGTAAATTTGCAGCTGGTGTATAAATTCGACTCTTTAAATATAAAGTAACAAGCCTGAGAGTTATCACTGTTATCATTGTTTTGGTCTCCAATTCTCTCAAGGTATAAGGTGATTGATTTCATAGGCACTCTGGTGGCTGCCCTTTGGTAACTGTGAAGAATCCTTAATGAGTATGGCAGAATATTACCAATCTGCAGTATTGGTAGAAACTGCAGCTAGAAGTAGTGAAGCAGAGTCATATGGCTTAGGACAAATCTCCTTTAATTTTATGTTAAATATATCTTTTTACGTTAGATATATCTTTTACATCTCTTCCTTATAATTATCACATTAATTTTTGATCCAAGATCCAACCAATCCACCATAAATTCTGAAACGGTCATTTGAGGATGTTTTCTGTGGCAGTGGCAGGTGGGGCGGGCATGGCTGCCCTTCAGGAGGTTAACCTTCAAGGGTATGGATGAAAACTAACCCCAGATTTACACAATAAACCATTAATAAATATATCTAATGCTCTATAAGACTTTCCTATTGTGAATCTGTATAACTCAGTTTGAGAAAATAATTTTCATAAACTATATACTCTGTCTAGCACCACTTAAAATTGTCCTTAGGGCCGTCCCGATGGCATAGTGGTTAAGTTCGTGCACTCCGCTTTGGTGGCCCGGGGATCGCAGGTTCGCATCCCGGGCATGGACCGATGCACCGCTTGTCAAGCCATGCTGTGGCGTCGTCCCATATAAAGTAGAGGAAGATGGGCACGGATGTGAGCCCAGGGCCGATTTTCCTCAGCAAAAGGAGGAGGATTGGTAAAGGATGTTAGCTCAGGGCTGCTCTTCCTCACACACACACAAAAGATTGTCCTAAATCATTTAGTACTTTTTAACAGGAAGTATTCACCCTTTTCTTGTAATTTAATATTTTGACTTGATATGTATTCTCTTTCAAATTTTATTTTTGTAGAGTTAAAAGTCCCAATTTTTTCATTCTCTCTTTATAAATAGCTCCCATATCACACTGATTATTTATATTACTCTTTTCTAAACCAATTCCACTATACCTTTCCTGAGGCAAGGCAACCAGAATCACATATTGTTGTAATGGTACATATGCACCATGATTTTACACGGAGATAGTGAAAATACTTTTTTGCTTTGCTTCTAATTGCTGGTTGATTTGATAATATTTTCTTCCAAAGTACCAGTAAGTACGAGTCAGTACATATATTAATAGTGCAGAGTGCATGGTCTACCAGGTTAGTTTATTCCTACTTTCTTTTATGTTATTTGACTCATTCCATCAAAAACCCTTTGGATTTCAGCAGTTGTTTCTCAAAAAATGAATTATTCTAGGTAGCTATTATTTCTTAATTATTGTACATAGAATTCTGCATGTAGATATTGTAAATTATCTGATGACTTTTTACAACAAGAAATACAGTTTTCTCCAATATGGCAATTTACGGCCTACTAAGAACTTTTAAAATCATGATTTGGGAATTCCCTTTCCCCCAAAAAATACTTTTAGTATTGATCAAGCCCATTGTGCTTTTCCATGGTCTGAATTCATTGACTATGTTTGTATATTTTTCCTCATGACTTTGTTGTTTTGGGTGTATACACTTTTTTTTTTTTTAATGGCTACACAAAATAAAATGCTTTTTTGTTTGGAATTTAATTAGAGATAGCATCTGAGTAGGTAAGTAACACCTGGAAATGGGTAACCATATTAGTATAAAGGAAGAAGGAAGACCAAAGATCAAATTGGAATGAAATCCCAATAAATCACTCAGAAATAAGGTATTTATGTGTGTGGTGACGGATTGTGATTAGTATTTGGGTGGTGAACATGATGTAATCCATGCAGAAATAGAAGTATAATGATGTACACCTGAAATTTATACAATGTTATAAACCAATGTTACCACAATAAAAAAAAGGACCTATAGAACTCACTCAAAAATATATATATATATTTGAATTTCTTAAAAGATATATACAAAAATTTAACAATGGACATCTCTGGAGAGAGTGACTTGGAGTATCCCTGTAAACACATTTTTGAAAAATTATAAACATATATTATTTTAATATTAAAAAATGAAAATGCTCAGGGCCGGCCCAGTGGCATAATGAAGTTTGCACGCTCCATTTTGGCAGCCTGGAGTTCACAGGTTTGGATCCTGGGCATGGACCTACACACCACTTATCAAGCCATGCTGTGGCAGGCATCCCACATACAAAGTAGAGGAAGCTGGGCACGGATGTTAGCCCAGGGTGCTCATCAAATTTAAATGTAAGCAATTATGAAGCTGTCATTTGTAATCTTTGCTAGAAATCAATCTCAGAGAATGTCATGAATCAAGACTTCAAAAACACTTGGTGAATTTTAACTATGCACCAGGCACTATGCTAAGCACTTGACATGCATTACTGAACTTAATCTTTACAATGCCCCCTAAAAGTTCCGGAATCTAATATTATCCTCACTTTTTTTGATTAAGACAAAAGAAACATGGTAAAGATTTGCTGTTTATCATTAAACTTTCTAGTGGAGAACATCTTCCTTTGACCTTTAGTTGAAATCTTAAAGTGGGAGATTGGTGAAATAAATCAAGCACTAAAGACACTAAAGACATTTTTTGGTGGGTAATGATGGAGAATTTTGCTTTAGAAAGTGGGCAGGGAAGACTCCTTAACTAACTGCCCAAAGGGTGTTAGTACTGAATTTCTACAGAATTTATAAGAAATCCTGAAATATTTTTCCATTAGTCAGGATAAGCCTCCAAAATGTTCCTTTGTAAGTAGCTGACCAATTGTCATGACGACAGTGTACATTTTTCTTAAGGAAAATCATGATCAATCAAATGCTTCTGACTATAGAAAAGCGTCCCAGCCAGGCTGCAGGCATCTTTAAGATATAGCTCAATTTCCTCAGGATGTTGCTTAATACTCTGAGTGATTTATCCCTGAGAATAGAACATATGACCATCAGCTCCTGATGACTTGAATAATATGTGCATTAAGAGGAATTTTTCAACTTAAGTTTGTTAAAATACCCCTGTAACTAGAACTGGCTAAGTCAAAACATATACATATACATATACATATACATATACATATACATATACATATACATATACATATACACATATATTCTCCACATGTTATTGTCCTAGTGAGGCTGCCTGAAATAACTGAAGATGAACTAATTTAATAATTCTCAGTTAATACCATACCACCTCCACCATATTATCTTCATTATAAGCACTGTCTCATCTAATGGTTATCTGTGATTAGACATTTTGAACATTCAAAATTTGGCATAATATTACATCCTCTGTGTCAGCTATGCTGACACTATTGTTGATGCTCAGGAATATTACCCTCTTTGTTCCTGTATCTAAGTATCTTGAGTCAGTCATGACACTTGAATTCTTTTTTTTTTTTTTTTGGTGAGGAAGATCAGCCCTGAGCTAACATCCAATGCCAGTCCTCCTCTTTTTGCTGAGGAAGACCGGCCCTGAGCTAACATCTATTGCCAATCCTCCTCCTTTTTTTTTTCCCCCAAAACCGCAGTAGATAGTTGCATGTCATAGTTGCACATCCTTCTAGTTGCTGTATGTGGGACGCGGCCTCAGCATGGCCGGAGAAGTGCGTTGGTGCGCACCTGGGATCCAAACCCCAGGCCGCCAGTAGTGGAGCGCGCGCACTTAACTGCTAAGCCACGGGGCCAGCCCAACACTTGAATTCTTACTTGGGATCTATATGGTTTTAAAATCTGTGAAAGGGTAGATATTATATTAAGGAAAGAGAATAAATGTGTGCTGTGATGTGTAATGGATGCTGAGATCATCCCCAGGGTTTGGGCAATGTCAATTTTCATTAAGTGTATGTGAAATAAAGTTGAGTAGATGAGATTGTAAATTTCTACAATACCATAAAAAATGATGATGATTAAAAAGAAATACATTGATTTAGATCTCATGTCACATACCTTCTATAGAAACCTTTGTCTTTAAAAAATCGAACCTAATTTACACAGTTACGGAATGGTAGTATCTTTGAAAATTGAAAGGGGAACTGCTACTCACTCATAACGCAGTGAAAAGTTATTGTTAAATGGGACAAGGTTTAGCTAAACTCTCAGTAAGTTTTGGAGTACAGAATTTACTAGTTTAAAATTCCAAAACATTCTGATGTTTTCTTTTTCAAATATTTGTTTTTCCATTTTTGTTTGTGTTTTTAAACAGATGGCACTCAAATCAGTGCTGAATTCCTAAGTGATGGACTGAGAAAGGAAGGAAGTCTACACATAAAATCATGAGACTGCTAAAGCCCACCTATGCTAAACATGCCTTTGTACCTATAGAACTAAGGGCTCATGGCTTCAAAAAACTTGTCAGGGTTGTGACAGAATCAGAATTAGAATGCACAGCTCCTGATCCTTGGTGTAATGTTTTTTCCATGTCAAGCTACCGCCTAGGTTTGTATACCAAGTATTAGCCTTTTGCTAAATTATTTTTCTCAAACATTAAATTTATGAAGATTGTTTTCTCATCTCTAAGGCAGAATTATGATTTTCCCCTCTCTTTTTATCACAGTTCAGAATAAAACATAATACATCAGAGAGCCCATCACACTCAGTAACTCATTTACTTTTGTTTTGAAAACAATGTTTCCAACTCAGTACCTCGCTATCTGGACCTCTCTATAGTGCTGCTTGAGTGTTCCCATGGCATGGTGGCTGGCTTCCACCAGAGTGAGTAATCCAAAAAAGAGCAAGACAGAAGGCACAATGTCTTTTATGACTTAGACTAAGTAGACACACACTGTCATTTCTACAATGTCCCGTTGGTTACACATGTCAGTCCTATTCAATGTGGGAGGGGACCACTCAAAGACACAAATACCAGGAGGTGAGAATCATTGGTAGGAAGTCATCTTAGAGGCTGGCATAGGGGCAGACCACCATCTCCCACTCACTATGATAATATCTTCAATTAAAAAGTATAGTCAGAGGGAGAAGGTCAAATACCGTATGATTTCCCTCCTTAAGTAGTAGATAATAACAACAAGAAACAAACACATAGAAACAGAGATTGGATTGGTGGTTACCCGAGGGGAAGGTGGGAGGGAGGAGGGCGAAAGGGATAATTGGGCACAAGTGTGTGGTGATGGGTTGTAGTTAGTATTTGCGTGGTGAACATGATGTAATCTATGCAGAAATAGAAGTATAATGATGTACACCTGAAATTTATACAATGTTATAAACCAATGTTACTGCAATAAACAAAAAATTAAAAAAAAAAAGTATAGTCATCCTTGCATAACAATGTTTCAGTCAACGAAGGACTCTATATATGACAGAGGTCCCATAAGATAAGTACCATATAGCCTAGGTGTGTAGTAGGCTACACCATCTAGGTTTGTGCAAGTATGCTCTATGATCGCATAACAACAAAACCGCCTAACAATGCATTCCTCAGAAAGTATCCCCATCGTTAAGTGACACATGACTCTAGTTAATTAATCCTCCCATTTTGGAATTGTGTTCATAAAGCTGAACTATCTACAGTCTTTATATACCAAATTCTTCAGATTCAAATAATCTATTATTTAATTTGGAGTTGAAATAGATAAGATTTAGATTTTATATAAAGAAAATTGGGGGCCATGACTAAGAATACTTTTTACATTTTTAAATGGTTGGGAAAAATCAAAAGGGATACTATTTTGTGACACATGAAAATCATAAGAAATTCAAATTTCAATGTCTGTAAACAAAGTTTCATTGGAACACAGCCACATTCATTTATTTACATAATGTTTACAGCTGCTTTCATGCTACAATAGGAGGGTTGAGTTGTTGCAACAGAGATCATATGGCTCACAAAGTCACAAACATTTACTATCTAGTCCTTTACAGAAAAAGTTTATTGACCTCTACTCTATACAACATTTCACACATTGCTCAGTTTATAGTAGGCATTCAATCAGAGTTTCCCCCAAATTCAATCAAGGTTGCCTTCAAAAAGTACATAAATATATTTACCGTTTATGCTTCCATGTTATTAAAATGTATTTCCCATAGAATCATGTATTACGTGGTGGCTAGATTTCCAAATTGCCAACAAAATCCTACTTAAACCACAAACTACACTCTTGAATTGATTTTTTTACACATATTTTTCCAGTTGCCTCAGCTACTCTTAATCATTTCATTTTCCTTTTGCAGAAATCCCTACATCTCCAGCTTTTTTCTCCTTCATTCCTTCATTTAGAGTTGACTAGACCTATGACATGCTTGTAGCTAGATGAAGCATTTTTGTAGCTATAAAAAAGCACTTTGAGGAAAGCATCTTCATAACCTTCTTTCACGACTCATCCTCGTTGGATTGAACATCCACATGAATGACCCATCCTAAACTCTAGTCTTTAATGATTTCCCTTCCACCTCAACCATACACTATAAAGATATGGTCACCCATCTTGAATAAGCTCCTCACACTGACAATCTCACTATATTTTTCTGATCAAATAACTACTCCCACCCTCTTTAATTCTTCAACCATTACCTCATCTCACTTGCTCACTTTCATCAGATGAATGTGATTCATAATTAACAGAGAAAATAGAAGCTATAAGTGCTACAATGACTTACTCTCATGTCTCACATTTTGTTCCAGTCTTTCAAGTAGCCAGTGAAAAACTGATAAATTCATTGAGCTGTAGAATTTACAATGTCTGTATGTGTATTTTTTTGTCAAAAATAACTGTCCAAAGGAGAAATTATTCTTCTGAAGAAGAGATAGGAACACAAAATATCTGGCACAGCTCCAACTAGCTCCTTAGTAATAGAGACTTTCTCTTGCTCCTCTTTCTATCCCATGTGGTGCCTTGTGCACAGTGGGAAATTGTCTGTCTGTAAATTTTCTGAATATGAAAAATTGTAATTCCCATCTTAGGAAAGATATAGACTAAATACAGTGTGTATACATATATATTTTATACTATCCACAATCTTTTTTTATTGTATAATTTCAGGTGTGTAAATGCACTAAATGTGTTTCAAATTACAGAGTCCAAAAACTATAACATAAAACTCAGCCTAAAATTATTATAAATAAGGATTATGCTATTGAGACTACAAGTAAAAAAAGTTCACATGACTTCTCCAAAAATGCCATTTGTGAAGTAATATCATATAAGCACAAAGGGGCTCAAAGATATATTAGGAAATTTGGCCCATGACAATTATACAATGCCTTTTTGACATCATAAAAACTGTTTTTCTAAAGAAAATAAGTATATCAAAGGAAAATGGAAAAATCAATATAGCCTTAATATTTACTTATATTATCTGTTTTTTCACTTTGTTACAATAAAATATATTTATTATCTTAAAGAAGATTGTCAATTTCAAAAATTACAATTTATGGTAAGACAATCGTTTTTTAGTCAACATTAATTTGTATTTTTTTACAAAGTTATCTCTGAGTGTGTAATGATACAATGTTAACTTATTAATAATCACATTTAATTGTGTGACATATTTGGAAAGAAGTTAGGGATTACCCATACTTTTAGATTAGTTATTTCTGAAATTATGTCAAGAATAGTTACAAATATATATATTAATACATTGGTAAACATACAACACACACACATATATAAAATATTTTCTGGTTCAAAGTGAAGTATGATTTAGTCTGTTTCCATATATTCTTTACAACTAACACCACTTAATTATCCCCAAGTTCTTTATTTCTAACTCAGATGTTCTTTTTTATTCTTACCAATTAAAGGTAAAAAGAAACAGGCTAAGATGATAATAATGTAATAACGATAAAAATAATAGATAACTCTTATTTACCACTTAACAATGTGAAAAGGAACTATGTTAATACATTAAAATAGTGCTAATACACTATGATAGGATTTAAACTGTTTGAAATAACTATAAAGTTTCTGATAATTATTAAGCTGCTGTACCTCATTCCTAGCATATTTGACACTACTTATGAAGTAAAATATAGCATCTAGATTTAACTCTCATGAAGATCCTTTAACAATAAATTGGTGCTAACTATATAAACTTTTAACAACTATTGCTTTGGGAATAAAAATGCTTGGCTGCATTCATTGCTTAAGGTAGGATGCTTTGGCTTGAATTAAATTTTCATCTTACATGTTGTAATAGTTCAACTGCTGATTTGATGTTTCTTTTAATATATAATAGATAATAGATATACACATCTATTATAATATATAACAGATAGTATATAAATCTACTTTTGAGCTACTATAAAGATCATCCCTTTCCAAAATATTTATACCAACATTATCAAATTTAAGCAAAGGAAATCCAAACTAAATTTGCCAAAATACTTTCATGAAACTTTTAGTTGTATCTCATATCACAGAACACAGGAGTGAACTAGATTCTCCCAGAATACAAGAAACAGAGCATCAGCTAGGACCTTGGTAAATTCATAGATAGAATGTAACAGTTGGAAAGAACTTTAAAGACCAGCATGTACTGACCCAGTTTCTAGACAGGCTATTTAATTTCCATTTTAGTATCATCCTTTAATGCCTAGAAGTAATCATATAATTCACTATTAAAAAGTAGCTAAGCGTGGTGTAGGAGAAAGGGAGGGAAAGAGTGAGAGTGAGAGCAAGTGCACACTGGGAATAAGTCAAAATGCTTTGAATTTGAGTCTTGTATCTGGGGCTACCGAGCTGTGTAACTCTGATCCAATCACTTAACCTCTCTGAATATGGTTTTCTTCATCTGTACAATGGGCATAATGATACTTGTCCTGGCTATTTCTTAGGCTGATTGAGGATTAAGTGAGTTTATGAATGTATATAAAAATGTTATAGAAACCATAAAAAGCTATACAAATAGACCACAGTAACAGTAGGACAACACCAGTGACACTTTGCATAAAAAAAATAAAATAATTAGCTGCTAGCTGGGCAGTGGCTAAGAAAAGGAAGTTACTGGAGAAAATGTTTGTACCAAAATTGTTTAAATCAGCACTCAGCCTCTGAAACTTAGAATCAGTTCATAACACATCTCCCCTAGTCCCTCTCATCTTCACTAGGCCCGCTCATTCAGGCTATATTTATTATTCACTTGAGCCTCACTTCTGGAGGACAGTAGCTCTGGCCCTAGCCCATACCCCTAGAGTTGGCTGTGCTTTATAGGGCTCTTTGCAAAAATATCTCCTCTGTCTGACTCCATTTTATTTGAACATATAAAAATTGCTTTGGCAGCAAAGTATCTTTGTATTAGCTGAATTCCTATTCTCACTAAAACAAGAATGAATTTGATAACTGACAGAAGATGGAGAACAGTATTTGCCTTGTAGTCTCTTTTACCTTGGTTTTGAATTTTTCTTTACTTTAATGAAGGCCATAAAAAAGTCTGAAATAGTTTGCCAATGATGTTGTAATTAGGACTCTCCACAAATGTTCTGTTCTCTTAGGCCTACACTTGGGTTTTCTTTCAATGGAATAATAGTTTCATATGCTATTATTGTTCATGCTAAAATATTAATCTGCCTAGTCCTTTCTGCCATTTCCCCTTTTGCATTTGACGCCAAATTGTAGGTAGTGGCAACTGATTGTTATTATTGGGCATCTATGATACACAAAGATTTGAGCTAGGTATTCTGGAGAGGAGAAGCATGTCCTCAAGTAAGTATAATTCAATAAAAAGAGAAATTTGATGTTTAGGATCCACTCCCATAAATTTCCAAAGGATGTTAATGTAGTTGTTGACGCAAAATCCATGAAAACAACTTTTCCTTAGACCTTTGGTCAATCATATATCTTAAGCAATTTAAGCAATTCTAAGTCATAGTTGGTCATTTCTACCTCCAAAGTACTTTGTTACCCTGGGACAATTTGTCTTCTCCCACGAGGATTCTGGGGATGGATTGGATAAATTAAAAGACTTGATATTAAACACAATGATATATTCACTCAACAAATAATTGTTAGTTGTCTATCTATACCAAACTTTGGCTAAGCACTAGGGAATCATCAGTAAACAATACAGACATAGTCCCTGCCCTCAAGAGCTTAAGTTTTAGTAGAGAAGATGGATAGCAAATAACCAAATAATTTAAAATATAATTAGAGTTTGTAGTAAGTATTATGAAGGAAACCAACAAGATGCTGTTACAGAAAATAACGGGTAAGAGTTACTTCACATGGGATGATTAGGAAAGGCTTCACTCAGGTAAAATTTAAGCTGAGACTCCCAAAGAGGAGAAGCAGCCAGCTATGCCATGTGAAGCACCTGCAGGAGGAAAAGGAAACAGCAATGTCAAAGACGCTAAGCAGGAGTGAGCCTGATGTATTCAAGGAAATGAAAGAAGCCTACAGTGTAGGGAGCAAAAGGTGGGATGGTACAAAGAGAAGCAGAAGCCACACCAAGCAGGGCTTTGCAGGCAACAGACAGAAGTTTGGATTTTATTCTAATTGCAATGGAAAAACCACTTTTATTCAGGCAAGGGAATAACTTGGTCTGATTTACATTTACATTTTTAAAAGATCTCTCTACTATTTGAAGAATGGATCAGAGAAGGTCAGGAGTGGAAGCACAGAAGAAGGGAGACCATATAAGAGACTACTGGGGTAGTGCAGGCTGGAGATGATAATGGCTTGGACAATGTTGGCATTAGGGATGGAAAGTAGTGGCCAGAGTATTCCCATTTACTGAAATGAGAAAGAAGGGCAGGGATAGGGAAAGAATCAAGTACCTTTTTGGACAAATTTGAGATATTCATGAGTCATTTAACTAAAAAGTTAAGTAGGAATTTAGACATGCAAATCATGGTCAGGTAAGTTAGGGCTGGATCATGCTACCATAATAGACCAACTTAGTTGATTACTTTGACCAAATGTTATGGTCACAATGTTCATAAATAGTCAGTCAAGGCTCAAAGTTTTAAAAAGTAGGAAGATTCATTTAACAAGTTTCACCAATGCAATGCCAATAATCAGTTTCCTTTTGTTTTTGTTTTGCTTTAAATTTTTTTTAATTAACATTTTCTTTTCTTATTTGACAGAATCAATTAGTGGTTTTGATGTTACAGAAACATATATTTTTGCTGTTTATTTAAGCTTAGACTTCTCTTAGAACCAAGGCTTAACTAGATGGGTAGATCAAACATTTAAAAAAAGAAAGTTTTTCTTTGTTTTACTAGCTCTGCAACTCTGACTGTAATCTATGAAGTCTCACATGATTTAAACCTGGATACTTATGGAGCCTCATGATAACTAAGATATGCTCATCTCCTTCCTACAAAAGTTCCCAGATTTACACTGCCAACAATGGAAGTCACGTGTTTCCAGGAGAAGGTCAACATCTTTGGCATTTCCTGCCTGCTATGGTTTGACAGATAGTCACTTTTGTTTTTTGTTTTAAAAAAAGTTTAAAACAAGACCTTTTTTTCAATAGCTCGCTTACCTCAGTGAGGTGGCAAGATGCGTTTTTTAAAATGCTGCTTTATTTTTATTTATTTATTCTTTTGATCACTACATTTTTTTCATTCTGTAGATGTTTTTTAACTCATATTACTTTCTCCATCTCAATGAGCTTTCACATAAGTTATCTCAGCATGGTATAATGGAAAGAGCAAGGGCTTTGGACACAGCAAACTTGGTTACCTATGAGGTACTAATGTCATCTACATTACACAGGTGAGGAAACTGAAGGACAAAGAAGTAAGTTTTCCAAAGTTACACTTTTATGTGTAAGTGGCAGAGTCAGGATTTCAAGCAAGGCAGCCTGACTTTGGAGTCCATGGTATTTACAGCTAGGCTTTACTGCCTCCAACTGGCTGTTATGATTATTTCTGATAGGCCCTGAAGTAAGCAGCACCTGCCCAAGTCACAGAATATCTCAGAAGACAAAATCATGACTTGATCCTACATTCAGAGAATGCATGATCCCTGGTCTTATTTCACCATATGAATCTACTTCCACTTCCACTACTATGGAAGTGGAAACATATATGCAAAGTACAATTTTTTTAACTTTTAGAGTGAGAAAAAGGTTACATTAAAAAGTCTAACTCTTAGAACATAACAGAATAGACTTAGGTACTTATAGCTGAACAACTTGGCTGACTTAATTGCTCTTGTGAAATCGCCTGAGACCAACACCACCAAACTTAACTGTTAAAGCAACAGCATTAATCAAGGTCAGGTTGCCATAATTGGGCCAGAAACATAGATATCAAGGTGATAATGGAATGGGGTGGAGAGGAATCCAAGATAGCAAACAGGAAATAAGGTCTGGATATAAATCTCTAGCTGCAAATAGAGCCCTTCAGGGCTTCACATACCTGACCTTATCTGAGTTCTCTTCCACCCCTCCTTCCAGGACTGCAGGTGTATTTTTTCCTGAATCCTAACAGAGAGAGCAAGACAACTGAATAACCATCTTTATCTTTACCCCAGCACCCTTTACAGACAAAGACACACACACACACACACACACACACACACACACACAGGATCCTTTAAAAATGCTGAAGGTGGATAATTCTCCTGAAAATCTGCTCTGAAAAAAAGCACAACCACTTAAATAGAACTTTCTAAGATCTTGCTGGTTATTTTCATACTTGTGTTTTGAATAGTTTTAAAGCCTTTGAGACTTTTCTTAATCTGAACATTTTTCTACCTTGCTTCATTCATCATGCTAAAACATAAGCTTCTGATAAACACAACTCAAAAATAAATGCCATACACGCCAAAATGAAAGACACTGAAACAATAAAAGCAAAAAATTGTTTCCAAAAGCCTCATATCATTTGGTGACCTCATAGGTCAGTAAGAAATGCCTGAATTTGCTGACTAATTTGTGTGATGGGAGAGCATTTTAATGTCTAATAATATTATTTACTGTGACCTATATACTTCAACTATCAAGTCTTAACCACGGCAATATTACTGTTAATTGTTTTTGCAATTTATCTTACTTTTCTTCCTTTTTTTGATTCTAAACTGAATTATAATGCTAATTTTTTGTTTTAAAAACAACAAACCCTAACCTTATAGTAAAATCTAATTCTCCCAATTCCTCTTTCTCTCTACACCTATGTGTGTGTGTACATATGAGTGTGTGTGTTTTCAGAAGTTCCTAAATATATGTTTCCATTTTGAATGCCAATTTTTAAGTATTTACAAATATTTATGAAAACATATTGTTTCCTCCTGTTGTGGAGAGTCATTGTCCTGAAAAAGAATGTAGCCTTGAGTGTGAGTGGGATTTTGGTGTCCAATTGCTACCTACACTATTCAGGTATTATTATATTGTCAGGATGTAAAGATAAGCTTCTTTCAGACTTCCATTTGTCTGAAAGAGGAAAGGCAAACTGTGGTAACAAGTACAAAAAATGACCTACACAAAATAAAGCGTTGATAATGCATGGGAATCCCAGTGTACAGAGACTATATTTCTCTTCTGTTTTCTTCAAGAATGTGTATAAATGGAGCTGTCAGATGTGCCATTCTGACTAGGTGAATGCCCACAGTCCAAGTCTATATCTATAACACAGAGTACATATGTTCCACAGAATTTTATATCTTAATATGTAAAACATTTCCCTTTTGAAAAAATATTGTGAATTCCATGAAATGTGATTGCACTGTGTAAAACTGCAAGTGGCACAACTTCATATTTCTATATTCTCTATGAATTAAAGTTTTATTTTTCATATATGTTATCTGTAAATGAGAATTAAGAAACATGCACCACCCAATGTCATGCCTACTCCCTTCAACTATTTAAATTGCTATATTGGATTATAGGCACATTAGTTTGATTTAAGAAAGGAGAAAGTAAAAAAGCATTGTTAAGGCACATGACGTTACAAACCACAAACCATTTATAGACCTTCTAAGCAGCGAATGTTGGCAAGAAGTTTCACTGATAACCTTGTAAGTTATACTTTTGAGAGTAGTTGCAGGGATAGTTTTTACCTGAGAGACTTTGAGTAAATTACTTTTCAAATTTCAGTTTTTCCTTTTTTTTTTTTTTTTATAAGATTAACCATTTTATAATTTTATTTATTTATTTTTCCCCCCAAAGCCCCAGTAGATAGTTGTGTGTCATAGCTGCACATCCTTCTAGTTGCTGTATGTGGGTCGCGGCCTCAGCATGGCCGGAGAAGCGGTGCGTCGGTGCGCGCCCGGGATCCGAACCCGGGCCGCTAGCAGTGGAGCGCGTGCACTTAACCGCTAAGCCACGGGGCTGGCCCAGTTTTTCCTTTTATAAAGTGGTATAGATGACAGAATTTGTATAAGGCCCCAATGGGAGAATTGGTAACTCGAAGGCCCCAAATACAATGACCTAAACCCCTCTACTGGTAACACTAGGAAATATTACCACAGAATGAATAAGAAGATATAGGTGGTTCCTAAAATGGAAAAACAGATTAAGGGTCATTAAACTGATTGTCCTTTATCAATTTTAATTAAGAATGAACTTAAGGGCCGGCCCCATGGCTTAGTGGTTAAGTGAGCGCGCTCCACTGCTGGCGACCCGGGTTCGGATCCCGGGCGCGCACCGACGCGCTGCTTCTCCGGCCATGCTGAGGCCGCGTCCCACATACAGCAACTAGAAGGATGTGCAGCTATGACACACAGCTATCTACTGGGGCTTTGGGGGGAAAAAATAAATAAACAAAATCTTTAAAAAAAAAAAAAAAAGAATGAACTTAAAATTACAATCACACTTGCTGTAGTTGTTGCTCATTTATCAGATGATTAGTATACAGTACCATGCCTACCAGGTAGTATTTTATACCTCTGAAGAAAGTAAGACAGAACATTTGAGAGATGTAGAAACAGGCTCAGAAGTCATAAATTGGTCAAAGTTATTGTCAGAACTATGACTATAATAACATATGTTTTTATGGTACTTAATGGCTTACAAAACACTAAGACACAATTTGTATTGCAAAAGTTATGTATACCCTCATGACAGTTTAAACTTCCCTTATTCATTTAAAAATATTTATTTCTGGGCACTCGATATACAGCAGTGAATAATATGTGTGAAGTCCTGCCCTCATGGAGCTGGCATTCAAGCCCTAAAAGGCCAGAAGTGCCTAAAGTAAAATCAGCAGGTTCACTTTCATCTTATCATCCCTTCCCCCAGAATAACTATGGTCAAAAGCTTGATGTCTCTCCTTTCATACCTTTTCTTTTCCTTACACAAACATGTATGTACATGTAGATGCTTGTTTTGTCTTGTACAAATGTGGGAGCATGCTATACATGTTATTATACATTGCTTTTATTCACTTAACAAAACATCATGGTCATTCTTTCAAGTATTTGCATATAAATTTACCCTATCCTTCTTAGTAGTTTGGTCACATTCCATTGCCACTATACCATATATTATTGCTTCATTTTCCTATTGATAAATCTCAAAGGCACTTAAAGCTTTTTTTATTGTAACAAGCAACATGGAAATACATACTTTGGTCAAGTCTCTTTCATAGAGATAACTTTCATTTCTTCCAATAAATTCTCCAATATGGGACTCAAAGGGGATATGAATCTATAATTTTAAAGAACACTGCTGGATTACCTTCCAAAAACGTTGAGTAATATCTGTCCTAGTAACACCATTATCAATAATAATAACAATAACAGTACAATAATAATAATAGCTAAAATTTATTTGGACTTATAATGTGCCAGAAACCATTGTAAGGGCATAATCAATACCTCCTGTGATATGGAAACCATTATCATTTTTATAGATGAGGAAACTGAATCAATGATAGGTTTGTTAACTGGCCTAAGATCACACAGCTAGCAAGTGGTGGAGCCATTATTTAAACCCATGCAATTTTGCCCAAGCACATCCTCTTGTATCAGTCATTTAGCGTTTTTACAAATCTGATGAGAAAAAAGTTATTTTATTGTTACTTTAATTTTCCCGCCTCTTATTACCGGAGCTGCTTAGCCTTTTTGATATGTTTATTATCTTCATTCCCTAAACTATGAATTGCTCCTTTATGTTTCCCCCCATTTTACACTGGATTGGTTGTTTTATTCACTGTATTTTGTAAGTGCATTTTGTTTATTACTGAGATCAATGTTTACAATGAAAACACTTTGTTTCATGTTGCAGTCAATTACTCAAACTGTCATTTGTCTTTTGACTTCAATGATGCTGCCTTTTGCCATACAGAAATATTTATGAAATCAATTTTTTCATTTACGGCTTTTGGAATTCTTGTTTTGCTTCAGAAGGCCTCCTCTATCTAAAAAAATATACAAATATTATTCTATATTTTCTTATAATATTTTATATGATTTTAAAAATTGTCTTTAATTCACCTGCAATTGTTGAATAAATGGCGTGAGGTTAGGTTTTACTTTTATTTTCTGGTAATAGACAACCAGTCATCCTCAAACGATTTTTTTTAATACTCCACTATTTTCTATATGTTCTAATAAATATGTAACTCTCATCTCTTTTTCATTCTTTCTCTGAGATTCTGATATGGTATCGCCCACTCACTCCCACCCTGGGTCTGGCTGAATAGTACTCTTTTAATACAAATTAAAGATAACACTATAATGCTTGTAATTTCAAGTGCCAGGGCCAATGGGAGAGGAAAATGATATTTTAGGTCCAAAGATTACAGTACCTCCTTTTCAACCCCAACGGAACCGTTTTCTCTTCGCCGCCTTCTTAAACGGCCAGCTCTCAGATTAAGTGGGTTCATTTGGAAGTTCATTCTAACCATATCCAATGCCAAGAGAAGAATATTGAAAATCTGCCTTAAGAAACATAAGAACCATAAGATACCTCTCTCAATTTTCTAAATCTCCTAAAATTTCTAAATACATATATCTGTCATAGAAACTAAAAAATACATGTTTTCTAGGTAGAAAGCCTTGCTTAACAGGACTTACTCAAATAGAAGGGGAAATATTTCACCTTTGTTGGTAAGCTTCTCACATTGTGTAGTCAAAAACAGCGATGCAAGTTTTCTTCACACTATGGTGTCTGCAAGTCAGCTATGTTTGTTTTAAATTCTACTCTCTAGCACTTCTCTTTATCAACCACAAAAAAATTAGCAATTGTTGGCACTTTCGTTTCTTATGGTATAGAGTATAATGCCTCAGGGAAAAATGAGAGCCATTAGAAACAGCTTATAGTCTAAATATATTTTATAGATATTATCAAAGAGAGACCAAACTTTGGTCTCTAATAAGTGTTGGTTCTTTATAAGTGTTGGTATATAACACTTAACAGGAAAAAGATTTGCCAGTAGATTGTCACAATCAAGCAGCAGAGGCTTACAACTGCATTTGAGAATTTGTTTTAATTTCAAGTACTTTTAATTGATTTTGAGGAAATTTTTAGACAAGCTAAATAATTATGAACTTTATAATTTAACTCATCACTATGCTTCTTATGTAATAGAATTTTAAAATAGATTTAATTTTCTACATTTAGGGGAACAATATACAAAAATCTGAAAGGCATTCATTCATCCACTGAGGCCACTTACAGCTACAATGTTTAAAAATATTTGTACGAATGCTATACCTTGACCTAGGATTTTTTAGAATAACAGTATCATGGTATATAGAAATAGATTCAGGGTAGAGCAAAGTAATTTTCTTCCCAGAATTCTCAATTTTTCCTGATGGAATTGTTACAGGCATTTTAAAAGCTAACCTTAGAGGAGATTTTGTGAAATTCCCAAGATGAATATTTTTCAGCAGAAATTTTTCTAAGAAACCGTAGAAAAGCAAAGAGGAAATGAAAAGAAAAAAGAATTAAGAATTCAATCATACATTCATGACATCTTTTTTCTCTCTGAGGAACATAACTAAACTTTACTTACATTTTTCTTGCTTAATACTATTACCAAGAACAGCAAGTTCTTAGGCATTGTGGAGTTTAAATTTTATCTATAACCTAGTTCTTCATCTTCTAGGCTTAGTTTCCAGAAAATTCTTCTCAGGTATTGCCATCTGTCTTTGCCTGGTCTCTATACCTTCGGCGAATTTTGTTACTTAATTTGGTCCTAAGATTCTTGTCTAGACTATAAACGGCACATAAGCAAGAACTTCGTCTGCACTGCTTTAACCCTCTCTAAAATCTTTACGCCCATCAGTCTCTTCAGCAATTTATTCTTGCTCCTGCCGCTCCTGCTGTTTCCTTTCCTTGGTCTAGTAGGATTTATACTAAGCAAGTAATAAATAATTGCCTCACTTCTTTATTAAATATAAGTTCATTCACCTAGTATCATCAGTTGTTGACAAGACAGAAAGGCTTGTATCTTAGTTAAACCAGCAGATTTTAATATTTTCACTCTCCCTCTCCTCTTATCAAATGGCAGAATCCTCTTTCAACTGTCGCCAGCCTACTAGGAACGGCCCCTTCAACACGTTTCCTGTCCTAATCATATTCTCATTGGTCAAAAAAATTTGATTGGCGTATGCTAGACCCAATAAGGGTTGACTCTGGTTTTTGAACTCTGCCCCCTTCTGGAAAATTCTTTACCTCCCCGACTGTGTTTAGGGCTAGCAGATAAAACACAGGACAGCAGATTAAATTTGTACTTCAGATAAACAATGGAAACCTTTTGAGTCATGAGTACATGTCATGAAATATTTTAGATATGCTTAGACTAAAAATATTATTCATTGTTTACCTGAGATTCAAATGTAACTGGGCATCCTGTATTATTATTCACTATTTGAAGAGGATTTGTCTTTACAAAGATCTATACTTAATTTTACAATTTCCTAACACTTCAACAATGAATATATTTAATAGCAGTGCAAATATTCAGGAAGAGGGACTTGACTCTCTCAGGGTGGGTTTACCTGCCGTCATAATTACCCACTACCCCTTTCTTATCCCAGCAACTACTTATCACAAGCTTAAAAAAGAGGAGAGTTGGCGATAAGGGATGAAAAGCTCTGGCCAGATTTAAAAACTTGTATTGAAATCACCTTCACTAAACATAGAGAATGGCAAAATAATGTCTCTGAAGATGTCTTAAACCCATTGAGGGATTTCTTTTTTCCTCATTTCTAGCAACAAAGACCTTAAAAGAGGGTAAAAGAGATGCAGGCAAAACCCCGTAGTGTGAGGAAGGAATCTTAGGGCCGAGTTATAGGACAAAATTCACCCAGGGTCTAGCAAATAGTAAAATCAAATAAAATTTAAATTTTATTTTGATTCTAGTGAATCTAGTATTTATAAAGGAGAAACAGTTCTTAAGTTTCGTAGCTATTTAAAAGTAATTTCTCAACCTGACCTATTTTTTTTCTTACTGTACTTAACATTTATATAGAAAAAAATTGGTTATGAATTTGTAGTTACATATATGTGATCATACAATAAAGCTGTGAGGTAGGCAAGTGATATCGTCAGTTTTACAGATTCAGGAAACTAAGGATTAGGTTAATTGATTTAACCTGGGTCATATTACTAGTAGATGGCTGAGCCAGAATGACAAATCAGGTGCTCTTTTCAGTATAGTATTTTTATCTTGATAACTAACAGGTGTGCCTCGTTTGGATCACTGGACATCTTATTCAGTAGCATTTCCAAGGACCAGCTGGGGGAGTTCTCCCCATAATCCCACCAGTCCTTCCATAGTTATTCCAAATAAATAATCTCAATAGAAACAGTTTGCTTGCCCTCCAAGTGCAGTTTCAAGAAAAATTCCTTAGTCCTCTTCCTGTCAGAGTGTTTCATACCTACCTAAGCACCTCCTACACAGAAATTCTTTAACAGCCAATTAACTTATTTTTTAATTTTTCTTCTCTCCAAATATAACCCAGATATGTCAAAATATGGTTACTCACAATTCTGTAACAAATTCTGAACTTGAAGCAATTGTAGAGAGAGATACTGAAAATAATCTGTTATTAATATAAAAGCCCAGATATGAGGTAATGCTCATTTTAACATTATGGAACTTGGAATGTATTGGGACAGAGAGCATAAGTGAACACCCAAGGCCATGATCTCAAAATAAGAGGAGAATCCACTGAAGAACATTATAAAACCATTTACTTTAACCATACCTAAAAGACTAGAAGTTTATATATATATATATATATATAATATATATATATATTTAAATTTGCTGTGTATATTTTCTGATAAGTTAACTATTAAGTATATTTTATACAGTTTTTTTTATTCCTGTACCACAGGTTTAGACATTCTTTTTAATTCTTTTGGGATCTTATATAAACAAGTAAAGGAATCACTTCAGTCATTTTAAAACAGATATCACCACTGAAAGGATACAACTGGCAATTACACTGATGATTCTAATGGAAAGAGTGGTCAGCCCGGGTAAGCAGCACCCTATACAGAATAGTGCCTGACTAGGCCTTTTTTGTTCAGTATATATTATATTTTATATATCTGCTAAAGTATAATTTTCAGAAATTTGAAAACATAACTCACATGCAAATATAAAATGAACACAGGCTAAAAATTGTATTTAATACTAAGTTAATGAGAAAACCAGTAATATATTAAGACTGGTTCAGAGAAATTAGAGACATAAAGAGTCAGTAGGGATACTGAAATAAATTTCCCAGTATATGCAAAATAGGTTTATATCTTATAGGACAATAAAATGTAATATATGGGATTATTTTTTCCTTCCAAGTGGCAATCAAATGTATTTTTACTGGACAAAATCCATTTGTGTAGCTTAGATCAAAAATTATCTGTATTATTATCAGTTGTCCACCAGAGAACTTCTACCTCTACAAAACAGGAAATAACCTAGTGAATAGAAAATCCAAGTTAAAACTCCTCTTACATTAAACAATCCCCAGAGGATTTGGTAGACAATGCCTAGGACACCCAGGGATTTATTCTGTCCGATTTTAAGAGTAGGACAATTTTTAAACACTTTATTTGCTCAAAGTTTATCAGTCTTTCTATATATCTGATTATAATAATTCATTATAAATGGATCTTATTTTATATCTCTGTTAATGCATTGGTAATATTGATAATTGTTAAGGACTGAATGTTTGTGTCTCCTCAAAATTAGTATTGAAGCCCTAATCCCCAATGTAATGATATTTGGAGGTAAGACCAAGGGAAAGTAATTAGGTTTAGATGAGGGTTTGAGGGTGGAACCCCCATGGTGGGATTAGTGGCCTTATAAGAAGAGGAAGAGACCAGAACCCACTCTGTCTTTACTATGTAAGGATACAGCAACAAGAAGGGTGTCTGCATACCAGGAAGAGAGTTCTGACCAGACACCAAATCTGCTGGCACCTTGATCTTGGACTTCCCCGCCTCCACAACTGTGAGAAATGAATGTTGTTTAAGCCACCCAGTCTACAATAATGTGCTATAGCAGCTCCAGCTGACTAAGAAAGTAATTCAGCTCAAAAAATACCTAAAATATAAACATTATTGTTTAAATATTTATATCCATATCATGTAAATCTTTTTTTCCTTAGGGGATGGGAATATGCTTTGGAAAATGTATTCTGTTTTGAAAGTAATAATTCACAAAAATAGAAATATACTGAAAAGAAATTAACACATATTCAGTTAGGTTGGTGAACAAAAAGCAAACAACAGCCTTGTCTTCACTCAATATTGCTGGTACTCTAGCCAGTGTGGCTTTTCCCTTTGATGCCCTCTGTTTAAGGTCAGAGTACTGGTAGATTTTGTACTCAGCTGCAGGCTGTGACAAGACATTGCCCTGGCCATCCTATTACACTCTGGCAGAAAATTGCTAGGCTGGATATTTTTCACATGAACTTGTGGGTATTGGTAGTGTCCATCAGTTGCTATGACTCCCCATAAAATAGCCTCTATAAAAGTTCCCCACTTTAAAGAAACACATCAAAAAGGGAGCTATACTTATGGAAATATGCTATTATGATAATATCTCCTTTATAATTTTACTTCATAAGAGACATTATGACCTTCACTATAGAGGACTTACAAAATAAGTACATTAACAACAAATAGTTGAGGCTTTCAAATACAAGACATTAAGTGACATTACACTGATAAGCCTGTTTAGGAGAAACAGCTAAAAGCATGGAGTTTCAAGAGAGAATTTTTACTTCCAGAAAGAGAAAGACAAAAATTAAATGTAAAGGACTAGGCAACACATTAAAGCATAGTTTTTCTTATAAATATGACAAGTATCTCAAGGGTACAGTTTAAGATCCTGTATTTAATATTTTGGTACAGTACATACGCTTTTAAATAATCAATGTTCATACACAAGATAAAAGAAAGATAAAACTTTCCTCATTGAAGTTTTGCTAATTATTTGCAACCACACTGTCTTAGGTTAAATTCTACAAGAGCTAAAACTATGAAGTTAAAAACAAAGAATATTTACTTTGTATAAGAGAAGATCATTATGATTGAGGGGGAAGATGGACAATCTTTTTTTTCTTCTTAAGATTCTGTCCTCCTCCTCTTCAACTCTCTTGAAATTTTTGTTCCTAAAAGTCTTATAAAAATTATTGAGTACCCCTTCTATTCAACATAGTACTGGAAGCCAGAACAATTATGCAAGGAAAGGGAAAAAAAGGCGTCTGAATTAGGAAGGAAGAAGTAAAATTATATCTGTTCCCAGATATAATAATCTTATATGGGGAAAACAAAAGATTCTGCAAAAAACAACAAAAAAAAACTAGTAGAATAAAACAAATTCAGCAAAGTTGAAGGAAACAAAATCAATATGCAAAATTCTATACATTAACAATGAACAATCCAAAAAAGAAATTAAGAAAACAATTCCCTTTACAATATCATCAAAAATAATAAATACCTAAGAGTATACTTAACCAAAGAGATGAAAGACTGGTACACTGAAAACTACCAAATGTTGCTGAAAGAAATCAAAAGACACCAATAAATGGAAAGACATGCCCTGTTCGTGGATTGGATGACAATATTGTTGTAATGTCAATACTGCTCAAAGCAATCTACAGATTCAATGCAATCCCTATCAAAATTCCAAAGACATTTTTTACAGAAATAGAAAAATTCATCCTAAAATTCATATGGAATCTCAAGGGACCCCCCCCCCAGGTTGACCAAAGAGTATTGAAAAAGAACAAAGTTGGAGGTCTCATACTTTTTGATTTCCAAACTTACTCCTGTGAGGGAGGAAAAACTTCTTTTACCCTCTTACTTTTAGTTACTCGGGGCCTGTGTATTAAAGTGACAAAAACAGGTTAACAGGAGAAAAGACAGTTTATTATATGCATATGGGAGTGCACAAAAGAAGTGTCTCGATCAATAATTAGAGATAGGGATTTATATAACTAACTCAACAGAGGAAAGGGAGGGAGGAGAAAAGGGATTCTATGGGAAGATCAAATGGTTTCTTTAGGAAAGACAAATGAGTTTTCAAGGGAGCAAATGAGAAATAAGAAAGTTTGTGATGTTTGTTTATGCAGGTGTGCATGGTATTCTCTGTCTTCCTGGGCAGTAAAACTTCCCAGAAAGAGGATTTATGGCAGCCTCTCTCTCAGAAGTTTCTGTCTCTAGTAAAATAAGAGAAGCTCCAAAAAAGCTTCTTTATGCATCTGTTGAATCTCAAATGTCTTAAGTTTAAAATAATTAGTATGCCGCAGTAGTATATTCTAGATCCCTTCACTCCTAAGCTGTAGTAATCAAAAAAGTGTGTGACTGGCATAAAGACAGACAATGGAATAAAATAGAGATCCCATTAACTAACCCTCACATTATGATCAAATGATTTTGGACAAGGGTGCCAAGGCCATTCAGTGGGGGAAAGGACAGTCTTCTTAACAAATGGCTGGGAAAACTGGACATCTACGTGCAAAGAATGAAGTGGGACCCTTGTCTTACACCATGTACAAAAATTAACTCAAAATGGATCAAAGACATAAACGTAAGAACGAAAACTAGAAAACTCCTAGAAGAAAATAGAGAGGAAATGTTTCATTATCTTGGATTTGGCAGTGCTTTTTTGGATATGACACCGAAAGCACAGGCAACAAAAGAAAAAGTAGATAAATTGGACTACATCAAAATTTAAAAATTCTATGCATAAAAGACACAATCAGCAGAGTAAATAGGCAACCCACAGAATGGGAGAAAATATTTTCAAACAATACACCTGATAAGGGGTTAATATTCAGAATATATAAAGAGCTACTACAACTCAACAACAAAAAAGCAAACAACCCAATGGAAAAAAAAAGACAAAAGATTTGAACAGACATTTTTCCAAGGAAGATATACAAATCACATATAAGTACATGAAAAGTTGCTCAACATCACCAATCATCAGAGAAATGCAAATCAAAACCATAATGAGATACTGCCTCACACTCATTAGGATGGCTATGACTAAAGAAAAAAACAAAACAAAAAAATAACAAGTGTTGGCAAGGATGTGGAGAAATTGAAATACTGTACACTGTCCATTGGGAATGTAGGATGGTGCAGACATTATGAAAAACAGTATGGAAGTATGGCAGTTACTCATATATTAAAAATGTAATTACCATATGATCCAGCAATTCCCCTCTGGGTGTATACCCAAAAGAATTGAAAACAGGACTTGAACAGATATGTGTACATCCACATTCATATAAGCATTATTTACAAGAGAAAAAAGCAACCCAAGTGTCCACAAATTGATGAATGGATAAACAAAATGTGATTTATATATATATATACACACACACATATATATACATACATGCAGTGGAATATTACTTAGCCTTTATTTTTTTTTTATTTTATTTTTTTAAACAATTACCTGAAGACTCTTTTATTTATTTATTTATTTATTTCCCCCCCCAAAGCCCCAGTAGATAGTTGTATGTCATAGCTGCACATCCTTCTAGTTGCTGTATGTGGGACGCGGCCTCAGCATGGCCGGAGAAGCGGTGCGTCGGTGCGCGCCTGGGATCCAAACCCGGGCCGCCAGCAGCGGAGCATGTGCACTTAACCGCTAAGCCACGGGGCCGTCCCTACTTAGCCTTTAAAAGGAAGGAAGTTCAGACATATGCTAAAACATGGATGAACCTTGAAGATATTATGCTCAGTGAAATAAACCAGTCACAAAGAGGCAAATACTGTATTATTTCATTAATATAAAGTACCTAGAGTAGTCAAATTCAGAGATAGAAAGTAGAATGCCGGTTGCCAGAGACTGGGAGGAGGGTGGAATGGGGAGTTGTTGTTTAATGGGCACAGAGTTTCAGTTTTGCAAGATGAGAAGAGTTCTGGAGATGGATTATAGTGGTGGTTGGACAATGATGTGAATGTATTTAATGCCACCAAACTGTACGCTTAAGAAATGGTTAAGATGATAAATTTTATGTAATGTGTATTTTATGACAATTAAAAAGTACTACTAAATTATTGAGGACCTCAAAGATTTCTGTTTATTTGGGTTACAATTATTGATATATACCATAATTCAAATTAAAGATGAGAAATATAAAGTGTTTAAATCTTAAAATAAAATAATATTTATAAGCTTCATAAATGTTAACATAAATAACATATATTTATGAAAACTGTATTTTCAAAAACAAAAGTCTTAGTAAGGAAAATGGCACTGTTTTACATTTTTGCAAATCTTTATAATATCTGGCTTAATAGAGGAGAGCTGAGTTCTCATAGCTTCTTTTGACTTCTGCCTGTTCCAATATGCTATTTTGACTGAAGTATATAAAGAAAACCTTGCCTCACAAAGGTATGTAGTTGGAAAAGATAGGAATATCTTATAGACTTTTCAAATAACTGTGGATACTTTCTTTGATACTGTACTAAAACGACAAATGGCAGTTTCTTAAAGGTTTGTTGTGATGTAGAATCTGAAACTACATCAATGAACCTTTTGTATTCTGTTACATTAAAATACATTTGTCTGTCTTGTACCTTAAAAGGGTCTTTTACCTCTGCATAGTTTTGTAACATAAAGCGTTAGTCCTTTGAAAAACATTGCCTCACTGAGTTATGCAGATCTTTCAAATGTTGACATATGTCAGTACAAAATATAAAAACCTCGACGTGTGTTAATATCAACAATGATCTCAACAGAAAAATCATTAGGTATTGAGAAGCCATCATGCTCGTGCTGACAGATACAAGTTTTCCAAAATTATGGCATCTAGGCTGACCTAGTAATGGAACTGACTTTCTGAGTCTTCAGAGGCTAGGTCATAAGAAGTCTTGCAACTTCTGCCTGGGTCCCTTGGACTACTTATTCTGGGGAGCTCAGTTGCATAAAAGAAGTCCAACTACACTGAAACCGTCATGCTGCGAGGAAGACCAAACAAAGCATATGGAGTGGTCACATGGCTCAGCTTCAATCTGATTGCAACTATATGGAAGAGTCCAAGTGAGAAGTGCCTAGATGAGCTCAGTCAACTCACAGAACTGTCAGAGATAAATTGTTATATTAAAGTCACTATGTTTTTGGGTGGTGTATTACACAGAGTGAGATAACCAAAAAGGCACTTTCAGGTCTAATGTATTGTCATCTCTAAAAATGTGGTTCCAAGGTTTTTTATGGTACTATTTGTGATAGTCTATATTATGGTACTTCCTCTGTGCTTTTCACAGGGTACATCAAATTTCCTAATGGAAGTTAATGACATAATATGATCTGATTTACATAACTTCCATTGGCAATTAATTTCACAGAATCAGCTTTGCTCCATATGGTGAGACATAACAGTAGTAGTAGTAGTAGTAGTATTGGTAGTAATAATAATAATAACTTCTATAGTGATATATATAAAATATATATAAACATATATCTTTATAAATATATATTTATATATAAGTATATACTTAATAATAACAATAACTCATATACTGAAATATATAATATATAAACATATTTATAAAGCACAAATCTATTTTCTTATAAAAGTATAAACTTATAATTATACATAAGTATAAACCTATAAATATAAGTTTACATATTTTATCTATCTTCCTATATGAGTTATTATATTAAGTATATATAAATATATATTAAACATTTAATCTCCCTGATAACAATGGGGAATACTATCTTATTCCCATTTTATAGATGAGAAAACTGAAGCATAGAGAATTTAATTGTTCAAGGTCACGCAAATGGGGGTGCTGGATTTCAAATCCTAGAGTTTAGCTCTGAAGCTGATGCCCCATGGCCAATAAACTGGCGAAGTCCTTCAACAAGCAATTAATTAATTGGTTCTCATGTTTGTCTCTGTATATAGTTTATTGCAGTGTTTCCCCAACCCTATTGATCATAAGAATCACCAGGGGAACTTTTTAAAACTAGAGATCCTTGAACCTCAGCTAAGAAATGATAAATCAAAATCTCCAATGGGAAAATCCTAAATTTCTGTTGTTGCTGTTGTTGTTTTAACATTCCCAGGGTATTTTTTATGATTTGCTAGGTTTGAGAACCACTGGCTTAAGGTACTGAGTTGTATTTTCCATTTTCTTTCTGCCAAATGGATTCTAAAGATTGCCTATGCTAAGCAGTTTACGTATATTGTAAATGAGGACTCTACCTGAAGAAGGAGTTTCATTATCTTCATTTGCAGATGAGGAAATTAAGGTCTTGGAAAAGTTAAATAATGTAACCAAAGCCACAAATGGTAAGTAACAGAGTGGCTCTGTCTGGCTCCTAAGTCCTTCTCTTTGCTTACCTTCTCCCTCATTCGCCTTCCATTCATGCTAAGAAAAGTGTCTTGTCTCTGTGTGGCATTCATTTATGACTTGAATGGACCTTAAATACAATCCAATTGGAGCTTTATTAAAAAATACATTATTTAATTGGAAATATAGGAAATATTCTGCTTATACCATAAGTACATATTGCTATTACAATCTGGAAAATGGCTTAATTCTCCAAAAAGTCTGTGGACAGTAAAAATGATGCATATTACTCATATTTCTTAATATATTTGGCATGCTCCAAGATATGTTTATTTTGCTGGCTTCCTCATTTTGTTCTCAGGTATCGCCATTTTAGCAAGATCTTTTTTGGCCACCTTATTTAAAATTATACCCCTTCTTCCCACTCCTGGGTCCCCACCTCCACTGCTGGCTTTATTTTTTCTTCATGACATTTATCACTAACTTTTGTATAGTTTGCTCACTGCTGCATTTTCAGCACCTGGAATAGTGCCTGGCATATGGTGGTCTCAATACTGTTTATGAGAAGAATGAATGAATTAACAAATAAATATTGATTCGTGTGCATGAATACTTGGTCTTTTTTCCCCTCTTTTATTGAGATATAATTGACATATAACATTGTCATAAATTTAAAGTGTACAATGTGATGATTTGATACACATATATAATGCAAAATGTTTACCAGAGTAAGGTTAGTTAATACATTCTTCACCTCACATAATTACCATTTTGTTGTTGTTGTTATACTTGAGAACACTAAAATTGTACTCTCATAGCAACTTTCAAGTATACAATACAGTATTGTTAACTATAGTCACCATGCTTTACCTTAGACCCCCAGAACTTATTCATCTTATAACTGAAAATTTGTACCCTTTGACTAACATCTCCCCATTTCCCCCACTCCTCAGCCCCTGGAAACCACTATTCTACTCTCAGTTTCTATGAGGGCAATGATTTTAGATTTTACATATAAGTGTAACCATACAGTATTTGTCTTTCAATGTTTGATTTACTTCACTTTGCATAATGCCTTCAAGGTCCATCCATGCTGTTGCATTTGGAAGGATTTCCTTCATTTTTATGATGGAATAATATAATAATATTCCATTATATATATATGATATATATATACACCACACTTTCTTTATCTCTTCACCCTTTGATGGACATTTAGGTTGTTACATGTCTTGGCTATTGTAATAATGCTATAACGATAAATATTGCATATATATATCTATGTATGTATATACATATATATGTAGTGGGATTACTAAATCACATGGAAGTTCTGTTTTTAACTTTCTGAGGAACCTTCATACTGTTTTATATAGCGGCTCTACCATTTTACATTCTCACCAACAGTGCACCAGGTTTCCCTTTTCTCCACATCCTAGCCAGAATTTGTTATCTTTTCTTTTTTTTGCTAACAGCTATTCTAACAGGTGTGAGGTGATATTTCATTGTGGTTTTGATTCCCATTTCCTTGATGATAAGTAATGTTGAGCACCTTTTTATGTACTTATTGGTCATTTGTATGTCTTCTTTGGAAAAATGTCAATTCATGTCTTCTGCGCAGTTTTTAATCGAATTGTTTGTTTTCTGGCTATTTAGTTGTATATGTTCCTTATATATTTTGGATGTTAACCCCTTATCATATAGATGATTTGCAAATATTTTCTCTCATTTCATAGGCTGCCTTTACATTTTGTTGATTGTTTCTTTTGCCGTGTAGAAAGTTTTTAGTTTGATATATTCCCACTGGTCTATTTTTGCTTTTGTTGCTTGTGGTTTTGGTATCATTTCCAAAAAATCATTGCCAAGACCAATATTAAGGATTTTTTCCCCTATATTTTCTTCTGGAAATTTTACATTTAATTCCCTAATCCATTTTGAGTTAATTTTTGTGAGTGGTGTAACATAGGGGTCCAATTTCATTCCTTTGCACGTGGATATAAAGTTTCCCCAAAACTAATTATTGAAGAGATTATGCTTTCCAAATTAAGTATTCTTGGCTCACTTGTCAAATATTCGTTGAACATATATGCATGGATTTATTTCTGGACTCTCAGTTCTGTTCCATTGGTCTATGCATCAGTTTTTATGTTAGTACCATAGTGTTTGATAACTATAGCTTTGTAATGTAGTTTGAAATCAGGAAGTGTGATGCCACCAGGTTTGTTCTTTCTCAAGATCACTTTGGCTATTTAGAGTCTTTTGTGGTTCTATATGAATTTAAGGATTGTTTTTTTCTATTTCTGTGAAAATGCCATTGGAATTTTGATAGGGATTGCACTGAATCTGTAATGGCTTTGGATAGTATAGACATTTTAATAATATCAACTCTTTTGACCTATGAACACAGGATATTTTTTCATTTATTTGTGTCTTCAACTTCTTTCATCAATGTCTTATAGTTTTCGGTACATAGATCTTTCACTTGGTTAAATTTATTCCTAATTATTTTATTGTTTTTGATACTATTGTAAATTAGATTGCTTTCTTTATTTTTTTCAGATAGTTCATTGTTAGTGTATAGAAATGCAACTGATTTTTGTATGTTGATTTTGCATTTTGAAACTACTGAATTAGGTCTAAGAGTGTTTTGGTAGGGTTTTTAGAATTTTCTATATACAAGATCATGTCATCAGCAAAAAGAGACAATTTTACATGTTCCTTTCTGATTTGGATGCCTTTTATTTCATTTTCTTGCTGAATTGCTCTGTGTAGGATTTCTGGTACTATGTTGAATAGGTGTGGTGAGAGTGGGCACCCTTGTCTTGTTCCTGATCTTAGAGGGAAAGCTTTCAAACTTCCACCATTGAGTATGATGTTAATTCTAAGTTTGTTATATATGGCCTTTATTATGTTGAGGTATGTATCTTCTATACCCCAATTAGTTTAGTTTTTATCATGAAATGATGTTGGATTTTGTCAAATGGTTTTTCTACATCTACTAAGATGATCATACAATTTTTGTCTTTCATTCTATTAATGCACTCTATCATACTAATTGATTCATATATGTTGAACCATCCTTACATTCTAGAGATAAATCCCACTTGATCACGGTGTATGATTATTTTAATGTGTTTTTGAATTTGCTATGCTAGTATTTTGTTGAGAATTTTGCATCTATATTCATCAGGGACATTGGCTTGTAGTTTTCTTTTCTTGTAGTGTCCTTTTCTGGCTTCAGTATCAGGGTACTGTTGGCCTTGTAAATGATTTGGGGAGTGTTCCCTCCTCTTCAAATTTTTGGAAATGTTTGAGAAAAATTAGAGATAATTCTTCTTTAAATGTTTGGTACAATTTACCAGTGAAGTCATCAGGACTTGGGCTTTTCTTTGTTGGGAGGTTTTTGATTACCAATTCAATCTCCTTACTTCTTATTGGTCTGTCCAGATTTTCTATTTCTTCATGACTCAGACTTGGTAAATTGTATGTTTCTAGAAATTTATCCATTTCTTTTGGTTGTCCAATTTACTGGCATATAGTTGTCCATAGTAGTCTCTTACAATCCTTTTTATTTCTGTGGTATCAGTTCTAAGGTATCCTCTTTCATTTTTTATTTTATTTGAGTCTTCTCTCTTTTATTCTTGGTAAGTCTGGCTAAAGGTTTGTCAATTTTGTTTCTGTTTTCAAAAGACCAACTCTTAGTTTTATTGATCTTTTTGATTGTGTTTCTACTCTCTATTTCATTTATTTCTGCTCTGATCTTTGTTATCTTCTTCCTTCTGCTAACTTTGGGCTTAGTTAGCTCTTGTTTTTCTAATTCCTTGAGATATAAAGCCAGATTGCTGATTTGAGACCTCTCTTTTTCTTAATGTAGGCATTTATCACTGTAAACTTCCTTCTTAGCACTGTTTTTACTGCATCCCATAAGATTATTATGTTGTGCTTCCATTTTTGTTTGTTTTGGGATTTTTTTTTATTTCCCTCTTGGTTTTGTCTTTGACTCATTGGTTGTTCAAGAGCATGTTGATTAATTTCCACGTATTTGTAAATATTCTGGTTTTCCTCCTGTTATTGATTTCTAGTTTTATACTACTGCAGTCAGTAAAGATACTTGATATGATTTCTATTTTTTTTTAATTTGCTGAGACTTGCTTTGTCACCTAACATCTGATCTATCCTGGAGAATGTTCCATGTGCACTTGAAGATAATGTATATTTTGCTACTGTTGGATGGAATGTTCTGTATCATTTGTTAGGTCCATTTGGTCTAAAGTGTTGTTCGAGTCAAATGTTTCCGTATTGATTTTCTGTCTGGATGATTTATCCATTGTTGAAAGTGGGGTTTTGAAGTTCCATACTACTGTATTGTTGTCTGTTGCTTCCTTCAAAGCTGCTAGTTTTTGCTTAATATATTTAGGTGCACCAATCATGTGTGTATATATATTTACAATTGTTATATTCTCTTGATTGTTGACCATTTTATCATTATATAATGACCTTATTTGTCTCTTATTACAGTTTTTGTCTTAAAGTCTATTTTTTACTGATGCAAGTATGGATACCCCTGCTCTTTTTTGATTTCAATTTGTGTGGAATATCAATTTCCATACCTTCACTTTAAGCCTGTGTGTGTCCTTGAAACTTAAGTGAGTCTCTTGTAGGCAGAATATAGTTAGGTCTTGTTTTTTATCCATTCAGACACTCTGTGCCTTTTGATTAGATAATTTAATCCATTTACATTTAAAGTAATAATTTATAGATAAGGGCTTACTTTTGCCATCTTGTTTATTCTTTTCTAGCTGTTTTTTAGTTCTATTGTTCCTTTCTTCCTCTATTGATGTCTTCCTTTATGAATTGATGATTTTTCATAGTGGTATACTTTGGTTCTCTTTATTTTTTATTTATCCACTATAGGTTTTTGTTTTGTGGTTGCCCTGTGGCTTCCTTGAAATATCTTATAGATATAACAATTTATTTTAAAATGATAAAAATTTAAATTTGATCACATACAAACCTCTACCCTTTTACTCCCTCTTCCACATTTTATGTTTTTGACATCACAATTTACATCTTTTTATAGTGTGTGTCCATTAACAATTATTGTAGCTATAGCTATTTTTAATACTTATTAAAATACTTAATATAACCTTTATATTAGAATTAAGTTGTTAACACATCATCATATTACAATATTAGAGTATTCTGACCATATAGTTACCTTTACCAGTGTGCCATGTTTTCGTGTTACTAGTTAGTGTTCTTTCATTTCAGCTTGAGGATCTTCTTTCAGCATTTCTTGTAAGGCAGGTCTAGTGCTGATGAACTCTTTCAACTCGTTTTGGTTAGAGAAAGTTTATCTTCTTTCATTTCTGAAGGATGCCTTTGCTGGGTAAAATATTCTTGATTAGTACTTTTTTTTCTTTCAGCACTTTGAATATACCATCCCAGTCTCTGTCCTAAGTCACCCTTAAGTTTTCTGCTGAGAAATCTGCTGACAGCCTTATGGGGGTTCCCTTGTATGAGAGAATATTTTTTCTCTTGCTGATTTTAAAATTCTGTCTTTGTCTTTGATTTTAAATAGTTTTGCTATAATATGTCTTGAAGAAAATCATTTAATATTGAAATTTTGGGGTGACCCATTAGATTCATAAACTTGGTTTTTCAAATCTCTCCTCAGGTTTGGGAAGTTCTCAATCATTATTTTGTTAAATATGCTTTCTATCCCTTTCTTCCTCTCTTCTCCATCTAGGACTCCAGTGATGCATAGGTTTTTTATTTTAATGGTGTCCCATAAGTCCTGTAGACATTCTTTATTCCTTTTTATTCTTTTATTCTTTAATTTTTTGCTTCTCTGACTCAATGATTTTCCTTTGAGCTCACTGATTCTTTTTTTGCTTGATCTAGTCTCTTCTTGAAACTCTGTATTGAGTTCCTCAATTCAGTCATTGTATTCTTCAGCTCCAAAATTTCTGTTTGGTTCTTTCATGTTTTCTAGCTCTTTGTCAAACTTCTCATTTTGTTCTTGTGTTGTTTTCCTGATATCACTAAATTGTTCATCTGTGCTCTCTGGTAGCTCTCTGACCATCTTTAGAACTACTATTTTGAACTCTGTGTCACGGAATTCCCATATCTCCGTTTCTTTGGGGTCAATTACAGAAAGTTATTGTGTTCTTTTAGTGGAGTCGTGTTTCCCTGATTCTTTGTGATCCCTGTAGCTTTGCATAGTTGTCTGAGCATTTGAAGAAACAGTCACATCTTTCAGACTTTATGGACTGATTTTGCAAGGAAAGTCTTCAACCTTCAGGTGGGGGCATGCTGGAGTGTGCTGTGCCCCTAGATCTAGTGGTGCAGGGAACCGTGTGTGTGTGTAGTGGCTCTGGGTCTATGGTGACTTGTCAGCTCAGGTTGCTGGGATCCACAGCATCAACAACTACATGGTCCTTGGCAAGCACTGTGGGGAGTCTGCAGCGGATGCAAGGGCTCTTAGGGTTTTCAGTGGTGCCTCCATGTCCAGTGGCTAAGGACCAGGGCAGCCAGCAGTGGTGGCTGGAGACAGTGGTGTGCACACACTTGGCTGTGAGGGCCAGCTTTAAGTGCCTGTCTGGTGGAAGGGGCCAGTTGCAAATACACATAGAGTAGTGGGGACCAGGGTAAGCAGAAAGGGCTGGGGTCAACTGTGGGTGCACTGGCAGCTGTGGGTGCCTTGGATGTTGGCATGCACTACTGTGGCTGCTGGTTTTTGCCATGGGTGCACAGCAGTGGAACCAGTATTGGGAGTTGGGACAGGGGTGTATAGGTGAACAGATGGAGGGGCTAGCTGCCAGTGAGTCCAGTGGTACAGACCAGTAACCCGTGACAGAGTTGGAGTTAGGCTCACAAGTAGCTGCATGGTCCCTTGTTTGCATGCACTTCTGTGGCTGCAAGGTCTCCCCATGAGTGTGCATACAGAAATGGAGACCAGTGATGGGGGTCGGGTTGGTGACATGCAGGTGAACACTTTGGGGAGCTAGTTGCAGGTAAGCCCAATGGTACTTGCCAGTGACAAGAGATAGGCCCTAATCCAGGCCCACAAACATCTGTGGTAACCTCAGTTATCAGTGTACGCTTCCTTGGCTGAAAGATCTTGCCATGGGTGTGCACATGGCAATGAAGGTCAATGATGGGCATCAGGCTGGGGGTATGCAAGTACACAGCTGGAGGGGCTATCCCTGAGAGCATGCGTGGTGGTGGGGGTCAGCTGTGGGGATCTAGGCTGGTGTCTTGCACTTGCTCAGCTTTAGAGAACTGGGCTGGCTGCAGGTGTGGGTCCTGGGCTTCAGTGGGGGTGGTGAGGGGGGGAGTGGGAAAGGATTCAGGTGGCTGGTGTCAGCAAATGCAAATACCTGTGGGGCAAAAACAGATGAAATCTGTAGGGCATCTGTAGCAGCTGTGTTGGCCTTTGTTTTTTTTCAGTGAGGAAATCTGCTGGAGTTGTCTGCAGAGCAAGTGACTGGGATCTGTGGTGGCTCCAAGTAATGGCTGATACCGATAGCCCCTGCTTTTCTTCCTTGGTCTTAGCCATCTCTATATGTCTCAGCTTTGCTAGTCTCTGGGTGGGGTGAAATCAAAGTGGGTCATTTGTGTGGTGCCCTCAAAAACTAGGGAAGTGGCCACTCACCCTGCTCTCCCTTTTCCAGTAAAGGGAACATTTTCTGGCTTGGGAGTTAGTTCCCCAAGCATTGCTGGCTTGGGGGAGGCAAAATGAAGCTATTCTTCCTTCCTTTTCTGTGCAGTTATTCTCACGTTTTTGTTCCACTGTATTGCTGAAGTTTCTTAAGTGGATTCCAGAGCTCTCCCAGAGCTGTTTTTGTCCTTGGATAGCTGTCTAATTGTTGATCTTTTGTGTGTGGGGGAATAGAGGCTGGGGTCTCCTACTCTGCTATCTTTGTGACATCACTCTTTTTTTTATGAAATTCTATCCAGCTCCTTCTTTCTGAACTTTTGGAATTATGATCATCTCTTCATATTTTACGGTGAATGTTTCTCAAACTTGCATATTTTTGTCTTGTTCTTAGAACTTTGTTGAATAAAAGAAGACAACTACTGAAACAAATAACAGAATGAGTTCTTCAATTTGAAGTACAGGAAAAATTCTCCATAGTAATGGAGAAAGCACACCTCATAACACTATGTAAACATGCTTCAGTTTTGCAACTTATTTCCAAAGAGAAATAATACCTTAAGAGTGGAAAAGTATTGAAGTAAACAGGCTTTATGTAATAAATGTCGTGCCTTTTAAAACATAACTATCATCTACATTGATGACATCTGAGGGTGATCATTTACTGATATAACTACTTTAAACCTCAAAGAGTTCAGGACCAGGTTTCCATTATGTTTTTATGAGACATACTGAAAGGAACTCAATAATAGCTATAATTATAAAATATAAATGTGTCGGAAATTGAATAGCTTATTTCATAAGTGTTATTCCCTCAAGGTTAGTCTCTATTCAAACTTAAGGATAATTAGAGTCTACAGAAGATTTTAGAAATAAAAGGTTACTAATCCTGACCTAAAGTAATGAAACACTATTCTTCCAGTTAATGAAGTTGCAAAGGACTCCTTTTAGTCACCTCATGTATCTCTGTCCTTGTAACACATAGGAAATGGATTCTATTTGGTTTTAATATACTGCATCTCCTTCAGTCTGTAATTTTGATAGTGTTTCTACATAAATGCTGTTTCAAACATTGATGCCAGTAGCTAGTTGTTATGGTCCAAAATTAGCTACTGACCTTATACATCAAAGTCCTCTGCAGGTTTTATCTAATTTCTAATGAGTCTATGGTGGTTTTGATAGCATTATTTGTTGTATCTGTGGTATAAAATAACACAAATTATATACATATAATAGGATTGATTGGACTGAGATAAAGGAGAAAATATAAAGGCACTTTCTATAAAGAAAGTAATACTCTTACCAGGAAAAATATTTTTCTTTAGGCCTAGATTAATCTTTTAAGTGCTATAATTAAAATTCTAATCAATATTTATTATTTTTATTTCTACTAACAATTTTAGAAGGTATATAATTAACAAGAAGTGAAAGGTATACTCCATAATTGTTACAATATCACACAATATATAGTCTACGTTTTCACAGACTTGATACTAGCTATTTTTTATGGAATACCAAATCTTTCAAATAAAAGCAAATGTACTTTTCTGAGATAATTTAAAAATATGATGGCATATTGTTAATAGTAATTGAATTGTTTCCTCATTGTCCATTACTTGCACAGTTTCCCTGACCCTATGAGAAGGAAAATCAGAACTTAATTATTACAGCAGAGTGAGCTATTCTTCTGGAATAGCTTTGTGAGATCCACTATGAAATGCAATTAATCACAAATTGATGTTTGTGTGCTTTGATGAACTAAATTTATTGAGCCTTGACACATTTTTCCCTTCATAAACAGAAAACTAGAAGTATATACTCCTGGGGAATCAAGGCTGGACCCCAGAAATTTAATAGGATTTTGAATCAAGGTTGCCATGGGGCTTTATTAGGCACTCAGAGTCTGTTCTTCTGTGTCATAATGGAAAGAAGTTAGCCTTCTCTCTTCAACAATCTGAACAGGACTTTACTAGGGAGAGTCAAAGGTTTGTTTCAATCATTCTGTCCTTAAAAATTAAATCATGCTGTCACAAATGGCTGGATTTCATCGTTTCTTATGGCTGAGTAGTATTCCATTGTGTATATATACCACAGCTTCTTTATCCATTCGTCCCTTGATGGGCACTTAGGTTGCTTCCAAGTCTTGGCTATGGTGAATAAGGCTGCAATGAACACAGGGGTGCATGTACCTTTGCAAATTGGTGTTTTCAAGTTCTTTGGATAAATACCCAACAGTGGAATAGCTAGATCATATGGTAGTTCTATCGTTGATTTTTTGAGGAATCTCCATACTGTTTTCCATAGTGGCTGCACCAGTTTGCACTCCCACCAGCAGTGTATGAGAGTTCCCTTCTCTCCACATCCTCTCCAACACATGTTGTTTCCAACATGGATGGACATTGAGGGTATAATGCAAAGTGAAATAAGTCAGAGGGAGAAGGTCAAATACCGTATGATTTCCTTCATTAAGTAGTAGATAATAACAAAAATAAACAAACACATAGGGACAGAGATTGGATTGGTGGTTACCAGAGGGGAAGGGGGGAGGGAGGAGGGTGAAAGGGATAATTCGGTACATGTGTGTGGTGATGGGTTGTAATTAGTATTTTGGTGGTGAACATGATGTAGTCCATGCAGAAATAGAAGTACAATGATGTACACCTGAAATTTTTACAATGTTATAAACCAATGTTACTGCAATAAACAAAAAATTAAAAAAAAAATAAAAAATAAATAAATCATGCTTTTCTCAAGCTTTGCTACTTCAGTGTGACTGTCTTTTGCTTTTTACCTTTTAGCACCATATAAAAGGAATCATGCTGGGGAACATCTTGCTGAAGAAGCAAGCCACCAGCGAGAATTGATCTAGGCCGATTGAGAAATCGAGAATAACAACAAGATTAAGCACATCAACTGTCCCCTTTTTATTTTTCTTAAAAACATGTTTATCTTCACCAATCAAAAACATTCTAAAGAGCTTATGATCTGTTTGAGCAAGTATTTTATATTTTTATTCTTCGCTTATAAAATTCTAATATTGAACATATGTTTTCAAACTACACAAATACACACAGATTCTAATACCTCAATGAGAATATTTTGTCCTGTAGCAAAGGGAAAACAAGGTCAAGAGCATATGTGATTATAATACAAATGGGATAAGGTAAGTGCAGAAGAGTGTATAAACTGAGCTCTATAGTGGTTCAGAGGAGGACACATCCTATCTGGTTCAAAATAGGTAAGGCTTCATGAGAAGGGCTTTGCAGGATGGATGGGGTTTCAGCAACTAGAAGAGTAAACAGCATGAGTCAAGTTACTGAGGCAGAGATTTGCAAGGTGTTTTGGGGGTAAAGTGAGCAAGTCAATTTGACTTGGAAGTAGAGTGCCTATGGAGGGGGAGGAATGGAGTGAAATGTATATAAATACCTTGGCTCACGTGGAAGACGTAAATGTTAAACTGAGGAGTTTATGATAATTCAGAAGGTGGTGTAGAGCAATTAAGGATTTTGAGCAGGAGAGTTTGAGAGAGGCTGGAGCTCAATAATTCCCAATCCTGGCTGCACTTTAGAATCGCCTGGGGGAACTTTTAAGAAATTGCTTATGTCAGGGGCCTACTGGCAGAGATTTGATTTAACTGAGCTAGGATTAGACTCAGGTGTTTGCTATGTTTTAAAGTTCCACAGGTGATTATAATATGCAGCCTTTGTTAATATTCACAGATATAAGGGTTAAAGAATTCTCAACCTGGCTATGCATAATTTGAACCCAACCCATCTTAATTTCCTTGACTCTCTCTTCTTCCATCATACTAATCTGGCAAAATCTAAAGCTTAATTAATGCTCACAGATCTTTTAAAAAACAGTTGCACAACTGCAACCCTAGAAATTCTGATTCATTTAGTCTGCGGTGGGATCTAGTCATCTGTTTGGCTATGTAGCTCCACTGGTGACGGTATGCCACCATCATTGAGATCCTCTGGTCTAAGAGGAATAAAGTGTAGAGCCTGGATAATACTACAGCTTATTTGAATTTTGAAATGAAGTTTAAATAAAGCAGTATAAGGCTCATTCACAGCAATTTTAGTTTTAACAGTTTCCTCATCTGGTATTTAATCACTCTAATACTTTGTTTTCCAACCTTTTAAAATAGAAATAGTAATAATATCAATCTCACAGTATTTGTTTGAATGCTAAGTGGGATTGATTAGGCATGGAAAGAATTAAGAATAGTCCTGGTATATAGTAAGTTTCCAATTAACGTTCATTACTATTATTACATTGGAGGCAATAATTTCTACCTTGGAGAGTTATTGTGATGATTTCACTAACGAATAAAGTGCCTAATAGTGCCTGGTATATATTATATGTTCAATAGATGTTGGTTTTATCAAGGGAATATTATTGTTTTAATTATTTGTGTTATTGGTAACATAATTCATGGTATTTTATCTTCAATATTTTTATTCTGAGGATATATTTTCATATCTACTATCCAGCTAAGACCACTGAGTGATGTCAATGCCATTTAACAACAGTGTAACCAATTGCATCTTATTACTTAATGCTATATACAGTCACTTCCTTTTTGAATTAATGCATAATACCTTTTTTAGATTAAACATGATAATAGAACTAAAACAATGATTCTAAATGAAATGTTCATCTTCCCAGGTCACAGCAAATAAACTTTTTAGTTTTAGTTTCGAAAACTAAAGAATAATACATTTAAAAATTAAGAGGAAAATGAAAAGTTGGTATTTTTCTGTGATTATTCTTTCAATACCATCAAAACAATCTTTCAAAATTCACAAAAAGGTGGGCAACATAGCCTTTCAATATTATATAGAGGCAAAGGCCAACAAGATTTTCTGGGGGTATATACTTAATTCAACTAGCTGTTTACTATTGATTAAAATTTGTAGATTTAGTAAAGTTACATGTTAATGAAGTTTTTTGTTCCATAGAGATACCAATAATTTCTATCAGATGGAAAAGATTACATTTTATGGCTTGTTGGATGTTAACTAATTTTTATCTAACCCAGAAATCTTATCCTAATATCACTTATAAATTTATAGCTTTTCAAGTATTTTTTGAGATGTTAGCCTCATACTGGTTCTCTTATTAATTAATTGGTTTAAGAAAATATTTGATATATGTTCATTGTATATTTGTGGGAGAGTCATTTTTTTTTAACTTTTCGAAAATTATCTTTTAAAAATATTTACTTCTCATCCTTATTTTTCTGTTGAACAAATCTGTGAGGTCCCTCCAGTTTCAATTGAAATCATTTCTCCTTTTTCTCCCATTACTGGACTCTGAAAACACAAGATCATTTTCTTTTTTATTAAAGGCTCATTCAAAGACTCCACAGCCTTCTCTTCACCCAATTGAATAAATCTGGAGTCTTTCCTCTTTCCTCCTTGGTTTTATTTTTGGCTTTTCATATCCATGTTACTCTGTAGGGATATGACCTAGAACTGGAAATATAGGTTTGCTAAGGGACCAAACTTAGGCATAATGGCAGATTACTATAGTTTTCTTATCGGCTGTTTTCTTGCTTTGTTTTTAAAATCAAATAACAGGTTATTACCATATTCTGGTTAGTTTAGTCTCTTCCCTCTTTGTGTTTTTCTTTCTTCTGAAATTGTGAATAGTCTGCCTTTTTGCATCTTGCAATTAAACAATTTTTGCATAACTATTCACGATGAAGAAAAAAATCTATTTTAAATGAGTTAACTAACTTAAACCTTCCAAAGCCCGCATTGCACTATCTGAAATTGTAATGTTTTATTCCTCGTGAAAATCTATTTTTTTAACGAAGAAGATTAACTCCTTGTCTTTTTATGGCATTTTTGTGTATCAATCCAATTTTCCTGGTTACAAATAAGAATACGACCTTTTTAAAAAATATATATGGATCCTTAGATTTTTTTCATGAAAAATCTAACAATCTGATATTAATTGACATTAATTACTACCTGATTAACCTTCATTTCCATTGTCCCATGACTTCTGGAAAATGTATTTGATTACATTAATATGCACACTTTTTTTCGGGCATTTTTAAGTTCTTATTTTGCATAGAGAGCTATTCACTTAGTTAGCTCAATTTTGTGATTATACCTCACCAGTTACTTTGCATTGTGATTTTTAAGTAATGTATTTCTTCTTTTGTTTTTTTTTTTTTTTGCTTTGTTTTTCTCAGTTCATTTAACAGACATTGTCTTTAAATTGAAAAGGAAGAGCAGAGGAAATACTTATATACCAAACATTGTGCTAAGGTTATTTAAAAACATTACATCATTTAATATTCAACATAACCTTTTGAAGTCAGCACTGATATCTCCATTGTGAAGTCGAGGGAACTGAGGCTTAGAGAAGGTCACATAATATAGTAGATAGGAGAATAGTTTTGCTGGCTCAAAAGATATGATTTTTGCCCTCAAATTGATTACAGCTAGGTTATGGGTTAGAGGTGGGGAGAGCAATATGTTAGAAATTAACTTTGGCAGTGTGACCACAAAATTGAAGGAAGAAGCAACTAGAGACAAAGGAGTCATTTAAGAGACTGAAAACAATGAGGTAATGAGAACAGAGAAGAGGGTATAGATTTAAGAAACATTAAAAACTTCAAACATGACTACACGTACAAGAGAATGAGGGATTAAAGATTGCCCTTTCAGAGCTAACTGAAATGTTTCTAACTGAATCATGTGAAAATAATCAAAAGTCTTGCTATTCAAAGTGTGATATGGACCTACAGCACTAACATCGCCTGGGATCTTGTTAAAAATGCATATTTCAAGACTCCCTCCCTGAACCATTGTGGTGGTTTGAAATAAGTCCACAGATTCTTTGACACCCTCTGCTTCTCCTACCCTTAAATATAGGCCAATTTGGTGACTTGTTTCTAAGAAATAGACCAAAGGCAGAAGTGATGGTATATGACTTTAGAAACTAGGTCATAAAAGGCTCCACAGTTTCCTTTTTACTTTCTCTTAGATTGCTTGCTTGAAGGAATGCCACCTGACATGTCATAAGGACAATCAAACAACCAATGAAAAGGCCCGTTTGGCAAAACACTGAAAATTTCTTCCAACAATCATGTGAGTGAACCATCTTGCGAGCATATTCTGCGGTCCAGTGACACTTTAGATGACTGTAGCCCCAGGCAACAACTTGACTGCAACCTCATGAGGGACATAAACACTGAGACGAACTATTCTTGATTTTCTGACTTACAGAAATCATGTAAGATAATAGCGCTTGTTGTATAAGTTGCTAAATTTTGAGGTAATGTGTTATGCAGCAATAGATAATTAATATCCACACTGAATTAGAATTTCTGGGGATGGTGCCCTCCAGATGATTTCATGAGTTACCCAGGTGATTCTGATACATGCCAAAGTTTGAAAATCACTTATTGAAATGAGACAGGATAGTAACCAGATTGAATATATTAACATTATCTAAAGAAAGACTGTGCCAAGTACAAGGGAATGTTGGTCACAGAGGTAAAGGATAGCAGTGACCAAACACCTCTAGGGAAGAGAGAGCCTTTGTTTTAGGACATTGAGTATTTCTACTGCCAATGGTACAGTTATCCCTAATGTGAGGCAGGAATCTATTTAACAAATGGTGCTGGGCATTTAGCATCCATACACAAAAATAGAAAATTACATCTCACACTATAAATACAAATCCATTCCATATAGACTAAGCCCCTAATGTGAACGCAGTAGCATCTATCTCTATCTATCTATCTATCAATCATCTATCTATCCATCATAGACTATCTCTATATCATTAGGGTAGTGAAAGATTTAATAAACAAATCATAGAAAATATAAACCATAACCAAATAGATTCATGAATGCAACTACATTAAAAATTAAGAAATTCTGAAAACAAAATTACCATCAACAAAAGGAAAGCCAAACCATAGAGTAGGAGACGCTATTTGCAAGCCATATAACAGCAAAAACAATGAATAAGGAGAGTATATTATAATGTCTTACAAATTCATTAGAAAATGCAAAATAATCCAGTAGAAAAAAATGGACAAAGTCAAGAAAGAAGCAATTAATGTCCCAAATGATCAATAAATGTATAGTCGTCATGGAAACGAAAAATTCAAAAGTATGTACTATTTTACACCCACCAGACAGACAAATTTAGTCTGGTAATATCAAGTGTTGTTGAAGATGTGGGGAAATAGGAACTATTACTTATTGCTATGGGATTTTAATTTTATTTATTTTTTCCCCCATGCCCCAGTAGATAGTTGTGTGTCATAGCTGCACTTCCTTCTAGTTGCTGCACGTGGGACACGGCCTCAGCATGGCCAGAGAAGCAGCGCGTCTGTGCGTGCCCGGGATCCGAACCCAGGCCGCCAGCAGCGGAGCGCACGCACTTAACCGCTAAGCCATGGGGCCGGCCCATGCTATGGGATTTTAAATCAGAGAATTTGACAACGCCTTGTACAAATTAAAATACCCATAAATTTTATCCAACAGTGACACTTGAGGGCTATAAACTCTTGTAAATGTACACAAAAGGACATTTATAAAGGTATACATGCTGTGCTGTTTGTATTAGTGTAAAAGTAGAAATAGCTTAACTCTCCAATAGGGGAATGGGTAAACAATAATTTATTCTTACAGTAGAATATCATTCAACCATCAAAATGAATAAATTCTATCTATATGTATCAATGTAGATAAATAGCATAATTTTGAGTGAAAAACAAATAGGTTGCATGATAACAATCACTGAGATTTATTCATTGCCTACTATTTCCAGATACTTTTCTACAGACTTTACATGTATTAACTTATTTAATCCTTAAAACTCTGTAAGGTAGACATTATTGTCAAGCTCATTTACATATGGGAGAATGGTCACTTAATTTTTACTTAAATTTAAATTTAAGTAAATTACCCAAAGTTATACAAATAGTAAGTGTTGAATAAGAGATCTAATATTTTTCCTGGATATAGATAATGTGCAAAAGAATACATATAATAAAAATAATTTATATAATCTTTAAAACACAGAAAAGTACCATATGTTATTTATAGTATATACAACATATATCCCAAAATATACCTGAGAATGACTCATACAAACTTCAAGATCATGGTTTTACTATAGGGGAAGGAAGTGGGAAGGATTTACTTGTGTGGGAGGCTTTGAATGTGTCTCTATCACTTTTTTTAAAGAGAAAATTAAGCAAAAATGGCAAAATCAGTTTAAATATGAGATGTAAATCCCATATATGTTAAATATGAGATGTTTGTTATACTATTTTCTCTACTTTTCTATATGTTTTGAATTTGAAGGAGAAGAGTGGAGCATGTGTTAGTGATCCAGCTTTTTGGAAGGCTGTCTCAGAGAAAAGTGACTTGTTACATACAAGGGAGTTCCCATAACATTATCTGCAGATTTCTCAGCAGAAACCTTACAGGCCAGAAGGGAGTGGAATGATATACTGAAAGTACTGAAAGAAAAAACTGCCAATCAATAATACTATATCTGGCAAAATTTTCCTTCAAAAAGAAAGCAGAGATAAAAATTTCCCAGAAAAACAAAAGCTGAGGGAGTTCATCACCACTAGACCTACCATATAAGAAGTACTAAAGTTAGTCCTGCAAATGGAAAAGAAAGGATGTTAGACAGCAACACAGAAACATATGAAAACATAAAGCTTGCTGGTAAAGTTGAGTATATATAAAAATACAGAATAATATACTACTGTAATGGTGGTACATAAAGCAATTTCAATTCTAGTATTGAATTTAAAAGACAAAAGTATAAAAATAACTATAACTGTAAAACTGTCAATGGACATACAATATATAAAGATGTAATTTGTGACATAAACAACATGAAGTGGGGGTGACGAGATGTAAAACAGTAGAGTTTTTCTATATGGTTAAAGTTTAGTTTTTATCAGCTTAAAATATATTGTTATAACTATAAGAAGAAGTTTTATGTAAGCCCCATGACAACCAAAAAGAAAACACCTATAGAAGACAAGCAAAAGAAAATGAGAAAGGAATCAAAGCATGTCAATACAAAAAATCAATGAAACACAAAGGAAGGTGGCAAAAGAGAAAAAGACGGACAAAATAACTACAAAATATACAGAAAAAATTAATAAAATGACAATAATAAATCCTTTCCTATCAGTAATTAATTTAAATGTAAATGGATTAAACTGTCCATTCAAAAAAATAGAATGTCTGAATGGATAAATGTATATGCTAAATACAAGATGCAACAATATAACTGTCTGCAAGAAATTTATACCTTAGATATAAAGACAGACATAGGCTGAAAGTGAAAGGATGGAAAAATATAGTTCATGGTAATGGTAACCAAAAGAGAGCAGGAGTGGCCATATTTTTATCAGATAAAGACTTTAAGACAAAAATTGTCACAAGAGATAAAGAATGATGCTATATAATGATAAAAGGGACAATTCACCTATAGGACATAAAAATTATGAAAATATAATATGCACCCAACATCAGAGCACCCAAATATATGAACTAAATATTAACAGACTCAAAGGTAAAAATTGTTAAAAATTATAGAAGGAGAATTTAATACTGGACATCAATAATGGATAGAACAACCAGATAGAAAATCACTAGGAAACAAAGGATTTGAACAACACTATAAACCAACTGGAACTAACAGAGATATATAGAATACTGCACCCAATAGCAATTGAATACACATTCTTCTAAAGTGTACATGGAACATTCTCCAAGATAGATCACATCTTACGCTACAAAATGAGTCTTAATCATTTTAAGAATATTGAAATCATACTAAGTATCTTTTCTGACTACAATGGAATGAAACTAGAAATCAAGATCAGTAGGAAAACTGGAAAATTCACAATATGTGGAAATTAACACATTCTTGAACAACAAATGACCCAAAGAAGAAATCAAAAGGAAAATTAGAAAATATCTTGAGCCAAATGAAAATGAAAATACAACATACTGAAACTTATGAGATGCAGCAAAAGCATTACTAAGAGGGAAGTTTGCAGTTGCAAATGCCTACAATAAAAAAGAAGGATCTCAAATCAACAACCTTAATTGCATCTCAAGGAACCAGAACAAGAAGAACAGCTAAACCCAACAATAGCAGAGGAAAGAAATAATAAAGATTAGAGCAGAAATAATAGAAATAGAGAATAGAAAACAATAGAAAAAAAATCAATGTATGTAAAAATTATTTTTTTGAGAAGATCAACAAAATTCACAAACTTTTAGCTAGACTAATTCTGACAAAAAGAGACAAGACTCAAATAACTAAAATTAGAAATGAAAGAGAAGACATTACAACTGTTGCCACAAAAATGAAAAGGAGTATAAGAGATTACTACCAACAATTATACACCAACAAATGGAATGACCTAGAAGAAATGGATAAATTCCTAGAAACATACTACCTACCAAGACTGAATCATGAATAAATAAAAAATCTGAACAGACTTATAACTAGTAAAGAGATTCAATAAGTAATTAAAGAACTTCCAGCAAAGAAAAACCTAGGATCAGATGGCTTCATTGTAGACTTCTACATTCTCTTTAAAGAAGAATTAATGCCAATCCTTCTCAAACTCTTTTAAAAAATTGAAAAGGAGGGAATTCTTGCAAACTGAAGCCACTATTACCCTATCAAAGACAAAGATACTACAAGAAAAGAAAATCGCAGGCCAATATTCTTGATGAATGTTGATGAAAAAATCCTCAATGAGATACTATAAAATTGAATTCATCAGCATATTAAGGGATTATACACCATGACCAAGTGGAATTTATCCCTGGGATGCAGGGATGGTTCAACATATAAAAAGCAATCAATGCAATACACTATGATAACAGAACAAAGGATAAAAAAACTCACTGTTGTCTCACTTGATGCACAAAAATAATTGACAAAATTCAACACTTTTTCGTGAAAATACTCAACAAAACTAGGACTAGAATGATGTTACCTCAACATAATAAAGGTCATATATGAAAAATCCACAACTAAAATAATACTCAACAAAGAAAACCTGAAAGTGTTTCCCTAAAGATCAGTAACAAGGCAAGGATGCCCACTCTCACAGTTTCTATTTACCATGGTACTGGAAGTCCAAGCCAGAGCAATTGGGCAAGAAAAAAAGAGCATCCAAACTGGAAAGGAAGGGCAAAATTGTCTTTGTTTTCATATGACTTGATCTTATATATAGAAAACCCTAAAGATTTCACCAACTGCTAGAACTAATGAATTCAGCAAAGTTGCAGGATACAAAATCAACACTCAAAAGTCAGTTGCATTTCTGTGCACCAACAATAAACAATCTAAAATAAAATTAAGAAAACAATCTCATTTACAATAGCATCAAAAAGAATAAAATACTTAGGAATAAACTTAACCAAGGAAGTGAAAGACATATACACTGAAAATGACAAAACATTGCTGGAAGAAATTAAAGAAGACACATATAAATGGAAAGACATTCCATGTTCGTAGATAGGAAAACTTAATATCATTATAGTGTCCATACTACACAATAAAATCTACAGATTCAATGTCATTCCTATCAAAATTCCAATGATATATTTTGCAGAAATATAAAAAACTGTCCTAAAATTTATGTAGAATATCAAAGGACCCAGACTAGCCAAAATAATCTTGAGAGAGAAGGACAAAGCTGGAGACCTCACGCTTCCTGGTTTCAAAACATATTACAAAGCTACAGTAATCCAAACAATATGGTACTGGCATAAAGACAGTCATATGGATAAATGGAACAGAATAGAGACCCCAGAAATAAACCCTTGCATATATGATTAAATGATTTTAAAACAGGTGCCATGACCACTCAATGGGGTTTTCAACAAATGGTGTTCTCTCTACAACAACAGTAGTGTCAGAAAAACTAGATATCTATATGCAAAAGAATGAAATTCGACCTTTATCTGACACCATATACAAAAAATTAACTCAAAATGAGCTAAAGACCTAAACATAAGTCCTGAAACTATAAAACTCTTAAAAGAAAATATAGGGGGAAAGCTTCATGACATTGGAATGGGAAATGATTTCTTGACTGTGAAACCAAAAGCATAGGCAACAAAAGCAAAAAATAGGGAACTACATCAAACTTAAAAACTTGTGCATCAAAGTACACAGTCAGCAGAGTGAAAATGCAACCTATGGAATGGGAGAAAATATTTGCAAACCATATATAGTAAATGGGTTAATATCCAGAATATATAAAGAACTCCTACAACTCAATAAAAACAACAAAAATGTAATCTAATTTAAAAATGGGCAAAAGACTTGAATAAATATTTCTCCAAAGAACACATGCAAATGGCCAGAAGCATATGAAAAGATGCTCAACATCACTAATCATAAGGAAAATGCAAATCAAAACCACAATGAGATATCACTTCATACCCATTAAGATGGCCACTATAAAAAAACCCAGAAAATAACAAGTGTTGGCAAGGAGGTGGAGAAATTGGAAAACTTATAGACTGATGGTGTGATTGTAAAATGATACTGCCACTACAGAAAACAGTAAGGAGAGTCCTCAAAAAATTGAAAATGGAACTACCATATGATCCAGCAGTCCCACTTCTGGGTATATATTCAAAATAATTGAAAAAGGATCTCAAAGAGATATTTGCACACTCAAATTCATTGCAGCATTAATCACTATAGCCAAGATAAAGAAACAACTTAAATGTCCATCAATGGATGAATGGATTAAAAAAATGTGGTATATACATGCAATGGAATATCATTCAGACTTAAGAAAGAAGGAAATACTGTCATATGCTCCAACATGGATAAACATTGAAGACATTATGCTAAGTGAAATGAGCCAAATCACAAAAAGACAAATACTGCATGATTCCAACTATATGAGGTATCTAAAGTAATGAAACTCATAGAAACAGAAATTAGAATAGTGGTTACCAAGGGCTAGGTGGAGGGGAAAATAGGGAGCTGCTGTTCAATAGGCATAGAGTTTCTGTCATGCAAGGTGAAAGAGTTCTAGAGATCAGTTGTAGGACAATGTGCATATGGTTAACAATACTGCACTATACACCGAAAATTTGTTGAGAGTAAATTTATATTGTGTGTTTTTTTACCACAATAAAAAAAGGACACATATATAAAAGATAAAGAAAAAAAAAAAGAAAGAAGCTATCATGCCAGGAAAAGATATGGAGCAATATTAAACTCATTGATAAGTAAAAGAAACCAGTCTGGAAAGGCTATAGACTGTATGATTCCAACTATATGACATTCTGGAAGGGATGAAACAATAGAGATAGTATAGAGATTAGTGGTTACCTAGGATTCCAAGGTGGGTGTAATGGTTAATTTTGTGTATCATCTTGGCTAGGCCATGATACTCAAGTATTTATCAAACATTATTTTAGATATTTCCATGAAAGTATGTTTTAGATTGGATTAACATTTAAATCAGCAGATTTTCAGTAAAGCAGATTACTATCCATAAAGCGAGTGGGCCTCATACAATAATTTGAAGTCTTAACCCTATACCTCAGAATATGACTGTATTTGGAGATAGGGCCTTTAAAGAGGTAATTAATTTAAAAGACGTAATTAGGGTGGGAACTAATAAAATACTAATGGTGTCTTTATAATAATCAGTGTTTAGGACATAGACACATAGACTAAGCGGCAACTTTGTGAGAACACAACGAAAAAGCAGCCATCTGCAAGACAAGGAGAGGTGCCTCAGAAGAAACCAAACCTGCTGACACCATGATCTTGGAATTCTAGCCTCCAGAGCTGTGAGAAAATAAATCTCCTTTGTTTAAACCACCCAGTCTATGGTATCTTGTTATAGCAGCCCTAGCAAAGTAATACAGGGGATTAAGGGGACAGGGATAAATAAATGGAGCACAGGGGCTTTTAGAGCAGTGAAACTATTTTGTACGATACTATAATGGTGGATGTGTGACATTATGCATTTATCAAAACCCATAGAACTGTATAACATGAAGAGCCTACCCTAATGTAAACTATAGACTTTATTTCATTAATAATAGACCAAATTTGGCTCATCATTGAAACAATGAATACCCCTACCTATAAGAATATACCTATAAGAATTCATCTGTTAAAACAGGTTAAGAAAGACAAAGAAGGGAAATATATAATGATAAAAGGGACACTCCATCAAGAAGACATATCACTTATAAATATATATGCACCAAACATAGGAGCACCAACATACATAAAGCAACTATTAACAAACCTAAAAGGAGAAATCAACAACAACACAATAATAGTAGGGGATCTTAACACCCCACTTACAGCAATGGATAGATCATCCAGACAAAAAGTCAATAAAGAAATAGTAGACTTAAATGAAAAACTGGACGAGATGGACCTAGTAGACATATACAGAGCACTCCATCCAAAAACAGCTGACTACACATTCTTCTCAAGCGCACATGGAACATTCTCTAGGATAGACCATATGTTGGGAAACAAAGCAAGCCTCAATAAATTTAAGAAGATTGAAATCATAACAGGCATCTTTTCAGACAATAAGGCTATGAGACTGGAAATGAACCATGAAAGAAAAACTGGGAAAGTGACAAAAATGTGGAGATTAAACAATATTCTACTGAACAACCAATGGATCATTGATGAAATTAAAGAAGAAATCAAAAACTATCTGGAAACAAACGAAAATGATAATATGCCATATCAAACCATATGGGATGCAGCAAAAGCGGTCCTGAGAGGGAAACTCATAGCGATACAAGCCCACCTTAACAAACAAGAAAAAGCCCTAATAGGCAACCTTAAATTACACCTAACAGAACTAGAAAAAGAAGAACAAACAAAGCCCAAAGCCAGCAGAAGGAGAGAAATAATAAAAATCAGAGCAGAAATAAATGAAATTGAGACCAAAAAAAAGTAGAAAGGATTAATGAAACAAAGAGTTGGTTCTTCGAGAAGATAAACAAAATCGACAAACCCTTAGCCAGGCTTACTAAGAAAAAGAGAAAAGGCTCAAGTAAATAAAATTAGAAATGAAAGAGGAGAAATTACAACAGATACCATGGAAATACAGAGGATTATAAGAGAATACTATGAGAAATTATATGCCAACAAATTGGACAATCTGGAAGAAATGGATAAATTCTTAGACTTATACAACCTCCCAAAATTGAACCAAGAAGAAATGGAGAATCTGAATAGACCAATAACAAGGAAAGAGATTGAAATAGTAATCAAAAACCTCCCAAAATAAAAGTCCAGGAGCAGATGGCTTCTCCAATGAATTTTACCAAACATTCAAAGAAGATTTAATACCCATCCTTCTCAAACTATTCCAAAAAATAGAGGAACATGGAACACTTCCTAAATCATTCTACGAGGCCAACATCACCCTGATACCAAAACCAGACAAAGACAATACAAAGAAAGAAAATTACAGGCCAATATCGCTGATGAACATTGATGCAAAAATCCTCAACAAAATATTGGCAAACCGAATACAACAATACATTAAAAAGATCATACACCATGATCAAGTGGGATTTATACCAGGGACGTAGGGCTGGTTCAACATCCGCAAATCAATCAATGTGATACATCACATCAACAAAACAAAGAATAAAAACCACATGATCATCTCAATAGATGCAGAGAAGGCATTTGACAAGATACAATATCCATTTATGATAAAAACTCTCAATAAAGTGGGAATAGAAGGAAAGTACCTCAACATAATAAAGGCCATATATGACAAACCTACAGCTAACATCATACTCAACGGGGAAAGACTGAAAGCCATTCCTCTGAGAACAGGAACGAGGCAGGGCTGCCCACTCTCACCACTCCTGTTCAACATAGTACTGGAGGTTTTGGCCAGAGCAATTAGGCAAGAAAAAGGAATAAAAGGAATCCAAATAGGTAACGAAGAAGTGAAACTCTCACTATTTGCAGATGACATGATTGTATATATAGAAAACCCTAAAGAATCTGTTGAAAAACTATTAGAAACAATCAACAACTACAGCAAAGTTGCAGGGTACAAAATCAATCTACAAAAATCAGTTGCATTTCTATATGCTAATAATGAACTAACAGAAAGAGAGCTCAAAAAGATAATAGCATTTACAATCGCATCAAAAAGAATAAAATACCTAGGAATAAATCTTACCAAGGAGGTGAAGGACCTATACAATGAGAACTACAAGACATTATTGAGGGAAATCCATGATGACATAAAGAAATTGAAAGATATCCCATGCACGTGGATTGGAAGAATAAACATAGTTAAAATGTCTATATTACCTAAAGCAATCTACAGATTCAATGCAATCCCAATCAGAATCCCAATGACATTCTTCACAGAAATAGAAAAAAGAATACTAAAATTTATATGGGGCAACAAAAGACCCCGAATAGCTAAAGAAATCCTAAAAAAAAAAGAACAAAGCAGGAGGCATCACAATCCCTGACTTCAAAACATACTACAAAGCAATAGTAATCAAAACAGCATGGTACTGGTACAAAAACAGACACACAGATCAATGGAACAGAATTGAAAGCCCAGAAATAAAACCACACATATATGGACAGCTAATTTTTGATAAAGGTGCTAAGAACATGCAATGGAGAAAGGAAAGTCTCTTCAATAAATGGTGTTGGGAAAACTGGACAGCCACATGCAAAAGAATGAAAGTGGACCATGTGCTATCGCCATTCACAAAAATTAACTCAAAATAGATCAAAGACCTGAAGGTGAGACCTGAAACTATAAAACCCATAGAAGAAAATATAGGCAACACACTATTTGACATTGGTTTTAAAGGAATCTTTTCGGATGATGTGCCTACCCAGACTAGGGAAACTAAAGAAAAAATAAACAAGTGGGACTTTATCAGATTAAAGAGCTTTTATAAGACAAATGAAACCAGAATCAAGATGAACAGACAACCAACCAGCTGGGAGAGAATATTTGTAAAACATATATCTGACAAGGGGTTGATCTCCATAATATATAAAGAACTCACACAACTGAATAACAAAAAAGCAAACAACCCGATCAAAAAATGGGCAGAGGAAATGAACAGACACTTCTCCAAGGAAGATATACAGATGGCCAATAGGCACATGAAAAGATGTTCAACATCACTAATCATCAGGGAAATGCAAATCAAAACAACACTAAGATACCACCTCACGCCCGTTAGAATGGCTATAATCACCAAGACAAAAAACAACAAATGTTGGAGAGTATGTGGAGAAACAGGAACCCTCATACACAGCTGGTGGGAATGCAAATTGGTGCAGCCTCTATGGAAAATGGTATGGAGATTCCTCAAAGAATTAAAAATAGAGATGCCCTATGATCCGGCCATCCCACTACTGGGAATCTATCCAACGAACCTTAAATCAACAATCCAAAGAGGCTTATGCACCCCTATGTTCATTGCAGCATTATTCACCATAGCCAAGAAGTGGAAGCAACCTAAGTGTCCCTCAACTGACGATTGGATTAAGAAAATGTGGTATATATATATACAATGGAATACTACTCAGCCATAAAAAAAGACAAAATCGTCCCATTTGCAACAACATGGATGGGCCTGGAGCGCATTATGTTAAGTGAAATATGCCAGAAAGAGAAAGACAAACACTGTATGATCTCACTCATATGTGGAATATAAACCAAGACATGGACAGAGAAAACTGGACTGTTGTTACCAGGGGCAGTGGGGGTTGGGGAGGGGGTTGGGGGTGGGCACAAGGGGTGATAGGAGTCTTATAAATGGTGATGGACAAACAAAAATGTACAACCCAAAATTTCACAATGTTAGAAACCATTAAAACATCAATAAAAAAAAAAAAAGAGATGAAAACCATAATGTTTGAAATGAAAAATATACTTGTTGTGAATAATGGCAGATTAGACATCATAGAAGAAAAAAATTACTGAACTTGAAGACAGCAATAGAAATAAAAACAAAACTCACATTGACTGAGAATAAAATGAACAGAGCATTGGTAAGCTATGGAACAATTACAAGTACCCTAATAAATGGTTAATTGGAGTATTTGAAGTAGAAGAAAGAGAGGAAAGGCAGAAATAATATTTGAAGAAATAATGGCAGAAAATTTTCTAAGTTTGAAGAAAACTATAAATTCTACATCCAAGAAGCCAAGAACAAGAAATATGAAGACAATTACACCAAAGTGCATCATTATCTAATTGCTAAAATCTAATGGTAAAAAGAAAATCTTATAAGCAGCTAGTGGATAAAAAGATATCATGTACAGATGAACAAAGATAAGGATGACAGCAGATTTCTCGTTGGAAACAATACAAAACAAAAAAGTGGAACAGCGTCTTTAAAGGACTGAAAAAATAATTGTCATCTTGGAATTCTACACTGAAAAAATATCACTTAAATCTGACAGTTTTGCATTTTTCCTGAGTTTTTGTGATAATTGAATAAAGTAATGTTTTGGGAATTAAAAAACAAAAAACAACAACAAAAAAAAGAATTCATCTGTAAGAAGAGCCAAAATCCAAAACACTGACACCACCAAATGCTGGCAAGCAGGTGGAGCAACAGGAACTCTCATTGATTGTTGGTGGGAATGCAAAATAGCACAGCCACTTAAGCGGAAGACAGTTTAGCATTTTCTCACAAAACTAAACATACTCATCATATGATCCTGCAATCACGCTGCTTGGTATTTACCTAAATGAGTTGAAAACCTATGTCCATACAAAACCTGCATACATATGTTTATAGTAGCTTTATTCATAAATGCTCAAACTTGGAAGCAACCAAGATTTCCCCAGTAGGCGGATAGAGATATAAACTGTGGTACATCCAGACAATGGATTATTATTCAGTGCTAAAAAAAAGAAATGAGTCAAGCCATGTAAAGATGTGGAGGAAACTTAAATAAATATTATTAAGGGAAAGAAGCCACCTGAAAGGGCTACATATTGTATGATTCCAACTACATAACATCCTGGAAAAGGTGAAACTACAGAGACGGTTAAAATATCAGTGGTTGCCAGGAGTTGGGCGGAGGGAGGGATGAATAGGTGGAACAGAGAGGATTTTTAGGGCAGTGAAACCATTCTGTATGCTACTATAACGGTGGCTACATGTCATTTTACATTTGTCAAAACTCATTGAATGTACAACACCAAGAGTGAAATGTAATGTGTGTAATTTGAGTGATATTGACATGTCAACGTAGGTAACAAATGTACTACTCTGGTGTGGGATGTTGATAGTGGGGAAGGCTGTGTATGTATTGGGAAAGGGGGTATATAGGAACATTCTTTATGTTCAATTTTGCTGTGAACCTAAAACTCTCTAAAAAGTAAAATCTATTAAAAAATTTTGTCTCGGGGCTGGGCCTGTGGCATAGCGGTTAAGTGTGCGCGCTCCGCTGCTGGAGGCCCAGGTTCGGATCCCGGGTGCGTACCGAAGCACCACTTGTCCAGCCATGCTGTGGCGGCATCCCATATAAAGTGGAAGAAGATAGGCACAGATGTTAGTCCAGGGCCAGTCTTCCTCAGCAAAAAAGAGGAGGATTCACATGGAAGTTAGCTCAGGGCTGATCTTCCTCACACACACACAAAAATTTTATCTCATCAATTTTGACAAATGTACCACATTCATGCAAGATATTAATAATGGGGAAGTCTGTGCAGGGAGCAGGGTATACGAGAACTCTGTACTTTCTGCTCAATATTTCTTTAAACCTAAAACTGGTATAAAAATGTCTATTAAATACATATGTGTGTGTGTGTAAATATATATGTGTTACATTGTGATGGGAAATTAACTATCCATTTGGGCCCTTTATTATAGCATAAACCTAAATCAATAGACTCAGGCCCCATGAGGCATTGTGACCCATATATATATAAACAGCCTCTACTGTGATGGGCGCTGGAAAATAGAATTTTTATTCATACGTATTAAATGATTCCTTTTGAAATTATTTCCTGGTGTGGACACAACATGATAAGCTAAACTTATTTTTCTCAAGGTGCATGTGAAGCATATCAATGTCAAATATGAAAAAGTGTGTGTGTGTGATGGAGTGAAAATAATTGTAGCAAAAAAACTGTTTTGCACTTCTCCAATGCCAGTGTTACAAATTAAAGCAACTAAAGGATTTCCTATCTTTTTCAATATAGTTTCTCCAAGTTATCTTGTATTGGGTGCTTGTTGTACATCAGTGTCTCTCACTCCTGTGAGCTTCTGGAAAAATTCCCAACTGGGCCATAAAGGACACCATATTTCTTTGATTCTAAGGTGTGTGCTTTTGCATATTTCAATGTTTCTGGAATAAAGATGCGTGACATATGTATGCATCTAATATAGTGTTCTTTTTCTTCCATTGAGGTTGTTAAGTCAACAATAAACCTTAAAACGGAAAGTTTCTTAAAGTAGAGCAAATATAGTCATCATTAACAAAGCGTTCTCTGCTTTTCTTAGACACTGTTGTTATTTTTTTGCCCCAAATGGTTTTTTTTACAAGATTCATCCAACAGTGTTTATTAGATGATGTTACTTCCTCTTTTAGCATCTATTCGTGAACATCTATGTTCTAGTATGAAAAATAAAAATAAAAGTTTTAATGCTCTTTTCTATAACATCAGAGTATACTCTATGTTTTGGAAAAAAAAACAAAACACAAGTGAAGCGTAGGATTAAGTCTAAAGAATTGAAAACCTATGCTGCTTTCTCATCTTTGTTAAGAATCAAATATTATTAAACTTTTAACAAAAGTAGAAAACATGACACTTTTGAGTTTTCATCTAACAAATCCTCTAGAAGTGCTGCATAATGTTATTAAAATTAGTAGTTTTGCCAGTTGCTTAGTCATTTTAGTTCTGTACGTTTTGGATGATTGCAGATGGTTTGCCTAATACCTTCAAAATGAAAATAAAGTAAGCCACTGGCAAAGTCTGATAGGTATCTGAACTAACATTCTGATCAGTAGTAAAACAGATGTCTGTTAGTTGTTTACTTAAGATGACCCAATTTTAAAGATAAGTCGTATCACTAGAAATCCAAGGACATATTACATAAAGCACAGCAGGAATTATGTAAGTCACTGATAACAATTAGATTGAACTATATGAAATGCCATTTTTGTAGGTCAAAAGAAGTCAAACGTTGGCAAATTCATATGGTTTAATATGTAAAATAATTTTAGTTAACTAATCATATTTTAATGGCTGTCAAAGCTTTTCGTTTTGAAGCAAGAGTAAATCTCTCTTGTTTTTTCAACTAATGTATAGGATTGATAAATAATACATGATTAACCAAGTAAAGGTAATATGTTCCGCTAGTGAAGGCTTTCCTATCATAGAATTTTCAATATGTGAAGAAGTGAGGAAACAGACTTAATGTTAATTGCAAGAATTTAATGAGTTACAAGAATGATAATCCCAATGTTTGAGTTTTACATTTTTAGTTTTTGCTATGGTAGAACCTTGTGTCTTATTTCAAACAGTAAAATTAATTAGAAATGTGACGTAGTTATTCAAATATCCTTAATTGGCTATGATAATGGCACATAATTACATCTTCCAACACATAACAAAAACAGTGATATTAAGTCAATACCAGCATGGGTAGTCTTCTATTTGAATGTTATGGGAATCAATTATAGCCTTACATAATATTCCTAATCATTTTTCTATATCTTCTATTAATGTTTATTGTTTTCTTCTAGCAGCCCAAGCTATGAACTTCAGTCATCCTCAATTCCTGTCTCTCTTCTCACTTCTCTACATCTGATTATTCATCAAGTCCCATCAATTCTACTTCAAAAGTAGCCCTCAAATCAATGTTTATCTCTTCATTCCAACTTTTACTATTTTTTTATTTCACAATCCTACCAGATTTAGATCTCTAGAATCTGAAAGATATCACTCCCTTATTTGAAAACTTGTATGGCTCTTCTTCTTTATAGAATCAAATCTGAATTACTTAGTATAGCATAAAGGAATGTTAAAATAGGCTTCAGCATTCCTTTTCAGCCTCATTTCCTGACACTTCACAGCCCATCACTACCACAAATAGCATTTAGGACCCCAGTCACATCAAATGCCATTACCTGAACACATACACACTTTCATTGCTGTGCACTTGTATGTGCTGTTCTGGTTGAATGAATCAGTGTATATCAAGTGACAGAAAAAACAGATGTTAATTTGCACTCTAAAAATTATATATCTTATACCAAGACAAACTCTGAAACTCTTCATAGATCCTTTGAAATGTATTCAAACATTTAACGGACTTAAGATCTTCATTGTGTTGATTCGTAGTACTATATGCATCATGCACTAGCAGCAGACTTGTCACTTGGTGTGGTCTAGGCCTGTAATTGTCCTTAAAAATGCTGAATTTTTATCTGCCAAAGTGACCTCCCAAATCCCATAGTAAAATGTGGAATACTATGTTTTTCTTTTTCTACCTCTTAGAGTTATTGGAACAATCAAATGAGAATGTAGGTGAATAAGCAGTACAATACGTATTGTGCTATATAAATATAAGGTGCTATTATAATAAAGTCTTGACAACTGACATTGCCATTTTCTTAGAAGAAAGTATACAGGGGAATGTATTGTACTTCAAGAAATGAATCACTGAACCTCACTTAGTGCATATTATCAGCCAGATACTGTTTTGGGATCATTGGAGTTAAAAGGGATTTCAAAACAAGACAACAAAAAAAACCTCAAAAAATTCACAGTGTAGTCAGGGAAAGCGAAAATAACTTTAACTTAGCTTGATAAATGTTTTATAGGGGTATAAGTAAAACATTACATGAACAGAAGTAGAAGCCAATTATTCTGCTGGGGAGGAAAAATAGGGAAATTGGCGTTCAAGAATTCCATACTATCTCTTAGTATCACCGTAGTTGCAAAATGACTTGGGAGAAGGTTAGTTTGACATAACAGCTTCCACAATCTCTTCCAGATATTATATATTCTGATGCTTTTGTAGTGAAGAAATCTTTCCCATGACTAAGGAAAGAACACTTTGAGGTAACAGTGACCGTATGTTAGCCCAGGCAAGGTGACTAAAAAATTAAGGAAGTTCAGGTGCTATTACAAGCTGAGAGTATATTTGGTGAACATTCCCAAACTATCTGCTGCAGGATTGTATGTTGTTTTCAGCTATACACAAATAATTACATACATGTGTTTACAAATATGCCTGTGTGTATCCAAAAAGTTACTTTGTCGAAAAGTTGAAATAAATCTCCTTAAATGGAGACAGAGTTACTACCAAACCTATGCTGACATTGCCAAATGCTCAAGTGTGAGGAGGCTTAGCAAAAGATCCTGTTATAATCAGGTACTAGAGCCAGAATGCTTAGAGAAGTACAGCCAAAGGAAATATGGATTTTTGATCGAAACTGTCTTGATTTGAATCAAAGTTTTCCCACTTATTAGTTGCAGGATTTTGGGTATATTACTTATTCCTCAGTTTTCTCATCTGTAGAATGAGAGTAATAATAGTACCTACCTCATTAAGTTGTGAAGGTTAAATGAATTAATAATACGTAAAACCTAAAAGCAGCACCTGTAACAGAATAACCCTTAAAAGAGTGCTTGCTACTGTAATTGTTGTTGTCATTATAGCCTACAAGATTTTCAAGGACCTGTGAAAATGCTTGAAAGCTAACAAATTTATGTTGGAGGCCCCCATCGGATTTATTAAATTAAAAGTAAGAAACATTTAATTAAATGTTTAAAATATAAAATGATGTGAAATTCATTAAATTTTAGTTAATAACTTTAAAAATTATATTAGTACAATACCAAGGGTGAACCCTAATACAAACTATGGACTTTGAGTGATAATGAGGGGTCAATTTTGGTTCATTGATTGTAACAAAGGTAACACTCTATTGCAGGATGTTGATGGTGGGGAAGGCTGTGCCTGTGTGTGGGAAGGCAGTATATGGGAACTCGGTACTTTTTGCAAAATTTTCCTGTGAACCTAAAACTGTTCTAAAAAAATAGTCTATATGTAAAAAATTGTATTATACTTGAAAATAATTTCTAGATTATATCTTCTCACTTCACAAGAATTTACAGATATGTACCAATTATAGGCAATTGTAAATTAAATTAGTTTCCTATATCAAAATTCAAAAGCTAATAAAATCATCCCAAATATTTTACAGATAAAAGTAATATTTAGGGACAGCTCCGGTGGCAGAGTGGTTAAGTTCGGTGTGCTCCACGTCGGCGGCCTGGGTTCGGTTCCCAGGTGTGGACCTACACCACTTACTGGCGGCCATGCTGGGGCAGTGGCTCACATACAAAATAGAGGAAGATTGGCAACAGATGTTAGCTCAGGGTGACTCTTCCTCAGCAAAAAAAAAAAAAAAAAAGTAATATTTAATGCAGCACGTGAATGTTGTTTGATATTCTGAGAGATGGGATCTATAACAGAAAGTGAATCTAGAACATATTAAAGTCTTCAAATGGTTGCATTGAGGCTTCTTAATATAATTATCCTATAAGGAAGCTGGAATGAGAGATCTAAGCTCTGTTTCTTGGAATAAAACAGAACTGAATTGTTGCTATGCAGTCAGCTTCTTTTCCCAGTGCAGTATTAATGTCTGCACTACCAAATGTGAACTGCACTTGAAAATGTGAAACTCTATCAGCTGAGTTGTTTTCAATATGATGCTGAAGAGCTATTTTGATTGTATTCTTTCTTTGGCACCTATATCAAAATAGTGGTTCCCCACCTCTGATGAAATGAATTCCTTTCAAGGCCAAAAAATCTGTATAATTAGCTGTCAAGGTGAAGGTTACATGAGTACCTGGTAGGACCTAAGCAAAACTGTGTGTTAGCAGGAGTTGATAAAACATTTTACTTACACAACATGGAACTTGCTTTTGGTCAGTTAATTGAAAATGCCAGTTAAAGTAGGGCATCATAAAAAATAATAAATATGCCTTAAACATTTCATTCTAACTTTAAACATAAATGTACATTCATTGCTCAATATTATAATATGGGATCAAAGCATCTTTCTTTTGTATGATCCACTGATTAGAGTGCTGTGTCACCTTTGCTCCACAAACTATATATATAATGCATCATGTCTAACTTCCAGTTTCAGTTTTTTTAAGGCAGAACAATAACTTAACGGAACTTGCAAAGAAGTTTTAGTGCAAAATCTTTTATAATAGCCACATCCATACCTAATTTGATATTTTAAGCTACTTAACTTTGCTATTTGAAAGCTTTTAGCTTAATTTTCATAAAACAACACTTTTTGGAATCATATTTAATTAAAATTATATAATTATAATAATGAATAAATCTGGCATAAAAGAATTTGATAACAAATATAAGTGGCTCTTGGTAAGCATATAACTCAGAAGTAGAAGCAGAAATACGCAGGAATAATAGCAGCAAGCATTTTATCAGTACATTTTATAGAGGATAAAGAGAGCATTGGTTAATTTGGCAAGTTAGATAAATGGATTTCAATTAAGAGAGCTTCCATTTCAATAAATTGTAAAATAAATTGACCTCTGATCTTACAAATGGCAATGCTATTTTCAAAGTTACTATGGATAATTTTTTATTACAGACATTGATATTGCAATGGAATATTAGGGATTATTTGTAGCCCTTTCCATGGGTCAATCTTAGTCTTTTTATTTTATTACCTCCTTCATGAGATGACTAATTTTATGTGTCAACTAAGTCAGGCTACTCAGTTTTTGGTCAAACATGTTTAGATGTTGCTGTGAAGCTATTTTTTTAGATGCACTTAACATTTAAATCCGTAGACGTTGAGTAGAGCAGATTACCCTCCATAATGTTGGTGATCCTCCTCAAATCAATCAATTGAAGGCATTGAGAGAAAAGACTGAAATCTCCCAAGGAAAAAGGAATTCTGCCTCCATACTGCTTTTGTGAGTTTTTTTTTTTTTTTTGTGATGAAGATTGGCCCTGAGGTAACATCTGTTGCCAATCTTCCTCTTTTTGCTGAGGAAGATTGTCCCTGAGCTAACATCTGTGCCCATCTTCCTCTACTTTGTATGTGGGATGACTCCACAGCATGGCTTGATGAATGGTGTGTAGGCCTGTGCCCAGGATCCAGGCCCTTGAACCCTGGGCTGCCGAAACAGAGCACACGAACTTAACCACTATGCCACCAGGCTGGCCCCCATGCTGCCTTTGAATTGGAGCTGCAACATTAACTCTTCCCTGGGTCTTTATCCTTCTGCAGATTTTGGTGTAAGCCAAATTAATTAATTAATTAATTTATATACATACACACACACATCCTATTGGTTCTATTTCTCAAGAGAAGCTTAATATACTTCTCATAACTAAATCCCTATTTGAGCAACTTTTAGAAACATTAAATAAATATTAATAGTTTCTGAGCATTGAAAGCTCAATTACTATCAAGAGTTCAATTAATATAAAGGTGACATTTGGAAAAACTAAACAATATAAATAATATTGTTTTATTATTTTATTCAATTATTTTTAGGTGTATTGAATAAGTTGTATGTTTGTGTCTACACCATCTATAAATGCAGTGATGTAATGGTTATGCATTCAACAATACATTTAAAATGCCTTTTTTTTCAGGCTGTATGGTCTGGCATAAAATGGGTTAATAATTTAACTTTAAAACACATACCTTCAGTGTACCCTACCAAATAGTACATTTTTAATGAAGTAAAAACAGATTTAAAGGCATTGCACTGAAATAATCAACTGATTAAGTGAAACAGGTTTAATACTCCTGGAATATATTCTAATAAAAACATTTAACATTTGATAAAACTGCCATCTTGAACTGGTGAGAGAGAATATGCCATTCAAGAAATGATGTAAAAAACGTCTATTTTCAAAATAGATAATTGTAATTCCAACTTCTTACTGTAGAGCAAAATAAATTCTAGGTGTGCTAAGGAGCAAAATGTATAAAATTAAACTGTGAAAAAAATAGAAGAAACTGCAGGTGACTATTTAATAACTAATCTCATGGTAAAGAACTTCCAAAGTTAAAAGCATTGCAAAATAATTGAAAAGAAAACATCCATATATTGGATGAGTGAGAAATGTTAAAATTTAAATCTTTGCTATATTATTCTGAAATATCAACTTGTTAAAATTGTTTTTAAAATAAACAACTTGATGCTGGCTAAATGTAAATTGGCTAAAGGCATTCTTTGTTGAAAAACGATTTGGCAGTATGTGTGAAGAGATTTAAAAATTACCTAAACTTAGACTAAGTAATTTTACTTCTAGAAATTTATCCTAAGAAAACATCAGAGGTAGATACAAAGAGTTATGTGTAAAGAGTTTATGGCCATATAATTTCCAATGAGTAACTTTTAGACCAACTTACAGAGCCAGCCCTGATGGCATAGCGGTTAAAGTTTGGTGCGCTCTGCTTCGGCGGCCCACGTTCGGTTCCCAGGCACGGAACCACATCACTAGCCATACTATGGCAGCAGCTCACATAGAATTACTAGAAGGACTTACGACTAAAATATACAACTATGTACTGGGGCTTTGCGGGGGAAAAAAAGGAGAGAGAGGAAGATTGGCAACAGATGTTAGCTCAGAGTGAATCTTTCCCAGCAAAAAAAAAAAAAAAACGTATATCCAACATTACGAAAATTGTTAAACATATCATGGTACAGCTATATTATAAAATATCATGCAGTTATTTTAAAAATCATACTTTGAAGACTATTTGGTGCCATATAAAAATTAAGTATTATGCCAAATCAGAAAAATAACACAAGAAACAACTGGATAGACTCAATCTTGTAAATAACATAAGTAAGCATAGTAAAAAAGCCCAAATGTCTAGCCCTGCAAAATTTTAAAGAAGGTTGTCTGTGGGTGATTCATTACAGGTAATTTTCCCACCTTTGTACTTTTGTTCATGTTTTAAGTTTCCTGCAATGAGTACATATGGCTTATATCATCGGAAATACAAAGCTGTAAAAATCTCCAAAGATGGATATAATTGCAGCAAAAGATTAGCTCTAATTTTGCTTTGATTTGGTGGCTACTGACAGAATGAGATTTGAGTTGGAGAGAGGATGAACAAAAGCTAGTCTTACTTTGATAATTTATCAAATGTCTCTTACCTTTCCTTGTATCCTTTAAGGCCCTTTATGATGCCACCTCAATTCCATCTGGTTAGAAAACTAAATGGTTTTATCCAAATAGGAATATTAATCTATTTAAGAAGACATATTGTTACTCTGATAAAAATGTAGTGCTAGTACCATGTACAAGAAGATTTATAGAAAATGCGCTCTTTGAAGATATGTGCGTACAAAGATGGTATGTAAAAACTGCTTACAAACACCTTAAAAATATCAATTTGTCAATACACCATGCAAATATGTTTATATGCACGTGCATGCACATACGTGCACATGAGTACAGTATTTTTATTTTTTATTTTTTATTTATTTTTATTTTTTATTTTTTGTTTATTGCAGTAACATTGGTTTATAACATTGTATAAATTTCAGGTGCACATCATTATACTTCTATTTCTGCATGGATTACATCATGTTCTCATGTTCACCACCCAAATACTACTTACAATCCATCACCACACACATGTGCCGAATTATCTCCTTCACCTTCCTCCCTCCCCACTTCCCCTCTGGTAACCACCAATCCAATCTCTGTCTCTATGTGTTTGTTTGTTGTTATTATCTACTACTTGATGAGTGAGATCATACGGCACAGTATTTTTAAACCAGGCTTCATATTAGAACCATCTATAGGCCTTTTGAAAAATACTCATGCCAAGGTCTCAAGCATTCCTGATAATTGCTTATAAAGCTAATAAAAAACATGGGCTCAGCTATAATATACGTAAAATCCCTTGTATGATTTTTCCAAGATATATTTAATAACCCATTTTACTCCAGGCTTTAAAACCAGGAAGAAAAAAAAAGTTGTCAGGGCTTGGCACACATGATATTAGAAAATATCGATCTTTATTTGATCTGCCTGGGGGAAACAATCAGCTATATAAGCTCATTGTGAGGGCCATTTGGGGAAAAAACGTTACCATAAACAGAAAGAAAATTTAATGGCCATACAGTATGTCCAGGCATTGTGCCAAAATCTCTAGATATATAATCTTGTTTATGCTTTATTTCAAACCTGCAAGATACTCATTATTATGCACTGTTTACAGATAAAGCAATTGAGGATCAGAAAATTTAATTAATTTATTGAAATTCTGGTGGTAATTGGCAGAACTCCAGAGAACGAGGTCAACACTATATAGCTTCCTGAATGTATTCTTGAAGGCAGGAGCCATACTAAGGAATGGCTTTAGGAGGCCTTAGCCTCCAATCACCTCTGTCAGCTGTCCGTATAAACATACAAGTCAAAGCAGAGTATTTATTATGCAAATATGGCCCCAGGACAAATGCTTTGGCCTTCTCTTTCTAAACAAATTGTCACCCTTCCTATAAAGAAATTCTGGAACTACCATTTCCTGCATGAGAAGTGATTTTAATACCACACTGTTTTTGTGTACTTTACCCTTGAAAGCAGTTCTATATTATTTATCTTATTTGATAATTTAACCAGAATTTACTCAGCGTCTATATCACACTTTTAAATATTGTTTTCCTAGAATAAAATCTGTTCTTTGTTTACTGTAGTCAATGGAGAACAGGACTGGCAATTCTGAAGAGCTGCTTTCTAGTGCTCGTTTACTGGCTACCCGGCTATTAGAAATCAGACACGGGCAAGGCTGTACCACGGCAGAAGAGACTGAGCAACCCCTCTCTCTGTAGGGCATGAAGGATTCTCCTACTTAGATCTATTAGGACCAGATCTGAACCCAAAATTACTGTAAGAGATCATAGGCTAGTGGCTTAGGCTTTGTCACTGTGGGGAATAGCAACACTCCTCCTGGGCTAGTCAAACATGGCAAGTTGAAAGATGAGGCTGACTTATTTGTTAGTTTCCTATAATGTGATATACTTCTGAATATAAACTGGTTTTCGCCTAAGTGATGTAAAAATATAAATCAGAAAATACTACCCTACAAGAGAAAATGCATGAAAAGTGTTTATTCTCTATATTGACTCTCAATTAGTCTAATGACATTCCACGCTGCTTATTCAATTAGCACTATGTTAACTTACCTAATAAAATTCTATGCACACAGTGGGTGCTTGATACATATTTAACTGATAAATATTTGAAAACTATAAAAGCCTTGGGACACTGAGTAAAACATTAATATGCTTAGTCACCCTCATCTGCAAATTACTACAATTATAATATGCAAATATAACCTTGTACTGTTCTTGAATATTAATATGCTATTACACAGAGTGAAAATACTACTTCCCTCTCTGGGGTCTTTTTCCTCTCTATGGACCTCTCTTTTCATTTAAGGTTTTAAAAACTGTAATTTTCTATAAAGCAAATATTTCCTCAGAAACTGTTATCACCCTGATCACATATAGCATTGTATGCCTCTTAAACATTCTCTGGACAGTGGACAAGTTTCTCAGTGCATATGCAAGAATATATCAAAGACATGTCAATACTAAGAGATGGATTTCTCTTTAAATAAAATGAACCTATCATATATTGCTTCGTGGAGACGAGTTGCATCATTACAGGTAAACTAGTGATCCATATCTCACTGGCATAGCTATTTACATGTATAATTAGATTTCTGTTTATTTTAGTCCTAAATAGTACTGCAATACACAAGTGGAAAAGAGATCTGAAGATATATGCAACGTTTATTGGAGGGACAAAAATTGTATATTTAAAATATCTTTGTTTCTTTTTTGTACACCTGTGTTCTTTGAAAAGACCTGTGTTCAATATTTTTCTTAAATACAATAAATCACAATAATAGTTTCCATATATTTTTTATCTATTCTGGGCCAATAATTTAAATAATCTTATCATCTCATCTTCAAATTAAACCTACAAAGTAGCTATTATTATTACTTCAGGAAACTGAGGCCCAGAGGTTAAGTTTTTGCCCAATGTTACACGGCTAGTGGGTAGCATAGACAAGATTCAAACCCATGACTATCTAACTGCAAAGTCCACACTTTTTGCATTATTTCATACTGCCTCACGTGTGTGTATTGTGGGTTAATAACTTAAGCGTAATGAATAATTGTGATATAAAGAATTAAATCTTCTGGAAGGACAATGAAGAGGGCTCTTTTAATTATTTAATATAGGATCTTGATAATATTTACAGCAGTTTTTCAAAAGTATATTCTCAGAATAAGAATTATTTTAAAGTGTTCTTATAAGAATCAATATTACAAAACAAGATTTACTAGCACACCAACAGTAATTTTGTATGTTGACATTTCTCCTAATTTCTCATTCTTCTGGACCATTAGCAATTATAATTGATGTGTCTGAGCAATAAAATATAGTTGAAACTATATGACTATACCTTTTTATGTATTTAAAGTGTATACTAAATGATAAATATAATAGCAGAAAATCTGAAAATAAAAGATCATTCTTGACAAAACTGAATTGTCTGTATACTGTTGTAAGTAAGGTTATTTGACAGTATATAATTGGTAAGATGTAAAATATGAATGGATGAGATACCAGATGTAGGACACATGAAATTCTAAGATAAGATACTGGGATTTTTGTTCTCTGTCTCAATCAGTTGACAGGATATGTGTGTGTATATATTGTTATCGTTATTCTTTAATGTGTTTTTATAAGTAACGTCTCAATGATGAATCATAAACATAATATTGTGACATAAGACATATGAGCTGCTTTAAGCAATTCTAATACATGAAAACTCACATTTAAGACATCTATGAAGGAGATTTTCTTCAAATGGAATGTTTTATCCCAGTATTTTGTTAAAAGTTTAATTCCATCTGTTCATCTAAAAATGATTCTATTGACAAATTTTCATGTTTACATGCTACTTTTCAGTCTTATATGTACTATAGAGAATCAGGTACACCTCTACACCTAATATAAGTATAGATGAATAATATGAAATAAGAAATCCAAGATAAAAATCCGTTTTTTATTTTAATTCTACCAAAGACTCTCAATCAGCTAAAATAAATACCATTTTAGCTAGGCCATTTTCTTGTCCCGTGGTTGCCAAATGGCAATGTGTCAAGCCAAGTTGACTGCATGTGATTCGCCTTCTTGAGCATGTTTTAGAAGTATATATTCCTTGATTTTGCCCTTTGGAATTGTCTTATAGTGAGTCACAAGTAGGGTCCTCCTGCATTCTACAGGGCAGGTAACTGAGGTGCTGGGTAGTAAGGCGACATGGCCAAGATCACAGTATAATCACTGACAATATTCAGATTTAATCCCAAGTGCTCTAGCCTCTTTTTCAATTTTTATTACAAGGGTCCCAAATCAGTCAGTTACAAAATGTATTACTTCAATAAATACTTATTGTGTGTTTAATATCAACTAGGAATGTTCTTGGTTAAAACAAAACAAGACAACGGAAAACTCTACCACAGTGGTTTAAATAGACAGGGAGAAGTGAGTAATACACTGGTACAATCAGTGACGCCATCAGGAATCCAGGCTCTATGTCTCTTTCTGTTCTGCCCATTCTTAGTATGTGACCTTTCTCTTCAGGATCCCATGATGGCTGATGTATCTTTGCATTCCAAGAATGAAGAAGCAATGTAGTAAGTAGGAAGTATGATTACTGTGTCAGAAAGACTAAAGGATTTCCCAGACTCCCTTGGCTTATGACGTATAAGCCAGTACTATGCCATGTGCTACCTTGGCTAAAAGGGATTCTGAGGAAGCAAGCATTTTAACTGGGCACATTTCTGCACTCACTGAATTAAAATGAAATTCTGTTTTTTAATAAAGAAAAAACTGTGCCTGCTATACATCTACTATCTATTGAACAATCTCATTTCTTATGGAATTACGCTGGTCTGTGACTTACAAGAATTTGTTGAAATGAAATGTTTCCAAGCTACAGGAAAGATTTTTTAACTTTTTGTGATGAAAGAAAAAATCAAACACATAAAAATGTAGAGAGATGAGTACAATCAAGTCTCATGTACCCATCATCCCAGCCCCAATGCATAGAATCTTGCTTAAGGACTCCTCATATTATTTATCACATTGAAACAAATCCCATACTTCATAACATTTAATCCATGTAGATTTTAATACATATCTCTAAAAGACAGTCTCCTTTCTTTTTACATCACAAGGATCCAAGTAAAAGTCTATATATTGCAATTAGTTGAATGTCTCTTAAGTTTCTTTTAGTCTATAGGTGCCCTCTCCATCTTTTTAAAGTTTCCTTGTAATTTAATTGTTGAATAAAACAGGTTGTTTGATCTACAGAGTCTCATTGTCTGGAATTTGATTTGCACATCCCCATGTGTTTTTTTATTATGGTAAAATATACATACATACTATTTACCATTTTAACCATTTGTAAGATCACAATTCAGTGGCATTGAATACATTCACAATGTTAAGTAACCGTCAATAATATCTATATGCGGGCTAGCTCCGTGGCTTAGCGGTTAAGTGTGCGGGCTCCGCTATTGGCCGCCTGGGTTCGGATCCCGGGGGTGCACCGACGCACCGCTTGTCCGGCCATGCTGAGGCGGCATGCCACATACAGCAACTAAAAGGATGTGCAACTATGACATACAGCTATCTACTGGGGCTTTGGGGAGAAAAAAGGAGGAGGATTGGCAATAGATGTTAGCTCAGGGCTGGTCTTCCTCAGCAAAAAGAGGAGGATTGGCATGGATGTTAGCTCAGGGCTGATCTTTCAAACAAAAATAATAATAATAATAATAATAATATCTATACCCAAAACGTTTTCATCATCTTCAATATAAACTCTGTATCCATTTAACTCTCGGTTCCCCCCTTGCCCATCTCTGGAAACTTCTACTTTCTATTTCTATGAATTTGCCTATACTAGGTACCTCATATAAGTGGAATTATATAATATTTGTCCTTCTATATCTGGCTTATTTCACTTGGCATAATGTTTTCAAGGTCCAAACATGTAGCATATATGCAAATTTAATTTATTTTTATGGCTGAATAATATTCCATTGTATGTGTATACCACATTTTGTTTATCCATTGATTTGTTGATGGACATTTGGATTGTTTGCACCTTTGGGTTATTGTGGATAATACTGCTATGAACATTGATGTATCTGTTTGAGTACCTGTTTTCAATTCTTTTGTATATATACATAAAAGTGGAATTGTTGGGTCATATGATAGATTTATATTTAACTTTTTGAGGAACTGTCAAACTGTTTTCCCCGATGGTTGCATCATTTTACATTCCAACTAGCAATGAACAAAGGTTCTAAATTCTCCACATCCTTACCAAAATTTGCTATTTTCTGTTTTTTAATTTTTTTAGTATTAAAGCCAGTCTAGTAGGTGTGAAGTGGCATCTCTGTGGTTTTGATTTGCATTTTCCTAGTAACTAATGATGTTGAGCATCTTTTCATGTACTTTTTGGACATTTGTATATATTCTTTGGAGAAATGTCTATTCAAGTTCTTTGTCCCGTTTTGAATTGGGTTATTTGTTTTCTTGTTGCATTATAGGACTTCTTTATATTTTCAGGATATTAATCCGTTATCAGAAATATGATTTACAAACATTTTCTCCCATTCTGTAGGTTTTCCTTTTGCTTTCTGGATAGTATCTTTTGAGTACAAATTAAGCACTCAAAATTTTTATTAAGAAATTTTGATAAAGTTCAATTTATCTATTTTTTTCCTTTGTTGTCTGTGCTTTTGGTGTCATATCCATGAAATTATTGTCAAATCCAACATTGTGAAGATTTTCATGAATGTTTTCTTTTGAGTTTTATAGTTTTCACCTATAGATTTAGGTCTTCAATCCATTTTTAGTTTATTTCTATATACAGTATAAGGTAAAGTTCTAACTTTTTTTTTTGCATATGGAAATCCAGTTTCCTAGCATTATTTGTTGAAGAGACTATTCTTTCCCCCATTGAATGGTCTTGGCACTCTTGTTGAAACTCAATTGACCATATTTGTGAAACTTTATTTATGCATTCTCTATTCTATTCCATTGGTTTATAGTCCATCCTCATGCCAGTACCATACTGTTTTAATTACTGTAGCTTTGTTTCAAAGTTTTAAAGTCAGCAAGTATGAGTTCTCCAACTTGATTCTTCCTTTATAAGATTTTTTTGCTTTTGGGGCCCCTTGAAATACCATATGAATTTGAAGATTAGCTTTTCCATTTTTGCAAAAAGGCTGTTGAAATTTTGATAGGATTGTATTGAATCTGTAGATTGCTTCGGGTAATATTGACATATTAACAATATTATGTCTTCCCATTCCTGAACATGGGTTGTCTTTCCATTTATTTAGGTCTTCAATTTCTGTCAGCAACGTTTTGTAGTTTTCAGTGTACAAGTTTTTGTCTCCTTGATTAAGATACTTTTCAGTATTTAATTATTTTAGATGCTATTATAAATTTTTTTTAAATTTCCTTTTCTCATTGCTTATTGCTGGTGTTTAGGATCACAACTGAATGTTGTTTGTTGATCTTATACCTTGCAACTTTGCTGAATTTGGTTATTAGCTCTAACAACTTTCTTGTGCATTCTTTGGGGTTTTCTATATATAGGAAAATTGATCTGTGAAAAAGATGATTTTATCTCTTCCTTTCCATTTTGAATGACTTTTATTTCTTTTTTTAAATTGAGTATAGTTGACATACAATATTATGTTATTTTCAGGTGTACAACATAGTGATTCGACATTTATATACATTATGAAATGATCACCACAATGTCTAGTAAGCATCTGTTACCATACAAAGTTAATACAATATTATTAACTATATTCCCCATGCTGCATATTACATCCTTGTGCCTTATTTATTTTATAACTGGAAGTTTGTACCTCTTAAGCTCCTTCATCTATTTCGCCCAACCCCCATCCCCCTCCCCTGTGGTAAACACCAGTTTTTTCTCTGTATCTATGAATCTGTTTCTGTTTCGTTTTGTTTGTTCATTTGTTTTGTTTTTTAGATTCCACATATAAGTGAATCATATGGTGTTTATCTATCTCTGTCTATTTCACTTAGCATAATTCCCTCTAGGTGCACCTATGTTGTCACAAATGGCAAGATTTCATTCTTTTTAATGACTGAGTAATATCCCATTTCATATATATACTACATCTTCTTTATTTACTCATCTATTGGCAGACACTTAGTTGCTTCCGTATATTGGCTACTGTAAATAATGCCACAATGAACATATGGATGCATATATCTTTTCAAATTACTGTTTTTGTTTTCTTCGGGTTAATACCCAAAGTGAAATAGCTGGATTGTATGGTAGTTCTATTTTTAATTTAATTTAATTGAGAAACCTCTATACTATTTTCCATAGTGGCTGCACCAATTTACATTCCGACCAACAGTGCACGAGGGCTCTCTTTTCTTCACATCCTCAACAACACTTGTTATTTCTTGACTTTTTGGTGGTAGCCATTCTTACAGGTGTAAGGGGATATCTCTTTGGGCTTTTGACTTGGATTTCCCTGATGATGAGTGATGTCAAGTATCTTTTCATGTGTCTGTTGGCCATTTGTATGTTTTCTTTAGAAAAATGTCTATTCAGGTCCTCTGCTCATTTTTTTAATTGGATTTTTTTTTTGAGGTTGAGTTGTATGAGTTCTTTCTATATTTTGGATATTAACCCATAATTGGATATATCATTTGCAAATATCTCTTCCCATTCAGTAGATTCTCTTTTTATTTTGCTGATGTTTTTCTATGCTGTGCAGAAACTTTTGAGTTTGATGTAGTCCCTGTTGTTTATTTTTGCTTTTGTTGCCCTTGCCTGAGGAGACAGATCCAAAAAAACATTGCTAAGACTAATGTTAAAGAGTTCACTGGGTATGTTTTCCTCCAGTTTTATGGCTTCAGGTCTTACATTTTAAGTCTTAAATACAATTTGAGTTTATTTTTGTATATGGTGTTGTTATGAGAGGTTTGAGGATTCGATCGGAGATGTAAAAGACACTTTCCACTCCAAACAAATGGTCTGAAGGTATATTTTATTATATAGAGGATAGTAAAGGCGATAGTCTGCAAACAGATCCAAATAGGTCAAATATTAAGAGGGAAAAAACATCAGCCCGACTGGAAAGGGAAAACATCCACATCGGCTGAAGACAAATGACACAAATCAACCTGAAAGAGAAACACCAGGTTGACCGAAAAGAGAACACATCAAATCAATTACTTCATATTAAATCAATTACTCACAATATCCACGCCCCACTGCCGGGAGAGCCCTGTCAATCGACGCGGCTAGGCAAGGATCACACGTCCTGGGCAAGGTGTCCCTTCCACAGGTGGAACTCTCACCAGGTCTCAGTCTCCAGCAGTCTATATAAGCAGTTACAGAGTTTACAGAGCAAGCATCCAGTGTTCCCATGCACAAATGGTTATCAGTGGCGTACGTGCACTGAGCCCCTTGGCTAACGTCCCAGCCCAGTAGTTGTGTACGTGCATTGTTTTCTTTGGTTATCGTCTTAGCTCGGCACAGATGGCCAGTCCATCCCGTGCTACGACACTCCAAGAGCCTTGAACTGTTACAACTTGCAACTCCCTCCGTGGGAGAAAGGCCAGTTCCCGGGAAAAGGCCAGTTCCCACCACACAGAAAGCAGCTTTTATACTTCTTTTTGTGCTGGTGGCTGTAGGTCAATGGAGCGGCCAAACATGGCTGTACTCGTGTCAAGACAGGTGTAAGATCCAGCTTCATTTTCATGCATGTAGCTGTCCAGTTTACCTAATATCATTTATTGAAGAGACTGTCCTTTCCCCATTGTATATTCTTGGCTCCTTTGTCATAAATTAATTAACCATATATGTGTGAGTTTATTTCTGGGCTTTCTACTCTCTTCCATTGATCTATGTGTCTGTTTTTATGCCAGTACCATACTGTCTTGATTATTATAGCTTTGTAGTATAGTTTAAAATCAGGAAGTGTGATATCTCCAGCTTTGTTCTTTTTTTCTAAAGATTGCTTTGGCTATTCTGGGTCTTTTGTGGTTCCATACAAATTTTAGGATTACTTGTTCTAGTTCTGTGAAAAATGCCATTGGAATTTTGATAGGAATTGCTTTGAATCTGTAGCTTGCTTTAGGTAGTATGGACATTTTTACAATATTAATTTTTCCAATCCATGAGCATGGTATGTCTTTCCATTTATTTGCGTTGTCTTCAATATCTTTCGTCAATGTCTTATAGTTTTCAGAGTACAGGTATTTCACATCCTTGGTTAAATGTATTCCTAGGTATTTTATTCTTTTTGATGCAACTGTAAGTGAGGTTGTTTTCATTTCTCTTTCTGATGTATCGTTATTAGTGTGTAGAAATGCAACAGATTTCTGTATATTAATTTTGTATGTTGCAACTTTACTGAATTCATTTGTTAGTTCTAATAGTTTTTTTGGTGTAGTCTCTAGGGTTTCCTGTATATAGTATCATGTCATCTGCAAATAATGGTAGCTTTACTTCTTTCTTTCCAATTTGAATGCCTTTTATTTCTTCTTCTTGTCTAATTGCTGTGGTTAGGACTTCCAATATTATGTTGAATAAATGTGGTGAGAGTGGACATCCTTGTCGTGTTCATGATCTTAGAGGTAATGCTTTCTGCTTTTCCCCACTGAGTATGATGTTAGTTGTGGGTTTGTCATATGTGGCCTTTATTATGTTGAGGTATGTTCCCTCTGTACCCACTTTGTTGAGAGTTTTTGTCATAAATGGATGTTGAATTTTGTCAAATGATTTTTCTGCATCTCTTGAGTTGATGATATAATTTTATCTTTTATTTTGTTAATGTGGTATATCATGTTGATTGATTTATGGATGTTGAACCATCCTTGCATCCCTGGAATAAGTCCCACTTGATCATGGTGTGTGGTTTTTTGAATGTATTGTTGAATTCTGTTTGCAAAGCAAGGAAACTATATATATAGTTATACCATATATATAGTTATGTCTATATATAGACATACCAGACTCAGTCTTAAACATTTCCTGCCCCAGACCTGGAATCAGTCATTTCACTGAGGAGCCCAGGTTCTCCTTAATGGGAAATGCTATTTAGAGATCACAATATGGTGTTACAGGTGTTCATGGCTACTATAGTTGTCATTATTTTTAGACATTTTTAGTGAACAGAATTGGAAAATGCAATATTATCCTATAAGAATAAATATATCTTGTAGTCATAGTGATTATTCTTATTCAAATTGTGATATATTCTCACATTTTGACATTTATATATATAACATTTTAACACATGGACACAATTATGTATGAAGATAGAATAAAGACATTTCCAGATATACAAAGCCTTAATACATGACTTCCAAGGCCTGGTTTCTCAAGAAGTTATTGGAGGAATTAACCCATTAAAATGACTTTGTAAACTAATACAAATGAAAACATAGGACCTAGGAAAAAAAGCTCCAATGTTGACAAGCCTAGGAACAAAAGCTCCAATGTTGACAAGAGACAAAGGAAACCTCCAGGACGACAACTATGCAGAAGGCAAGCAATATGAATGGAAGTGCATCAGAAAGCTATAGGAGAGACATCTTCATGTAGATAAAATTAATTCCTGATATCTCTGATTGCCTTAAGAGGAGATTTAGAGAATTGCAAAGAGATTGGGATTGATTTATGATAACTATATAGGAAATTAAGGAAATGAGCAAAAGAAAAACAACAGCAAGAAAATTAATAACTACTAGGAAAATAAAACTTGTTCAAGATAGGAAAGGTAGTCACAGATTTTATGACCCAGCTGTGAACAGCCTTTACAAAGTCATAGTAATATGAACATTGAATAGTGAGATAATCAAAATTGCAATATAATTCTACTGGATGAGTGGGGTTATGGGAAGAGTGTGCTTGTGTGGTGGAAGCAAAGGAAGACAAGAGAGCAAAACCTTCATTTTCCATAGTGAGAGATCTATAGAAAATGCCTAAAATGGAAAAAACTCCAAGCAGAATTATGAGCATATCATTGAGATACATGTAATCACATAAAATAAGCATTTAAGACAAGTGAAAGATGGAAGAGATGGAAATAGGATTGGGATGGGCAGGGGACTGCTACTTTCTGTAAAAACTTTGACCTCATTAACACCAATGTATTACCACACAAGCTAAAAACATCAGGAAATTTGATTCTGACAATTCCTCTGGGCACAGCATATTATAGATTAAGAGAGGCATAAAGAAGAAATGGTTTTTATTATTTCTTAAGGCTTAACAATAAATCTTTCCCACAGATGTATCAACATACAGGCAAATTTAGAGAGCATCTAATTGTGTATATATATGTGTGTGGGTGTCAATAAAAACATTAAAAAAATTATGCTTTTCTTCACCATAAAACAACAAAAGCAAAACAAAACAAACACAACAAAACAGCACTTCTGAAATTTGTTATTCCAAATTCTTTTATGATCAATTTGTGTCAATTGTGAAGTGAATCAAAACTTTAAATGATTAATTATTGATCAAAACATGAATTGCTATAATCTTTGATTATGGTTAAAATGGCAGATCTTTCAGGTTTACAGGAACACCTGAATCAAGTATCACCTTAGCAGAAAGCTCATAGGTAGATTGACCTTATCTACTATTATGATATGGCCTCAGGCAAGTCACAGTTTCAATAATAAGTTGAAAGTGGAGCTTTAAAGTTTAAAGAAATCAGGAAAGCAGAGAGAAACACTTGATGATAGAATTAATTTATTTAATCCTCACAATAGCCTTGGTACATAGGCAATGCAATTACTATAATTGTGATTTCTTTTTTTTTTTGTGAGGAAGATCAGCTCTGAGCTAACATCCATGCTAATCCTCCTCTGTTTGCTGAGGAAGACCAGCCCTGAGCTAACATCTATTGCCAATCCTCCTCCTTTTATTCCCCCAAAGCCCCAGTAGATAGTTATATGTCATAGTCGCACATCCTTCCAGTTGTTGTATGTGGGACTCGACCCCAGCATGGGCGGAGAAGCCGTGCGTTGGTGCGCGCTGGGGATCCAAACCCAGGTCGCCAGCAGCGGAGCACGCGCACCCAACCGCTAAACCACGGAGCCGGCCCTAATTGTGATTTCTTAAATTAACAACTAGATTCTGAGAATTGAAATTACTTTCATAGATTGTATAGTTAGGAAACAGCACAATTAAGATGAAAATACAGACTTCTGAATCTTGTTTACTTAAATTCTGTTTCTCTTTCCTTTACCATAAAAATAATACATCCTCATTGTGGAAGATTTAGAAATTTGATAAAAGAATAGATCAGAAAATGGAGGTCAACTTTAATTCTATCAGGCAAATATAGCCACTAAGGTTAACTTTATTTGTTTATTGTACTCCACTCTTTTCTTCTATGTACATGTATGTGTATTTTTTGGGCTCTCTATTCTATTTCATTGGTCTATATATCTGTCTTTATGCCAGTACCACACTGTTTTGATAACTGTAGTTTCATAACAAGTTTAGAAATCAGGCAATGTGAGAGTACTAACTGTTATTTTTTTAAATTGAGCTGGCTTCCAATTTTTATACTATAAATACTTATAATAAGAAATATTTACCCATATCCATTATAAAATATTTATTCTACCAAGATACTCTTGGAGATGCAATCATGTTTTATAAACTAAAGACAAATAGGTCAGGTAAAGATAATGACTCTAGCTATTAAATAAATTAGACAGTTTACTCGTTAATTGGGCTACAAACAAGTTCTTACTTGGTTTTAATCCCAAACATCTGGATTGATTGAATTTGAGCAATTCTGTTCACCATCCCAACTCTCCTACTCATTGAAAAGTACAAGATCTTTGATGATCATGCTTAAATTAGTTTAAATAACTTTGTTCTTCTTTTCCAAGGCTGTATAGCCTATTCAGGGGCCCTCGAGATTCCACATGAATTATAGGATGGATTTTTTCTGTTTCTGCAAAAAAGTTTCCTTGGGATTTTGATAAAGATTGCATTGAATCTGTAGATCACTTTGGGTAGTATTGACTGATGTCTTAACAATTTTACCATCCAATACATGTACATGGGTTATCTTTCTATTTATTTGTGTCTTCTTTCAGAACCATTTTTTACTTTTCAGTATACAAGTCTTTCAACTTCTTTGTTACATTTATTCCTAAGTATTTTATTATTTTTGATATTTTATTGTAAATAGAATTGTATTCTTAAGTCCCTTTTCACATTGTTCATTGTTGGTGTATAGAAACAGTACTGAATTTTTTTTTTTTTGGTGAGGAAGATTAGCCCTGAGCTAGCACCTGTTGCCAATCCTCCTCTTTTTGCTGAAGAAGACTGACCCTAGGCTAACATCTGTGCCCATCTTCCCCTACTTTATATGGAACGCCGCCACAGCATGGCTTGACAAGCAGTGCGACAGTGTGTGCCTGGGATCCGAAGCCAGGGCTGCTGCAGCGGAGTGCGTGCACTTAACCACTACGCCACCGGGCCAGACCCAGCAGTACTGATTTTTGAGTGTTGATTTTGGTATCCTGCAACTTTTCTGAATTTGTTTATTCGTTCTAAGATATTTTTTGTGAAATCTGTACAATTTTCTACACCTAAGATCATTTCGTCTTTGAAGAGATAGAGTTTTCCTTCTTCATATACAATTTGGATGCTTTTTGTTACTTTGTCTTGCCTAATTGCTCTAGCTAAGACTTCTAGTACTATGCTGAATAGAAGTGGTGAAAATCAATATTCTTGTCTTGTTCCTGATCTTAGAGGAAAAGCTTTCATTGTTTCACCATTGAGTATGCTATTTCCTGTGTGCTTTACATATATGGCCTTCATTATGTTGATATAATTTCTTTCTATTCCTAGTTTGTTGAGTGTTTTTATCATGAAAGGCTATTGAATTTTGTCAAATACTTTTTCCGCAACAAATGAGATGACGATGTGCTTTTTTTTTCCCTTCCTAATTAGACTTGGGTTATGGGTATTTGGGAGGAAAATCAGAGACTACAGGGCCATTTCTCATCACATTATATCAGGAGTATATGCTGTCAACATGACTTATCACTGTCAACGTTAACCTGGATTACCTGACGCAGTTAGTGTTTGTCAAGTCCACTGTCAAGTTACTCTTTCTCCCCATTTCCATACTGTTCTATTAGGAAAGAATTCACTATGCACAGCCAATACTTAAGGAGTGGGAAGTTATGCTTTCCTCCTTGAGGGTGGTGTATCTGCATAAATTATTTGCAATTCTTCTGTACAGGATATTTGTCTATTCTCTCCCCCTTTATTTATTCTATCATTTATTTATATCAGTATGAACCCATGAAGTTTATTTTATATCTTGGGTTATAATACAGTACTTTTAAAATTGATTTTGCTACTCAACTTTTTCCGGCTTTGGATATTGGGAGCACCTTCAGGTGGCTCCTCTGTCCCTTTGACATGATTGTTTTGTTTTGTTTCTATTTTGTTTTGTTTTTAGTCTTTCTTTACTTTTTGGCTGTACTAGGTGCTCCAGGCTCATTTTGCATACTCCTTGCCCCAGTCCTACTGTCCACCATTTCTCTAAGGAGGCTGGTGCTGGTGTTAAAACCAAGATCTGGGTTCTGAGTGTGCTTGCTGCTGCTGGAATGTCATTGCATCTAGGCTATCTCAGTGGACAGAGCTAGGATATACATGTATGTATACTAATCCATAGGTATATTATATAGATATACATTTATATCTGTATTAAGCTTAACATGAGCTCATACTTATGCTTCCAATTTTCATCTTTCCAACACTGGCTGGTTCATTCTAGCCTTGTCTCCTTGATTATCTGTACTGCCCACTCGAATAGTGAGAAATCTAGCTCTAACCATCTGCCATTCATTTACTTATTTGTTCAATCCCACTATACAGGTATAGTTGTCTCAGAATTGTTAACCTGCACTCCTGTAGAAATCAACCACAATGCAGTGCTTATGCACAGTTCCTTTTGTCTTTTGCCTTACTGTTTCCATACATTTCCAAAGTCACTTAGATTAGCATTTCCTCCCCTTCAGTGAGGTTATGAGTATTTTTGTTTTTAAATTGATAATTTTGTATTATAATGTGGGCACATTTCCACATCAATAAATAGTCTTCAAAAACCAATTTTTAAGAGCTGCATATTATTTCTTCTTGTGGGTAAACTATAATTAAATGACCTATTGCTTATCACGGAATATTTAGATTGTTTAAATTGTTTTCTTACAGTGAATAACATTGTGATGCATACTCTTAGTCATAAGTGTTTGAACAAAGCTCTTAGTATTTTCTTAGGAAAAATATCTAGAAATAGAATTGCTAGGACAGTCAGAAAGACTTTATGAAGTCCCTTATGTATTTTGCCAAATTATTTTTCAGAAAACTTGTACCAATTTACACTCCTACTAACAAAATAAAATACCTGTTTCACCACACCCTTCTAAAAAATCATATTTTTCAATGTCATTTTCATAGTTGAAATGCTATTCTGTTAGTATAACATATTTCTTTAATTATAAATGTTATTATTTTTTTTTTCCCCAAAGCCCCAGGAGATAGCCGTATGTCATAGCTGCACATCCCTCCAATTGCTGCATGTGGGACGCGGCCTCAGCATGGCCGGAGAAGCAGCGCGTCAGTGCGCACCTGGGGTTCCGAACCCGGGCCGCCAGCAGCAGAGCGCACGCACTCAACCGCTAAGCCACGGGGCCGGCCCCAATGTCATTATTAAATGTTAATTTTTTATTCTCTGTATATTTATTTGCCCATTTTTTCTCCTTTTTAAATAATTTACCTGTAGTTTTTATTTTTTATGTACCATTTTAAAATTTAAACATATAATTACTGATATATCATATTTGAAGTAAATATTATTTCCACACTGGTTTTGGTGCTTTTTTTTATTGAGGTAATATTGGTTTATAACATTATATAAATTTCAAGTGTACGTCATTATATTTTGATTTATATGTAGACTACATCATATTCACCACCCAAGGACTAATTACCATCCATCATGGAACACATGTGCCCTGTCACCCCTTTCACCCTGCCCCCTCCTTTCTTCCCCTATGGTAACCACCAATCTAATCTTTGTATCTGTCTGCTTGTTTGTTGTTGTTGTTGTTTTTATCTTGTAATTATGAATGAAATCATATGATATTTTATTTTCTCCATCTGACTTACTTCACTTAGCATAATACCCTCAAGGTCCATCCATGTTGTCGCAAATGGCAAGATTTCATCTTTCTTTATAGCTGAGTAGTATTCCATTGTGTATATATACCACATCTTCTTTATCCATTCATCAGTTGATGGGTATTTGGGTTGCTTCTACATCTTGGCTATTGTGAGTAATGCTGCAATGAATAGAGGGGTGCATGTATCTTTACGCATTTGTGTTCTTTGGATAAATACCCAGAAGTGGAATAGCTGGATCGTATGGTAGTTCTATTCTTAATTTTTTGAGCAATCTCCAAACTGTTTTCCATAGTGACTGCACCAGTTTACATTCCCAGCCAGCAGTGTATGATAGTTCCCTTTTCTCCACATCCTCTCCAACATTTGTTATTTCTTGTCTTATTAATTATAGCCATTCTGACAAGTGTGAAATGATATCTCATTATAGTTTTGATTTGCATTTCCCTAATAATTAGTGATGTTGAACATCTTTTCATGTGCTTGTTGGCCATCTCTAGATCTTCTTTGCAAGGATGTCTGTTTAGATCTTCTGCCCATTTTTTAATTGGGTTGCTTGTTTCTTTGTTGTTGAGATGTTTGAGTTCTTTATATATTTTAGATACTAACCCCTTACCACATATATGATTTGTAAATATCTTCTCCCAATTGTTAGGTTGTCTTTTTGTTTTGTTGATGGTTTACTTTGTTGTGTAGAAGTTTTTAGTTTGATATAGTACCATTTGTTTATTTTTTCTTTTGTTTCCCTTGCCTGGTGAGATACGGTATTTGAAAAGATGCTGCTAAGACGGATGTTGAAGAACGTACTGCCTATGTTTTCTTCTAGATGTTTTACGGTTTCAGGTCTTACATTCAAGTCATTAATCCATTTTGAGTTAATTTTTATGTATGGTATAAGATAATGTTCTACTTTCATTCTTTTCTACATGGCTGTCCAGTTTTTGGTGATTTTTATGTACAGCATTAAGAAAATTTAACCACAACTTGGAAAAAAATTAAACAGACTATATAGCACATCTTCCAATATCATGCTGCAGCATTGTTTAACAGGATTATCCAAAGATTTTTGAATTCTCTAGGAGCATACCTTTGTGTTTGATTTTGACACTTTCTATTTTATTATATTTAAGATGCTGTGAAATTATATGTTAAATTGTAGATTTTTGTACTGTAGGTAAGAGAACCCTAAGGGTTACAGCTTTATTGTCCTTTTGGACATTACTCAGTTTTGTATCTTACATAAATTCTTGTTCTTAGAATCTTTTTTTTTTTTTTTTTTGGTGAGGAATATTGGCCCCAAGCTAACATCTGTTGCCAATCTTCCTCGTTTTGCTTGAGGAAGACTGTCCCTGAGCTAACATCTGTGCCAATCTTCCTCTATTTTGTGTGTGGGATGCTGCCATAGCGCGGCTTGATGAGCGGTGAGTAGGTCCATGCCTGGGATCCGAGTCTGTGAACCTCAGGCTGCTGAAGCAGAGCACGAGAACTTAACCACTATGCCACCGGGTTGGCCCCTAGAATCATGTTTTAATGCCCACAAATACTTTGTTCCTCAAATATTCATGGAATCAACTTAACGTCTTACTGGTTTCTTCATTAATGAATTTACATATCTTTGGCATGTGTTCGTTCCATATTTTTATGAGTCATGCTTTTACCTTTTCTGAACATTATATTTTGGCAATAGGAAGTTACATTTTCTATTCTCAAAGGTTCTTTATTCTTTGTGATTTCTTCAACTGCTCTTGGTGGTTTGATGTCTTTTTTCAAAATCGAGGTAATCAGATAGATACTTTATTCTAGTTGTTATTGTTACTTTTGTTAGGTTTCTTTCCTTCCTTCTTTTCCTTCTTCCTCTCTCACTTCCTCCCTTCCTACCTCCCTTCTTCTCTTGCTTTCTCTCTTCCTTTCTTTCTTTTTACACTTAGCATTTTCGATTTACTTTGAATTTATTTTGATGTGTAGTGATCATCTGAGACTTTCTCCAGAGTGTTAGGCAAAGCATTATAATTGTATTCTACACTTCTAAAAGTTTCATTCAACCAGTTATATTTATGCTTATATTTCTGTGAATTTAGACACTGAAGCTTTATAAGTGATAATAAATCTTTTCTGCATGTAATTCCGATGTGGCATATGTTTTCAGAGAGAAAAATAACTTAATTCAGTATGCTTATGTGTGTTCAGTTGCTTACTCTGATGGTGAAGTGAGAATTGTGGGTTTAATTCTTGTGTGGTCCAGTTAGTTTGGCTCTGTACCATGGCCACAGACCATGCTAGTCATTTCAAACAAATACTTCACACATGCATACTGTTAGTCCTAAGAGATACTGTGTGAAGAATGTGACTAAAATAGCACAGATCCAACAACATTACTGGAAAAAGAGCTGTTACTGATTGCTTTACTGCTGCTAGGTTAGAAATAGCTTTCATATGCAAAAGAAAATAACATAGATTGTTGCAATCTTAAGGATATTTAAACTGTGTCAACCAAAATGCCAATTGTATATTAAAACATGGTTAGATAAAGTGAGAGCCTCTTAAGCTTGTGAATGTTACCTTTTGTGTTTCAGAGCCAACCTGAGATTTACATAATTGGGAAGAAGTGAGTCAGAGGTGCATTGCTGGCATTATTGGCTAATTCTTCAGGCTCTTTAACTATGGTTTACTACTCAAGTCTGTGGCCTTACTATGTATCAGAGGTAAAGGTGGGAAGCTAGTAAAGTCTGAGAAGCCAACATGTCTTTGTAAGGAGAAAAAAATATAAGGAGCTCCTTTTCAACAGAATCCAACAAGAAATTGACAATTCTCTTGCTCCTGCACATCATGCTACCATTCATTTTTTTCCACACCTTTCTGTTTATTTACCAGTGCAAACTTTAGATGTTTACCACATCTTAAATTATAAATATTTAATATAACATATACAAATATGTTTATAGTGAAAGTATTCCCTAAACAAGAAAAAATATATATAAGTTGTGCTTAGTAGAGTGTGCGTATATGTTTTTAATAAAGGTATGAAGTTAGGAAGTAATTAAGGCTTGACAATGTAAGAAATTTTAACAGCATGAGTTTGACCTGAAAGATGTTGTAGTACTTTAAGTTTTATCACACTTTTCATGATTCTAATACGTAAAATTTAAAATATAATTAGCACTGTATTTACTACAGCTGAACAGAAGACTACCAAGATGGAGTGTAAATGGGTCAAGCTAAAATTAAAGCTAAATAATGAATCAAAGATTCCATACTTCAGCAATTTAAAAATGTGAAACACTCTACTTACCGCTCTACACTGCCACCAACAACTTGGAAAACAAACTAGGAAGAATGGATTTATATCAATAACAATTGTCTCGCTGGTAGAAATATATCTAACATTCAAAGCAAACCATGTAGAACTCTTATAGATGGATATTTAAAATAATCCCTACTTTTAAATCAAATTGAATTCAGTATTAAATTAACATTTTAAACAGATAACACTTAAATAGCTTAATAATATGAAAACTAAAATTTATCTAAAAACTTGGTAATGATGAAACTAATAATTTTGAGCATTTATCACTTTCTGGAGGTTTATAGCTAACTCTGAACAACTATAAGTTGCACTGACAGGAATAAAACATAACTCATGGATAGGAAGGAATTTAATATGAGAAGCTTCCTAAACATTTGCTTCTCTTTTTCTTTTCAAATTTGAGTTTCCATCCAACTTATGGAGATTTTTATAAAACATTCTTTTTTAACTTTTTTTTTTGAGGAAGATTGGCCGTAAGCTAACATTTGTTGCCAATCTTCCTCTTTTTTTTGTTTCTCTTTTTTCTCCCCCAAGCCCCAGTGCATAGTTGTATATCCTAGTTGTAGCTCCTTATAGTTCTTCTATGTGGGACGCTGTCTCAGCATGGCTTGATAATTGGTGAGTAGGTCCACACCCAGGATCCGAACCAGCGAACCCCGGGCCATGGAAGCGGAATGCGTGAAATTAACAGCTGTGCCACTGGGCTAGCCCCTGGAGATTTTCATAAATCTTAAAATTGGTTGTCAGTAGATCAAATTCTCACCTCTACTCCTTTTTAAAAACAAGTTTCTGGAGAAATTTGTGGAGACCAAAAACATTGTGGGAGAATTTCACCTAGTCAAGCAGTTTTGCAGTAAATTGAGAGCATTAGGTTTCGATTTTAATGTTTCTGTACAAACAGATGTCTCCAATTTGAATTGAAACTGTCTTGATTGGCTAGATGTGTGTAAAATGTGCTTTATCCAGGAGCTGCAGACCTGATGCTGTCAGTCACTGATCTCTATACTCTCCCAGATGAGTATTCCAAGCAGGGGTACTTTATTTATCTTTTAGAAACTATGATACCTATCATAGTCTGCTGAGTAAATGAAATTGCTGTTAGTAGATGTTTTTAAATTCATTTCATTTCCATTATGGGTAAATTAACATGAATTTATTGGGTACAGTACTCCTTATGTATTGGGCAGTGAAATGAAATACAAAGGTGTGTGAGATATGGTCTTATCTTTCTCCCTATCTTTCTTCCCTTTCAAAGCAAAATTAATCAGAAAATAAGAAAAACTGTTGTCTCTACTCCTTCAAGTATAATTTACTCCTGAATCCACTATGATCTGAATTCTGCCTCTGTTGTTCCACTGAATCTATTCTCAAGTGAAGTTGTAATCTCATGTTGTTTTATATCCATGTATCTTACTTGGACTCCCTATTTTCCATATCTAGACATATTAGTTAACAAATTATTTTGATTTATTATGGCAGACTCCGAGGACACATTTTCTGGGTTGTTTGGGCTAGGGAAATAGATCATGACAAAAAGTTAAACACATATATCTACCTTTTTATGAACTTTTTGAGTATTTCGGAGGTTGTCATAGTATCTCCTTTAGGCCTTCTTTATATACTTTCTTTAATAAAAGAAAACATATTGAGTGTGTATGTGTGTGTGTGTTTACAGTTGTATACATCATATTGTGCCTAGGCAAAGAAATTGTAGGTCGACCAAAATATTTTGGTGGAAAAAGTGAATTCTAAGCTACAGTAGTAATGCCCTTGCAATATAAAGTCCATGAAAATGGTATCTTGATAGGTGGCTCATTTATGTTTACCATGTGAGGAAACAGCCTGATGAGAGCAGTAGCTCATTGCTTTGTAGTTTGGGTGCAGTTCTAAATGTTGGAAACTTATTCCTATTACAAAGATGCAGTGATTTTTATGGAATGCTGGTGGTGATTTTGTTTTTTTCAGCTTTCAATTCCATTCTTAAAGTAGAGAATTTAAAAAACAGCTTCCCACTTTTATTCAGATATCTTCAGTACAAAAGGCAGTTTATAAAGTGAGCATGATTTAATATAATAATTTAAAATACAACTCAAATGTTAAATGTATGTAGTTAGAAATATTACACATGAACTCAGTTGACAAGTGTTTTATTGTAAAACATTGAAGAGAGGAGGAAGTCAAGATGGCGGTGTAGGCAGACTCTGAACTCACCTCCTCCCGCGGACACAGCCAATTTACAACTACTCGTGGAAAAATTACCCCTGAGACAGAACAGAAAACTGGATAAGAGGAACTCCTGCAACAACGGACAATCCTAATTGAGGTAGAAGAGGCAGAAACTCCCTTCTGGAGAGGAAAAATGCCGCCTTCACAAGCCGCCAGGTTCATGGCAGCCCGGGAGCAGCACACAGGTATGCAGCCCTCCCTGGAGGAGCGGGGCCCTGAGACGGGAGCGCCCCAGCCATGGGCATTTTGTGGACCTAGCACAATCGAGACGAGTGGCATAATATCTGACTTTGCCTGCTACTAAAACATTGGGGAATACCCCCAGAAAAGCTGGTTCACAAAGAAATTAAAACCGGGTCTTAAAGGGCCCACACGCAAACTCACCTATTTCAGAAAGCAACCTAAAATCATCAGAAAGAAAGGTGCACAGTGCTTTGGTGAAAAGAGACCCACCTAACAGGCCCTGTGTGTATCTCGGTGAGAGGTGAGACCTCTCCAGGGACTGGGACAGTGGAGGTGGCCATTGTTGTGGCCTGGTGTGGGTGTGCTGACACAGACGCAATTGGAGTTCTCCCTGAGGCCTGCTAGCCCAGGATCTGCTCCACCCGCTAGAGCACTGATTTAATCCAGCTCAGCCAGGGCAGGCAGCCCACCCTAGAGACTGGCCCCACCCAACAACAAGCACTCAGGCAACTTGTGGGCCTGCATAGAGTGGTGACTGGATTCTCTGCAACCTAGCAACTGGGCCAACTTCAGTGGGGCAAGGCGTGCACAAGGAGCGGGTGGAGAGTGTGGGGCGGTGGTGGAGTGTGTGGGGCTCCTGCCGTGGAGAGACTGGGTCTGCTTCGGGAGGTCGGGGCATGCACACAGGGCAGGACTGTGTTGACTGTGTGTGTGGACCTGTGGGTGACGGGGCTTGTCAGCTGCAGAAGATTTGTGCTTCTCAAAGACCCACATAGGGGGTTTGCCCCACCTTCCAAAGCCTGAAACAATTGGGTGCCCCCGTGCCTGAGGTCAGCCCCACACAGCTGCAATCCCCAGAGAGCTGACAAGAGACCTAAAGGCTGGAAGCTTATAGCAATTGTAAGGCCCTGAGCCTAAGAACCTGCCACGCTGGGGGCCTACTCACTTAAAAGAAAGACTGCAACACAAATGTGGTATTAGAACTTGCAGGCAACTGTGCTGGGGCTCCCCACACCTGATAAAGAGACTGAAGGGCCCACAGCAACGACAAGCAGCTGAGCATTACAACAGCTGGCCAGGAGCATAACTTGGCCTCCCTGGGCGCCTACAGGGAGAGCAAGCAGGCCACAACAGAAGGACACACGTAGCTCACATAGGGGTCAGCCCTGGAACATTGAGAACTGAGGGAAGAACACTGCAGGCATCCTAAGCCATCACTTACATAAGGTCACCTATCCAAGAGCAGGAGACGTAGCCGACCTACCTAATATGTAGACACAAACACAGGGAAAGAGACAAAATGAGGAGGCAAAGGAATACATTCCAAGTAAGGGAACAGGACAAAACCCCAGAAAAGGAACTAAGTGAAACAGAAATGAGCAACCTACCTGACAGAGAGTTCAAACTAAGAGTGTTAAGGATGCTCACTGATCTGGGGAGAAGAATAGATGAACTCAGTGAGAATGTCAATAAAGAAATGGAAGATATAAAAAAGAACCAATCAGAAATGAAGAATACAATACTGGAAATGAAAAATTCACTAGAGGGACTCAAAAGCAGAGTAGAGGATACAGAAGAACGGATCTGTGTGCTGGACGAAAGACTAGAAGAAATTACCCAAGGTGAACAGGTAAAAGAGAAAAGAATTAAAAAGAGTGAGGACAGTCTAAGGGACCTCTGGGACAACATCAAGCACACTAACATCCATGTTATAGGTGTCCCGGAAGGAGAAGAGCGAGACAAGGAGGCAGAGAATCTATTTCAAGAAATAACAGATGAAAACTTCCCTAACCTAAGGAAGGAAACAGACATCCAGGTACAGGAATCACAGAGAGCCCCAAACAAGATAAACCCAAAGAGGCCCACACCAAGACACATCATAATCAAAATGTCCAGAATTAAAGATAAAGAGAGAATCCAAAAAGCTGCAAGAGAAAGTCAAGTTACATACAAAGGAAACCTCATAAGGCTATCAGCTGACTCCTCAGCAGAAAGCTTACAGGCTAGAAGAGAATGGCATGATATATTTAAAGTGCTAAAAGGAAAAAACTTACAGCCAAGAATACTCTACCCAGCAAGGTTATCATTCAAAATGGAAGGAGAGATCAAAAATTTCCCAGACAAGCAAAAATTAAAGGAGTTTGTCACCAAGAAACCAGTGCTACAAGAAATGTTAAAGGGAGTGATTTAAGGGGAAAAGAGAAGACCACAAATAGGAAAAATTATCTATTTCCATGATAAGAGGGTAATGGATACAAATACTCAAAAAAGAGGTTAGATATGATACCAAAAACATAAAATGAGGGAGGAGGGGAGTTAAAGAGTAGAGCTTTCAGACAGAGGTCAAACTAAAGAGACCATCAATTCTGTATAGAAGAAGAAAGGAACAGAGAAGGACTACTAAAACACTGAGAAAAAAAAAGTTAAAAAATGACAGTAAGTACATACTTATCAATAGCTACTTTAAACGTCAATGGACTAAATGCTCCAAGTAAAAGGCATAGGGTGGCTGATTGGATAAAAAAAACAAGACCCATATATATGCTGCATATAAGAGACAAACTTGATACCTAAAGACACTCACAAACTGAAAGTGAAGGGATGGAAAAAGATACTCCATGCAAATGGCAATGAAAAGAAAGCTGGGGTAGCAGTACTCATATCAGACAAAATAGACTTTAAAACAAAAACTGTAAAAAGAGACAAAGAAGGTCATTACATAATGATCAAGGGAACAATACCACAAGAGGATATAACACTTGTAAATATCTACACACCCACTGTAGGTGCACCTAAATATATAAAGCAATTATTAACAAACATAAAAACAGAAATAGACAGTAACACAATAATAGTAGGGGACTTTAACACTCCACTTACACCAATGGATAGATCATCCAAACAGAAGATCAATAAGGAAACATTGGCCTTAAATGATACACTAGAACAGATGGACCTAGTAGTTATATACAGAGCATTCCATCCAAAAACCGAAGAATACACGTTCTTTTCAAATGCACATGGAACATTCTCTAGGACTGACCACATATTAGGCCACAAAACAAGTCTCCATAAATTTAAGAAGATTGAAATAATACCAAGCATCTTTTCTGACCACAACGGTATGAAACTAGAAATCAACTATAGGAAGAAAATCAGAAAAGCCACAAATACGTGGATATTAAACAAAATGCTACTGAACAACGACTGGGTCAACGAAGAAATCAAAGAATAAATCAAAAAATACCTGGAGACAAATGAAAATGAAAATACGACATGCCAGAATTTATGGGATACAGCAAAAGTGGTTCTAAGAGGGAAGTTTATAGCAATACAGGCCTATCTCAACAAACAAGAAAAATCTCAAATAAACAATCTAACAATGCACCTAAAGGAACTGGAAAAAGAAGAACAAACAAAGCCCAAAATCAGTAGAAGAAGGGAAATAGTAAAAATCAGAGCAGAAATAAATGAAATAGAGACCAAAAAAACAATAGAAAAAATTAATAAAACCAAGAGCTGGTTCTTTGAAAAGATAAACAAAATTGACCAACCTTTAGCTAGACTCACCAAGAAAAAAAGAGAGAAGGCACAAATAAGTAAAATCAGAAATGAAAGAGGAGAAATTACAACAGACACCTCAGAAATACAAAAGATTATAAGAGAATACTATGAAAAGCTACATGCCAACCAATTCGACAACCTGGAAGAAATGGATAAATTCTTAGAATCATACAACCTTCCAAACCTGTATCAAGAACAAGTAGAGAATTTGAATAGACCAATCACCAGTAAGGAGATTGAAACAGTAATCAAAAACCTCCCCAAAAATAAAAGTCCAGGACCAGACGGCTTCCCTGGTGAATTCTACCAAACATTCAAAGAAGACTTAATACCTATCCTTCTCAAACTCTTCCAAAACATCGAGGAGGGGGGGAAGCTCCCCAACTCATTCTGCGAAGCCAACATTACCTTGATACCAAAACCAGACAAGGACAACACAAGAAAATAAAATTACAGGCCAATATCACTGATGAACATCGATGCAAAAATCCTCAACAAAATACTAGCAAATTGCATGCAACAATACGTTAAAAAGTTTATACACCGTGATCAAGTGGGATTTATTCCAGGTATGCAGGGATGGTTTACCATTCGCAAATCAATCAACGTGATACACCACATTAATATAATGAAGAATAAAAATCACATGATCATCTCAATAGATGCAGAGAAAGCATTTGACGAGATACAGCATCCATTTATGATAGAAACTCTGAATAAAATGGGTATAGAAGGAAAGTACCTCAGCATAATAAAGACCGTATATGAGAAACCCAAAGCTAATATCATCCTCAATGGTGACAAACTGAAACCTATCCCTCCAAGAACAGGAACCAGACAGGGATGCCCACTGTCACCACTCCTATTTAACATAGTACTGGAAGTCCTAGCCAGAGCAATCAGGAAAGAGATAGAAATAAAAGGCATCCAAATTGGAAAGGAAGAAGAGAAACTGTCACTATTTGCACATGACATGATTTTATATATAGAAAACCCTAAAGAATCCATCAGAAAACTTTTAGAAGTAATAAACGAATATGGTAAAGTTGCAGGATACAAAATCAACGTACAAAAATCAGTTGCATTACTATACACTAACAACGAAGTAGCAGAAAGAGAAATTAAGAATACCATCCCATTTACAAGGCAACAAAAAGAATAAAATACCTAGGAATAGACTTAACCAAAGAGGTGAAAGAGCTGTACAATGAAAACTATAAAACACTGCTGAAAGAAATTGAAGAAGGCACAAAGAAATGGAAAGATACTCCGTGCTCTTGGATTGGAAGAATTAACATAGTGAAGATGTCCATACTTCCTAAAGCCATCTATAGATTCAATGCAATCCCTATCAAAGTTCCAACAACATTTTTCGCAGAAATAGAGCAAAGAATCCTCAAATTTATATGGACCAACAAAAGACCCCGAATAGCTAAAGGAATCCTGAGGAAAAAGAAAAGTTGGAGGTATCACACTCCTTTATTTGAAAATATACTACAAAGTTATAGTAACCAAAACAGCATGGTACTGGCACAAAAACAGACACACAGATCAATGGAATAGAATCGAAAGCCCAGAAATAAACCCACACATCTATGGACAGCTAATCTTTGACAAAGGAGCCAAGAACATACAATGGAGAAAAGAAAGTCTCTTCAACAAATAGTGTTGAGAAAACTGGATAGCCACATGCAAAAAATGAAAGTAGACCCTTACCTTACAGCATACACAAAAATTAACTCAAAATGGATTAAGGACTTGAATGTAAGACCTGAAACTATGAAACTTCTAGAAGAAAACATAGGCAGTACACTCTTCGACATTGGTCTTAGCAACATCTTTTCAAGCACCATGTCTGACCGGGCAGGAGAAACAACAGAAAAAATAAACAAATGGGACTACATCAAACTAAAAAGCTTCTGCACAGCAAAGGACACCATCAACAAAACGAAAAGACAACCTAACAATTGGGAGAAGATATTTGCAAACCATACATCTGATAAGGGCTTAATCTCCAAAATATATAAAGAACTCATGCATCTCAACAACAAAAAAACTAACAACCCAATCAAAAAATGGGCAAAATACCTGAACAGACATTTCTCCAAAGATGTACAGATGGCCAACAGACACATGAAAAGATGTTCAAAATCATTAACTATCAGGGAAATGCAAATCAAAACTACAATGAGATATCACCTCACGCCCGTCAGAATGGCTATAATTAACAAGACAGGAAACAACATGTGTTGGAGAGGATGTGGAGAGAAGGGAACTCTCATACACTGCTGGTGGGAGTGCAAACTGGTGCCGCCACTATGGAAAACAGTATGGAGATTCCTCAAAAAATCAAGCATAGAACTACCATATGATCCAGCTATTCCACTGCTGTGTATTTATCCAAAGAACTTGCAATCACCAATGCAGAAAGATACACGCACCCCTGTGTTCATTGCAGCGTTATTCACAATAGCCAAGACTTGGAAGCAGCCTAAGTGCCCATCAAGGAATGAATGGATAAAGAAGCTGTGGTATATATACACAATGGAATACTACTCAGCCATAAGAAACGATGAAATCCAGTCATTTGTGACAACATGGATGGACATTGTGGGTATTATGCAAAGTGAAATAAGTCAGAGGGAGAAGGTCAAATACCGTATGATTTCCTTCATTAAGTAGTAGATAATAACAACAATAAACAAACACATAGAGACAGAGATTGGATTGGTGGTTACCAGAGGGGCAGTGTGTAGGGAGGAGGGCGAAAGTGATAATTCAGCACATGTGTGTGGTGATGGGTTGTAATTAGTATTTGGGTGGTGAACATGATGTAATCTATGCAGAAGTAGAAGTATAATGATATACAGCGAAACTTATACAATGTTATAAACCAATGTTACTGCAATAGACAAAAAATTAAGAAAAAAAAATGAAAAACATTTAAAACTCTTCCTGTTGTCAAAATATGCAGGTAAAATAGGAGAACAAAACTGAGTAATGCTGTCAGTCAAGGACATAAGCATATCCCCCCTCAACACAACAGTGACAGTAGCACTATGTGAAGAAACAGACAACATAAATTGAAAATGAAACATCTGAGAACTCACAGTCTGCAGATATCAAAACTGCTTGGGCATATACTTATTAAAATCGAGATATGGCTTTATTCTTTGTAGCACAGTTATCTTAAACAAAAAGATGCCATTACAATGCAATAAAAAAATTACCAGCTTTCCAAAATCTTTAATATCCCAAGACAGAAAAAGTGTGGAATTTTTCACATATATGCAATCAAATGATCTTGAATGCTTCAGTGTAACTGAAAATGCTAACTGCAGCTCTAAAATTATTTTCTCTGGAAGTCAATTAGAGAAGCAAGGAAGGAGAAGGAAGCCAACATTTATCGAGCCAACATTTACAGAATGCCTATGTATGTACCAGGCACTGGAGACAGTATAATGAATAAAACACAGTCTTTAAACATCCTTGTGAAATAAATATTAATGTCTCAGTTTTACTGATAAGAAGCTCTCCTAAGGTAACTCAAATCCCTTGGTCTAACTCCAAATCCTTGGTTCTCTCCACTAGCTGCCTCCCAGTACTTTGAGGTAGCCTCAAATAGTAATATAATCAAGCATGCATATTAAAATGCTAATGGATTTTCTAGATCAATTATTATTTGAAAGGTAAAGCCCAAGTTTAATTAAAATCTAATAAAATACTGAATGGTCATCTTCCATTACAGTCAAATGAGTGACTCTCCAACCATCGTTAAGTTCTCATAGTTTCCTCAAAAGATCCCTGCTATTTTTCACTTCTGGGTTTTTACACAAGCAGTTCCCAAGGCTTAGAGTTGTTCCTTTCAACCTCAACTTTTACCTCTCCTTCAGGTCTCCTAGATAAATAACATTTACTTCGGTAAGTCTTGTCTAAGTATTTCTTCCCTCTGCCGCCAGCCCATTGTGGGTTAGGTTCTTTGGTTACATACATGTATAGAATAGCAACACACACACACATGTATATATATTTTAATAACAGCACCTAACATACTTGATTGTAATTTCCATTTTTACAACACCATAAATGCCATACAGCCCCTCACTTGCTAAATTGTATACTATTTATTCTTACTTTGGGTTTGAGTATTTGAAGAAGATTTTGTGAAGGAAATGTGACTTGAGGATAGACGTGGTCCTTAGAAAGATAGGTAAGATTTGACTTGGTAAAGGAATGAAGAGAGTGTTTCCATGTTCGTGAGTAAAGGCCTAGAAATGTGAATTAGAAGAGTGGATGTGGAATGTTGTGGGACAAGTAGATATCATTTAAATGAAAATCATATCTTGGAATAAAGTTGGAGATTGTTGAAGTTGGGTGGAGAAAAGTTTCATTCATTCATTCATCAATTTTTGTGTGTGTGTGTGTGTGTGAGGAAGATCAGCCCTGAGCTAACATCCATGCTAATCCTCCTCTTTTTGCTGAGGAAGACCGGCTCTGAGCTAACATCTATTGCCAATCCTCCTCTTCTTTTTTTTTCCCCAAAGGCCCAGTAGATAGTTGTATGTCATAGTTGCACATCCTTCTAGTTGCTGTATGTGGGACGGGGCCTCAGCATGGCCGGAGAAGCGGTGAGTCGGTGCATGCCTGGGGTCTGAACCCGGGCCGCCAGTAGCGGAGCACGCGCACTTAACCTCCAAGCCACGGGGGCGGCCACATTCATCAATTTTTTAAGGGCTACTATGTGCTAGGCACGGTATTAGTATTCGTACAATGGTCAAAAAAATAAACCGTGACTTCAAAGATCTTCAGTCTAGTGAGAGAGATAGACAAGCAAATAGGAAAATCCAAAGTATTGCGCATAGAATTAAGCTCAATGTTTTATGGGAAAAGATGGGAAGTTAATGACTGAAGTATCAAGCAAAAACGTCTGGGATTTGATGTGACAAGTTATAGGAACCACTGTAGTTTTTCTAGTTTGGGGACATATATGGTTGCCATGACATAACCACTGTGTTTAAACATTAGTTTGGCGACTATGGGATGAATGTGAGGGGGCCGACTAGCTATCAGAAGCAGAGATTCCTGTATGTAAAGAGGATCAAAATGTTCTAAGTTAGAAAATGGCAGGGCAAGGGGCAGACGTGTTGATTTGTCCAATATCTGTCATGTTTCCTCTTCTCCCCTGAAAGAAAAAAATAACTATGAAGGCTTCATCTGTTTGCATGCATTTCCAAAAATGAATTCCTAGTACAAGCAAAATTCTGAGAAACCATCATAATTAAATATTTTAGGTATATAGTCTATCTGACTATCTAAATAAAATAGATATAAAGATATAGATAGATTGATAGATAAATAAAAACTATATATGAGCTATTGAAATAGCAACATTGATTTTGAATCCCTTCACAAATCCATTGAATCTTATTCAGCATACTCATTAGATCACATGAATTATATCCATCTCAAAGATCCCTTCATTACCTTGTCTCCAAAACCTGGAGAGATGTTTAATAAGTGAATGAGCAGATTTTTGCCTTCTGTATCTTTCAGAACAAGAAGAACACAACTTGATGCCCACAACTGATCTATTACTTCTTCAAATGAACCTTAGTAATTTGTTAGGAAATTTGAAGAGGGAAACACAACTTCTAATGCACCTATAGCACTCCCCCCCAAATGATCTTTTTCTTTCAAAAAAGGGTATTGTGTCTAAGGGAATGATATGAAGAGGAAAGAAGGCGGTAACTAATACAGCTGATCAAATTAGCTCAGTCAACAATCTGGTTAATAATAGGGTGACAAATGATGCATAGATAGTACTTCTGGGTCCTGGTCACCTATCCAGAAATAATCATGTCAAGAGAGAATTACATATCAAGATATATGAAGCTAAGGCAAAAGGAGAAAATCCACTTGCAATTCTTTGGGAAGAAATGGTCATCCACAACCACAAATTTGATCGAGGTCACCAAAAAAACCCCCCAAAATTTGGGCTCCAATTATAGCCAGTCCTTTTTATTGCACTTTATTAACCAAGTTATAAAATCCAATGTATTATCTGACTTGTATCTTCACGTGTCTTATTGTTTTGTAAAAACTATAAAAACAAAACAATCATCTTTGCAGGACATGGCTACACTATTCCTCAAGTGTATAGTTAAATTGCTTCACATGTATAATTTTTTTCTCTCAACATAGAATTGGAAGCTCCTTGAGAGCAGTTATCTTGCCATAATTATTTACCTTGATACTTCAAACTGCAAACAATTTAAATGATAAATATTTATCATTTATCATTTCCTAGACTTCCAATATATGCAAAAATTTACAAGACATTTTAGGTTTTTGAAACGAATTTAAAGATGCATAGCTTATCAAAAGCTCACATATATCAAAAGCTGATTTAATGCTCTTATTGGTGTATGCAAACATTTCTGAAAGTATAAGACTAGTTTTCCTCCTTAATGACATCTTTCGAATTTGTAAAACACTCTTCTTGAACAAGTAATGATTTATATATTCTTACTTAAAATTTGCAAGATGATTGAGAGATCAAAGCATCCAGAGATCATTTTCTTGAAAAATATTTGTGGTACATTCTAAAGACACAGCTTATTTTCCTAGAATAAATTTCATTTTCAGCCTCTGCCTAACATATAGATATAATAATAATAATAATTTGCTCCAAATCAATTTTAAACTAATTATGGTATGCTAGTGAGACTAACTAGAAATACCACCAAGATTAAGATATTAATAACATATAGAAATAACATAAAGCCATATGATGTTGAATGTATGAGTGTATTCAATCTCTATGAATGAAAGTACATTCTGGTGGAAATTCATTTTTATAGGCTTGTTCAGACCACTTTCATGATCAGCTAAATATGATTCACTCCTGGGGAAGGGGGAAATGAATATAATTGAGTCCTGGGTTGAAATAATGAAGTAGAAAAAACACTAAAATCAACCTGTTAGGAAATGGAATTCCACAACCTACTTGAACAGTGAAATGTTATCTTTCAGTTTCAGGGAAGTACGGAAGTGTGCAAGTGACAATGCTATTGCTGAAAAACGTGTATGTTGGCAGGTGAGAATGGAAAAAGATACGTTGGGGTGGGTGGGGAGAGATATTCTAAACTATGATAAGCAAGTTAGCAATATAATGTGAAATACCATACAATTGTTTAATCCAGCCTATAACTTTGAAATTTTATATATCATAAACTTGAAAGAAGAAATTTTGTTTGGTATTTTTAATGCCAAAAAGACTACCTTATTTACACTTAAATGTTGACAAAAAGCACTTAGCACATTTGCTCACCTTTTCACCATCATTTCAATTAAACTATTTAAGTGAAAATTGACTAAGATTCTGATCATGTGATGAAGAAACTTATGAGAAACTAACGCCCATTGTCAAAATATCTTCCAAACAATTTGGCTTTGATATTTTTCTATAAATATTCATTTTGTATTACTTTATATCTTTCTAATTAAAGCAAATTTCTTACTGACGATAACTTTATAGCTCTTACCTGAATTTTATACCATATTTGAATCAATGGACTTCTTTATGATATGCAGAAAGAAACATAAAAATCAATTTTTTAAATGTATTTTTACTTTTCCATGTGATGTGTTTGATTTTCTCTGTTTACATTGTACCTGAATAATTCTGAAAGCTTTCACAACTCTAGCTTACTGGTACATTGATCTTATTCTCTGTGGAATGGTGGTGATAGGAATAACCAATATTTTGAAAGCTCCACTCCTTGCCCTCTGGCCATATTGCTAGACCATGCTGGTCTCTGTGTGCCAACAGACATAGCCACAGACTTTCAACCAGTGAACATTTTTTATTTCCTATTACTGCTGTGCATTTTAATGTACACTCAAGCGAACTTTCTTCTCCTCAAAGTTATTTAATCCCTAAAGCAGACCTTCATTGTACAGTTCATGGAAATTGCTTGAAGGGACTAGGAGTTTGGGTCCTAAAATTAATAAAGACTTCATAAAATGTGAAAGCAATTCATTAATTTCACAGACAGATTTTACTTTAGAGATGCCTATGCTTGAATAATGTGTACATGCTTCAGACCACCATTCCTAAATATAAATGTTTATTCCCTGATGGAACTGAATTCCAGACCTTATTTAAAATCTTTTGCACTTTCCTGGACCGTACAGACAACTATTAAATTATAAAACTGTCTTAAGTCTATGACATTATAAGTTAAAAGAGTAAATGATGAATTCTTAGCCCTAATGTTTTTCTAAATAATTTAAAAATTTCTACTTTTTGTACTGTAGGTTAAAGCTCCCTTTATATAATTTAATTAACAAGGTGACACTATCAATTGCAGTTGGTTAGATTATCGCAATTGATCAAGTTAGCACTCAGTCAATATTTTATCGAATACAGCTATGAATGACAATGTGAATACTAAATTTTGAAGCAGAATACTTAGGAGGATCCTGATTCTGGCTTTTATGAGAAGTGTGACTTAGAAAAAAACCTAAGGGAGGCTATTTCTTCTCCGATACACTGTGTACATTGTAGCATACATTGTAGCGTAGTCTAGACAGAGAGGATGCATTGATCCAGAATGTCTTGTTTTGAATTTTAGCCCTGTGACTGAATAGCTATATAACCTTGGAAGATTTTTTTTAACTTTTGTGTGCCCTAGTTTTCTCATCTGTGAAATAATGGCAGTACGAGTGTTTTGAGAATTAAATGAGTTAATGTGTATAATGTGATTAATATAATATTTTGCATATAGCAAGCAATATAAAATTATTTGTTGCTATGTTTTATTATTGTTGATGTTGTTAGTATTGTTATAGTGTTGTTATTGTTATTATTAAATCTTGGGTATGCAGGTGAATTCAATATGATCTTTGTTCCCCAACATCACTTCTTTTATTTTTCTTTTCTAATTCTTTTTTCTTTTTTTGTGAGGAGGATTGGCTCTGAGCTAACATCTGCCAATCCTCCTCTTTTTGCCGAGGAAGACTGGCCCTGGGCTAACATCCATGCCCATCTTCCTCCACTTTATATAGGATGCCGCCACAGCACGGCTTGCCAAGCAGTGCGTTGGTGCGCGCCCGGGACCTGAACCATCGAACCCGGGCCGCCGCAGCGGAACGCGCACACTTAACCGCTTGTGCCACCGGGCTGGCCCCGTCTAATTCTTTTTTTTGTTGAATATATTTGACATATAACATTGTGTAAATTTAAAGTGCACAATGTGATACTTTGATACATTTATATATTGTGATATGATAGCCATTGAAGCAATTTATCACATTACATAATTATAGTACAATATTGTTGTCTATATTCATTAAACTGTGCATTAGATCACTATGGCTTATTTACTACTCGTTGCAAGTTTGTATCCTTAAACAACATCAATCTTATCCCCCCACCTCCTATCTCCTGGTAACCACCATTTTACAGTTTTTTATGAGTTTGACGTTTTTAGGTTTCACATTTATGTGATATCATACAGTAGGTGTCTTTCTCTGTCTGACTTATCTCACTTAGCATAATGTGCTCAAGGTCCATCCACATTGCAAATAGCAGGATATCCTCCTTTCTCATGGCTGAATAATATTCCATTGTGTATATTTACCACATCTTTTTTATCCATTCATCTGTTGATGGGCATTTGGGTTGTTTCCATATCTTGGATACTGTGAATAATGCTGCAATAAACATAGGAGTGCAGATATCTCTTCTAAATCCTGTTTTCATTTCCTTTGGGTATATACCCAGTAGTGGAATTACTGGATCACATAACAGACCTTTTTTAAATTTTTTGAGGAACCTCCATATTGTTTTCCATAGTGGTTGGACCAATTTGCAATCCCACCAACAGTGTATAAATGTTTCCTTTTTACCACATCCTCACTAGCACCTGTTGTCTCTTGTCTTCTTGATGTTAGCCATTCTTAGGGGTGTGAGGTGATAGTTCGTGATGGTTTTGATTTGCATTTCCCTGATGATTAGTGATGTTGAGCATCTTTTCATGTGTTTGTTGGTCATTTTGATGTCCTCTTTGGAAAAATATCTACTTAGTTCTTTTGCCCATTTTTTAATCAGATTGTTTGTTTTTTTTTGTTATTAAATTGTATGAGTTCTTTATATATTTTGGATATTAACCCCTTATCAGATATGGTTTGCAAAAATTTTATCTCATTCTGTACGTTGTCTTTTCATTTTGTTAATTGTTTTTGTTTTTTTCTGGCTGTGCAGAAGCTCTTGAGTTTGATGTACTCCCATTTGTTGATTTTTGCTTTTGTTGTTTGTGCTTTTGGTGTCATTTCCATAAAATCATTGTCAAGACCAATATCAAGGAACTTCTTCTCTACATTTTCTTCTAGGAGTTTTATGATCCATTTAGAGTTATTTTTTGTCAGGTGTGTGAGATAGGGGTCCAGTTTCATTGTTCTGCCTGTATTTCTCCAGTTTTTCCAGCACTATTTGGGTATTCTTGGCTCCCTTGTTGAATATTAGTTGACCGTATATGCTGAGATTAATTCTGGGCTCTCTATTCTGTTCCATTGCTCTATGTGGCTATTTTATTGCCAGCACCATACAGTTTTTATTAGTGTGGCTTTGTAGTATAGTTTGAAATCTGGAAGGGTGATACCTCCAGCTTTGTTTTTTTTCACAGGATTGCTTTGGCTACTTGAAGTCTTTTGTGGTTTTAGGATTTAGAAAGTTTTAGGATTGTTTCTTCCATTTCTGTGAAGAATGGCTTTGGTATTTGGATGGAGATTGTGTTGAATCTGTAGATGGCTTTGGGGAATATGGATATTTTAACAATATTAGTTCTAATGATCCATGAGCATGGGATGTCTTTGCTTTTGTGTCTTCTTCAATTTCTTTCAGCAACGTCTTGTAATTTTTGTTGTACAGATCTTTCACTTCCTGGGTTACATTTATCCCTAAGTATTTTATTGTTTCTGATGCTATTGTGAATGGGGTAGTTTTATTTATTCCTTTTTCAGATGTTTCATCATTTTTATAAAGGAATGCAACTGACTTCTGTATTGATTTTGTATCCTGCAACTTTACTGAAATTGTTGATTAGTTCCAACAGTTTTTTTGGTTGACTCTTTGGGATTTTCTCTATATAAAATCATATCATCAGCAAATAGTCACAATTTTACTTCTTCTTTTCTGATTTGGATGCATTTTATTTATTTGTTTTGCTTAACTGCTCTAGCTAGGACTTCCAGTACTATATTGAATAGGAGTGCCTTCCATCTACTTCTAAACTATTACTTCCTCAATCACTTTTTAAAAATCCTTGCTCCTTTGAGTGTCATGTCATCTGGCTATAATTAGCCTCTACTGATCACTCTCACTGTAATCTACTGGATATCGGGCTACTCCTTTTAATTTACTGAATAATTGTTATTAGTTTGTTAGGGCTTCCATAACAAAGTACCACAGACCGAATGGCTTAAACAACAGAAATTTATTTTCTCACAATTTGGAGGCTATAAATGCAAAATCAAGTTGTCAGCAAAGCTGGTTTAATCTGAGAGCTCTCTTCTTGGTTTGTAGATGGCCATCTTCTCCCTGTGTCTTACAAAGACCTTTTCCTTGACCAAACTTTATTCAGGCTTCATTGAGCCCTCTTTTCTACTAGGCCTCAATTTTAGCCCCCATACTGTCCTTGCCAGACCTGTACAGTTGTCCATTGGTATCTGTGGAAAATTGGTTTCAAGAACCCCCATGGATACCAAAATCCTCAGATGCTCAAATACCTTATATAAAATGCCATAGTACAATGAATACAGTCAGCCTTCAGTATCTGTACATTTCAAAATTTAATCTGCATCTGTTGAGTCCACAGATGCAAAACCTGCAGATATGGAGGGGTAACTGTTTTAGCAAGAATCCTGCTAAGTCAGTTTAGAAAGAATTCCTCACTCTTGATATCTAATTATGTTTGATATCTTATCAAGTTCCTCATCCCCACCCTTGATATCTAAGCCCTTGGCCTAGATTCAGCAAGAATTCTGTTGTCAGTTAAGCAAGAATCCCCCTACCCTAATATCTCTTCTTAGTTATTTTTTATCCACAGACTCCCTCACTGTGCTCCTTGTCTATAAATCCCCAGCTGTCTTTGCTGTGTTGGGAATTGAGCCTGAACTCTCTCCCCTATTGTGATAGTCCTGACATCAATTGCAATAGTCCTGAATAAAGTCTCCCTTACAGTTTTAAGTGTCAGAATACTTTTTTTCTTTAACATGTCTTCACATTGTCTTTCCTCTATATGTGTCTGTAATCTCCCCTTCTTATAAGGACACCAATCATATTGGATTAGGGGCCACTTTAATAAGAAAATTTTAACTTACTTACCTCTTTAAAGACCCTATCTCCAAATACAGTTACATTCTGAGATACTGGGGTTTAGGACTTCAACATATAAACTATTGGAGGAGAGGACACAATTAAGCCCATAACACATAGTATTCTTTTTTGCTGAAAATCCTGCCACCACTCTGGGTGATTTTAAAATCCAGATTAACAATACATCCACCACCCTTTAGTCTCAGTTTCTTTGAACCTCTCATGTCTGATGACCTTCTCCTCCACTCAGCTACCTCTTCTCACTGTAATATCATGAATTTTGTCTTCATCCTGAACTGAAGCAATCTCTAAGTTACTAATTCAAACATCCTATTTTGACCAATATTTATCTTTCCAGGCTACTTTCTAAAGTATTCCCACTATAAATCTTTCATCTTATCAGGACTATCATTCCAATAACTTAATTTTTTATCCATCATCTTTCTCTTGATTTCATTTCACTCTCCATATATCTCAGATGTTATGTTTTATTATTTAATTTACTCTTTATGCTAATATGTAAACTTCCTTCTTCTTCTATCATTTTGTTGTATATGTCTGACAAAACTCCAATTGAGATAGCTGAATGTTGCTGTAAAAAAGAAACACAGAAAAGAACATTATTATCATAACATTATTTAGCTTGGTCACCAAACTAAACCAAGCACTCAACATTGCCATATAATCTCCTACATTTCTCTGGCTAATTCGCTTCGCCTGACAACTATATTAAACTTCCTACTTTCCTCCATACTGACTCTTTGGTCTTTTGGATTTAACAGAGGTATTAGTTGAAAATGCCTTCATAGTCCCGCCACCAAATCTTTCCTCATTCATCTCTCTACTTTTGTTTGCTTCCTTTGTAAGGACTATCCCTCCATCTGTGTTCTGGATCTCTTTCCTTTGGTCTCCTCTACAAACTCACATTATCACTCCTTGTGTATATATATCATCTAACTTCTCCCTTCTAAGGGTACTCTTTTCCAGTATTTAATTATGTTGAAGTCTTTCCCATTAAAAACAAACCTCAACTACTGTCCTATTTCATAGCCCTCTTCCCTCAACAGACAAACACTGCCTTCAACTTAATTTCCTAAGACTTGTCTTCTTTAACTCCAATGCACTCCTCAACTCACTATACTCTGGCTTCTGTTTCCAACATGTGACAAAGCTTATTCTTTTCTTAGGTCACCACTGATCTCCACACTTTTAAATCCAATGGAAATATTTGGGCAATTTTAATAACAGCTCACATGAACATAATTATTTTAGTGTAGAAGGCTTTGAAAAATATTTTTATTTCAGTTTATCATAAACATTTATCCAGTATTTTTAAAATTTTCTAGTTAATACAAGTAGGTGCTTTTGAGCCCATTGTCACAACTGTTCTTCATTTCTCTTACTGTTGACAGACTTGTCCCATGCCAAGTAGATTTTTAGCAGCACAGCAAGATAAAACCTACAAACTGCTCAGAAACAGCTACTTTAGTCTGGCATATTACTTCCCAATTGATTTTTTTCAGTCATGATTCTAAGGACAGCTCTATACTTAGGTGGAGCAGATGTAATTTAAATGGTAACAAAAAGTCAACCATAAAAAACATTATCTTCTTCCAGAGTATATGCAATTCCCAACATTAATCTCATTTCTTAAAGACTCTCTAAGTTTGAGTGCATTATCATTGAAATTAAGACATTGGGTTGCTTGGAGGAGTAAAGTATTACCTGAATAGCATGTTAGCAGAGAGTAATCTTTCCAATTAACCCATTATTCTTTAAATAAACAGCATTCTGAAGGAATGTGATACTGAGCAGTGTTCTGAGAGGGGATTCCCAAGATTAGAAAGGGTCTGCAGTTGCCTTACTCCCTGGTAAAAGCATGTTATTATGTACTACTAATAGATGGTATCAAAGGACAGTATTAGGAGACTTTTTCAGCTTAATTGAGGTATAATTGACAAATAAAATTGTAATATAGTTAAAGTGTACACCATACTGCTTTGGTATACATATATATTGTGAAAGGATTTCTCCCCATGTAATTAATGAACACATCCATCATTATGAAAATATTTAAGTGAACATTTAAGTTTTACTCTCTCAGCAAATTTCAATTATACAATACTTGGCGGTCGACTATAGTCCTCATGTTTTATATTAGATCATCAGACCTCATTCATCTTTTTTTTTTTTTTTTGCTGAAGAAGATTTGTGCTAACGTCTGTGCCAGTCTTCCTCTATTTTGTATGTGAGTCACTGCCACAGCATGGCTGCTGATGAGTGGTATAGGTCTGCACCCAGGAACTGAACCCGGACCACCAAAGTGGAGTGCACCAAACTTAACCTCTAGGCCATGGGGCCAACCTTATTCATCTTATAGATGAAAGTTCATGCTCTTTTACTAACCTCTCCCTAATCTCCCCCTAAACCCTGGCAACCACTTTTCTACTCTCTACTTCTATGAGTTTTACCGTTTGGTTTTTTTTCACATATAAGTGATACCATGCAGTATTTGTTCTTCTCTTTCTGGCTTATTTCACTTAATATAACGCACTTCAGGTTCATCCATGTTGTCACAAATGGCAAGATTTCCTTCTTTCTTATAGCTGAATAACATATATATATATATATATATATATATATATATATACACCACATCATTTTATTTATTCATTCATTGATGGACACTTAGGATGTTTTCATATCTTGACTATTGTAAATAACGCTGCAATAAACATGGGAGTGCAGATATCTCTTTGGTATCCTGTTTTCATTTCCTTTGAATACGTACCCAAAAGTGGGATTCTTGCATCTTACGGTAGTTCTATTTTTGAGGAACCTCCGTATTGTTTCCATAGTGGCTGCACCAATTTACATTCCCACTAACAGTACGCAAGGGTTCCCTTTTCTTCACATCCTTGCCAACACTTATTATTTCTTTACTTTTTGATGATAGCCATTTTAACAGGTTTGAGGTGATATCTCATTGTGGTTTTGATTTGCATTTCTGTGATCACTAGTGATGTTGACCATCTTTTCATGTACCTGTTGGCAACTGGTATGTCCTCTTGGAAAAACATCTATTCAGTTCCTCTGCCCATTTTTTAATTAGATTGTTTTTTTTACTATTGAGTTGTGTGAGTTTTTAATGTTTTGGATATTAACTTTTTATCAGATATATGATTTGCAAATACCTTCTCCCATTACTTAAGTTGCCTTTTCATTTTGCTGATGATTTCCTTTCCTGTGCAGAAGCTTTTTAGTTTGATGTAGTCCTGCTTGCTTTTTTTTGCTTTGCTGTCTTTGCTTTTGGTGTCAAATCAAAAAAATCATTGCCAAGACCAATGTCAAGGGGCTTGCAACCTATATTTTCTTCTAGAACTTTTATGGTTTCTGGTCTTACATTCAAATTTTTAATCCATTTTGAGTTAATTTTTGTGTATGGTGTAATGTAGGGATATTGTTTTGCATGTGGCTATCTAGTTTTCCCAACACCATTTATTGAAGAGACTATCCTTTCCCCATTGTATATTCTCGGCTTCATTGTTGTAAATTAATTGACAATATATGGATGGGTTTATTTCTGGATTCTCTATTCTGTTCCATTGATCTATGTGTCTATTTTTATGCCAATGTCATACTGTTTTGATTACTATAACTTTGTAATATAGTTGAAATCAGGAAGTGTGATGCCTTCTAACTTGTTCTTTCTCAAGATTGCTTTGGCTATGCGGGGACTTTTGTGGTTCCATAAAAATTTTAGTATTGTTTTTTCTATTTCTGTGAATTTGTCTTTGCTTATATACATGTCTAAATTTATACGTGTGTGTGTGTCTGTAAGGCTAAATGAAAACTGGAAATAGCAAAGGAAAGGGGATCATGTTTATGCTAGAAATAACCCAATTATAGAGGATATCAGCAAGCTATATGACTCCTCCCTAAGAATGTAGTATTTATAACTTAAAAATAAAAATTAGAAACTAATCTACTAAAGCATATTTAATGTTTTTATTAGTTAAATGTTTGTGATCTAACTGGCATTAGAGAATATGGTAGAGAGGAGTTAAGGGGAAAACTTTTTTTATCTATAATACTGTATGATTCCACTTCTGGTTTAGAAGTGTTGTGAAAATATTATTTATGATATTAGATTTTTGCATATAAAACTTATAAAGTATGAAGGTATTTGTATTAGTTAAAACATGGATAAATTGAAAGGTAAATATTATACGTTTACATCTGCGTATTGCCTCATGTGATGATAAAGATACTAGCAAAAACACTAATGTTAGGAATTAGATAACAACCAAAGAATATGTGTGTACATATACACAAACACACAGATACAGAGCGTTTGTTTCAAAGAAATCTTTCAAGTGGAAGTTCCAGAATACAGAGAAAATGGGCAAGGAAGATACATAGATAGATGTGAGAGGAGAGATCTCCAACCCTGGCCTTGGATTGATAGACCAGACTTCAAGCTGTCATTTAATGCATCAAATTATATCAAACTGAAGATATAGAAATTTCATGCAAGCCACTCTAAGATGGAGCAGTTTCACAGAGCCATTTCATGAACTTCTTTTACCTCAGAACTTCATATGCAGTGGCCCTACCATTGTCCTTATGTGCCATGAGTTCTTGAGAATGGTTAGGATTTGTTATGTCATCTGTGGAGGCTTATTTCTTCTAGCTAAGAAGTAGAATGGAAAATCTTTGGACCATTTGCTCACTTTGTCTTTCTTTTATGCTTTTCTCTGGGCAAATAGAAATAAGATGCAGAGTAGGATGGGGAAAAATAAATAAGCTTTTGAAGACAGCTTAGTCCTTGGGCCTCTAGTTCCAACAAAATGGAGTAGCTTCTCACATATCCTCCCCTTTACAACTAAAAAACTCTGAACATAAAACAACAAACAAGCATAGGAATACTAAGAAATAAGGCAGACAGCTTACAGACCTTGAGATTGGAGAACAACATAGCGGTGAGGTGAGTTCCCTGATTTTTCTTATTGTCTCCCAAATGTTTCACACAGGGCACTGCAGAGGCCTGCAACCTGGAACCACCAAGAGACACAAACAAAAAAAAGCTCCAAGAAAAGCCTAACCAAAAGACTCAGAAAAGGGTGGCCTAACAACAGAAAACCTTTTTGGCAATACCTTTTCCATCACTTCCCAACTCCCCTCCCCACTACCTCCCACAGAAAGCTGGTAACACTCTGATTCCCCTGCAGGATGATGTTAGCAGGGTCGAGCAGAGATAGCTAATCTGCCATCCCTTGCCTAGCAGAAACAGAGAGCAGCAGTTCAATTTATGGCTGGGTGGTGTCTGAGTAGGTAGCTGATCTTCCATTCCCGGCCTTGCCAAACCATGCAGTGCTCCAACTCACCTGCCAGGATAGTATCAGTGGGGTCCAATGGCCTGACCTTCCAACCCACCAAGTAGCAATGAGTCTTAATGATCCCATGAAAAGTGGGGCTGGTCATCACAAGGTCTCATCCCACCACACTCCATGTCAGGCAAGTCCAGTCAGCTTGGAAATACAGAAAGGAAACAAGGACACTGGGATTGGTAAAAATAGGAGTAAATAGGTCAATATAATCAACTATCCTACTTTTTATAAGTATTTAAAATTATATTTGGTGGTTTCAACAAAAATTATAATACCATCGATGTGGTTCTCTCTATATAGAGAGAAAATACTTAAGACAATTATATTTAAAAAGTGGGTAGAATAAAGAAACCTTAATGGAAATAAAGTTTCTATACTTCACTCAAAGTGGTAAAACATGAAAAACAACATACTGTGATAAGTTATGTGTGTATGTTATAATACCTAGAGCAATCACTAAAAAAACTATACCAAGTGATATGTTCAAAAACACTATGAATTAAGATGAAATCCTAAAAAAATGTTCAAATAATCCACAGGAAGGTTAAAAAAGATAAACAGAAGAATAGGAAATAGAATTTAAAAAAACCTCCAAATCATAAAATTGGAGACTTAAACCTTAACGTATCAACAATTACCTTAAGTGAAAATGGTCTAAATACACCAATTAAAAGTCAGATATTGAAAAAAAAAATGATTCAACAATGTGCTGAATACAAGAAGCTCACTTCAAATGCAAAAGAACACATGGTTTGAAAATTAAAGGGTAGAAGAAAATATAACACACTCATTTATTTAAGAAAAACAGGAGTCCTATATTAATATCAGACAAAGTAGACTTGAGAGCAAAGACATATACTAGAGACAAAGAGAGGTATTACACAATGACAAAACTATCAGTTCACCAGGAAGATAACACAACTTTAAATGTGTATGCACTGAACAACAGAGCCTCAAAATACATGCAACAAAAAACAATAAAGCAGAGAATAAAAATGGACAAAATCACCATTATCATTGGGTATTTCAACAGTCCACTCTCAGCAGTTCATAGAACACTACCAGACAGAAAATCAACAAGGATATAGGAGAATCGAACAGCACAATCAACCAACTCTAACATATATAGAAGCCTCCATCCAACAACAGCAAAACCACACATTTTTATCAAGCACACATGGAACAGTCACCAAGATAGACCATATTTGAGGACATAAAAGGAACTTCAACAATTTGAAATAATTGAAATCATACAGAGTGTGTTCTCTGAACATAGTGGAAACAAACCAAAAATTAACAACACAGATACAACAGGAAAGTATTTAAATATGTGGAAATTAAACAACACATTTCTATGTTATCCATGGACCAAGGAGGTGGCCTCAAAAAAAATTTAAAAATTACAAAGAACTAAATGAAAATCAAAATGCAACATATCAACATATGTGGGATGCAGTAAAGCAGTGCTGAGAGGGAAATTTAGAGTAATAAATGCTTACATTAGAAAAGATGAAAGATCTCAAATCAGTAATCTAAATTTATTCCTCAAGGAAATATTAAAAAGAAGAGCAAAACCAATCCAAAGTAGACAGAAGAAAGGCAAAAACAAAGATAAGAGCAGAAATCAATGAAATTGAAAAAAAGAGAAAAACGGTGAAACAAAAAGTTGGTTCATCAAAAAATCTATAAAATTGATAAACCTCTAGCAAGAATGATAGAAGATACAAATTACCAAGATGAAAAATGAACAGATAATGTCATTACAGATCCTGGAGCTAAAAGGATAATAAGAGAATACTATGAACAACTTTGCACTCATAAACTTGACAACGTAGAAGAAATGGACCAATTTCCCCAAAACGCCTGCTATGGACTGAATTATGTCCCTCCCAAACTCATCTGTTGAAAGCCCTATCTCCCAATGTGATGTTGTTTGGAAATGGGAATTTGAGGGGATAATTAGGTTTAAATAAGGTCATGAGAGTAGAGCCCTCATGATGGGATTAGTGCCCTTATAAGAAGAGATACCAGAGATCTTTGTCTCTCTCTTTCTGCTGTGTGAGGATGCAGTGAAAAAGGGGCCATCTTCAAGTGAGGAAGAGAGCTCTTACCAGAACCCAACCATGCTGGCACTCTGAACTTGGACTTCTAGCCTCCAGAACTGTGAGAAAATAAATGTCTGCTGTATAAGCCACCCAGTCTATGGTGTTTTTAATGGCAGCCTGAGCTGTCTGAGACAACCACAAACGGCCAGTACTCAATCAGGATAAAATAGACAATCTTAATAGATCTATAACCATTAAAGAAATTGAGTTTGCAATTTAAAAGCTCCTAACAGAGAAATCCACAATCCTAAATGATTTCACCAGTGAGTTCTACCAAGTATTTAAAGAAGAAATGATACCAGTTTTGCACAATCTCTTTTAGAAAGTAGAAGAAGGATCACTTCCAACTCATTTAAGAAGACCAATACTACCTTGATAACAAAACAAGACAAAGGCAAAAAAAAAAAAAAAAAAAAGAGGGAGAGAGAAAGCTATAGATCAATACCTTTCAAGAGTTTATATGCAAAACAACTCAAGAAAATAGTAAATTGAATCTAATAATATATAAAAAGAATTTTACAATTTTGCCAGGTGGAATTTATTCCAAGCGTACAAAGTTGGTTCAACAATCAAAAATCAACCAATGTAATCCACCATATTAACAGGTTAAAGTGAAAAAAAAAGCTCATATGATAGTATCAATCGACATAGAAAAAGCTTTTATAAAACCCAACACCCGCTTATAACAAAAACTATCAAAAAATAATAGAGGAGAATTTTTCATCTTATGAAAGAGCATCTACAAAAAAACCTACAGGTAACATCATGCTTAACATATTCCAAGATTGGGAAAAAAACAATGAGGTCCACTGTATCAGGTTCTAGGACTTCCATTATAAATACTACATACTAGGAGGCTTAAAAACCAGAAATTTATTTTCTTACAATTATGGAGGCTAGAAGTCTGAGATAAAAATGTCAGCAGAGTTGGTTTCTTCTGAGGCCTCTCTCTTGGATTGTAGATGGACATTTTCTCCCTGTGTCTTCATGTGCTCTTCCCTCTGTGTTTGTCTGTGTCTTAATCTCCTTTTCTTATAAGGACACCAGTCATATTGGATTAGGGACAACATTGACAATCTCATTTTAACTGAAAAACATGCTTAAAGATCTTGTCTCCAAACACAGTGAAATTCTGAGGTACTGAGGGTTAGGAATTCAACATATGAATTTTTGGAGAACACAATTCAGCCCATAACATCCAGTTTTTCCACTCTTATTTGACATAGTATATATATATATATATATACACACGTACACACACACAATGGAATACTATTCAGCCATAAAAAAGAATAAAATATTGCCATTTGTGACAACGTGGATGGACCGTGAGGCCACTACACCAAGTGAAATAAGTCAGACAGATCTTTCTTATATGTGAAATCAACAAAAACAAAATAAGCTCATAGATAGAGAGAGCAGATTGGTGGTTGCCAGAGGTGAGGGATGAGGGGTGAGCAAAATGTGTGAAGGGAGTTAAAAGGTGCAAACTTTCAGTTATAGAATAAGTAACTCGTGTTGATGTAATATACAGCGTGGTGACTATAGTAATAATACTGTATTGCATATTTGAAAGTTGCTAAGGGACTACATCCTAAAAGTTCTCATCTCAAGAAAAAAAATTCTATAACTATGTATGGTTATGGATGTTCGCTATGAATACAAATATCGAGTCATTATGTTGTACACTTGAAACTAATGTTAATTTGGCAGAAACTGGGGAAAAGGTATGTGGGATATCTTTGCATTATTTCTTACATCAGCATATGAATCTGCAATTATCTCAAATAAAAGAAGCTTAATAAAAAAGTACATGTAAAGAGGTCACTATAACCTTTAATTTGAATGATTATTATCTTATTATTCCACACATTCCATCTGAGGACCTATGTGATGAACCAGCTGAAGAAATGTTAAAATTTCACAAGCTCTTTTGAAATGTATTAGCCTATTTATAAACAGAAGAAATCATCACATTTTGAAAGAGGCTAATGAAAACCATTATTTTGTGGGTCTATCCTATCACAGAAAGTCGGAATTTATGTTTTAGTTGGCTAGAGTTTACTCTAAAGCAGGACTACAAAATGTACTGCATGCATATTGTCACCATTGGAAATGAATGCATCCCATTAACTTAACCTGATAGCTTCTCTTGTTCTGATTCTATGTTCACAAACTCCCTCTTTCTTTATACTTTGACGTCCTGCATATGTCTTACCTCCATGAAAAATATGTGCTCTTTATGCACTCATAAGAACGCATGGCAGTTATGCTTTTCATTTAATATTAATATATTGGCATCCTATTTTATTTATCAATCTCACTGAACTTGGTTGATTCCCCTCTTAGAGTTTGTTTGAGCTTGGTTGATTACATTCGTATAGATGAAATCCATTATCAATGGAAAGGCAAAATCAGAATTCTGAGTTAAATGTTTGGCTTTTCAACTGTGGTGAAATAACTTAGTGAGCGATATCCAGTCACCAGCCTACATCACTGAACACCGTCTGTTCAAATTTCTACTAGGATTATATAAGAATTTAGATAAATTATTCTAAACTATGAACTCTTTGAGGAGAGATGACATGTTATATTTTCCCATTACTGTAAACCCACCTATAGCATAGTTTCTGGTACATAATAGGCACTTGATACATGCTGTTGAATAAAAGAATGTATGAATTAATGTAAGTATTCATTAGTTTCCCACATTTATCTTAGATGTAAAATTACACAAGTCATTTAAGAACTTGAGTCATAAAATTTGAATTCCTAATAATTTATTATAGACATACATAGCTCTATTTGTAAAAAATCTCTGAACTAAGAGTTATATCCCCAAATAAAATTTACCATCATCATTTCAGCATATGCATTTACTATTTCAGCTTTCTGTCACTGATATGTTTGATTCAATGAAAGAATGGTGAGAAATTCTATCATTAGATAACATTACACCATAGACTGGAAAATCTCATGATACTGTTTTGTTTCCACTGTCAACAATTCTCTCTACTCCCATTGTTCTTTCGTTACCAGCTTTGTTATTTCAGGGAACAGGCAATCAAAGGCTAATTCCCCAACATATATCCTATGGTAGTAAATCTTTGTCTAAAACATCATTCACAAGATTGAAATTATTTTTTCCCTTGGCTCTTTAAATATGTTGTCCAATTTTTAATGTTTCTGATGACCTTTCACCTTGGAATTGTAGTCAGGATGACATCAGAAACTGCTGATTATTTCATTTTTTTAAATTGCCTTATTTCCTTTACTAACCCCAGGTTTACAGGAAATCATAAATGTAGTGCCAGAAAGTATCTAGGTTTTATGTGAACTCTATAAGACTAAAAGTCTAGTTTTGACTCATGGAATTTGAGTTGGCCAAAAATTAGTTTGAAAAAGCAGTTAGGTGAAAATTCCTTGGCCAACCATGCAGAAAATATAACTACATTTGAAACCTTACTCTAATGCTGCCCTTCAAATTCATGATTGGTGGTTGTGTTATGATAGGGTTTTTCTAATATTTTATATAAAATTTCATGCTGTTAGATTTTAATAATCATATATTTGCACACATTATATTAAAAGTCACTAATATTCAGCATAATTCAACTTTTCAAGGAAAATAAAAAGTTTAATAAAGTAAAAATAAGATTCTCTCTGAATTTCTCCCTATGTATGCTAATCTCTTTGTAGGACTCAATGTAAGTAAGAGTCTCAGTGCTAAGAAGGTTTGTTTTTTAATACATAGTACCTTTCCCTTCCCCTCTTCCCCATTCTATACTAAAACATTGCCAGTGTGATATTTTGAGGAGCAAAAAATTGGAAATATTTTATATTTCAGCTCTAAACACCACCTTCAGAACTTGGGGGAAGAAGGAAAGTGGACACTGGAGGTATGAGAATTAAGGTAGTGTATATGTCCCAGATTCTCACATCTTCTGTCATATGCTGCTGTCTTCTGCTATCACTTACTGTTTCTGGCTTTCACATAAAGTAGAAGTACATGAAGTAAAGAGGTAGCCCCAGGAACATAGTATATTAGTAGACTTTATAAAATTCTATGCGTATTCATAAATATTAGAGTCACTTTTAGATGTTTGGCAAGCACACCGGCATTGTGTTTCAATATCAACAGGCATCACAGTTGGGTAATTTTTTCTTATGTCTACCCTAAACCTCTCACAAGTAAGCATTTTTCTTCCTAGTCTGCCATCGGAAGAAAGAAATAAAGACTCATCTGTTCTGCTACTTTTAAAATAAGTAAAGGCTAAATTATATTACCTTTCAGCCATTTTTTGGGTCATTTGATTTATATTCTTATAATCTTTCATCTTGTAGATTGTTTCTTAATTTTGGACCTCCCATTGCTGTTTTCTTGATATAAAGTCTCAACATTTTAATAGCATGAATATATTCTGAATATTTTAGTGTCTGTCTTGTTAAAAATATATGTTTCTCTTTTAAAAACTCATTTTAGCATGAAAGCTAGCTAAAGGAATCCTGGGAAAATAGAACGAAACTGGAGGTATCACACTCCCTGATATCAAAATATACTACAAAACTATAGTAACCAAAACAGCATGTTACTGGCACAAAAACAGACACACAGATCAATGGAATAGAATCAAAAGCACAGAAATAAACCCACACATCTATGGACAGCTAATCTTCGACAAAGGAGCCAAGAACATACAATGGAGAAAAGAAAGTCTCTTCAACAAATGGTGCTGGGAAAACTGGACAGCCACATACAAAAAAATGAAAATATACCATTTCCTTACACCATACACAAAAATGAACTCAAAATGAATTAAAGACTTGAATGTAATACCTGAAACAATGAAACTTCTAGAAGAAAACATAGGCAGTACGCTCTTCGACATCGGTCTTAGCAACATATTTTCAAGCACCGTGTCTGACCGGGCAAGAGAAATGATAGAAAAAATAAACAAATGGGACTACATCAAACTAAAAATCTTCTGCACAGCAAAGGAAACCATCAACAAAACGAAAAGACAACCTAACAATTGGGAGAAGATATTTGCAAACCATACATCTGAGAAGGGGTTAATCTCCAAAATATATACAGAACTCATATATCTCAACAACAGAAAAACTAACAACTCCATTAAAAAATGGGCAAAAGACCTGAACAGACATTTCTCCAAAGAAGATATACAGATGGCCAACAGGCACATGAAAAGATGTCCAACATCATTAATTATCAGGGAAATTCAAATGAAAACTACAATGAGATATCACCTCACACACATCAAAATGGATATAATTAACAAGACGGGAAACAACAAGTGTTGGAGAGGATGTGGAGAGAAGGGAACTCTCATTCACTGCTGGTGGGAGTGCAAACTGGGACAGCCACTATGGAAAACAGTATGGAGATTTCTCAAAAAATTAAGGATAGAACTACCATATGATCAAGTTATTCCACTACTGGGTATTTATCCCAAGAACGTGAAAACACCAATGCGTAAAGATACATGCACCCCTCTGTTCATTGCAGTGTTATTCACAATAGCCAAGACTTGGAAGCAACCTAAGTGCCCATCAAGGGAAGAATGGATAAAGAAGATGTGGTATTTATATACAATAGAATACTACTCAGCCATAAGAAACGATGAAATCCAGCCATTTGTGACAACATGGAGGGACATTGAGGGCATTATGCAAAGTGAAATAAGTCAGAGGGAGAAGGTCAAATACCGTATGATCTCCCTCATTAAGTAGTAGATAATAACAACAACAAACAAACACATAGAGACAGAGATTGGATTGGTGGTTACCAGAGGGGAAGGGAGGAGGGAGAAGGGTGAAGGGGATAATTAGGCACATGTGTGTGGTGATGGAGTGTAATTAGTATTTGGGTGGTGAACATGAGAACATGATGTAATCCATGCAGAAATAGAAGTGTAATGATGTACACCTGAAATTTATACAATGTTATAACCCATGTTACCACAGTAAACCAAAAAAAATTTTTTTCTTAAAAAAACAAAACAAAAAAACTATAAATGTGAAAACTATTTAAATTTGTCTCAAGATTTAGATAGAAATATAAATATTACTTTCAAGCAGAGACATTGAATGGTCATTTCTCTGCTTTCCTATATAGTCTCTTAATGTTTATAACCATTGTAAATTTTACTATTTATTTTTTCTTCCAATGAAAATTATCTGATGTTTGGCTAAATTCACTTGCTTCATTGAAATTAACACTTTAAATTCAGAGACTGTTTCAAGTTTTCAGTTTAAAAAATATAAATTTTCCCTCAATGTTTTCAATTTTATGCATTTTACAGTTAAAGGTTATCGATTTTTTTTTTTTTTGGTGAGGAAGACTCGCTGTGAGCTAACATCTGGTGCCAATCTCCCTCTTTTTTTTGCTTGCGGAAGATTAGCCCTGAGCCAACATCTGTGCCAATCTTCATCTCTTTTGTGTGTGGGTTGCCGCCACAGCATGGCTTGACGAGTAGTGTACATCCATGCTCGGGATCTGAACCCATGAACCCGGGCCCCGGAAGCAGAGCATGCCAGACTTAACCACTACACCACGGGGCGGGCCCAGATGTTGTCAATTTTTAATCTGAGTATACTGTGACTTTTTCCATTTCTGAGATGGAAAATGAAACTAACTTTATATCATATCTGAACTAGGTCAAAGCATTTCATCAGAATTTCAAATGGTAGCATGTAACAGACATGGGTTTCAAAGGTGCTCACTGTGTATTATTGTTACTTGGAATTTAGAATGAATGTTTTCGGCTGGCCCCGTGGCTTAGTGGTTAAGTGCGCCTGCTCCGCTGCAGGCGGCCCGGGGTTCAGATCCCGGGTGCGCACTGATGCACCACTTCTCCGGCCATGCTGAGGCCATGTCCCACATACAGCAACTAGAAGGATGTGCAGCTATGACATACAACTATCTACTGGGGCTTTGGGGGAAAAAAAAGAAGAGGAGGATTGGCAATAGATGTTAGCTCAGAGCCGGTCTTCCTCAGCAAAAAGAGGAGGATTAGCATGGATGTTAGCTCAGGGCTGATCTTCCTCACACACACACACAAAAAATGGAATGAACGTTTTCTATTTTTTTTGTGTGTGTGTGTGAGGAAGATCAGCCCTGAGCTAACATCTGATGCCAATTCTCCTCTTTTTGCTGAGGAAGACTGGCCCTGGGCTAACATCTGTGCCCATCTTCCTCTACTTTATATGGGACGCCACCACAGCATGGCTTGACAAGCAGTGCGTTGGTGCACGCCCGGGATCGGAACCGTGAACCCCAGGCCGCCACAGCAAAGCGAACCACTTGCGTCACCAGGCCAGCCCCAGAAGGAATGTTTTCTATCCAATGTGCTGTGTAAACACTTGTTTGGTCACACAAATAAACAGCAAAAAAAAAAAAAAAAAAAAAATACCACCTATTCACTATCAGTTTGGTGATCTTTATGTTTTTTAATGATAAGACACTGGCAAGAAAGAGATTACACGCTATGCCATATTGTATCCTACTTTGGTAAATTAGTGGCACATCTGTACTTACATTTGCAAAGTATATTTTGAGGATATACTGCTGATCTAAGTTACTGTGGTCACTTTTCTCGGTGTCAGGCAAAAATGTACATGAGTGACATTTCACTTCAGGGATGACACTGTAGGGAAAATGCTTTTTTTTCCCCTCACTTTATTTATTTTATTGAGGTCATATGGGCTTATAATATTGTGTAAATTTCAGGTGTACATTATTATATATTAGTTTGTGAATAGCCTGCACCGATGTTCACCACCGATAATCTAGTTTTTATCCATCACCATGCAAATGTGCCCCTTGACCCCTTTTGCCCTCCCCGCACCTCCTTCCACTCTGGTAACAACTAATCTGTTCTCCTTATGTATGTATTTGTTTGTTTATCTTCCACACATGAGTGAAATCAGACGGTATTTGTATTTCTCTGTCTGGCTTATTTCTCTTAGCATAATACCCTCAAAGTCCATCCATGTTGTCACAAGTGGCCTGATTTTGTCTTTTTTATGGCTGAGTGGTATTCCATTGTATATATGTACCACATCTTCTTTATCCATTCGTCCCTTGATGGGCACTTGGGTTGCTTCCACATCTTGGCTATTGTGAATATGCTGCAATGAACACAGGGGTGCATAAATCTTTTCAAATTATTGATTTCATGTCCTTTGGATAAATACCTGGTAGTGGAATAGCTGGACCATATGGTAGTTCTATTTTTAATTTTTTGAGAAATCTCTATGCTGTTTTCCATAGTGGCTGCACCAGTTTACATTCTCACCAGCAATGTATGAGTGTTCTCTTTTCTCCACATCCTCTCCAACATTTGTTGTTTCTTGTTTTGTTAATTATAGTCATTCTGATGGACGTGAAATGATATCTCATTGTAGTTTTGATGTACATTTCCTTATTAGTGATGTTGAACATCTTTTTATGTGCCTGTTGGCCATCTGTATATATTCTTTGGAATAATCTCTGTTCAGATCCTTTGCCCATTTTTAAACTGGGTTTCTTTGTTTTTGAGTTGTATGAGTTCTTATATCTTAGATATTAGCCCTTTATCAGATGTTTTCTTGATGGCTTTCTTCGCTGTGCAGAAGATCTTTAATTTGATGTAGTCTCATTTGTTTATTTTTTCTTTTATTTCCCTTGCCTAGTTAGACATAGTATTCAAAAAGATGCTGCTAAGGCGTCCAAGAGTGTACTTCCTGTTTTCTTCTAGAAGTTTCATGGTTTCAGGTCTTACATTCAAGCCTTTAACCCATTTTGAGTAAATTTTTGTGTATGGTGTAAGATAATAGTCTACTTTCAATCTTTTGCATGTGGTAATATGGACATTTAACTATGTTAATTCTTCCAATCCATGAGTATGGAATATCTTTCCATTTCTTTGTATCTTCTTCAATTTCTTTCAACAACATTTTATAGTTTTCAGTATGCAGGTCTTACACCTCTTTGGTTAAATTTATTCCTATTTTATTCTTTTTGTTGTGATTGTAAATGAGATTGTATTCTTAATTTCTCTCTCTGCTATTTCATTGCTAGTGTATAGAAACACAACTGATTTTTGTTTGTTTGTTTGTTTTTTGTGAGGAAGATCAGCCCAGAGCTAACATCTACCAATCCTCCTCTTTTTGCTGAGGAAGACTGGCCCTGGGCTAACATCCGCACCCATCTTCCTCCACTTTATATGGGATGCTGCCACAGCATGGCTTGACAAGTGGTGCATCGGTGCACACCCGGGATCCGAACCCCAGGCTGCGGCAGCGGAGCACACACACTTAACCACTAAGTGGCCAGCCACCGGGCTGGCCCGACAACTGATTTTTGTATGTTGATTTTGTACCCTGCAACTTTACTGTATTCATTTCTTATTTCTAATAGTTTTTTGGTGGATTCTTTAGGGTTTTCTATATATAAAATCATGTCATCTGCAAATAGTGACAGTTTTACTTCTTCTTTTCCAGTTGGATCCCTTTTATTTGTTTTTCTTGCCTGATTATTCTGGCTAGGACTTCCAATGCTATGTTGAATAAGAGTGGTGAAAGAGGACATCCTTGTCTGGTTCCTGTTTTAGTTTTTCATCATTGTGTATGATATTAGCTGTGATTTTGTCATATATGGCTTTTATTATGTTGAGGTACTTTCCTTCTATACCCATTTTACTCAGAGTTTTTATCATAAATGGATGCTGTATTTTGTCAAATGCTCTCTCTGCATCTATTGAGATGATCATGTGATTTTTATTCTTCATTTTGTTGATGTGATGTATCACGTTGATTGATTTGTGGATATTGAACCATAGGATACCCATTTTATAGTGGAGAAAACTGAGGCTTAGTGATACTGAGTTACTTCTGCCAAATCATATAGCTTTTACATAGAGAAGCTGGGATTTGCATATAGATTTGTCTGATTCTTGCATGCCTGAACATTATTCTGAGGATTATAAAGTGCCACTGAAGACTTTTGAGCAAGGCACTAATGCATATAATATGGTATTTAGGTAATAGTAAGTTGGTGATAGTATGTTGGGTCAATTGGAGAGGCCAGGAGGCTGGGTCTAGGGTGATAGTTAGGAGATTACTGCAGTATATCAAATGTGGCATGATAAAAATATTTTACCTAGTGTGGCAGCGGAATGTGAAATTGAATGTACACTGTGATTAAATTGTGTGAAATGTGTGTACATAGGAATAAGGACTGTAAGAGAACATAGAAAACATTTAAAATGTGGAGATGAGAGGACTTTGCAGGAGATTTTCTTTCCTTCCTCTTTAAAATGTTATTTAAATTTGATATAATGTTTTATAATATATTGTTAACAGCATAGATCTTGGGGGTTTAGTTGAGTGAGTCAATAGTGGTATGTGGATGCCAAATAAGCTAGTGTAATCTTAATCTCTGATAGATATAAAGTACTGGCATTAAAGAATGATTGATAATGGCAGAAATTTTAATCTTGGAGAGATATAGACTTTGAAGGGGTAATGGGAGTCATGAGAGTTGAATTCAAATATTTTATGGTCTTTATGTGGGTAACCAAATACATACATTTTATTCCATTTCAGAGGAAAACACTGAGACCAAAGAGAATAGCTACCATAAGCAGATGTAGATTCATTATAAGGAAGCATTATATAAAGTATAATTGCTGTACACCATATACAAAAATTGGCTAAAAATGGATCATAGACATAAATGTAAGTGTTAAAATTATAAGACTCAGAAGAAAACATGACTCTTCATGACTTTGGAACGGGCAATATTTTCTTAGACAATAGTGACACCAAAAATAGAAGCAACAAAAGGAAAAAATAGATAAATTGGACTTCATCAAAATTAAAAACTTTTGTGCTGCAAACAATTCTATCCAGAGTGTTAAAAAACAAAATACAGAATAGGAGAAAATATTTGCAAATCGTATGTCTTAAAAAGATTTGTATCTGAATATATGAAGAACTCGTACAACTGAACAATAAAAAGATTAATAACCTCATTTAAAAATGAGCAAAAAATTTGAATAGACATTTCTCCAAGAAGATGTATGAATGGCCAATAAGCACATGAAAACAAGCTCAACATCATTATCCATCAGAGACATGCAAATCAAAACCACAGTGAGATACCACTTCACATTGACTAGGATGTCTAAAATAAAAGACAGACAAGAAGAAGTGTTGACAGGGATGTTGAGAAATTGGAACAGTACTGTTTGGGATTGTAAGTCTTGTAGCTGTCATGGAAAACAGTCTGGCTGTTCCTCAAAAAGTTAAACATAGAGTTACCAGATGACTCAGCAATTCCATTTCCAGGTATATGCCCGGGAGAACTAAAAACATACATATGCCCTCACAAAACTTGTACATGAATGTTTGTAAGAGTATTATTCGTAATAGTCAAAAAGTGGAAACAACTCAAATATCCATCAACTAATAACTGGATAAATAAAACGTGGTACAATCATAAAATAGAATATTATTGCGCCGTAAAAAGAAATGAAGTATTGTTACATGGTACAACATGCATGAACCTTGAAAACATGCTAAATGAAAGAAGACAGACATAAACGCCCACGTATTGTATGATTCCATTAATGTGAAATGTCCTTAACAGACAAATTCATAGAGACAGAAAGTAGATTAGTGATTACCTAGGATTCAGGAGAAGAAGGAATAGGGAACTGACTGCTAATGGGTTTCTTTTTTGGGGTGATGAAAATAGTCCAAGATTAGATAGTAGTGATGGTTGCACAGCTCTGTGAATATACTAAACATCACTGAATTGTATAATTTTAAAAGAAGTAATTTTATGGTATATGAGTTATATCTCAATAAAGCTGTTGCTAAAAAAAAATATTGTATGACAGGTCATGGGCAGCCTTACTCAATGAATGCTGGAGGTTTGCAGGTGGATGTTGGATGAGCAGGGGTACTGTGAAAGGGATTATTTCTACACTGGGATGGAAGTTGTACTATATGTGCTCTAATTAATATTTCAGTTTTAAGATAAAGGATCTTATGATTCTAAGAAGAAGAAAAAAAACTGCCCAAAACAATGGCTATGGTGTTAATTTTCAGTAAATGACTATGAAAATACTACATTTAAAATCAATCCAATTTTGGATAACTTTTCTACAACAATACACCAGTCTAAAATACCGGTCCATAGATGGCATCAAAATCAACAGGAGGAGGGCTTATTAAAATTGATACTTGGAACTCCCTATTTTGAGCCTCTGATTTCAGTAGGTGTGGGGTAAAGTCCAGCAATACATATTTTGAAAAGTTCCCGAAGTAATTCTGATGCATAGCTGGGTCTGAGGAACATTATTTTAAAAGACTGAGTGTTTTTTGAAGTTTGCTTATAATTGTAGGTGTTCGGAATTGGTGAATTATGCATTACCATTCAGTATTCCTTGGTAATGAGACTGTCATAAATCCTAAATAGCTGTTATCCTTTAAATCCTTAACCCTGGACAAATATGAAGCAATACTTTCAACTAATGACAGAGGTCCCAAATCACTGCTAAGTCATAATATTCAAGCAGCTTGAGTGATTCCACTTTGAAAGAAAATTATGTGCTTCAGTTTTATGAATCCTTTAAAACATTTTAATAAGAAAGTACAGACTTGTGGGGTTGGGAAATTCCGGAGTTGAGTATCAGACCTTCAGATTTTATTTCCTCTATACATGTGTAGATTTTTACTTGTTTTAAATAAATTTGTTTTCTTCATCTCAGAATTTGTACTATCCTTAATTTTAAAATAGTCAGTACCCTTAGATAAAGCAAGTTAGTGCCACTTTTCAGAAACTTATAATAGTAACAGTTTTGAGGCACACAAAATATATCAGACAATCACAGTTTCTGACCGAAAATCTTGATGTAACAATTTACATGACATACAAAGTAAGCGTTCAAGTGTATCTTACAGAGGATGCAAGTGAAGGGGTTGCTGAAGAGACTACAAAATAAATATGCTTTGAGGATCTATAAAATTGTGAACATAAAATTTATGAACGAATACACATAATATTGTATTATGGTTGATTACATGTCTGTGTTCCCCACATGATCACAGATTTTTTGAGGGCAGGGACTACCTTCCATATGATTATGATAGTTATTACCATATAGTTAAGATTTATAGCATAGGGAGTTATATATATTTTTATAATAGGAGATGTTTGGATTTTGATAGTCATAAACAATATCTCTTGCATAATATCGAGGTTTCAACCTAGCTCTCCAGAAAGAATGTTCTTTTCTGAAGGTCGAAGGCGTAGACAAAATGGAATCCAGAATTTTAAAGCTTTGTGATTTTCTTCCAGCACAATGATGACTTTTTATGACATGATTTCTTAAGTTCCTCATCTTCAGGTACTGTCAGCTCTACTTCACTTTGGCCACCCACCACCAGGCCATAATTTCTACCCTCATTACTTAAACATACTCTTCTCCAAGATCCAAGACCCTGAGTTCTGAAATTTCCTCTTTGTACCCCAAACACATATCTACATTTCCCCACTCCCACTGAGATTTATTTGGCTCACATTTTGTTGAACTATTTAGCCCCTTTACAATTTTCCCAGTTGAATTTCTATCACCTGACTTCATAAGAACATGGCCAATTATTTTAGTAATTCTCTTGTTAGCATCCTTCTGATCTTTTATTGTCCATGACATGTCATTTCTCAACCCTGGGTGAACTCCCACTCTGCTTCCTCGGCTCCCACTTCTGAACGATGAAGCATTGCTGCAGAAATTCATGAAAGTATGTTAATTGGATCCACTGCAATTTCAAGTTATCTAACCTCAGCTGAACCATCCCTGTTGCTTGGCAATCATTTTATTTATCAGTGTTGACCCTCTATTACATTTCACAAGGCAGATGGTCAAACATTTTCCACTCTTCAACCACCCAAACTCACCATCACTTTTTATATTCAGCAGATGGCTCTCTTTACTGATAAAGTCAAGACACGCTGCAAATTTCATTTTTCCCTACCTTAAGATTTCCATGTTTTACCCATATTTTCGTGTAATAAAGCAAAATGTATCATTCTTCCCTGATAAAAATCCTACTTGCAGGGCCAGCCCAGTGGTGTAGTGGTTAAGTTCACATAATCCGCCTCAGTGGCCTCAGTGGCCCAGGGTTCATGGGTTCGGATCCTGGGCATGGACCTACACACCACTCATCAAGCCATGCTGTAGTGTCATCCCACATACAAAGCAGGGAAAGATTGGCACGGATGCTAGCTCAGGAGCAATCTGATGTTAGCTCAGGAGCAATCTTCCTCCAGCAAAAAGAGTAAGATTGGCAACAGATGTTAGCTAGCTCAGGGCCAATCTTCCTCTCCAAAAAAACCCCAACCAACCAAACAAGAAAAAACCCCACAAAACTCCCACTTACGCCCTTTTCCCTATTCTCTACATTCTCTTTCCTCTGGGACTTTTCTCCAACAGCATTTCTTTGCTTTATATCTTAAATCTCTCTCTACTCATTCCTTGCTCTCAATCTGTGAACATGCTCCACGTCACCTATGCCAAGAATATCTTGCCTGGATATATTCAAATTTCTTAAATGGTGATTTCATAGTGCCTATTTTCACTGCCAATTCCTACCTTAATTCCTTACAGTTTGTTTTATCCCTATTCTACAAATAAAGTCACCAGTAATCACCTAATCATTACGTCCTGTGACATTTCCTCTATCCATTTTTTTTCTAGGAGGCCTACGCTGCACATGATTCCATCAAAAATTTTCTCCTCATTTGGTACAAACTATCATAAAATCTACATTTTATCCTTGTATCCCCTAAAAGTAAACATTTTCCAAGATTTATTCTTACTCTTCCTAAGTTCTCTCACTATACACTTTCCCTTAGTCATCACAGGCACTCATACACTTTTGTGGCATCAATTTTTATATCTATTGATAACTTCTAATTCCAAATGTTTAGGATAGCCAAAATTGTAAATAGACCCACATTTTGAACTGTTTGCCTGGCATCGATATCTGAATACCTTGTCAGTGTGCAAGATAGGTAGCTGGCAGTGTTTCCCAAGTATGGCAATTGTACTTTTTGGGCTACGCAAGATGATTTTAGGTGTTACACTGGCAAAGGTTTTAAAAAAGTTTTTATTTATTTGAATATGTATTAGAAATCATGGAACTAGTTCATCAAACTGGTGCTTTCACAGTTTTTGAGACTTCTATGATACTTAGCTTAAACCCCTCCACCCCAACCAAATCAAAATGCTTTATAGATAATTTTAAAATGTTAAATAAATAATAGTATATATTATCTTCAGAGGTGCCAAATATCTTGATGGTAGTACACAGGATAATTAAAGTTTTTGAGAAACAAAAGTACAGCGGGATGTACAAGGGCTTTGAGCCATACAGATGTAGGTTTAACTCTAAGATTAGACTCAAAATAGCTGTTAGACCTTGAATAAGTGCCTTAACCTCTCAAAAATCTATGTTTTCTCATATGTAAAATGGAAATCATAAGATGTATCTTGAAGAAAGGCTCTGAGAGTCAGAAATAATATATGCTCTACTGAGGTGTCTAGCAGTTTTCTCCTCATAATAGACACTAAACCAACTGTAGTTATTTTAAATAATTTTTTACACATTTTGAAGAAAAGAGACATTCTCTAATTATATACCAATACGGGTATTGTTCTTTTGGCAAGAGAAACCTATCTTAGTTTCAGTATGAACTGGCTATTTGAATATGATTAGATGTGGAGTGTAATAACCACTTAAAAAGTAATAACCACTTTGGGGTCGGCCAGTGGCTTAGCAGTTAAGTGCGAACGCTCCTCTACTAGCGGCCCGGGTTCGGATCCCGGGCGCGCACCGACGCACCGCTTCTCCGGCCATGCTGAGGCTGCGTCCCATATACAGCAACTAGAAAGATGTGCAACTATGATGTACAACTATCTACTGGAGCTTTGGGGGAAAAAAAAAAGGAGGAGGATTGGCAATAGATGTTAGCTCAGAGCCGGTCTTCCTCAGCAAAAAGAGGAGGATTAGCATGGATGTTAGCTCAGGGCTGGTCTTCCTCACTAAATAAATAAATAAATAAATAAATAAATAAATAAATAAATAAATAAATAAATAAATAAAAATAAAAACAAGTAATAACCGCTTAAAAAGGGTAACAACTGCTCTCTACTTTCTAATTCAGCATGTTCTTTGCTCTTGATTCAGTGAATAACATAGCACTATTCTTTACCACAAAGATAATTTACTGATTTAAGATTAATAGATAGTGATTACAATCCTGATTTCCTTTCCTAATTTAAAGACACAGGAAAACCGTTTCCTTGTTAAGAAGTAGCAGTGAAACTGGCTGTTTTTTACCACACCAATTTGTATTTTCTAGAGTTTACTTTTTTCCAGACCTATCAAATTTCTTTTATTCCTCATGTAGACATATCCACATTTTACCATGTATTTTCCACACTTTATACTAATTACTCATAAATGCTTGATAAACTTTAGTCTGGATAGAAACCAGCTCTGAAGATTAGACAGAGGTGCTTTTTAATAAACACTGTGTACTACTGTTTGATACCTTTTTGTGCTGCATGGCTATGACATAAATAGTGTTTTATCATTTGTTTATAGCATTTCTTATTCACTGCATACTAAGCAAATAATTAATTTAGCATAAATGAGAGAGTGAACCTGTCCCTTGAGAATGTACTATTGGGCTGTTGGAGATGAGAGAAATCCACAATGAATCTTTTTTTAATAGTTGAAAGATGTGCTTCAGCTGCTAATTTTAAAGTATGCTGTGCAATATAACAGTTTCATCAATTTTCTTTAAATGATTTTACTACTTTCTGCGTGTACCATGACTATTCAAATAACAGAAAAATACAAATAGAAGAGTTTGGGTATATCAGCATTAAACAAAATCTTCTCTATTTAGATTTTTATCATTATTATTATTATTTTTTAAACTAGGTTTTACAGTCACAAAATTTTCTTAGGTCATATCTAATGTACACATAATTAGAGAAGCCCTTTGGTGGGATATTCCAATTACTAGCCATACCATCATTCTAAGAGTAGTGAGAGCTCCTGGGGAGGAAGTAGAGGTAAGAACAGCACATGGGCCTTTGCTAAGCCGAAGTCACTCATGAAAATATTTTTATTACTTACTGAATCTGTGTTGTGGTCAGTAAATGTTTCTACGTTGACAAAAAAAAAATCTATTAAATTATAATTCAGGTTGTAAACTCTCTGCCTGCAATAGAATCATCATGTAAACCTGGCAATTTTCATTGTTCTGTTCATATATTTAAAATGAAAAGATTATATTTAATTGTTATCTGCTGGATTTGTAATGACTAAATCAGTTTTAACTCAAGTACTCTTTTTATTTCACTGATAGCTGGTTGAATGCATCTTTTAGTTTCCCTAATATAGTTTTCCCCTATACAGTTTTCCTAATATAGAAGTAAATTGTCAAAGGAAGTAAAAAAAACAAACTTTGATTTGATAGTTGTATTCTCATTGCAAATGCTAAGAATGTCAATAATTAAGCAAGCATGTTAAAAATCTCTTTTCCAATCAAATATACAAGTTGCAATGCTAACTCAAACTATATTTACCATTCTGTGTTTTAAGGATCATCATAAACAACATTTTATTATGTATATGATTGAAATTGCATTTGGTTGTTTTTAAAACTTGTTTTTTAATTCAAAGATCCTCCAAAACATAGCCACTTCAATAATATTGATTTATTTTGTTTGTAAGTTGCCTCAGGAGTTTTGGAAATTAAAATTATATATGTGATAATAATGAAAGACCAACGAAATAGAATTTTTTTCTTCTTATCTTAAAAATGGTCAGCCTACAAGATATTTAACAATCATGTTCCGTTGTATAGACAGATGGTTTGTAGTGAGATGTTAAGTTTTACTTTGATTATTGTTAGCCGTAAACATGTTTTTTTCTTACTTTCTAGTGACAGAATATTTTATAGAACTCTCTAACTCACTTCCTTTTTTCTGCACCCTAACTGCTGCTGACAAATGTTTGCATCCTACCTTGAAAAAAAAAAAAACAAAACACCTTGTTCTCAGCACGGAAACTCCTGAAAAATGTTTTCCGTTGTACTGCACACAGAACTGACATTAAACAATTCTGACGCCAGTCATCATTTCCTGAGCACTGTGCTTTCTACTTTTTTTCAAACAAGTTGCAGTATCATCAAAGATCTTCCATTATTTTTTAAAAGAGTTGTGAGTTCCTAGAACTTTAAAATATTTAATTAGGAAATTTTATAATACTTATGTAATTATTTGAGAATTTATTTTAATATTTTCTTGGTTAGTTTTGGCAGCTTATAGGACTGTGATCTGGGAAATTTTCTTTTTCTTACTAAAAATGATGTTCTTATTTTCACCTATAAAATAATGGAGTTGATTAACCAAACTGTAGGCTATCTTCCAATACTAAACTTTAAAAGTTTTCTTTGTTTTGTGAAAAATAAAAGGGATAAATATATTAAAATCTTTTTGCCCTTTTCTTTATGCTTATCAATTTTACATAGGTGCAAATTATGTATAATGTTATTATTTTATTTGATCTTATAGATAATAAACATTTCTATTTCCGTAGTCTTCAGAAAGTCATTTCTAACAGCTATGTAATGTATCATATTGATATGCAATACAAAATACTATAATTTTTATGCATGGTGGGTGTTTACATTTATTTTTATTTTCTAGAAATTAATTCTATGAACTGTGTGAATGTTTTCTGGAATTTGAATAATGTGAATAATTTAAGAGCCATTTTGTACTTCCTGTCTGGTTTCTGAAAATATAACCGAATGAATTCATTTACTTGAAAAGTAGGAGAACAATGTTTAGAGGAAATAGAATGTGAAAAACACGGCACCTTTTGTTAACATTTTATATATAGTGCATCATACCTTTCATTCGAAAATTTCAAAAATGTCCAACATTGAATTGAACTTCATTTCACTGTATAAAGTGCTTGATTCTTCCATAAATTGTAGGAATGTGAAGGCCCTTTAAGTGGCACAAGGTTACCTGAAATAGAGATTTGCCAGTGCTTGAGGTTTGTTTGTTAAACTTTGTAAACATGAAGGCTGTGATCATATGCAAATAGCTATGTTATTAATTTAGAGTCCAATATTAATTTTTTTCTTCAAAAAGCTCTATCATAATTTGAGAGAGGGAAAATGAATTTTTCTTTGTGTAAATCTTTTTTATTTTAAAATAGTTCTCTACTTTCCTGTTTAATAATTCATCATGTCCAGTGTTGAATATTTAGAAAGAGGGATACAAATATTGCGGTAGTAATAGAGTTCCTATTTGTCCATCTTAACCATCAGTTGTATTATTTTCCTTGGTTAATACAGCTTCCAATGTTTCCCTTTTCATGGTACCCATGTGTTTATTAAGCATTGCAGTCATAGAAATACCAAATATCTTGGGTTAAGTCTAGCATAAAAATTACACTTTGGGTAGTGAATTCCATTTACACGAAAACTGTCGGAAAGATTGACCTAGAATTGTACTCTTAGCCCTAGAGTTTGGTTTATCTGTGTGTGGAAGTCAAGTATTGATTTTGATATATTTATTTCATATGCTTTGATATAACACATGAATGTTAGTTTTAAGTAAAGAAGATTATATTTACGTTGTTTTATTGATTATAAATTTATTATATACTACTTAATAACAACAACAAACAAACACATACAGACAGAGATTGGATTGGTGGTTACCAGAGGGGAAGTGGGGAGGGAGGAGGGTGAAAGGGATGATTAGGCACATGTGTGTGGTGATGGATTGTAATTAGTTTTTGGGTGGTGAACATGAGAACATGATGTAATCCATGCAGAAATAGAAGCATAATGATGTACACCTGAAATTTATACCATGTTATAAACCAATGTTACCGCAATAACCAAAAAAAAAAAAAAATTTAAATAAAATTAACTATAAAAACAATTAAAAAAACAAATTTAAAACATCTAAGGTACTTCATATTTTTAAGGATTTGGATAATATAAATATTAAGGATTTCCTTACTCTTATAAAAAATAAATATCTAAAAAAATTCCAAATAAAAGTTTAGAATATTTCTTAATATGTATAATGATAAAATATGACTATTGAACTCTATTTCAAGTTTGGATGTATGACAATTTAAAAACACAGTATTATTAACTATATATTCTCTCTACTATCTTCTGATAAACCTTATTAACTGCCCCCACACACACACAACCATGTAATCAGGGATAGAAAATCAGGAGTAAAAGTTTTAGATAAAGCTACACATTTAATGAGAAATTAAGTGCAGAGGTAATGAGATCAATTAAGTATTAAATTTGGTGATTAATTTAAAAATCCATCTGTATATATGATTGTTTTCATCTATCATTTTCTCCATAGTTTTAATCTTCCAGCCTGCCCAAAACTCTATAAAATTGACTTTCATCTTGTTGAATAAACAATTATTCTTCCTTGAAAATCTATTCTTATTTGTTTGGCCTTTGCAATTTTGTTATGCAGGCTGTCACCTTAAGAATCTCTTAATCTGGCCTGGAAATGTTGATATCCAAAATCATTCAGCCAAAACATATGCAGGAACAACTAGTACATCAGAGTTTTCAATGTAAATATTCAGATTCTAGAAACTTTCTCACTATAATTATTAGTAGACAATATCTCTGTTATCTGAGTACTAAAGACTTAGCATGGATTTCCTATTTTAATGTTCTCAACCATGAGTAGTTACTTACTAACTGTGTAATATTGGCCAAGTTACTTAAGTTCTCTCCAGGTTAGTTTTCCTCAGGTATAAAATGGGAAAATAATGCATCAAGGAGTTGTGGTGAAGATAAAATGAGTCAACATATGTAAAACATTTAGAACAGCTCCTGACATATAGTAACTGTTCAATAAATGCTAGATGTTATTATTATCCTTAGTAGTATTATTAGATTGTTGTTGTTGCTATCATAATTTTTAAAGAGATATTTACTTAGTGACACAAATAATCAAATAGAAAAGGCACACCAAATGTTTTGGAGCAAGACTTTTGTGCCAGTCATCTTGGAAGTAGGTGCATAGTGTTAGTAGTGATGTTTTGGCTGTGAAACCATCATGTATTCAGGTAAGAGACGTTCCAATTGTTTTTAGCTGTGGAACTAGAAATGTAAACAAGAAAACATGAAAACAGAGATACTTAGTTGAGGTAGACTGGAACTATACTCAGCTGGCATCATTCCCACACCTGTGGCCCTGCTTGGAACCCTCAAGACCCTCCACCTAGAGGAACATACTGATGTAATGATACAAATCGTAGGGCAACTAAAAATGGGGAAAATAGTGAGGTGATCAAGTGATGAGCATTATTCTTCAATTAGAGCTTCAAAGCAATACTTCCTAATAATTGACTCCACAAAAACCGATACAAATCCAATTAGGAGATTATTTGTTTGTTTGTTTAATTGAGGTAACATTGGTTTATAACATTATATAAATTTGAGGTGTACATTATCATACTTTGACTTCTGTGTAGACTACATCGTGTTCACCACGAAAAGTCTACTTGCCATCCATCACCGTATAAATGTGTCCCTTTACCCCTTTCACCCTCCTCCTGCCTCACTTCCCCTCTGGTAACCACCAATCTATTCTCTGTATCTATGTGTTTGTTTGTTTATCTTTCACACATGAGTGAAATCATACCTTATTTGTCTTTCTCTGTCTGACTAATTTCACTTAGCATAATATCTTCAAGGTCCATCCGTGTTGTCACAAATGGCAAGATTTCATGTTTTTTATGGCTATGTAGTATTCCATTGTATATATATATACCATATCTTCTTTATCCATTCATCCATCAAAGGGCACTTTGATTGTTTCCAAGTTGTGGCTATAACGTATTGTGAATAATGTGAATAATGCTGCAATGAACATAGGGGTGCATACATCTTTTTGAATTAGTTTTTGTGTTCTTTGGATAAATACCCAGAAGTGAAATAGCAGGATAATATGGTAGTTTTTCTTTGAAAAATGTCTGTTCAGATCCTCTGCCCATTTTTTAATCAGGTTATTTTTTTGTTATTAAGTTGTGTGAGTTCTTCATATATTTTGGAGATTAACCCCTTATTGGATGTGTGATTTGCAAATATCTTTTCCCAATTGGTAGGTTTTCTTTTTGTTTTGTTGGTGGTTTCCTTTGTTGTGCAGAAGTTTTTTAGTTTGATGTAGTCTCTTTTTAAAGTTGTTTCTCTCGTTTCCTTTGCCTGAGGAGATATTCAAAAACATACTGCAAAGACTGAAGTCAAAGAGCATATGCCTATGTTTTCTTCTAGGAGTTTTGGGGTTTCAGGTCTTACATTCAAGTCTTTGATTAATTTTGAGTTCATTTTTGCATATGGTGTAAGATAATGATCTACTACATTCTTTTGCATGTGGCTGTCCAGTTTTTCCAACACCATTTATTGAAGAGACTTTCCTTTCTCCATTGTATGTTCTTGGCTCCCTTGTCAAAAATTAGCTGTCCATAGATGCGTGGGTTTATTTCTGGGCTCTCGAATCTGTTCCATTGATTTGTGTGTCTGTTGTTGTGCCAGTACCATGCTGTTTTGGTGACTATAGCTTTGTAGTATATTTTGAAATCAGAGAGTGTGATACCTCCAGCTCTTTTCTTTTTTCTCAGGATTCCTTTGGCTATTCTGGGTCTTTAGTTGTTCCATATAAATTTTATGATTCTTTGTTCTATTTTCGTGAGAAATGTCGTTGAGGTTCTTACTGGGATTGCATTGAATCTGTAGATTGCTTTAGGTAATGTGAACACTTTATGTTTATTCTATCAATCTATGAGCATGAATATATTTCCATTTCTTTGATTTCCTTCAAGAATGTCTTATAGTTTTCAGTGTATAGGTCTTTCACCTCCCTGTTTAAATTCATTCTAGATATTTTATTCCTTTTGTTGCAATTGTAAATGGGATTATATTTTTGATTTCTTTTTCTGCTAGTTTATTGTTAGTGTGTAGTAATGCAACTAATTTTTGTATGTTGATTTTGTACATGGCAAGTTTACTGTATGCATGAATTATTTCTAATAGTTTTTTGGTGGATTTTTTAGGATTTTCTGTATTTAAAATCATATCATCTGCAAATAGTGACAGTTTTACTTTTTCCTTTCCCAATCAGATCCCTTTTATTTCTTTTTCTAATTGCCTAATTGCTCTGGCTAGAAATTCCAGTACTATGTTGAATAAGAGTGGTAAGAGTGGGCATCCTGTCTTATTCCTGTTCTCAGAGGAATAGCTTTCAGTTACTCACTGTTGAGTGTGATTGTATTCTTGACTTCTCTTTCTTCTCATTTGTTATTAGTGTATAGAAATCTAAATGATTTTTGTAAGTTGATTTTGTACCTTTCAACTTTGTTTTAGTTGTTGATTATTTCTAATAGTTTTATGGTAGATTCTTTAGGATTTTCTATAGATATAACCATGTCATCTGCAAACAGCGAGAGTTTCACTTTTTCCTTTCCAATTTGCATAACTTTTATTTCTTTTCCTTGCCTAATTGCTCTGGCCAAAATCTCCAGTACTACGTTGAACAAGAGTGATGAGAGTGGGCACCCTTGTCTTGTTCCTGTTCTCAGAGGGATGGCTTTCAGTTTTTCACCGTTAAGTATGATGTTGGCTATGGGTTTGTCATTTATGGCCTTTATTATGTTGAGGTACTTTCCTTTTATACCCATTTGTTGAGAGTTTTTATCGTAAATGGAAGTTGGATCTTGTCAAATGCTTTCTCTGCACCTATTGTGATGATCATGTGATTTTTATTCCTGATTTTGTTAATGTGTGGTATCACATTGATTGATTTGTGGATGTTGAATCATCCCTGCATTCCTGGCATAAATCCCAGGAAGTGGTTATAGTTATTTTTAATGCTTTCTTTCCCTTTAGCCTTATGTTATAATTAAGTGATTACTAACCTATCTGGATACAGAGTTACAGTTTTCTGATTCTATTTATCACCTTGCTCAAAGCTTTCTATAACTTTGCCTTTTTGTTTCAGGTAGGAGGGCTCCTTTCAACCTTTCTTGTAAGGAAGGTCTCATGGTTTTGACCTCTCTCAGCTTTTGTTTGTCTAGGAAAGCCTTTATTTCTCTTTCATGTCTGAAGGTTAACTGCTGGATAGAGTATTCTTGGCTGACAGCTTTTATCTTTCAATATTTTGAATATATCATTCCACTCTCTCCTGGCCTATAGAGTTTCTGCTAAAAAATCCACTGAAAGCCTAATGGGACTTCCTTTGCAAATTATTATTTTATTCTTTCTAGTCACCCTTATTATTCTTTCTTTGTCTTTGACTTTTGACAGTTTTAATATAATGTGCCTTGGATAAGGTCTTTTTGTGTTTTGTGTTCTATTAACTTGATATACTTGTATATCCAGTTCCTTCCCCAGGTTTGGGAAGTTCTCAGCTCTGTGGTGTTCTCTCCCTCTCTTCTCCTTCTGGGATACTCATTATTCTTAATTTGCTTTTCCTAATTGAGTTGGATATTTGTCTTAGAATTTCTTCATTTTTTCAACATCTTAGTTCTCTCTCCCCTTTCACCTTAATCATTTCTAGATTTCTGTCTTCGAGTTCACTGATTCTCTCTTCCATATGGTCTGCTCTACTTCCAATGCATTCTACTTTTTTCTTCATCTTATTGATTATGTAATTCAGATTCAGAATTTCTGTTTGGTTCCTTTTTAGAATTTCAATCTCTTTGGCAAAGTACTCCTCTTCATTAATTTTACTCCTGAGCTCACTGAACTGTCTTTCTAAGTGTTCTTGTAGCTCTTTGAGTTTCTTCATGATGGCTATTTTGGATTCTCTATCAGTTAGATCATAATACTCTATGTCTTCAAGTTTGGTTTCTGGAGAATTGTCATGTTCTTTTTTTGACACTGTGTTACCATAGGTTTTCATGGTGCTTGATGAGTTGTTCCTCTGCTGGTGCATTTGTATTAGCAAACACCTTTCTTATTTAGCTAAGTCTTTGTTATCTTTTATTCTGACACCCTTCTGGTCATATTTGAGAGCCTGTGCTTTCTGCCCTCCATTGCCTCTGCCAGAGGTGTAATCAGTGCCCTCATAGTGCCGCTTGTGACTTCAAGGGTGCTGGTGCCTTGCTACTTGTGGTGTCACTACAGTAATGGGTGTCATCACCAGGGTCTCTGGGCTGGTGGGCACCTCTGCTGTTTTTGGGGTCACTTGGGTCATGGGTTCTCCCACTGTGGTGGTGGGAGGGGAGGATGGGTGTGGGAGCCAGGGTCACAGGCACCTCCACCACATCTGGATTTGTTGGGTCTGCAGGTGCAACTTCCATGGGTGGGGGGATGGGAGTTGTGGGCACCACTGCAGCTGGAGGGGACTGTGGTTGTGGGCTTTGCTGTTGCTTTTACTGGGCTCTTTGTGGACTCAGGAGCTGCTTTCATGTGTGCCACTTGCTTTGCTGCTCCTGAGTTTTCTAGGGGTGCTGGCACCATCGCTGCCAGAGATGCTGGGTTTGTGGTGTCACCACCACTGCCAGGTGGGCCAGAGTCACAGGCACCACTGTCATGGTCATAGAGGGTGGGGTGTCTTGGTCACAGGTGCCACCATGGTTCCTGGAGCCTCTTTCTTGGGTGTTGGTGAAGTTCCTGGAACCTCATGTCATGGGCCCACCACCACTGCCTGTGGCTCCAGGGTCTTAGATGCAACTCTCACTGCTGGGAGGGCTGCCGTTGGAGGCATTACTGCCAGGGGAGGAAAAGGGGGCTGGGTCATCGGCACTGCCACTGTTCCTGGAGCCTCTGGTCTGGGGCACCACAGTGGTTGCTGGAGCCACAGGTTGCAGGTGTCACTGTCACTGCTGGGGAATGGGGAAAGGCTGAATCATGAGTGCTGTCATGATTCCTGGAGCCTAAGGTCATGAGCTCCACTGCTGCTGCTGGGGGTACTGGGGTCTTGGATGTAGCCCCCACTACTGGGAGGGCTGGGGTTGGAGGCACTGCTGCCAGGGGAATGGGAGGAGGCTGGGTCACAGGCACTGCTGTGGTTCCTGGAGCCTTCAGATATGGGTGCTATGGCAGTTCCTGGAGCTTCTGGGAGCGTGGGCTGCTTTAGTTCCTGGGTCTTCCATTCTTAGGCATTACCACAGTTCCTGGAGCCTCTGGTTGCAGGCGTGGTTGCAGTTCCTGGAGTCTTCAGTCTTGCGAGTTGCCAGCTGCTCCCCTGGTTCCACCATCTCCATGAGGTCCAGTCCACCTAGCTTCAGATGTACAGATGTATGGATCTCTCAGGTGTTCTGATGTGCTGTACAGAGAATCCTTTGTTGGTCTATGGATGTCCTACTGGTTGTAACTTAGAGGGGAGAAAAAAAAAGGAGCAACTCACCCTGACATGATGCTGACATCTAGGGGATCATTTTTATTAGTGGTCAGGGCCAAGTACACTTTCAAGGAGATAAGAGACAGATGACCTCATATATGCGGAATACAATGTTTTTCTTAGCAAGAACAAGTTTTATGAATAAGTGAAGAAATGTTTATGATTCCTTGGTAGTAAACTATGTAGCCAACATCTTAAATCTCCTTAAATTAAGAAAATTTGATGAGTCAATGTATTCATGAAAAAATAGCAAGATCTATAGGAAATGAAAATGTAACACATCTCCCAGGATACAGAAATTGAACTTCTAGGTATCTAACCTAGAGAAAAACACATGAGTACAAGAAAATATGTATACATACATATGTTACCAAGGTCACCAGGTATAGGTAGGCAAGCTGTGCTCTGTTCAACTCCACAAGATCCCATTCACATACACTATGTGAATGGTGCTCCCTGGAGTTCAACTGTCATGGGCCTATTTATTGCAGCATTCGGGTAAATAAACCATGGCCAGTGCACATCAGGCTACTGTATATCTTTTGGAAAGAATGAATTTGATGTATATCCATCAATGTTAATAGGCTTGAAAAATAGTATATTGAATGAATGACATTGAAATAATATAGATGCAGCGTGATATCAATTATATAAATTAGAAAACATAAGAGAATGTTTTGTGTATTACGGATACACATATATGCATATAAACCTATTTTTTTTAAAAGATTTGAAGACCATACTACTTTAGTTAGAATTCTTACTCAAGGAATAAAAAAAATACCCTAACTAACCTAAAGCTAAAAGGTTATTGTTGGAGGGTTATTGCACAAGCTCAAAAGTTACTAAGGTAAATAGAGAATTAGACTTGAAAAACAGACCGCAACCATCAAGGGAAGATAGGCAGTAAAAAATGGACCAAGGACACGTTACAAGAACAGGTTGAATACGATGATACCACTGACACTACAGTCACAAAGCACTTTATCACCTGCATCATTTCTCACCTGGTTCTGGTTTTAAATCCCTCCTTAAATTTCACAATCCTGGGCAGGATCACCTTATTGAATGAGCCTACTTCAAGATTCTGTACTCTGACCACTTGGGCTGATAGAAAGTAGGGACAAGGAATATCTGGTACTTCAAATCTATGATCAGAAATAGTTGCCAGCCTTCCACTAAGATTTAAGCAATGAGGATATTTCATAAATAAAATGAGTACTCAGGTACATGGTGACAAAACAAAAACAAACCAAACACCCATTAAATGTTCAAAACACTTATCAAACATCTCATAGTGCTTGCCTCTATGATAGAAGCTCAGGAATGAGCATAAATATCAAGGGGGACTTAAGCTTTATCTGAAGTATCATAACTTTAAGAAGAAAATGCATTCTTTTGTTATGTGTGAGAATTTTTAAAAAGTAAAAACAAAGCAACAAAAGACTCTAAGTATATATGTCAAATGTTAGCAGCAGTTAATTCTGGGTAGAGGGACTCGGATGATTATTATATTCTTTTTTAAAAAAAGCTTTATTGAGATATAATTCAAATACCATAAAATTCACCCATCCGAAGTGTATAATTAAGTGGTTTTTAATATACTCACAGAGTTGTGTAACCATCACCACTACCTAATACAAGAACATTATCATCACAAAAAGAAACACCATGCCAGTTAGCAGTCACTGGTCATTGCTCTTCCCCATAGCCCCATAGCCACTAATTTATGGATTTACCTATTTATGGACATTTCATATAAATGGAACTATACAAGTATGGCTTTTTGTATCTGGCTCCTTCCATTTAGCATAATATTTTCAAGTTCCATCCACGTTATAGCATGAATCAGTACTTCATTACTTTTTTATGGCTGATTAATATTCCATTGTTTGTATTTAACACATTTTGTTTATCGATTCATCCACTGATGGACATTTTAGTTGTTTTCACCTTATAGCTATTATGAATAATACCGTCATGATCATTAGTGTGTAAATTTTTTTATGTATATGTTTTCATTTCTTTTGGGTATATACCTAAAAGTGTAATTGCTAGATCACATGATAACTCTATGTCAAACCATTTTTCAAAGAAGTTCTACCATTTTACAACCTCACCAGCAATGCAAGAGGGCTCCAATTTCTCCACATCCTTCACCAATACTTTTTATTGTTTGTCTTCTTCTATTACAGCCATCCTAATGGGCATGAAGAGGTATCTTGTTGTGGATTTGATTTGTATTTCCGTGATGGATAATGATGTTGAACAGTTTTTTCATGGGCTTATTGGCCTTTTGTATGTCTTCTTTGGATAAATGTCTAACCAGATCCATTGTCCATTTTTTAATTGGATTATTTGTCTGTTTATTGTTGCATTGTAAGAGTTCTTTTGTTTAAAATTCTATACATTAGGTCTTTATCAGATATATAATATAGAAATATTTCCTTGCATTCTTAGGGTTGTAGGGTTGTCTTTTCATTCTCTTGATAGTATGCTTTGAATGCACAAATCTTTTCAATTTTCATGAAGTACAATTTATCTGTTTTTGTTGTTGTTGCTTGTATTTCTGATGTCATATCTAAGAAACAATTGACAAATCTAACATATGATGATTTACTCCTATGTTTTCTTCTAAGAATTTTATAGTTTTAGGTCTTACATTTAGGTCTTTGATCCATTTTGAGATAATTTTTATATGGTGTGAGGTAAAGTACATTAAAAATCTCTGTACTTATAGTGCTTTGGATGAATCTAAAGGTTTACAAATAATACATTATTATTCTACCTTATTATAATTTAGTTAGACAAATTACAAAAATGAACTTAAAGTATTAGTCAATTATTTTCACTTTGTTTAGATTCAACCTCATTCTCTGAGACTGCTAATGAGTAAAATAAAAAATAAATCATTCTTTTGCATGTGTACATCCAATTGTATCAGCACCATTTGTTGAAGATATTGTTCTTTTCCCATTAAATTGTCTTGACACCCTTGTCAAAAGTTAATTGACCATTAATGTATTTATATCTGAACTCTAAATTCTATTCCATGGATTTATAAGTCTATTCTGTGCCATTATTGCAACGTTTTGATTGCTGTAGCTTTGTAGTAAGTTTTGAAATTGGGAAATGTGAGCCCTCCAACTTTGTTCTTTTTCATGATTGTTTTTGCTATTTTGGGCCTCTTGTATTTACATATGAACTTTAGGATCCACTTGTAAATTACTGCAAAAACTGTTCCAGCTCCTGGAAGCCCTGAGTATACAGTGAGCTCTGGTATCCCTATCTTCTTCCTTTGTCATTCCAGTCATAGGAGTGGTGGCTTCCTGCAATTGTTATCCTCTAGTTCACCTCAGCTTCTCTTAATTTCAACCCTCCAACATCTTTTTAATCAGTTGCTGATATGATATCTCCTTTTATGAACTACTGGATTTTAGTTCTGTCTTCCTGAGTATACTCTGACTGACACACCAATGATCAAAACCTAACCTTTACTGGTGCAATGGCTAAAAGACTAGTTTTTATTTTCCTCACTAGCAGTCTAAAAGAATGAGATTGAATCTAAACAAAGTGAAAATAATTGACTAATACTTTAGGTTCAGTTTTATAAGTTGTCTAACTAAATTATAATAAAGTAGAATAATAATGTGTTATTTGTAAACCTTTAGATTCATCCAAAGCATTATAAGTACAGAGATCTTTAATGTATTTTTTGCTACATTATTCTCATTAATAATGTTATCACTTTACTTTTGCAGACAAATAACCATAATATAAAATATACAGTAGCATTGTTCTTCAGTTTTTATTAGGGTTGAATGTACATCTTTTGAACTTTGCTCAGTTTTTGAGTAGGGTGTTGAAGTTGAAAAAGTTAAAATCTCTAATAAAATCATGCCTTATGTTAGTAGGAAACACAGATATAACACGGACCACTGGGGTAAAATTGCATGTGTTTTTCAGTGATGCCAGTGATGTTATATCTCATTACTAGTGAGTCATTTTTACTCTCAATATTAGTATTTGATATATTATTTTTTATGTAACTGAAAATGAACAGAGGCTTACTGTAGATTCATTCTGCTTAGTGAAGGAGCTTTTATAGAGTGACACATAGGAGATACAAATGAAAGGTACAAGAATCTTTACCAAAAAATGTCGCTGTTTTCAATATTAGGAAAATAAAATAAGGAAGGTAAGCACAGTTAGAAATGCTCCAACGAGGGGGCCGGCCCAGTGACGGAAGCGGTTAAGTGCGCGCGCTCTGCTGTGGCGGCCAGGGGTTCGCCGGTTTGGATCCCCGGCGCGCACCAACGCACTGCTGGGCAAGCCGTGCTGTGGCGGTGTCCCATATAAAGTGGAGGAAGATAGGCGTGGATGTTAGCCCAGGGCCAGTCTTCCTCAGCAAAAAGAGGAGGATTGGCAGATGTTAGCTCAGGGCTGATCTTCCTCACAAAAAAAAAAAAAAGAAAAGAAATGTTCCAATGAGTTCAGCAATTGTCTGTCATATGAAATAGGATCACATTCATCACATCATCACTTTCACATATGTGGTATGTTAGGTGTTCCCATCTTTCCAGATGTTTGTTATTTTTACCTGTCAGTTAACAATAGATATAAATTGTATCTGTATTTAATTTTGTGAAAAGTTTCATTATCCACATTTAACATTTTATTTTCTCTAGTAATGTTGTATGTATTATTTGCTATTGCTGCTCACAGTAGCAATTCTTGGCCAGGTGAGTAGCATCCCTTGGTTTGCATGTATGAAATTTGTTAGTTAATTGTCAAAGTCTACTTAGGGAAGTGTATTGGTTGAAATTTTGTTTTCCTGATATTTTTTCTTTTCATTCATAGATATGTTAAGGTAAATAAACAGTTCTAATCTCATCCTTATATTCTGTTCTTGTTTTTTTCATTGTTCATGGTAGCCTACCCCTACCACTATTTCATCTCATGTGCTATGTAGCAGTTTAAAATGGGAAAAAATGAAATTTAAATATTTAGAATAAAGGATGAAACATCTGTGTTGAATGGATACTTAACATTTGTAAGACATTAGAGAATATACACTAATGAATGTACCATAGCCCTTACTCTCGAAAAAGGCAGAATCTAATAGGAGAGAGGGACGCACATAAATAATACGGTGTAAGGCCAACTATTTAATTACTACCAAAGCCATAAGGAAGGTATAAACAAATAAATGTTATTATTTCTAATTGATAGAATCAGGGAAGGATTCAAAAAGTTGAGTAAAATTTTTAAAAGTGGAAAGAAAGGTAAAAAAACATTCCAGACTGCAGTAGCAAAATAAACAGTCAGGAAGATTAAAGATATTAATGACTTGTTTAGTAATAAGTCATCCACTGTGTCTGCAAGGTAGTTGGGTATGGCCATGGTGAATGACAAGTAAAGCTGGAATAACGTCAAAAGATTATAGAACTGTGTTTCTCTTATGAAAGCCCATTGTTTGGGCCAAAAACTAATAAAAATGCAAATTATGCATTCAATTCTTATGGGTAAATGATTTTCAGTTTTACGTGTGACTAAAGTTTCTTACCAGTAATTGACCAAGTGAGTTATTAAGAGTTATTAAAATTCAGTAAATTACTAAGGTTAACTGAGGACTCTGAATTTTGTACAAAATTTGGCTCTTATTCAGTGTCTGGCAACAATATATGACTTCTTCCATGCATGCAAACACGGATAGTTGCAATTATTAATTTTTAGGAAATATGTTTTATTATCAGCATACCATCCATACTATTTTCATTGCTTTCAGGAGGTGATCTCTTGTTGTACAGCTTGTAAAAATTTATAAAATTCTACAGTTTAAAAAAATGTTAGTAAAGTTCTCCCATTTATAGAAATACTGTTAGGTTTTATTTTTTATAATCATTTTGTTGTTGCATAATTGCTGCTTTGTTACTATTGCGATAGATGTTTTATCTTCTACAGTTCTTTGTTACCACTGAGTTCTTTTCCCACTGAAAAGTAGGAGTGGGTGAGGTATGTAGTCTTCAGAGTTTTTTTATCATACCTAAGTAGACCTATGTTTAAAAAATTTGATCAAGTAATATTGACAAGGGAGCCAAGAACACTCAATGGAGAAAAGATAGTCTCTTCAACAAACAGTGTTGGAAAAATTGGATAACCACATGCAGAAAAGTGAAATTGGACCCCTATCTTACACTACTCACAAAAATTTACTCAAAATGAATTAAAGACTTAAACATATAACTTGATACTGTAAAACTCTGAGAAGAAAATAGGAGGAAGAAATTCCTTGACATTGGACTGGACAATGATTTTTTTGATATGACACCAAAAGCACAAGCAACAAAAGCAAAAATCAACAAGTGAGACTACATCAAACTGAAAAGCTTCTTCACGGCAGTCAACAAATAAACAATCAAAAAAATTAAAGAAATCACAGCAATCAAAGAAACAATTAACAGAATACAAAGGAAACCTATGAAACAGGAGAAAATATTTGCAAACCGTATATCTGATAAGAGGTTACTATCCAAAATATACAGAAAACTCATACAACTCAATAACAAAGAAACCCCCCAAACAATCTAATTTAAAAAATTGACAGAGGAAATAGACATTTTTCCAAAGAAGATGTACAAATGGCCAACAGGTACATGAAAAGATGCTCACCATCACTAATCATCAGGGGTATGAAAATCAAAACCACAATGAGATATCACCTCATACTTGTTTGAGTGGCTTTCATCAAGAATATAAGAGATAACAAGTGTTAGCAAGGGATGTGGAGATAAGGGAACCTTGTACACTGTTGGTGGAAATGTAAATTTGGTGCAGCCACTATGGAAAACAGTGTGGAGTTTCCTCCAAAAATTAAAAATTGAACTACCATATGATCCAGCAAATCCCACTTCTGGGTATTTATCCAAAGGAAATAAAAACAGTATCTCGAAGAGATATCTGCACTTTCATGTTCATTGCAGCATTATTCACAATAGCCAAGATATGGAAACAACCTAAGTGTCTATCAAAGGATGTATAGACAAAAAAGTTGTGAGATACATATTATTCAGCCATGAGAAAGAAGGAAATCCTGCCATTTGCAACAACGTGGATGACTTGAGGGCATTATGCTAAGTGAGATAAGTCAGACAGAGAAGAAAAATACTGTATGATCTCACTTATACATGGAATCTAAAAAAGCTGAACTCATAAAAATAGAGAGTAGAATGGTGGTTACCAGAGACTTGGGGGTGCGGGGGGTGTTGGGGGATTTGGGAATATGTTGTTAAAGGGAATAAACCTGGGACTAGTAGATAAATAAGTTCTGGAGAACTAATGAACAACATAGTGATTATAGTCAACAATACTGTATTACAAACTTTAAAGTTGCTAAGAGACTAGATCTTAATTGTTCCCGCCACAAAAAAGAAATGATAATTATGTGACATGATAGAGGTCTTAGTTAAAGCTATGGTAGTAATCCTATTGCAATATACAAACGTATCAAATCAACACATTGTATATATATACCACAGCTTTTTTATCCATTCGTCCCTTGATGGGCACTTAGGTTGCTTCCAAGTCTTGGCTATCGTGAATAAGGCTGCAATGAACACAGGGGTGCATGTACCTTTGCAAATTGGTGTTTTCAAGTTCTTTGGATAAATACCCAACAGTGGAATAGCTGGATCATATGGTAGTTCTATCCTTGATTTTTTGAGGAATCTCCATACTGTTTTCCATAGTGGCTGCACCAGTTTGCACTCCCACCAGCAGTGTATGAGAGTTCCCTTCTCTCCACAACCTCTCCAACACATGTTGTTTCCTGTCTTGATAATTATAGCCATTCTGACGGGCGTGAGGTGATATCTCATTGTAGTTTTGATTTGCATTTCCCTGATAGTTAGTGATTTTGAACATCTTTTCATGTGTCTGTTGGCCATCTGTATATCTTCTTTGGAGAAATGTCTGTTCAGGTCTTTTGCCCATTTTTTAATTGGGTTGGTAGTTTTTTTGTTGTTGAGATGCATGAGTTCTTTATATATTTTGGAGATTAAGCCCTTATCAGATGTATGGTTTGCAAATATCTTCTCCCAAGTCAGAGGGAGAAGGTCAAATACCGTATGATTTCCTTCATTAAGTAGTAGAGAATAACAACAATAAACAAACACATAGGGACAGAGATTGGATTGTTGGTTACCAGAGGGGAAGAGGGGAGGGAGGAGGGTGAAAGGGATAATTGGGTACATGTGTGTGGTGATGGGTTGTAATTAGTATTTTGGTGGTGAACATGATGTAATCTATGCAGAAATAGAAGTACAATGATGTACACCTGAAATTTTTACGTTATAAACCAATGTTACTGCAATAAACAAAAAAAAAAAAATCAACACATTGTATACCTTAAACTTACACGATAAGTCAATTGTTTTTGAAAAAAAATTTTTTTTGAGATTCACTGCCCTATAGAGTTTAAATGCCGTATTAAATGTTCAGACCGTATACCAAAAACTGTGGGAAATCGTGAAAGTCTTTTAAGATACAAAATGGCTGCTATGACAGTTTTAGAAATTTAAAGCACTTTGAAAAGGGAAAGGATAGACTGAAAGCAGGTAGATTTATTTAGAGATGTGGGAAAGGAGATGAGTACCTGTACCACAATTGTGACAATAGGGACATTAAATGAGGGTAGATCCTAGAATTAGTGAAAAGAAGTTTGACTTGGCCCAAGTTGAGTTTGAGGTACTTGTGGAATAGCTATGATTCATCTTGTAGATGACTGTGCTGTAGACACCTTAGACATGAAATTCAGGGATATAGAGAGATATTTGTGATCATCAGCATAGAGTCATAGAAATTGATGAGATTTCCCAGGAAGAGTTACAAAGTAGGAAGGAACTATGATCAAAGATGAAAATTTAACTATTTATATTCATAGGGGAGACAGTGTAAGTTTATAAAGGACACAAAAAAGAAGTATTTAGAGAAATAGGATGAGAATCATAGTAGTATGTTGTCACATTAACCAAGAGATGTGAAGAAGATTACCTAAAGAAACATTAATGAGAGCAATACTTAGTTGCAAGCGCTAATACCGCATAGTGTCTCTCTGTAGTTTTTAACCTATAACTTCTTCTATTCAACTTGATCCATAATCCAAGACTTTCTCATCCTCTAAGTCAAGAACATATCTTTCTTTGCACCCTAGTGATAGTAGAGCAATGTGCTACGCTGTATTATTCACGAATAGTCTGCGCCCATCATATTGATCTTAAGTGTGACCATGTGAAATGCTTTGGGCAATAAAATTTGAGTAGACATAACGTTTTTTATTTCTAACAGTTTTAAGAGCAATGCGGTAGTTTGGTAGGCTCTCTTTCCTCTCTGCTATGATGACTAAAAATGTTCAGTAGAGGCTGCTCCACATGTCTGGGTCTTGGAATGAAGATGACATGGAGCAGAGCAGCAGCTGACCTGCAATGAACATAACATGAAAGAAAAAGAAGCCTTTTTGTTTTGTAAGCCATTGATATTATGCGGTTATTTGTTACTAAAGCAAAACCTATCCAATTACGAATGACTTAAGTAAAATTTTTTCAGCCTGTCTCATGAGTGTAAGGGTTTCAGCTCTACGTTCATTTTTTCATTGGGTCATATGGGCATTGGATAGAAGGAAAAACTATTTTCATTCACATTCACACTATCCTGAAGATTTGATCAAGTCATTGCAAAACTGGAAACGATTTCTACTTTTGTAGCTGCTTCCATTATAAGGTATAATGAGCTAGGAAATAGCTCAGCAGAGTTCTTGGTTGTGGACTTTGAAGCGAAGATATCAATGAAAGTTCTCCTTTACCTTCTGAATTCCACTTACCAGGTTGCTCTAAAAACCTAGCCCCATCAGTTCTACAGCCCTGCTAATCCTACTACTTGTCTTTTCTCTATTCTCTGACCAATGACATTTCAGTGTTGAATTTAGAAATCTCTGATGCCCAGTGTTCTCATTTCAGTGGAAATGAAGAAACAGCCCTACGGTTGGAAAAAAGTATTGAATGTATGGTCAGGTAACCCTATATTTAATTCTACTTCTATCACTTAGTAGCTTTGCTATTTTGAATAAGATAATTAAATTATTTGAGATAAAGTGTGGCTAATATCTACTTTTCAGAGTTGTTACGGGGATTTTAATGCTTATGAATATACTTAGCATCTGTGAATGCTCAGTAACTATTGGTCATATTTATTTATTTAGCAAACACTTATATCATTCTTACTATGTGCCAAGAAACTGTTTGAAGCACTGTACAAACTCTATTAAATTTCATAATAACCCTATGAAATAAGAAAGATTAATATTCTCATTTTACATGTGGCAAAATTGAGATATAGACAGAAAGATTAAGTACCTTGAGCAAGGTCACAGAGCTAATAAGTGACAAAGCCGGGATTAAAACATAGACAAAGTGTGGCTCAGTTCCAGCTCATAATCACAATCCTATGTTTTTTTTCTAAAATTTGTGAAGAGAATATAACTATACTATTTAACATTTAATCACAAAATATTTACAGCTGAAAGATCACAAAATTTGAAAGTGTATTATGACCTCTGGTCCACAGTCAGGAGCAGTCATGGTTTTTAATTCATTTGTGTTTGTATTAAGGTTTTGGGGAGGGTAGAAGATGAGGAGGAAGAGATAGATGAAAGCATACCCTAGGCCTGAATACCATGTATTATGTCATTGATTTTTTTCATAATTTTGAATGCAAGCTATCATGCTGGGACTCAAATATATGTTTGGCAAAGATGTGAATAAGAAAAAACTTTTTATATCTCCTACAATTCCTTTTATGGTTCTGGTCTATCCTGAGAGGCTGTGTAATATAGATGAAAAGGGGATGGCTACCAAGGCCTGGATTTAAATCTCAACTTTATCCTTTACTATCTGAATAAACTTAGGGAAGTTATTGTGACTCAGTTTCCTCATCTATAATGTAGAGATAGTAATAGTACCTACCTCAAAGTGTCCTTGTGAGAATTAAATTAGATAATACATATAAATGAGTTTAGATGTACCTAGAATCATTATCATTTCATTAATATTAGGTATCTAATAGACTAAATTTCCCTTGTCCTCAAATCTGTGACTCTCTTTTTCTCTCTCTCTTCATATGCTCTATTTATCTGCCACTTTACAGAAAAAGATTAAAACCATCCTATCTCCTGCTGCTGATCCTATTATCTGCAGCTACACTGTTCTTTTCCCTATAGTTATGTTGTGGGAGACATCACTCTTCTTTTCAAAGGCCCTTGTGCTTTAAAACTTATTCCTTATCACTTTTTCAGGATCAATTATTCATTAGTTTCCCTATGTATTCAACCACTCCCTTTCAAGTGGATCCCTCTTACTGACATTCAAAACATGCTCAAGTCTATCTCATTTAAAAATAAATTTCTCCTTTGACCCACATCTGTGTCCAGCTCTCACCCTAATTCTCTCCTTCTCTTCACTTCATAGCCATACTTCTTGGAAGTGTTATCTGTACTACTTCCATTTCTTCACCTCTGACTCCTAATTCACTACAATTTGGATTCTGTCCCAATCACTCCACCTAAATGGCTCTCACTAACTATGCATACCCTCCCAACATACATCTGAGAACAAGGAGCCATGTTTTAGGAAAAAAACCTTCTAGGAAAGAAAAAAGAAACAATCTAAATGCCCATAAATAGGGGAAAGGATATATAAATCCTAATATATTTCCTAATATATATTAATGTGGATAGATTTCAGAAACATCATATTGAATGAAAATAAATTTCAGGATAATACATAAAGTAAGTATAACATTTATATAAATTGACAAAGGTAAAACAATATTATATATTGTTGATAGAAACATATGCATACAAATGTAAAAACTGGGATGGAAAGATACACAATAAACTCATGATAGTGTTTGGCTTTAGAGAGGTAGAGATGAGAATGGGCTCATGGGTTATAATTAAAGGTGCTTTAACGTTTTCCTTAATTTTATTGAAAGGACAATATGTAGATACATTATGCATACATATTGGTAGGCAGTACAGATTAGTAGTTGCCAGCCTAGACTCTGGAAACAAACTTCCTAATTTCCATCTCAAGCACCTACTTCTTCCTAGGCAGGAGACCTTGGACAAGTTACTAACTTCTCCGTGCTTCACTTTCCTCAGCTGTTAAGTGGTCATAATTATAGTGTGAACCCCATGGGTTTGTTTTAAAGATTACATCAGTTACTGTATGGAAAGCACTCAGAATTGTGCCTGCACAAAATAAGTAGTTTATAAATATTTGCTATCATTATTATTAAATTTATGTCACTTGTGAATTTTTTGATAAATTCTACTTATAGGGAAAAATATTGGAAGCAAGTAAGACAAATGTTAACAGTTGTAAGTTCTAAGTAGTGGCATACGAGTGCTTGTTATATTATGTGTTGTGATTTACCTGTATTTCTTAAATCTCCTACTCCCCTCTGCGAAACAAACAAACAAACAAAAAAGGTGGAGAAAGTGGGGCCAGCCCAGTGGCGCAAGCAGTTAAGGTTAAGTGCAGGCACTCCGCTGCTGCGGCCCGGGGTTTGTGGTTTCGGATCCCGGGTGCGCACTGACGCACTGCTTGGCAAGCCATGCTGTGGCGGCGTCCCATATAAAGTAGAGGAAGATGGGCATGGATGTTAGCCCAGGGCCAGTCTTCCTCAGCAAAAAAAGAGGAGGATTGGCAGATGTTAGCTCAGGGCTGATCCTCCTCACAAAAAAAAAAAAAAAAAAAAAAGGTGGAGAAAGTAAGGAACCACTGAACTAGACCTTAAGCTCATTAAAGGCCATGACCTTATCTCATTTCATTTTTGAATCTCCAGTATCTAACACAATGCTGACAGCACATTGCAAACAATATTTGTTGAGTTAATGAATTTAAACTAAATGATATATGTGGCTATTTCCCAATCCCAAGATTCTATCAATAGTATTTAGTGGATATGTATCCAACTCCTCATTAGACATTGTGAGAAATGAGCATCCTTAATTTTCCTCCTTTTCTGGAGGAGATGCAGCTTATATAGACAGATCCTCCTTAGCCTATAAACCTATAGAGACTATCATAGATTTTGTGAATGTCATCAGAAAGCATTAATAACAACCTTTATAAAAATCCAAGCTCATAGGTCTCTACTAGGCCACTGTATGTCTACATGCCTGATTGACCCAATTTTTAAAAATTTATTTTATTTTTACCAAAGTTGCACATATATAATATTCATAGATCATGGAGCCAAATAGTTTTACAGAGCTTCTTTTATATATCTATATAAATACATATATTCTGTCCTGAAACTGCCCAAGTCCCCCACATTTCTAAGCTCCACAGAAGCAAATGTTATCAACTGTCATTTAAAAAATTCCATAACTCTAAATAACATGGCTATATAGCTAGTGGAGATTCTTGATTTTTCAGTGTTAGACATTACCTATTGATGTCTTTACGTGAAAAATTCCCAAAATCCCATCACCTGCGCAAGAGCACTTCTGTCTTCTGCCACTGCAATTGACTCATATTAATTTTGGTTAAATTGCTATTCAGTGTTTATAGTATTATGATTAATTCTGTTTATAAATGAGCTATTTAATAAACAATGACTGCTTTTACTTTCTTGCACTTTTCCACCTGAAGTTCTTGAAAGGATAATTACCTGGTGGGCTATTCTTCTTTGTCAGTTAGCTTTGTTTTCTATCATAATTTTATCCTCACACTGAAAACTACTTAAATCTCCTCTCAATATGCTTGACCACATGCAGATTTAATCTATTTCTTCTTCTTGAAGAGATATTACCTGTAACCATCTGACCTGCTCCAGTCTGGATAGCTTGATAGCTATTTCCACTGCACAACTCTTTCTTGGCATCTTCTTTCACCACCATCCTGAGACCTCATTTTGCCTTTCTTTTGTGTTGGATCCCTTGTTTCTAGGTCCATGTTTGTTTTGTTTTTTCTTTCTAGATATACTCTCCTGTTTTGGTGGAACATATCCTCAAAGAGAAAACGGGGGCCTGAGAGGAAACATTATTTAGGAACTTGCACTTTTCAAAATGACTTTATTCTACTCATTTCCTTAATTGATAATTTAGCTATATGTAGAATTCTAGATGGGAAATAATTTTCCCTGAGCATTTTGAAGGCATTACTCCATTGTCATCTATTTTAAAGTGTTACTGTTGAGAATCAAATATTCTGGTTCTTAAAATTTCATAAGTAATTGAGATTTTTTTCTTTTCTTCTCTTTAAAAGTGCTCGAGACCTCCTTGCTCCCTGTGTTCTGAAATTTCATGGTTATGGTTCTTTGTGTGAAGCCATCGCCATTAACTGTGCTGGTTACTCAGTAAGCTTTTAAAACTTGAAATTTAAGTTTTTCATTAAGTTCTGGGAAGTTTTTCTTCAATTGTTTCTTCGATAATTTCCAACCCTTCATTCTCTCTTTCTGGAATTCCTTTTTCTCAGATGTTGAACCTTATAGAGTAGACTTCTGGCTTTTTCATGTTTACTTTTGTATGTGGTACCTCATTGTCATTTTGCTCAAGTTTCTAGGAAATTTATTCAACTTTATCTCAACTGTATTTCATCAAGTGTGAGCTTCCTTATAAGGCCATTTGGCTGAGGAATTACCTGTCATCAGTATCTTTAACTCTATTCTTCTTGGCTGATTAGATTCCTAAGGTAAATCTCTCCCAGTCTTTTGCTTAAAGAACATAGGCATAGCTGTCAGTATTCTGAAGATGAGTATATAAGCTTTCACTTAATTTTTCTGTTTTCAATACACTACACCCACCTTCAGATCATCCTAGTCCAAACTTTGTTTTACCCTCTCCAAGATCTAAACCTCCAGTCTCCTGCTGGGGTGAATGAGGGCAGTCTTTTGTACAGAGTGAGAAAAGGGATCTAGTTTGATTCTTAAATAAACTGAACAAATTCTTCCTGATTTTGCCTCCCTTTATCCTCACTTTCAGAAGCATTTGGTAGTGACAATTCTGAATACTTTTGAGGAGCACAATAACAATGCAAACTTCATAAGAGCAGGGAGTTTTCTCTATTTTTTCAACAGCTGTATCTCCAGAACCTAGAACATAAGTGCCTGAAGCATAATAACCACTCAATATACATTTCCTGAGTTAAAAGAATATTGTCCCAAAACTGGATGAATAGTTGTGGTAATGATCAAAGCTGAAAATGTTAATTAATTATCACGTATGTTGTCAAAACCAAAGCTGCGAGAAGACATAATTTGGCTTTATGATTTTTTCCCCTGTAATTTGGTTATCATATAAAACATTTCACTGTTGGAAACACAGCTCTGTAACAGGTTAACTGTTGTATTTTATTCATTCATATATATAACCTCTATTGAAAGAATCACTAAGAAGCTATTTGTTAAAATCAAACAACTAATAAAATAATGCAACCAGTGGCCCAAAGTATGGAAAGCTCTAATTTAAAACTTCTACTTTTATGTGGCAAGATTTTTTCAATTAAGAAAAAGAAACTATTAAAAGTTAAATGATGATATTGAGAAGAATGAAGGTTTAAATATGTCACTTATTATCAAATGCTTCCATTTGTTTAATTTGGGACTGCTTATAAGGGGGAAAAAGGCATAAATTATATAGAATGAAAGGTAAAAACAAAAAAAGTGGTCAACATTGGACATAACATACGTTATATCTAAACAGAAAAGTTAAGAGATTCAAAATCTTATATCCTAGTGCCAGTAATCTAACTGATGAGTAGCTGATAAGTCCCAAGGGTTAATTCCATTTCTGTTTTGAACAATTAGGCATCAATGGCCATAGACAATATTAAGTACATTAAGATTTTTAATGAAAATGAATTTTTTTGTCATTATAGTATAATACTGGCAGTTGAATGCAAGGAAATAGATTCCTCCTTTTTCTTCCAATGTTGCTGTGTTAATTTTTAACTCAAGATGTCCCTCTGCTGGAGTATCAGATTAATGAAATACAAACTAATTCTTTGCACAGACACGGTTCTAAAGATTTCTAAAATGAATGATCTAAAATGGTCCTACTGGTTTCTAATAAACTATCCATGCTATGTTACTGTTGAATTGTAGTAAGGAAAAATAACAAAAATATACAAATCGAAGTATCTATAAATTATTTAGAGAATTTCTTCTAAGATGTATAACCTACAGCAATCCTTTTTCTAAGTGCAAACCCAAGCTCCATCCCTGCTCCTCTCACACGCAACAGATAACTCCTCTTTTATATATAACGTGATGGACGTGAGCTCCCTCATCTACTAACTTTCTTTACAAAAATTCCTGCTTCTTTGTTCATTTTTGCCTACCTCTCTCCTACTCTTATTCACATATCCTTCATTTCAAAGCAATTTCACTTGATCAATTTTTTTTTCTCATCTCCTTTTGGACCTTTCCACATTAAACGATGCTTTGTTTCTATTGCATCGATTTTTATGGTGACAAAATACATATCACATAAATTTCACCAATTTAACCATTTTTAAGTGTGCAATTCAGTGGCATTAAGGATACTCACATTGTTGTGCAACTATCACTGATATCCTTCTCCAGACCTCTTTCATCTTTCAGAATTGAAACTCTGTACTCCTTAAACAATGACTTCACAGTCCTCCCTCCCTCCAGCCCCTGGTAACCATTATTCTAGTTTCCGTCTCATGAATTTAACTACTCTAGGTACTTCATATAAGTGGAATCATACAATATTTGTCCTTTTGTGTCTGGCTTATTTCACTTAGCGCAAAGTTTTCAAGGTTCATTGATGTTGTAGCATGGATCAAAATTTCATTACATTTTAAGATTGAATAATATTTCATTCTATGTATATATGACATTTTGATTATCTTTTCATGCATTGATGGACATTTGTGTTATTTCCACTTTTAGGCTGTGGTGAATAATGCTGCTATGAATATTGGTGTGCAAATATCTGTTCAGTTTCTGCTTTCAATTACTTCGGGTATATACCCAAAGTGTAATTTGTGGATCATATGGTAATTCTATGTTCAATTTTTTGAGAAATTACCATACTGGCTTTCATAGTGGCTGCACCATTTTACATTCCTACCAGCAATGCACTAGGTTTTCAACTTCTACACAACCATACCAACATTTGTCTTTGTTTCTTTTTTTTTTTAATAATAGCCACCCTATAGCCATATGCAAAAAAATGAAAGTAGACCCTTACCTTACACCATACACAAAAATTAACTCAAAATGGATTAAAGACTTGAATGTAAGACCTGAAACCATAAAACAACTAGAAGAAAACATAGGCAGTACGCTCTTCGACATCGGTCTTAGCAATATATTTTCAAGCACCATGTCTGACTGCGCAAGAGAAACAATAGAAAAAATAAACAAATGGGACTACATCAAACTAAAATGCTTCTGCACAGCAAAGGAAACCATCAACAAAATGAAAAGACAACCTAACAATTGGGAGAAGATATTTGCAAACCACACATCTGATAAGGGGTTAATCTCCAAAATATATAAAGAACGCAAGCATCTCAACAACAAAAAAACTACCAACCCAATTAAAAAATGGGCAAAAGACCTGAATAGACATTTCTCCAAAGAAGATATACAGATGGCCAACAGACACATGAAAAGATGTTCAAAATCATTAACTATCAGGGAAATGCAAATCAAAACTACAATGAGATATCACCTCATGCCCGTCAGAATGGCTATAGTTAACAAGACAGGAAACAATATGTGTTGGAGAGGATGTGGAGAGAAGGGAACTCTCATACACTGCTGGTGGGAGTGCAAACTGGGGCAGCCACTATGGAAAACAGTATGGAGATTCCTCAAAAAATCAAGGATAGAACTCCCATATGATCCAGCTATTCCCCTGCTGGGTATTTATCCAAAGAACTTGAAAACACCAACGCGTAAAGATACATGCACCCCTGTGTTCATTGCAGCGTTATTCACAATAGCCAAGACTTGGAAGCAACCTAAGTGCCCATCAAAGGATGAATGGATAAAGAAGCTGTGGTATATATACACAATGGCATACTACTCAGTCATAAGAAACGATGAAATCCAGCCATTTGTGACGACATGGATGGACATTGAGGGTATCATGCCAAGTGAAATAAGTCAGATGGAGAAGGTCAAATACTGTATGATTTCCCTCATTAAGTAGTAGATAATAACAACAGCAAACAAACACATAGAGACAGAGATTGGATTGGTGGTTACCAGAGGGGAAGGGGGGAGGGAGGAGAGTGAAGGGGATAATCTGGCACATGTGTGTGGTGATGGATTGTAATTAGTATTTGGGTGGTGAACATGATATAATCTATGCAGAAATAGAAGTATAAAGATGTACACCTGAAATTTATACAATGTTATAAACCAATGTTACTACAAAAAAAATAAAAATAAAAAAAAGAAAACCAATTATCCTCAAATACAGTTATGAAATATTAAAAATTATGATATATAATAAGTATGCTTCTTTTTAATGCTTTAAATAACAAGATTTAGCAGGAAATCAATAACTACTGTAAATTTCCAAGTACTGCTGAGTATAAATAATATTTTGAGATACCAGCAATAACTGTAATGTGACATGAAAATATCTGTATTCTTACTAGTGACAAAGTTACAGGTACCACAAGACTATTATGGTCTGTTGACAATGTTCATAATTGAATCTCTAAATTTTAGTTAGAGGTTAGTGAAAATAAATATCAATTCCCCCCCCAAAAAGAAAAACAAAGTACATTGAAATGGTGAATTATTATGCTATTGATTAAAAATGAAGTTGGTAAAGTTTCCAACAACAGGGAGAAATTCTTATGATATAATGTTAACTGGGGGGGAAGAAACAGGATACAAAAACGTGCAGCTTATCTCAATGGTGTAAGAAATGTTACTCATACAGATAGACCCATTTTTAAAAGGCAGAAGAAAATATAATAAACTGTGATTGTCTAAGAGCAAAAAAAATAAATAAATAAAATAATAGCCATCCTAAAGGGTATGAAGTGATATCTCATTGTGGTATTGATTTCATTTCCTATTGATTGCTCACATTGAAAATATTTTCTTGTGCTTATTGAGCATTTGCATATCTTCTTTGGAAAAAAGTCTATTCAAGTCCTTTGCTCATGTTTCAATTGAGTTGTGTGGGGTTTTTGTTGTTGCTGTTGAGTTGTAGATCTTTATATATTCTGTAAATCAATCCCTTATCAGATATATGGTTTGAAAGTATTTTTTCCCATTCTGTGGGTTGCTTTTTCACTCTTATGATAGTGTCCTTTGATGCAAGACAGTTTTAAATTTTGATGAAGTCCTATTTATCTGCGCCTGTGCTTTTGGTATCATATCTAAGAAATCCTTGCCAAATCCAATATCATGAAGACTTTCCTCTTCTTTTCTTATATGTTTTATAGTTTTATACATTTTATAGTTTTAGCTCATATGTTTAGGTCTTTAATCCACTTTGAGTTAATTTTTGTATATGGTATAAGGTAAGGATAGAGCTTCACTGTTTTCCATGTGAATATCCAGTTTTCCCAGCACCATTTGCTGAAAAGACAACTCTTTCCCCATTAAATGGTCTTGGAACCCTCTTCAAAAATAATTTGAGGGGCCGGCCCGGTGGCACAGAGGTTAAGTGCGCAGCGCTCTGCTGCAGCGGCCCGGGGTTTGGATCCTGGGCCTGCACGGATGCACCACTTGTCAAGCCGTGCTGTGGTGGTGTCCATATAAAGTGGAGGAAGATGGCACAGATGTTAGCCCAGGGCCAGTCTTCCTCAGCAAAAAAGAGGATGATTGGCAGATGTTAGCTCAGGGCTGATCTTCCTCACACACAAAAAAAAATAATAATAATTTGAGCATATATGCAAGGGTTTATTTTTGGGCTATCTATTCTATTCCAGTACCACTGTCTTTGGATTACTGTAGCCATGTAGTAAGTTTCAAGGTAAGAAGTGTGATCCTCCAACTTTGTTCTCTTTCAAGATTGTCTTGGCTATTTGGGGTCTCCTGAGATTACAAATGAATTTTAGGGTAGGTTCTTCTATTTCTGCAAAATGTCAATGAGATTTGATAGAGATTGTGTTGAATCTCTAGATCACTTTGTGTAGTATTGTCATCTTATCAATCCAATCCATGAACTGGTCTTCCAATTGGTGAACATGGAAGTTTTTCTGTATATTTATTTCTTGTTTAATTTCTTTCAGCAGTGTTTGTGGTTTTCAGTGTACAAGTCTTCCACCTCCTTTGTTTTGTGTATTCCTAAGTATTTTATTCTTTTTGATGCTATTGTAAATGGGATTGTTTTCTTAATTTCTTTTTCAGATTGTTCATTGTTAGTGTCTAGAAACATAATTGGTTTTTGCATGTTGATTTTGTGTTCTTCAACTTTGCTGAACTTGTTTATTAGTTCTAACAGTGATTTTGTGGAGTTTTAAGGTTTTCTACATTTAAAATTATGTCATCTGTGACTAGAGATAATTTCCCTTCTTCCTTTGAAATTAGGGTATCTTTTATTTTTTTTCTTGCCTATATGTTCTGGCTAGAATTCCAGTACTATGTTGAATAGAAGTGGAGTCGGTGGGCATCCCATATTGTTCCTGATCTTAAATGAAAAGCTTTCTATTTTTGACCATTGATTATTGTGTTAGCTGTGGGCTTTTCATATATGGCTTTCATTATGTTGAGATAATTTCCTTTTATTGCTAGTTTATTGAGTATCATTATCATGAAAGGGTATTGAATTTTGTAAAATACTTTTCCTGCAACAATTGAGATGATCATGTGTTTTTTGCCCTTCATTCTGTTAATATAGTGTATTACATTCATTGATTTTTATATGTTGTATCATCCACACATTTCAGCAATAAATCCCATTTTGTCATAGTGTATAATCCTTTTAATGGAGTGTTGAATTGGTTTGCTAGTATTTTATTGAAGATTTTTGCATCAATATTTGTCAAGGATTTTGGTCTGTAGTTTTCTTCTACTATATTTATCTGGATTAGATATCAGGGTAATGCTGGCCTCATAAAACGTGTTTGGAAATGTTCCCTCCACGTCAAATTTTTGAAAGAATTTGAGAAGGCTTGGTGTTAATTCTTATTTGAATGTTTGTTGGAATTCTCCAGAGAAGCCATTTGGTCCTGACCTTTTCTTTTGTCGGCAAGTTTAGATTAGTCATTCAATCTCCCTACAAACTATAGGTGTGTTAAGACATTCTATTTCTTCATGATTTAATCTTAGTAGATATCTGAATTTGTTCAGCTACTATAATAGAATACCATAGACTCTGTGGCTTATTAACAACAGAAATTTATTTCTCACAGTTCTTTTTATTTTATTTTATTTTATTTGTTTTAAATTTATGTTTATTGCAGTAACATTGGTTTATAACATTGTATAAATTACTGGTGTACATCATTATACTTCTATTTCTGCATAGATTACATCATATTCACCACCCAAATAGTAATTACAACCCATCACCACACACATGTGCTGAATTATCCATTTCGCCCTCCTCCCTCCCCCCTTCCCCTCTGGTAACCACCAATCCAATCTCTGTCTCTATGTGTTTGTTTATTGTTGTTATTATCTACTACTTAATGAAGGAAATCATACGGTATTTGACATTCTCCCTCTGACTTATTTCACTTTGCCTGATACCCTCAATGTCCATCCATGTTGTCACAAATGGCTGGATTTCATCGTTTCTTATGGCTGAGTAGTATTCCATTGTGTATATATACCACAGCTTCTTTATCCATTCGTCCTTTGATGGGCACTTAGGTTGCTTCCAAGTCTTGGCTATTGTGAATAACGCTGCAACGAACACAGCGGTGCATGTATCTTTATGCATTGGTGTTTTCAAGTTCTTTGGATAAATACCCAGCAGGGGAATAGCTGGATCAAATGGAAGTTCTATCCTTGATTTTTTTTTATTGATGTTTTAATGGTTTCTAACATTGTGAAATTTTGGGTTGTACATTTTTCTTTGTCCATCACCATATATATGACTCCCTTCACCCCTTGTGCCCACCCCCCACTCCCCACGCCCCACCCCCCACCCCCACTGCCCCTGGTAACCACAGTCCAGTTTTCTCTGTCCATGTGTTGGTTTATATTCCACATATGAGTGAGATCATACAGTGTTTGTCTTTCTCTTTCTGGCTTATTTCACTTAACATAATACGCTCCAGGCCCATCCATGTTGTTGCAAATGGGACGATTTTGTCTTTTTTTATGACTGAGTAGTATTCCATTGTATATATATACCACATTTTCTTAATCCAATCGTCTGTCGAGAGACACTTAGGTTGCTTCCACTTCTTGGCTATGGTGAATAATGCTGCAATGAACATACGGGTGCATAAGCCTCTTTGGATTGTTGATTTCAGGTTCGTTGGATAGATTCCCAGTAGTGGGATGGCTGGATCATAGGGCATCTCTATTTTTAATTCTTTGAGGAATCTCCATACCGTTTTCCATAGAGGCTGCACCAATTTGCATTCCCACCAGCTGTGTATGAGGGTTCCTGTTTCTCCACATCCTCTCCAACATTTGTTGTTTTTTGTCTTGGTGATTATAGCCATTCTAACAGGCATGAGGTGGTATCTTAGTGTTGTTTTGATTTACATTTCCCTGATGATTAGTGATGTTGAGCATCTTTTCATGTGCCTATTGGCCATCTGTATATCTTCCTTGGAGAAGTGTCTGTTCATTACCTCTGCCCGTTTTTTGATCGGGTTGTTTGTTTTTTTGTTATTCAGTTGTGTGAGTTCTTTATATATTATGGAGATCAACCCCTTGTCAGATGTATGTTTTGCAAATATTCTCTCCCAGGTGGTTGGTTGTCTGTTCATCTTGATTCTGGTTTCATTTGTCTTATAAAAGCTCTTTAATCTGATAAAGTCCCACTTGTTTATTTTTTCTTTAGTTTCCCTAGTCTGGGTAGGCATGTCATCCGAAAAGATTCCTTTAAAACCAATGTCAAATAGTGTGTTGCCTATATTTTCTTCTATGAGTTTTATAGTTTCAGGTCTCACCTTCAGGTCTTTGATCCATTTTGAGTTAATTTTTGTGAATGGCGATAGCACATGGTCCACTTTCATTCTTTTGCATGTGGCTGTCCAGTTTTCCCAACACCATTTATTGAAGAGACTTTCCTTTCTCCATTGCATGTTCTTAGCACCTTTATCAAAAATTAGCTGTCCATATATGTGTGGTTTTATTTCTGGGCTTTCAATTCTGTTCCATTGATCTGTGTGTCTGTTTTTGTACCAGTACCATGCTGTTTTGATTACTATTGCTTTGTAGTATGTTTTGAAGTCAGGGATTGTGATGCCTCCTGCTTTGTTTTTTTTTTTTTAGGATTTCTTTAGCTATTCAGGGTCTTTTGTTGCCCCATATAAATTTTAGTATTCTTTTTTCTATTTCTGTGAAGAATGTCATTGGGATTCTGATTGGGATTGCATTGAATCTGTAGATTGCTTTAGGTAATATAGACATTTTAACTATGTTTATTCTTCCAATCCACGTGCATGGGATATCTTTCCATTTCTTTATGTCATCATGGATTTCTTTCAATAATGTCTTGTAGTTCTCATTGTATAGGTCCTTCACCTCCTTGGTAAGATTTATTCCTAGGTATTTTATTCTTTTTGATGCAATTGTAAATGGTATTATCTTTTTGAGCTCTCTTTCTGTTAGTTCATTATTAGCATATAGAAATGCAACTGATTTTTGTAGATTGATTTTGTACCCTGCAACTTTGCTGTAGTTGTTGATTGTTTCTAATAGTTTTTCAACAGATTCTTTAGGGTTTTCTATATATACAATCATGTCACCTGCAAATAGTGAGAGTTTCACTTCTTCGTTACCTATTTGGATTCCTTTTATTCCTTTTTCTTGCCTAATTGCTCTGGCCAAAACCTCCAGTACTATGTTGAACAGGAGTGGTGAGAGTGGGCAGCCCTGCCTCGTTCCTGTTCTCAGAGGAATGGCTTTCAGTCTTTCCCCGTTGAGTATGATGTTGGCTGTGGGTTTGTCATATATGGCCTTTATTATGTTGAGGTACTTTCCTTCTATTCCCATTTTATTGAGAGTTTTTATCATAAATGGATGTTGTATCTTGTCAAATGCCTTCTCTGCATCTATTGAGATGATCATGTGGTTTTTATTCTTTGTTTTGTTGATGTGATGTATCACATTGATTGGTTTGCAGATGTTGAACCATCCCTGCGTCTCTGGTATAAATCCCACTTGATCATGGTGTATGATCTTTTTAATGTATTGTTGTATTCGGTTTGCCAATATTTTGTTGAGGATTTTTGCATCAATGTTCATCAGCGATATTGGCCTGTAATTTTCTTTCTTTGTATTGTCTTTGTCTGGTTTTGGTATCAGGGTGATGTTGGCCTCGTAGAATGATTTAGGAAGTGTTCCATCTTCCTCTATTTTTGGAATAGTTTGAGAAGGATGGGTATTAAATCTTCTTTGAATGTTTGGTAAAATTCACTGGAGAAGCCATCTGGTCCTGGACTTGTATTTTTGGGAGGTTTTTGATTACTATTTCAATCTCTTTACTTGTTATTGGTCTATTCAGATTCTCCATTTCTTCTTGGTTCAATTTTGGGAGGTTGTATAAGTCTAAGAATTTATCCATTTCTTCTAGATTGTCCAATTTGTTGGCATATAATTTCTCATAGTATTCTCTTATAATCCTCTGTATTTCCATGGTATCCGTTGTAATTTCTCCTCTTTCATTTCTAATTTTATTTACTTGAGCCTTTTCTCTTTTTTTCTTAGTAAGCCTGGCTAAGGGTTTGTCGATTTTGTTTATCTTCTCGAAGAACCAACTCTTTGTTTCATTAATCCTTTCTACTGTTTTTTTGGTCTCAATTTCATTTATTTCTGCTCTGATTTTTATTATTTCTCTCCTTCTGCTGGCTTTGGGCTTTGTTTGTTCTTCTTTTTCTAGTTCTGTTAGGTGTAATTTAAGGTTGCCTATTAGGGCTTTTTCTTGTTTGTTAAGGTGGGCTTGTATCGCTATGAGTTTCCCTCTCAGGACCGCTTTTGCTGCATCCCATATGGTTTGATATGGCATGTTATCATTTTCGTTTGTTTCCAAATAGTTTTTGATTTCTCCTTTAATTTCATCAATGATCCATTGGTTGTTCAGTAGCATGTTGTTTAATCTCCACATTTTTGTCACTTTCCCAGTTTTTTTTTTTCATGGTTCATTTCCAGTTTCATAGCCTTATGGTCTGAAAAGATGCTTGTTATGATTTCAATCTTCTTAAATTTATTGAGGCTTGCTTTGTTTCCCAACACATGGTCTATCTTAGGGAATGTTCCATGCGCGCTTGAGAAGAATGTGTAGTCAGCTGTTTTTGGATGGAGTGCTCTGTATATGTCTACTAGGTCCATCTCGTCCAGTTTTTCATTTAAGTCTAATATTTCTTTATTGACTTTTTGTCTGGATGATCTATCCATTGCTGTAAGTGGGGTGTTAAGATCCCCTACTATTATTGTGTTGTTGTTGATTTCTCCTTTTAGGTTTGTTAATAGTTGCTTTATGTACATTGGTGCTCCTATGTTGGGTGCATATATATTTATAAGTGATGTCTTCTTGATGTAGTGTCCCTTTTATCATTATATATTTCCCTTCTTTGTCTTTCTTAACCTGTTTTATCTTGAAGTCTACTTTGTCTGATATGAGTATGGCAACACCTGCTTTCTTTTGTTTGCCATTAGCTTGGAGTATTGTCTTCCATCCTTTCACTCTGAGCCTGTGCTTGTCTTTAGTGCTAAGATGTGTTTCCTGAAGGCAGCATATTGTTGGATCTTGCTTTTTAATCCATCCTGCCACTCTGTATCTTTTGATTGGAGAGTTCAATCCATTTACATTTAAGGTAATTATTGATATATGAGGGCTTAATGTTGCTGTTTTGTCACTTATTTTCTGGTTCTTTTGCATTTCCTTTGTTTCTTGTCCCATTTGTTTTGGACTGCCAATTCAGTTTGGTTGTTCTGTCTTATGATTCTTCTAGTTTTCTCTTTGTTTATCATATGTGGTTTTGCTTTGATTATTTGTTTAGTGGTTACCTTGAGGTTTGGGCAAAAAATCTTGTGTATGAGATAGTCCATTATCTGATAGCCTCCTATTTCCTTATACTAAGTCAATTCAGTCACTTTCCTCTTCCCCTTCTAAGTTGTTCTTGTTATACCTTATTCTATCTTGTGTTGTGGCTGTGTGTTTACAGTGATGAGGTTAAATTTATTTTTGGTGAATTTCTTCCTTTGATCTTTGAGTTTAGTATTTAAGTGGTTGCTAACCTATTCCGGTAAAGATCTACTATTTCTCTGATTTTGTCTACCTACTTTTCTCCTTCCTCTAAGCTTTGTGTTCCCTTTCTCTTCTTTTTTTCAGGCCTGAGGGCCTTCTTCAGTATTTCTTGTAGTAGGGGTCTCGTGGCCATGAACTCCCTTAGCTTTTGTTTATCTGGGAGAGTTACTATTTCTCCATCATATTTGAAGGATATTTTTGCTGGATAGAGTATTCTTGGCTGAAAGTTTTTGTCTTTCAGTATTTTGAATATATCATTCCAGTCTCTTCTAGCCTGAAAAGTTTCTGTTGAGAAATCCGCTGAGAGCCTGATGGGAGTTCCTTTGTACGTTATTTTTTGTTTTTGTCTAGCTGCCCTTAATATTGTTTCTTTGTCGTTGACCCTGTCTAGCCTTACCACTAGGTGTCGTGGTGAAGTCCTTTGTCTGTTAATATATATAGGTGTCCTGTTGGCTACGCTTACTGGTATTTCCTGCTCCTTCCCCAGATTTGGGAAATTCTCAGCTATTATTTCCTTGAATAGGCTCTCTGTTCCTCTTTCCCTCTCCTCTCCCTCAGGAATACCTATAATTCTTATGTTACATTTTCTAATAGAGTCAGATATTTCTCGGAGTCTTTCTTCATTTCTTTTTAGTCTTAGTTCTCTCTCCTCTTCCATCTGGAGTATATCTGTATTCCTGTCCTCTAAAGTACTAATTCTTTCCTCCATATTGTCAGCTCTGTTCTTTCAAGATTCCAGATTCTCCTTTATCTCCTCCATTGTGTTCTTCATTTCCATCAGCACTGATTGGTTTTTCTTTATGATTTCAATCTCTTTTGTGAAGAAACTCCTAATCTCATTGAATTGTTTGTCTGTGTTGTCTCGTATTTCGTTGAGTGTTTTTATGATAGCTATTTTGAAATCTCTGTCATTTAGTTTATAGATTTCTGTGTCTTCGGGGTTGATTTCTGGGTGCTTGTCATTTTGTTTCTGGTCTGGTGATTTCGTATATTTTTGCATTGTGGTTCCTGTGTTGGTTTTGTTTTTCCTCATCCTGGAAGTCTCTGGTTGCAATTTCCACCTGCCGCCACTGGCTGGTGGTAAAGGGCTGTGTAGTCTAAGCCCACTGTGCTCTGCCTCGGTTTTTCTGCTGCGATCCGCAGTTTTGTTTTTTTTTTCCCCCGCTGCGATCCACGGGTCCAGTCGTTTGATCAGGTCTGCCTCGGATCACTAGGTCTGGTCAGTTGAGCTGCAGAGTCCAGGTTGTGGGGAGGGGGGAGCTCTCTCTTTTGCCCTCTGGGTCCCTGACGTGGGAGGCTTCTCGTTTGCCCCTCTTTATCCGCTCTCTGGGGTGCTCAGATGTTGATGGTAGCCCTGTGGCTCCTCTGAGTCCTCTGTGCGGGAGTTTCCCACTGGCTGAGAGAGTCCGAAGAGCCACGGATTCCCCGCCGAGGGCCGCCCATCCCCCCTCTCTGGGAGCCGCGCGGACCGGGATCGCTGATCTGATGGGGAGGGAGAGGAGTTCTCTTTACCTCTCCCCACTTCCTCCGGGGGCCCAGCACGTTCCGCTCTCAGATGTGAGGCAGGGTGGATCCCTCCGCTCTAGGTTTTCACTGTCTGGGATTCCGTTGTTGGTCTGTGACTGTTGCTTTTGTTGTATCTTGTCGGGGGAAGAGTTCACGGGAAAGCTCACTCCGCCATGATGCTGACGTCACTCCTCTATCCTTGATTTTTTGAGGAATCTCCATACTGTTTTCCATAGTGGCTGCACCAGTTTGCACTCCTACCAGCAGTGTATGAGAGTTCCCTCTTCCACATCCTCTCCAACACATGTTTCCTCTCTTGTTAGTTATAGCCATTCTGACGGGCATGAGGTGATATCTCATTGTAGTTTTGATTTGCATTTCCCTGATAGTTAATGATGTTGAACATTTTTTCATGTGTCTGTTGGCCATATGTACATCTTCTTTGGAGAAATGTCTGTTCAGGTCTTTTGCCCATTTTTTAATTGGGTTGGTAGATTTTTTGTTGTTGAGACGCCTGTGTTCCTTATATATTTTGGAGATTAAGCCCTTATCAGATATATGGTTTGCAAATATCTTCTCCCAATTGTTAGGTTGTCTTTTCGTTTTGTTGATGGTTTCCTTTGTTGTGCAGAAGCATTTTAGTTTGATGTAGTCCCATTTGTTTATATTTTCTATTCTTTCTCTTGCCCGGTCAGACATGGTGCTTGAAAATATGTTGCTAAGACAGATGTCGAAGAGCATACTGCCTATGTTTTCTTCTAGAAGTTTCATAGTTTCAGGTCTTACATTCAAGTCTTTAATCCATTTGGAGTTAATTTTTGTGTATGGTGTAATGTTTCATTTTTTTGCATATGACTATCCAGTTTTCCCAACACCATTTGATGAAGAGACTTTCTTTTCTCCATTGTATGTTCTTGGATCCTTTGTCAAAGATTAGCTGTCCATAGATGTGTGGGTTTATTTCTGGGCTTTCCATTCTATTCCATTGATCTGTTGTCTGTTTTTGTGCCAGTACCATGCTGTTTTGGTTACTATATCTTTGTAGTATATTTTGAAATCAAGGAGTGTGATACCTCCAGCTTTGTTCTTTTTTCTCAGGATTCCTTTAGCTATTCGGGGTCTTTTGTTGTTCCATATAAATTTGAGGATTCTTTGTTCTATTTCTGTGAAAAATGTTGCTGGAACTTTGATAGGAATTTCATTGAATCTATAGATTGCTTTAGGAAGTATGGACATCTTAACTATGTTAATTCTTCCAATCCAAGAACATGGAATATCTTTCCATTTCTTTGTGTCTTCATCAATTTCTTTCAGCAATGTTTTACAGTTTTCCATGTACAGCTCTTTCACCTCTTTGGTTAAGTTTATTCCTAGGTATTTTATTCTTTTTGTTGCAATTGTAAATGGGATGGTATTCTTAATTTCTCTTTCTGCTACTTCGTTGTCAATGTATAGAAATGCAACTGATTTTTGTATGCTGATTTTGTATCCTGCAACTTTACCATATTCGTTTATTAATTCTACAAGTTTTATGGTGGATTCTTTAGGGTTTTCTATATATAAAATCATGTCATCTGCAAATAGTGACAGTTTCACTTCTTCCTTTCCAATTTGGATGTCTTTTATTTCTTTCTCTTGCCTGATTGCTCTGGCTAGGACTTCCAGTACTATGTTAAATAGGAGTGGTGAGAGTGGGCATCCTTGTCTGATTCCTGTTCTTAGAGGAATAGCTTTCAGTTTGTCACCATTGACGATATTAGCTGTGGGTTTCTCATATATGGCCTTTATTATGTTGAGGTACTTTCCTTCTATACTCATTTTATTCAGAGTTTTGTTCATAAATGGATGCTGTATCTTGTCAAATGCTTTCTCTGCATCTATTGGGATGATCATGTGATTTTTATTCTTCATTTTATTAATGTGGTGTATTACGTTGATTGATTTGCGAATGGTAAACCATCCCTGCAAATCTGGAATAAATCCCACCTGATCATGGTGTATAATCTTTTTAACGTAGTGTTGTATGTGATTTCCTAGTATTTTGTTGAGGATTTTTGCATCGATGTTCATCACTGATATTGGCCTGTAATTTTCTTTTTTTGTGTTGTCCTTGTTTGGTTTTGGTATCAGGGTAATGTTGGCTTAGTAGAATGAGTTAGGGAGCTTCCCCCACCCCCTCAAAGTTTGGGAAGAGTTTGAGAAGGATAGGTATTAAGCCTTCTTTGAATGTTTGGTAGAATTGACCAGGGAAGCCGTCTGGTCCTGGAGTTTTATTTTTGGAAAGGTTTTTGATTACTATTTCGGTCTCCTTACTGGTGATTGGTCTATTCAAATTCTCTACTTCTTCTTGATCCAGTTTTGGAAGGTTGTTTGATTCTAAGAATGTATCCATTTCTTCCAGGTTGTCGAATTGGTTGGCATATGGCTTTTCATAGTTTGTCTTATACTCTTTTGTATTTCTGAGGTGTCTGTTGTAATTTCTCCTCTTTCATTTTTGATTTTACTTATTTGAGCCTTCTCTCTTTTTTTCTTCGTGAGTCTAGCTAAAGGTTTGTCAATTTTGTTTATCTTTTCAAAGAACCGGCTCTTGGTTTTATTAATTTTTTCTATTGTTTTTTTGGTCTCTATTTCATGTATTTCTGCTCTGATTTTTATTATTTCCCTTCTTCCATTGATTTTGGGCTTTGTTTGTTCTTCTTTTTCCAGTTCCTTTAGGTGCATTGTTAGATTGTTTATTTGAGATTTTTCTTGTTTGTTGAGATAGGCCTGTATTGCTATAAACTTCCCTCTTAGAACCACTTTTGCTGTATCCCACAAATTCTGGCATGTCGTATTTTCATTTTCATTTGTCTCTAAGTATTTTTTCATTTCTTCTTTGATTTCTTCTTTGACCAAGTCATTGTTCAGTAGCATTTTGTTTAATATCCACGTATTTGTGGCTTTTCTGATTTTCTTCCTATAGTTGATTTCTAGTTTCATACCGTTGTGGTCAGAAAAGATGCTTGGTATTATTTCAATCTTCTTAAATTTATGGAAACTTGTTTCGTGGCCTAATATGTGGTCAATCCTGGAGAATGTTTCATGTGCATTTGAAAAGAATGTGTATTCTTCAGTTTTTGGATGGAATGCTCTGTATATAACTACTAGGTCCATCTGTTCTAGTGTATCATTTAAGGCAAATGTTTCCTTATTGATTTTCTGTTTGGATGATCTATCCGTTGGTGTAAGTGGAGTGTTAAAGTCCCCTACTATTACTGTGTTACTGTCTATTTCTCTTTTTATGTCTGTTAATAATTGCTTTATATATTTAGGTACACCTACATTGGGTGCGTAGATCTTTACAAGTGTTATATCCTCTTATTAGATTGTTACCTTGATCATTATGTAATGTCCTTCTTTGTTTTTTTTTATGGTTTTTGTTTAAAATCTATTTTGTCTGATATGAGTACTGCTACCCCAGCTTTCTTTTCATTGCCATTTGCGTGGAGTATCTTTTTCCATCCCTTCACTTTCAGTTTGTGAGTGTCTTTAGGTCTGAAGTGTGTCTCTTGTATGCAACATATATATGGGTCTTGTTTTTTTATCCAATCAGCCACCCTATGCCTTTTAGTTGGAGCATTTAGTCCAATGACGTTTGAAGTAGCTATTGATAAGTATGTACTTACTGCCATTTCTAACTTTTTTTTTCTCAGTGTTTTAGTAGTCGTTCTCTGTTCCTTTCTTCTTCTATACAGAATTGATGGTCTCTTTAGTTTGACCTCTGTCTGAAAGCTCTACTCTTTAACTCCCCTCCTGCCTCCTTTTATGTTTTTGATATCATATCTAAGCTGTTTTTTGTGCATTTGTATCCATTACCCTCTTATCATGGAAATAGATAATTTTTCCTATTTGTGGTCTTCTCTTTTCCCCTTAAATCAGTCAATTTAACACGTCTTGTAGCATTGGTTTCTTGGTGACAAACTCCTTTAATTTTTGCTTGTCTGGGAAATTTTTGATCTCTCCTTCCATTTTGAATGATAACTTTGCTGGGTAGAGTATTCTTGGCTGTAAGTTTTTTCCTTTCAGCACTTTAAGTATATCATGCCACTCTCTTCTAGCCTGTAATGTTTCTGCTGAGAAGTCAGCTGATAGCCTTATGGGGTTTCCTTTGTATGTAACTTGACTTTCTCTTGCAGCTTTTAGCATTCTCTCTTTATCTTTAATTCTGGACATTTTGATTATGATGTGTCTTAGTGTGGGCCTCTTTGGGTTTATCTTGTTTGGGGCTCTCTGTGCTTCCTGTACCTGGATGTCTGTTTCCTTCCTTAGGTTACAGAAGTTTTCATCTATTATTTCTTGAAATAGATTCTCTGCCCCTTTGTCTTGCTCTTATCCTTCCGGGACACCTATAACACGGATGTTAGTGCACTTGATGTTGTCCCAGAGGTCCCTTAGACTGTCCTCACTCTTTTGAATTCTTTTCTCTTTTACCTGTTCAGCTTGGGTAATTTCTTCTAGTCTTTCGTCCAGCTCACAGATCCGTTCTTCTGTATCCTCTACTCTGCTTTTGAGTCCCTCTAGTGAATTTTTCATTTCCAGTATTGTATTCTTCATTTCTGATTGGTTCTTTTTTTTTTTTTTTTAATTTTTTGTTTATTGCAGTAACATTGGTTTATAACATTGTAAAAATTTCAGGTGTACATCATTGTACTTCTATTTCTGCATAGATTACATCATGTTCACCACCCAAATACTAATTACAACCCATCACCACACACATGTACCAAATTATCCCTTTCACCCTCCTCCCTCCTCCCTTCCCCTCTGGTAACCACCAATCCAATCTCTGTCCCTATGTGTTTGTTTATTGTTGTTATTATCTACTACTTAATGAAGGAAATCATACGGTATTTGACCTTCTCCCTCTGACTTATTTCACTTTGCATTATACCCTCAATGTCCATCCACGATGTCACAAATGGCTGGATTTCATCATTTCTTATGGCTGAGTAGTATTCCATTGTGTACATATACCACAGCTCCTTTATCCATTCGTCCCTTGATGGGCACTTAGGTTGCTTCCAAGTCTTGGCTATTGTGAATAACGCTGCAATGAACACAGGGGTGCATGTACCTTTACAAATTGGTGTTTTCAAGTTCTTTGGGTAAATACCCAGCAGTGGGATGGCTGGATCATATGGTAGTTCTATCCTTGATTTTTTGAGGAATCTCCATACTGTTTTCCATAGTGGCTGCCCCAGTTTGCACTCCCACCAGCAGTGTATGAGAGTTCCCTTCTCTCCACATCCTCTCCAACACATGTTGTTTCCTGTCTTGTTAACTATAGCCATTCTGACGGGCAATTTCTTCTAGTCTTTCATCCAGCTCACAGATCCGTTCTTCTGTATCCTCTACTCTGCTTTTGAGTCCCTCTAGTGAATTTTTCATTTCCAGTATTGTATTCTTCATTTCTGATTGGTTCTTTTTTATATCTTCCATTTCTTTGTTGACATTCTCACTGAGTTCATCTATTCTTCTCCCCAGATCAGTGAGCATCCTTAACACTCTTAGTTTGAACTCTCTGTCAGGTAGGTTGCTCATTTCTGTTTCACTTAGTTCCTTTTCTGGTGTTTTGTCCTGTTCCCTTACCTGGAATGTATTCCTTTGCCTCCTCATTTTGCCTCTTTCCCTGTGCTTGTGTCTTCATATTAGGTAGGTCACCTATGTCTCCTGCTCTTGGATAGGTGACCTTATGTAAGTGATGGCTTAGGAGGCCTGCAGTGTGCTTCCCTCAGTTCTCAATGTTCCAGGGCTGACCCCTATGTGAGCTACGTGTGTCCTTCTGTTGTGGCCTGCTTGCTCTCCCTGTAGGCGCCCAGGGAGGCCAAGTTATGCTCCTGGCCAGCTGTTGTAATGCTCAGCTGCTTGTCGTTGCTGTGGGCCCTTCAGTCTCTTTATCATGTGTGGGGAGCCCCAGCACAGTTGGCTGTAAATTCTAATACCACATTTGTGTTGCAGTCTTTCTTTTAAGTGAGTAGGCCCCCAGCGTGGCAAGTTGTTAGGCTCAGGGCCTTACAATTGCTATAAGCCTCCAGGCTTTAGGTCTCTTGTCAGTTCTCTGAAGATTGCAGCTGGGTGGGGCTGGCCAGGCTCAGGAGCACCCAATTGTTTCAGGCTTTGGAAGGTGGGGCAAACCCCCTATGTGGGTCTTTGAGAAGCACAAGTCTTCTGCAGCTGACAAGCCCTGCCGCCCAAAGGTCCACACACAGTCAACACAGTCCTGCGCCGTGTGTGCACCCTGACCTCCTGAAGCGGACCCAGTCTTTCCACGGCGGGAACCCCACACACTCCACCCCTGCCCCACGCTCTCCATCTGCTTCTTGTGCACGCCCTGCCCCACTGAAGTGGGCTCAGTTGCCAGGCTGCAGACAATCCAGTCAGCAATCTATGCAGGCTCACAAGTTGTCTGAGGGCTTGTTGTTGGGTGGGGCCCGTCTCTAGGGTGGGCTGCCTGCCCTGGCTGAGCTGGATTAAATCAGTGCTCTAGCGGGTGAGGCAGACCCTGGGCTAGCAGGCCACAGTGAGAACTCCAATGGTGTCTGTGTCAGCTCGCCCACACCGGGCCACAACAATGGCCGCCGGCAATGTCCCAGTCCTTGGAGAGGTCTCACCTCTCACCGAAATGCACTCAGGGCCTATTAGGTGAGTCTCTTTTCACCAAAGCACTGTGCACCTTTCTTTCTGGTGATTTTAGCTTGCTTTCTGAAACGGGTGAGTTTGCATGTGGGCCCTTTAAGAGCCGGTTTTAATTTCTTTGTGAACCAGCTTCTCTGGGGGTACTCCCCAATGTTTTAGTAGCAGGCAAAGTCATATATTATGCCACTCGTCTCGATTGTGCTGGGTCCACAAAATGCCCCCAGCGGGGCCCCTCCCCGGCTCAGGGCCCCGCTCCTCCAGGGAGGGCTACGTACCTTTGGGCTGCTCCTGGGCGGCCGTGAGGTGCTGCGGCTTGTGAAGGTGGCATTTTTCCTCTCCAGAAGGGAGTTTCTGCTTCTTCTACCTCAATTAGGATTGTCCATTCTTGCAGGAGTTCCTCTCATCCAGTTTTCATTGCTGTCTCAAGAGTAATTTTTCCACGAGTGGTTGTAAATTGGCTGTGTCTGCAGGAGGAGGTGAGTTCAGAGTCTGCTTACGCTGCCATCTCGACTTCTCTCCTCTATTTCTCACAGTTCTGAAGGCTGGAAGTCTGAGATCAGGGTGCCAGTATGGTCAAGACCCTTTTCCAGGTTGCAGACTGCCTTCTTCTCATTACACCCTCACATAGTGGAAAGAGAGTCTCTGAGCTCTCTTTTATAAAGGCACTAATTCCATTCATGAGGACTCCACCATTATGATATAATCACCTCCCAAAGACCTCCACCTCCTAATACCATCACACCGGGGGGGTTAGGATTTTAACATATGAATTTGAGGGGGACACAAGCATTTAGTTCATAACATTCCACCCCTGGACCCTCAAAATCCATGTCCTTCTCGCATGCAAATTACGTTAACTCCATCCCAACAGTCCCAAAAGTTTTAACTCATTTCAACATAAATTCTCAAGTCTAAGTCCAAAGTCTCATCTAAATATCATCTAAGTCAGATATGGTGAGACTCAAGGTATGATTCATCCTGAGATAAATTCCTCTCCAGCTGTGAACTTGTAAAATCAAATAATTTATATGCCTCCAAAGTATATGCCTCCAAAGTGATGAGACAGGCATAGGCTAGACATTTCCTTTCCAAAAGGGAAATATAGAAAAGAGGAAAGGAGTGACAGATGCCAAAGAAATCTAAAATTTTTAATAGTGCAAATTTCATTAGAACTTAAGACTCAAGTATAATCTTCTTTGGCTTGGAGCTCTACCTTCCTGACACTCTGGGGTGGCAAAGTTACCCCCACCTCTCAGTGAGACAGTCCCAAAATGGCTCTCTGCTTGGGCCTTGCCCTTACCAAGGTTCTCTGCTGGGGCCCTGCCGCTCTCCTGGGTTGGGGTCATGTGCCTGCTGCTCTGCCAGGTGGCCTTAACCTCACAGGTTCCCTGGGCACAGCCCATACTACAGCTCTCTGTGAAGGCCCCACCCTTGAGGCACTAGGAGGCATCCTGGCCTGTCTAAACAAGAGAGGCAGCCCATACCATTTGAAACTTCTCTGTCCCCAGGGCCCTTGCACCCTGGGCCTGTGGTGGGAGTGACAGCCCTGATGATATCTGCATCGCCTTATGAGGTAATTCCTCCATTTTGTTGAAGAATAGTGCCTGGCTTCTGTTGAGATGGCTGATCCATACTAATCTCCTTATTAAATGTTTGCCTGGCTACACCATTTTTTGCAATATGGATAGGCTGATAATGGTCCAAATCTTTAAGTTCTACTTCCTTTTTGCTTAACATATCCTTCAAGTCATTTCTCTCTTCTCACATTTTATTATAAGCAAACAGGAGGAGCCAAGCTGCCCTTCAATAATTTGCTTAGAAATCACTTCAGTTAAATATCCGATTTCAATACTCTCAAGTTCTACTTTTCATGAAACACTACAACACAAACACAATTCGGCAAAGTTCTTTGCCACTTTATAACAGGGATGGCATTTTCTCCACTTACCAAGGGAGAAGTCACAAGTTGAGCATTTTCTCTTGGTTGCTCATGAGATGTACTCGTGTGGGGGAAGGGCTGTCATGAGTAAAATGCAACAGCTTTCTTACCCATTTCAATGTGACTGTTCTTGGCTCTGCACTTGCCTGGGGTATTGTGACTTTTTAAGTGGTTTCTGGGGTTTTCATAAAGGCTTTTTGGACTGTATATTGCTGTTAAGTTGGTGTCTCTGTCAGGGAACAAGGTCTGGGGTTTCTTATTCTACCATCTTGCTGACCATATATTTTAAGGTATATTTATCAGATCATGGTGTGGCAAGATAAAATTGCAAAAATAAATATGAGGCTTCTCTTTCTAGAAAATCTCTGTTGCTACATAGACCATCACCTACTGATTCAGTGGCATTTATTGCTTCAAAAAAATGAAGAATGTAGCTAAAACAAAGTTTGTTGATCTTCTGAATGAATGCTTTTAAAACCTGAAGCAAAACCACTTCTTTTAATTGCACAAGCCTAAATTTTGAAGATAATTGGTATTTTTTTAGCCATAATGTTGGCCATGAATATCAAGAGCCAAAGAGTCTAGAGGAAGAGAGCCATAGTCCTACAGAGGAAAGAGATATATAATTATGTAAGAGCAGTTTCCTGCCCCAGACTGGTAAAAATGACCCAGGTTGGGAGAGTAAAGATAACTGTAAGAGAAAAATTTGAGGATGCCTAAGAGGGTATAGGGCTTTGTACTCCACCCTATCTCAGCTCAAAACCTTGAGGACTGGGTGATAGAAATGACAGGGAAGTTAGGGGATCCAAAAGCAAAGGAGACTTGGAAATTTGTTCCTTGCTTCCAGAATGTAGTAAATGGAGATGGCAAACCTTTTAGACAAACCCAATGTCTATTACTAGAGCATTAGAGTAGCAATGGCTGAGTAACCTAGGCTGTTGGCCCAGAGCTGTTGATCCAGATATCTCAGCATAGTATAGTGAAAACATAAAAGTCATTTTGTTACCAAGAGTGTTGCAAAAGCAGGTAAAGGTGAGCTGACAAAATTTTAAAATCAAGACCCAAGAGAGTTTCAGAATGACATGAGTGAATCTGATAACAGAAGTCTGTGGACTGACCAAGTCATTTTGGCAGATAAAGCAAAGACCAAGTCAAACAAGTAACATCTCAGTGAAAAATACAAGATTATGGAGGATCAGATCCCTCCACCCTAGAAATAGACATTTCTCCCTTGCTCTAGTTTTAAGTTATACTACCTTTGGGGAGATGATGGTGTAGAACTGAGAATTTAACTAAAGAGATCAATAAAAAAAACTGAGAAGTAATTGCATAACCTTTAGTGGAGAAATTAAGTTTACGCTGCTAAGAAGTAACAATAACTTGAAGGCTGTGTTAATTTTAACCATACACACATTTTTAGATACATTTTTGTACATCTGTGTTTATGACAATTGAATTTAATTATACTGTACTTAGCATCGAAAGATTGTTTCCAAATAAATGTATAACAGTAAATGAATGGTTAAATTAATTATCACATATCCATAAAATGGAGTATTATACAGCCATTAAAATCATATTTTAAAAACAGGTCTTTTCAACAAATGATGCTGGAACAATTGGAAAAACATGAACAAAAGTATCTCAAAATGTGTCATTTACCTAAATGTACTGAGGAGGAGTGAGCCTCACAGAAAAGGGTCCCAGAAGTATGTGTGAGAGTTCCCCACAATTCTTTGACAGAGAACTGGGCTGCACATTCACAGGGTAGATTTCATAAGACCTTAGCAGATGATGGCTGCCATAGAGTTGAAAGTGAAACGAAGAAACTAGAGGTTGCATAGTTCTGAGAGATATTAGAGTTTCAGGCCAGGCTGAGTTTAGCAACCTCATTAAGACATTTGGTACTTAGCTGAAATATTGGGAAGTCTAAGCATTAAGCAAAAGGATCCACCTCTAGAGCTGGAGTCATCTAAGTTTTTCTGTAAAAGTGCAGTGTATTAATTTGTTAGGGCTGCTATACAAAAAACCACAGACTAGGTAGCTTAAACCACAAAAATTTATTTTCTCACAGTTTGGGAGGCTAGAAATCCAAGATCAAGGTTTCAGCAAATTTAGAAATTTAGTTTTTCCTAAGACCTCTCTCCTTGGTTTGCAGACTATCATCTTCTCACTGTGTCCTCACATGGTCTTTCCTTCATTAGCATGCATCTCTGGTGTCTCTCTGTGTGTCCAGATTTCCTCTCCTTATAAGGACACCAGTCAGATTGGATTAGGGCTCACTCTAATAGACTCATTTTAAGTTAATCACCTCTTTAAAGGCCCTATCTTCAAACACTGTCAAATTCTGAGGCATTGGGGTTTAGGACCTGAACATATGAAATTTGGAGGGACACAATTCAGCACATAACAACCAGAAAGTAAATATTTTAGGTTTGTAGGCCATAAAGTCGCTGTTGTAACTCACAAACTCTGTCATTGAAGCGTGAAAACAGCTCTAGACAATACATGAAAAAATGGGTATGACTGTGTTCCAATCCCTAGAGAAAGTAGTAAAAAAAATTATGAAAAGAGAAATACATCAAAAGTCATCAGAGGAGATAAATTGTAATTCTAAAAATATTCAGTTAATCTAAAAGAAGACAGGAAAAGATGAACCCAGATACAAGAGATGAATTGGAAAATAAGAAAACATGTAGCAGCATTATAGAATTAAACCCAACCATATCAATAATTTCATTAAATATAACTAGACTAAACAGTCCAAATAAAATGCATAGGTTATCAAAACTGGATAAAAATGCAAGACCCGTTCTATGCTAACCTCAAAAGACACAGTTCAAATATAAAGATAGAGACAGATTGCGAAAAAAAGCAAACCAAGTACACAAATGTTAAGCATAAGAAAGCTGGTGTGACTATATTAATATCAGACAAAGTGAGTTTTACAGAGCTAAAGAGGGATATTTTGCAATGATAAAAGAGTAAATTCAACAAGACGACATAACAATATTAAATGTATATGAACCTAATATCAGAGTTTCAAAATACATGAAACAAAAACTGAACTCAAGGGAAAATAAACAAATGAATAATTATATTTGGGGATTTTAATGCCTCACCTGGGGAGGAACAAATAGATAAAAAGTCACTAATGATATAGAAGATCTAAACAACACAGTCAACCAACTTGACCTAAATGACATTTTCAAAATTCTATACCCCAAAATGGTAAAATACACATTCTTTTCAAGTACACATGGAACATTCATGAAAATAAACCATGTGCTGATATAAAAAATATCTCAATACATTTTTGTTTTTTTTGCTGAGGAAGACTCGCCCTGAGCTGATATCTGCTGCCAATCTTCTTCTATTTTGTATTGGGTTGCTGCCACAGCATGGCCACGAATGGTGTAGGTCTGTGCCCAGGAATCGAACCCTAGGCTGCTGAAGTGGAGCACACTGAACTTAACCACTAGGTCACTGGGGCTGGCCCCTCAATACATTTTAAAAGGTTGAAATCTCACACATTATGTATTTTGACCACAAGAAAATTAGACATCAGTAAAAATAAAATATCTAAAATTTGCCCCAAATATTTAGAATTTAAGTGACACACTTCTAATAATCCATGGATCAAAGGAAAAATCACAAGAGACATTAGAAAATACTGTGACATGAGTAATAATGAAAACTTGATGTATCAAAATGTATAGAATACATCTAAAAGCATTGCTAGCAGGAAATTTCTTATATTAGATGTTTATATTATAAAAGAAGATTTAAAATCAACAACCTCAATTTCCACCAAAAGAAGCTAGAAAAAGAAGAATAAATTAAAATCAAAGTAAATATAAAAGAAAAAAATAAGAATAGGAATAAAAAACAATGAAACAATAAACATGCAAACAATAAAGGAAAATTAATAAACACACAAGTTAGTTTCTTGGAAAAATGGACAAAATTTATAAACCTCTAACAATAATTAAGGACAAAAAAGGGAGAAAAAACAAATTACTATCATTGAGAATGAAAGAGGGTATGCAAATATGGATCTAAAGATATTTAAAAGAAAAGAAAGAAACTTTATAAAAATCTTTATGCCAATAAGATCAAAAACTTAGAACATGGACAAATTCCTTGAAAAAAAGCAACAAAGATGGATAAAGAAGAAATAGAAAATCTGAACCCATTATCAAAAACCTTCCCACAAAAAAAACACGAGTTATATATCATAAGCTAGTGATGGTAATAAATGTAAGACAATGAAGTATTTACATCCTTGGCACTGGGAAAACACAGATTTGAAAGGAAGAAAACATATTTTTGCTTGAATCTGAGATCCACGTGGTCACAGAAAAATACTAAAAAGTTTCTTAGGATTAAATTTAAATATCTTAGACTAGACTATTAATCTTTATCTTTTATTTGAATTTCCTTAGAACTTACTGTGTTTCCAACCGTATACACATTACACATTTTTTATGCAGGAATTTTCAGTAAAGTAAGTCTGAACTAGGCAGTTCACTTTCTATTTAATCTTCCAAATTCGAGTAAATTTTATGCCAATATGGTAATAAAGTGAAATTTAGATTTATGAATTTAAACTCAGAGGCATCACTGATATTTTGTTGATTTTTTTAAGAAAAATAAAAATTGCTGTTCTTATTTTCAATTTAGGACCAGGTGTTGGAGTCCATAATGCAAGGACGCTTTGGAAGATTTTTGTTTAACAATGCTAATAAAGAGTATTTCAAAAGAGAAATAAACGAAATATATGGAAACATGTGAAAATGAAAAATTAGTAAAAGTAAAACCCTCACTATCACTTTATAAAAATTATGGAAGTTTTTGAAAACATGAATTACATTGCAAGATGTTGGGGACAATGGCTAGAATATTTGCAAAACATGAAAGTGCAGTATATAACTTAAGAATATATCCCAAAGCTGAGACAACTGACATAAGGCAAGTTAATAAAACAAGAATTCCAAACACCAAAATTCTATGCCACACAGACATTGAGATATTGTAGGCTTTTATCAAATACTATTCTTCCCTTATTCTTTGTAATGTAGTTGTAGTAGTCACGTTTTGAATGTGGCCTGTGATCCCAACTATTGGTTTTAACGTCCACAATGACTAGTGCTTTTCAGAACTTATAAAATTGACCTCTCTGACAGATTCAACTATTTTTATTTCTTGATAACTTTTCTCACTTATCTTCAAATCTTCAGTAACACAGCTCTTCCTGGTTCTCCTCCTATTCTACATCCTCTCCTTCTTAGTTGTTATTATAGGTCTTTATAAGGTTAATTGGGGCTTGGACTAGAGAATAGATGGATGGAGACATAGGAGATTGTGCAGACTCAAGGTCATCAGTCTAGGTCTAAAAATAAGGATAAGAAGCTGGCAGAGAAAGAGAAGGAGGAGGAGGAGGAAGAAGAAGGGGGAATTAGAAAAGTGACCAACTCTCAGGACAATTACATTGAACACAGATTGCTTTTCCTAAAGGTATTTTAAGATCTCATAACTTTTGTTTCCTATTTTATGTTCTACAATTAGTCCTTTTGTTAAAACCTAATTGCTTTCCTGCAGTGGATTCCTTAAAAGACAGGAGAAAAAGTAGAGAAAATTTGCTGTTATGGCCTAGTTAGTGTACAAAATGAGAGGTATACTGACCCCATTAGTTTTCTACTAAGAATGCTAATAAGGAAAAGGGCAGGCCAATTGTCATAGTCTATAGAAGAAACAACTAAGGAAATGACTACAGGTTGCACCATTGGTAATGGATACCTTTGGAATGGTGCTTGGGTTCAAAACAGTACCAAAAGACCATTTACAATAGTGACAAGAGACCCCAGATGATTTCTAACTGCTATTTGCAGCATTTCTCAATCTCAGTGGCTTGACTCATGTGTATATGTTAATCTAGTGTGAAGTATGTTATAAAATCTTTGATGCTGATAGTAAAGTAACTGAATAATCACTTCCATTAAAATATTAAATGATAAAAGAAAGTTTGCAAATAATTTGCTTTTTAAATAAATAAAGCAGATTGAAGATTACCTCTATAATAACGTTACTCTCACTAACTTGAATTTTGATACTCTTCCTTTAATGGAAAAGAAAGAAGTGGCTAGCATGCCAGGAATTTCCAGCACCCTCAATGTGCCCATTGCAGGCTGTTTTACATATATGAATAACGTACGTCATGTGTCTCATGCCAGACTAGAGTTTGACAATCAGTAAAATACAGAGCTGATCCTAGTCCTTACTAGCTAAACCCTTGAGTTCTGTTGTTTGAATAGGTTAAATAGTAATAGGCCTAACTTGTGAGAGGAATCAAAGAAAGCAAATGTAGCTCTACTTATGAAGATGTTTAGGCAGACGTGCACCGGGACTCATATAATGAAGGGAACATATCCTTTTTTATTCTTCCAGAAAGGTTAAAAACAAAACAAATGGAACACCTCTGCTTAAGACATAGAGCATTTATCAAATTCTCAGAATTTTTTTAATCTAGTAAACTCATCGTTTTTGTCTAAAATCCCGTACAAATACCCTAGTCAAACTGAAGAATCCCTTCCTGTGCACATATAGCAGCGTATACATGACGCTTGCAGTTTTGAAATCCTTAACCGATGGATTAATTACAAATATGATTCACCCTATTTACAAGATTGAATTCAGAAAAAGTATTATTACTATTCTGAGATTTTATGTTATTATAGATCTGTTGATGTTTCTATACTCTTCCTTTTTAGTGAATAAGAATATAAATTGGAGGACAAAAATTGGAGAAAAATTTTTAAAATCTCTAGAGAATAAAAATCTTTACATGGGAAAAGAGCTATTTTGAGTTCCATAGAAAAGTATTACTTTTACAAAAAAAAGAGGAAATGCTATGAATAATTAATAATATAGTTGTGGATGGAAAGGAAATATGTTATAAAAATAGAGAAGTAGAAATTATTTATAGAAATGTGTGTGTGCATGTGTGTGTGTTTGCAGTAACTCAAATCTTTGGGGATATTTTTAGATTATATAATACAGAAATGAACTATTTAAATAAAATATGCTATCTTTTGAAAAGAATTATTCGGGCACACCAGCTGTAGGATACATGTTTTGAACTCCTTCTCTTGTATGGGGATCAATTTCAATGAACCATTCACACGCTCTCAGGTCATTATTTAAACAGGACTATTCAAAAGCAGAAGGATGGAAGAGGAGGATGTGGATGTGAAATGACAGATGATAGGTAAAACATTGAAAAATCCTGCCCTCTTCCTCTCCCCTCTCCTCCTTTAACTGTAACCTTGGAATTGCAGTCTGATTATTACCTCGTGTTATAATATTAGTCCCAGTCAACGAAGATAAGCAATTAGAAAAATGTATCAGAAGTAGTTTCTGTGATTTTTTCAAAAATGAATATAATATTTCCCTTGAATGAAGGTAATATAAATATGAAACAATACATAAAAATATGAATAAGAAAGTTCAAATCACCTACAACGCCATCACATAGAGATAACCATTGTTAAGATCTTGTTACATGTATTTCTGGACTTTATTCTTGACATATATACATAATAACAACATCATCAAATGGATTACATTATGTATCCTGCTTTTATCACTGGAAAATGTATTTGGGGCATTTATTGATATAAAGAACTATTGGTTGGCATCATTTTTGATGATATCACTTTAATGGGTATAGAGAATTTCGTTAGATGATTGTTTTATCATTTATTTAAGCAATCTTTTTTTGATGGTCATTTTAGTTGTTTCCAAATTTTCAATGCATGTTGTAGTTTTTACAAACATTTTAGATATACAACCCTTTCTTAAAATGAAAACTTGCACAGAATCCCAATATTCAACACATAATTGTTTAGATGCTCCTGTTGAAGCAGGAAACGGGATTCCAAACTCCATTTTTTCAGCCTATTCTTCTATTCTTCTCCACTGGAAATAGCCCCTGAAGGACTTCCATGGAACTATGTATGCAATGACTGTGTAGCTCTGGGCATCCAGAGTCTTGAAAACCAATGTTATAAAACATGTTGCACTCAATTTCCTTGTGCATACATCTGTATGCACTTGCTTTATTATTTTCATGAGATAAAATGCCTAGAAGTAGAACTGCTGAATCAATGAATATGTTGTTTTAATTTTGATACAACTTACCAATTGCTCTCTAGAAAAGTGTATCAATTTACACATCTCTAAATATCCTTGATATTTTTTTGCATATATTTCTTTACTGGTGAGGTTGAACATCTTTTTAATGTATATTGACCATTTATACTTAGCACATGGTACATGCCCAATAAACACTTATGGAATGAATGAATTTATAAGTTTTCTTTTGTTAATTGCTCTATTCCTTTTAATATTGTAATTTTCCTTCTCTTTTCATTTATGTATGTAAGAAGTTTTTTTGTAGCAAGGGTATTAACCTCCTCTCTTATCTTTTTTCCATTTTCCTGATTGACTTTTAACATTATGGTGAGTTTTTTGTTTACACATATTTTGAAATTTTGTGTAGTCATATTTACCAATCTATTACGATTTTCCTTTTGGTATCTTGTGTTAAACACCCTTATCCTCAAGCAATAAATAAAATATTCACCTACACTTTTTTACATTTATGAATATTTGAAAGGTGATCTATATTCATGAGATAAATTCTGAGGCCTTTTACAACTTAGTACAAAAAAAATCCCACAATTGATTTAAAAAACCCAGAAAATCACTTTGTTGGTAAATGAACTTAGTGACAATTGTCTTAAGTATACATTTCATTTTGACATGACAGCATTTTGCCTTGCTAGTCCATTATATAGTCCTTTTCAAGCACTAGTCTCCTCCTGATTGGAGTCTGAGTGTGTGTGATAAAATAGTTGAATCAAATGGTTTTAGTAGCTGAATTTGCTAGAAAGACAAGATTAGGTTGGGAGGGGTTATCAATTAATTTAAGAGTAAAAACAAAATGACCACTTCACTAAAACTTCTGTGGGGCAGATATCAAATCACAACTGTGATCCTAAATTATAAGTTTAGGAAGTACCAGCATTTAGAGGATAGTTGAAGGTCTTCAAAGCTTCCTTCTAGACAAGATGGGGGTGTAACACAGGTAAGCCTATCAGCAGGCAAGAAAATACAAAGTTTTCTAGTTTTAAATTCTCATTAAGTAATGTGTGCACAAGGGTGTTTTGTACTGAAAGGAGAACAGATGTACAGATGTGATATAATCACTCAAGTGTGTAAAGGGCACCTAAGTAATGTTAAAAAAATTCTCTCAGCAGCAGTTGAGAGATAAACTTTTTAAATTTTAGGCTCCAGAGAGAAAAAAATATAAATTCAGCTCAATCCCTGATGAGTATGATTTCTCTACTTCCTTCCCCCCAAACACATGTCTATGTTATTGTTTTCCTTTCTGTTACCTTTTCTATTAGGCACAAATTCTATCAGTGTGATATTTAGAGCTCACTAGCCATCCTAATACTACCAGAGTTCAGCATCTCAAAGGAAAAGCTGAGATTTCATCTGGATCTTAAAAGATGGGCAGGATGTCAAAGAAGGTATAGATAAGTAAGTCATTGATAGAATCATTGACTTCATTTTGAGGCAGCTTATACTTGAGAATTGTAGGAGAGGAAGGATTCTCTAACTAGCCTTTTAAGCTAACTGAGGATGGTGGCAACTCTGACAGCAATAGAAAAGTTGCCAAGAGGGGAGAAAGGAGAAAGGCAAATTCAATTCTTAGACATGTTGAGTTAGAGTAACAAAACATCCAAACGGAGATGTCTTTTAGAAAAGGGAACTATTTCACTGGAGATTGATGAGAGGGTCAGCAGTAATCTATGTAAAAGATGAATGTTGAAACTATAAGAATGGATACATTTTCTAATGTGGAGGAGAGCGAAAGAGGAACTGATGAGTTCAATGAGAATGAAAAACAACCCCCTTTGAACTCATTGATGATCTTACATTTCTATTGCCTGTATGCAATCAGATATCACCAATGGCATTCTACTTGCCATGCCATGACAGTGGTTCAGAAATATGTATAGTGGTGAAGTGTTTTCTTATTTTTCTATATTGTGCTTCATATCACAGTTTGGGAAAGCCAAAATAAAAGAAAATAAAGTATATGAGTGTTTGAAAATTAGAAATTGGCCTGCCTGCTTTATACGACATTACTCCAGATTACTAGTAAGTACTTGAATTGAATATCTAATCTTTGACACTAACTAGTATGAGAAAGGCAGATTAATAAAAAGACTTTTTGAATCTATCATCATGGTTTGCTTGAAACTTTCAAATATTCCTGAATCAGCATTCATTTCAGCTTCGCTGACCTTACAGAGCAATAAAGATTACGTGGATGAGAAGTACCTGGGGGCATACATCCTTGTTCAAAAGTCGGCAGGAAACTATATATCAAAGGTTTATTTGGTACTAGATAACAATCTTGAAGCACGCTAGGGATATAAGATGGTGTACAGTGGAGTTTTTCTTTTTATTTCTTTCACTTTTCAGCATATAAATTAAACCTGAGACTGTCTAAGAAGTTTTCTAAATGATATGCAGTTTTCTATTATATAATTTTGTTATGTTTCCTGTGTTCATAAGTGACACCCTAATCACCATAGATTATTATCTTGCCCTCCATTTAAAGGACCCTATGAACACTGTACCAGGAAATAAATTAATGAGATTATAGTTCTAAATCACAGTAGTTTACTATCGATATTTAGATTTAACAAAGTAATTTGTAGTAAACAAAAACCTGAGCTTAAGACAATCTATGATCAGTAGAAAATTTATCTGAGGAGACGATGAACATTTTAAACTTCAGAAAGCATTTATGTCTCTGCTGAATGAAACAGAAAGTGTCATTTTCACTAGGACAAATTAATTAAGTAGAGAAATCATAGTGGAAAGATTATTGCCATATAAAGAGACTCTAGGTATAAAATTCTGCCAAGATTAAAATCACATTTTTAAAAAATAGATTACATAGTCTTTCACCGTGAAACTACATGAGATTGGGAAAAACAACTTGTGAAAGGGAGCCTTAGTCCATAACTCTTGGATAAATGACTTACTCCTGTAATCTTGAATATTCTCATCTGTAAAACATGTAGTATTATTGTGTGCTAATAATTTCAATCTTGAAGGGTTGGGAAGACTGAGTAAGTCGATTGAATTTAGTGTTTATTGTAGTATCTGTTGCATGGGATTTACTCAAAGCTGTCAACTAATATTTTTGTGATGTGCTGAAATAAAAATCACAGCCCAAATAAAAAAAAAAAAAAAAAAAAAAAGACTGCGAAGGCCTTGATTCCAGTAGGCATTTAATAGATATGGAACATCAGAAAAATAATATGCCCATTTTTAAAGACATTCTGAAGAAATATTGAAACATAAGCAAAAACCTTTAACTCATAGTTATTGTCCAGGGATAATACTAATACTCAACGAAAAGAAATTTCTATGTGGTGCCCATTCCCCCGAAATAAGTACATCGTTTTTCATCGTAAATGGTTCCTTTCATTATTCCAGGTGATGAATGAATAAGACTTGCTAGAGCAATTGACTATTTTTAGGAAATTAAAGAGAGTAAGTTCTAATGTATGTACAAAAAACTTACAAATAACACAAACAACTGCCACTGGACAGTATTTACAAAGAGATAGTTGGCAAAAAGTAAATGGAGTGTAATGAAAATCTCTTTTTCTAGTATAGGAATCATATGTCTCTATGAAGAGATGTATTTTGGGGATGGGAATGTGACTACTTGGGAAAGTGAATTGGATGCCCAAGAAGGATTTTAGAGGAACTGTGGATGGTGTAGACAAGCTTTCTCTCTCTTTTTTTTTTTTTCTAAGAGGAGGTAAATTCAGCTAATTAGGAACTTTTCTTTTTGAGTCGTTTATGCAATCTGAGGGCTATTGTTGAATTGCTAAAGAAAGCACAGTGGGTTTAGAAGCATATGAAGAAATAGAAAGTGAAATGAAGAAGCTGACCTATTGTAAGGAACTTTAGGGAAAAAAATAGAGTCATCTAATGAGAATTTTAAAAAAGTTATTCTGGGTATCGACCCCGTGGCATAGTGGTCAAGCTTGCACTCTCTGCTTCAGCAGCCCGAGTTCGGATCCTGGGTGCAGACCTACACCACTCTTCAGCTGTGCTGTGGCGACGACCCACATACAAAGTAGAGGAAGATTGTCAACAGATGTTAGCTCAGGGCAATCTTCCTCAACAACGACAAAAAAGAAAGTTATTCTGCATGATAACCTTTGTCTCTGTCTAACATGACATCTACAGTAAAAAACACTTTCTAATAAGTTATAGAATTGAATCATTTTCTTTAAAGATACAGTAAAGCATTGAGTTTTGCTTGAGGATGAGAATGGAGTGAGAATAGAGGTTCCACCCACAGGGACCTGGTTGTAACTGAGTTATACCCATGGCTGTAGAGATATGATGTTGTTGATGGTGTTACACAGAGAGTGTTCTATCATTTATGTTTCTGCTCAATGAAGAGTCCATTTATTTTGTCTTATGTTCAGTTTTTTATACAAATTTGTTGAGGTATAATTATCATACCTGTATTTGATATATATGGCATGTAGTCTGTTGACATATGTGGACACATATGCTGTCTTTTCTCTTGGGTAAATGCCTAGCAGTAGGATGTCTGGGCCATATGGTAGATAGATGCTTAAATTTATAAGAAATTGCCAAAGTGCTTTCCTAAATGATTTTACCATTTTATATACCCGTCACCAGTGTGTGAAGGTTCCAGTTGCTATACAAAAGGATCCATTTTAAACTCAGGCTTCTACTGGAAAATGACTTTTGCAACAAAAGAGAGCAGAATAAAACAATCACGTATTCACACAAGTGTTAGAAATGTGCCAAGAAGTAAGAAGGCTGACTAAGGTGAGAAAATAAACACAAAACACACGGAGAGCATATAGTTTAGAAAGGGAGAACCATTCCAAAGTTAATCAGTAAAATAGGCAATCTAAAGTAACAGGGATAATATTTTGACACAGATGTGGAGTGGGGACTGTTATATCTATAAGAAGCAGTTAAAAGTACACCCTAGGGAGCTTGACTGCCTGAGTATATTTTGGTTCTGCCACTTTCTGTGGGAAATTCTTAACTTCCATATATGTCAATTTCTTATCTGTAAAACGGAGATGAGTATCTATCTCATAGTATAATAATAATAATAGGAAGAAAAGTAAAAACAATAAGGAGATGGGGTCAGTGTGAGGTTTAAATAAGTTAATTCGTGTAAAGCATTTAGAAGAGTGCTTGGCATACGAAAGGGCTCAAAAATTTTAGCTCCCAGGTTTTACTAAAGTGGATAAGTTAAGAGAGTAAAGTATTTTTATTCAGCTTTTAACATTCAAAATTATATTTCAAAGCAAAACAATGGTCTCAAAAGCCAAGCTTTGTTGAAAGTACACTTAACTATCAAAAGGTGCTTAATGTTTCAAAAGCCAAGTATAGAGAACTCAGATGATATAATTTCTTCATTAACTCCACAGAAGAGATATCTCTTTCCCTCTAACAGCTAGGCAAGGAGCCTTGCACTTGCTACCTTAGTGTAGGAGGATACTACTTAAAGACTTGGAAGTCTGCTGGGTTACCACATTAATACAAACCCCATACTGCAGAATGATGAATAAAGAGAGTATTGGATATTTTTACTGCAGAGCAGAATTTATTCTAGCCTCTCTTATGTTCTGTTCTATGTCATAGTGGCTGGAATCCTTGGAATTACATTTTGAAGACTATTTTGCCTCTAGGGATCTGGATATGATTTATATTCTGCCATTGCAATTGATGGACATGAGAATTGGAAGGTAGAAGGGTAGCAGAAGAAATTCTTCCGCTGGCTGTAGGGAGATTCTGAAATGTGAGGATTTTACAAGATCCAGAAAATACTTTTTACTACTGGTATCCAGTTTTGGGGCTGAGGAGTAGCTCAAACCTTAGCAGTGATCTCCTCCACTTTTGTGATCACTAAATAGTAATAACAACTCCCTGACCTTCCAGCATAGCTGAGACGGCATAACCTAAATGTTATGGCAGCCTCTTGATATTTGTTTCTCTAACTCTTCCTACAATTTTATAACCACAAACTTCCCTGTAATAGGTTCCCTTTTGCTTGGAATACCTATAGTGGTTTCTGGTTTCCTGAACTATATCGTAACTTATACTGGGAGCTGCAGGAGTTTAGTTTCTCTAAACTGTACTTTGTTCCCCAGTGGAGTAGACAGAGACAAGGAATTCCAGTGTAACTTCTGAAAGGGATGAAGACAGTAGATAACTAGAAAGCCAGAAGATGTGCCGTGGGGATTATTATGGTGAGTGGTGCAATAGTCACACAGCAGAAATTTGGGGTAATTCTAACCAAGGATACGTCAGAGATTCAGAAGAGTTTACAGTACAGAGGAGAGTCAAGATGTGGTCAAAGATTATCAATGGGCCATGACCAACCTAGATCAGATCACAAACTTTACACATAGATGCCAGCAGGGGGAGCAGGCATCAAGCCGACAGTGTCAGAGATGTAACACAAGAGTAATCGGGGACATTATGAAGATCTGAGGATTCCTTCTTTCAAGTGCCATAAAGACACCATCTCCTTCTCATACCCCAGATAAGGATGAAGTGTGGGAAATTATGAAAACCTAGACATTTATGCGAAGAGACAAAATCATTCGAGTTTTAAGTCAGCCCTGATAAGAAGATGAACTTTGAATACACTGAATATTTAAACTGAAAGGAAAGTGTTTAAATCAGAAGAAACGAAAATATTACTAACTGGTAAGTCTAGATGGCCCCTTCTACCCAGAGGTGTAGGGCTTGTAAATAAAGAAACTATGTTGTTTCTGCACATCTGAGTGTAGTGTGAGTAAATATGTGACCTTGTTACACAGCATACTGCTGAACGTATTACAGTGAACAAAATCTCTTTAGCAATCACTGGCTAAAAAAGAACTTAACGTAAAATTTGAGCACGTACACTTGCAAAAATTAATGCATTTTTATAAATAGTGTTAAAGCCCAAATAAAGGACTTTCTCTTCCACCCAAGATGGAGTAACAGAAATCAGATTCATCCTCCCACTTAAAATAACTAACAAAAGCAGACAAAATATAAGAAACAATGGTTTTCAAGATACAGGTATCAGACAACAAGGCCAGTGATCCCTAAGAAATAGGAAACAAGTGAGACCAGTCCTAGGAGACCAGTCCAGTTTACTGCTTGCAGAGAGTTTCCAGGCCACAGCACAGAGAAGTGAACCCAGGAGGAGCCCAGCAGACTCTCTGGGTTGAGGAGATGTAGCTGCAAGTCTGGGGAGACCTAGCAATTAGAGTTCACAGAGCAGAGTACCAAAAAGGAGAGAGCTACGCAGAAAGAAAACACCACAGATCTGCTGAGGGTTCCTCTCGAGTTTTCGGCAGAGGACTGAATAGTGCATGTGTGTTGAGAAAACTGAGGCCAAGGGAAAAAAAAATTTCTAAAGGATTAGAGAGAATAAGGTCCAGCATTAACAAAATGTCAGGAACAGTTTTCCCACCAGTCAGACGGGGAAACTTCATGATTCACAGGGTAGAGTCCTGAGGAAGGTCTGCTATAGTAGTGAGAAATAACTAGCCCTAGACTGCCTAATAAGTCTCCAGAGCAAGACATAAATGTATCAAACTTTTCCAAACAACCTAACTGCATCACACAACAAACCTCAAGAAGAATTATAGGAATACAAAAATAACTAACACCCAATGAAGTATAGGAAGGATTGAACATGTTAAATAGACATCTGGAAAATAGAAAAAGACTCAAATCCAACTTTTAGAGATGAAAAGTCAAATGTTTAAGATGAAAAATTACATTGGTTTGGACGTTGCTGAAGAAAGATCAGTGAATTTGAAGACACAACAGCAGAAAATATTCAAAATAAAACACACACTCCACCCCCTCAAAATGAAGAGTGCATCAGTGAGTGGGAAAACTTCAAGTGGCCTAATAAACATTAGGTTGATCAATCAAACACTAATGCAGGTACTTTTGTGAAGGAACTTTTCAGATGAAATTAAGTTTACTAATTTGCTGAGGATAAAAAAGGGAGATTATCCTGGATTATCCAGGTGATCTCAGTGTAGTCACATGAGCCCTTAAAAGCAGTACAGAAAACAGAAGAGTCAGTCAGAGAGAGATGACAGAAAGGGATGTTGGAGAGGTTCAAAGTGTGAGAGGGACTTGACCCACCATTGCTGGGGGGGGGGGGGTTTGCATGGAAAGCATAAGAAGGAAGGTAGGGAGCCTCTAGGTACAAAGACCAGTCCCTGGCTGACAGCCAACAAGAAAATGGGGGCGTTACTTCTATAAAAACAAGGAACTCAATTCAGTCAACAACCTAAATGAGCTTGATGTGGATTCTTCCCAGACCCTCCCAAAAAGAGCCTAGTCTGGCTGAAATCTTAATTTCCACAATGTGAAACCTGGAACAGAGAAACCACCCAAACCAAACTGGACCACTGACTTAGTGAACTATGAAATAAAAAAAAATTTTGTGCTGCTTTAAGCCTCTAAGCTTGTAGTGATTTGTTACAGTAGCAAAAGAAAACTACTGCAAGATGCAAAAAAAAAAGTCCACATTTATAGTTAGAGATTTCAATACCTCTTTCTTGATAACTGATAGAACCATAAATATAAAATCAGTAAAGATATAGTAGACTTGAATAAGACCATCAACCAAAAGGATCTAATTAAAAGTTATAGAACAGTCCATCAACCAACAACAGAATTCAAATTCTAAGTAAGTGATGGTTTTAATCTGCTCCCTTTGGTTACAAAGTCATTTACCAGTGGAGGCCTGAGTTTTTTTGTGCGTGTGTGAGGAAGATCAGCCCTGAGCTAACATCCATGCCAATCCTCCTCTTTTTGCTGAGGAAGACCGGCTCTGAGCTAACATCTATTGCCAATCCTCCTTCTTTTTTTCCCAAAAGCCCCAGTAGATAGTTGCATGTCATAGTTGCACATCCTTCTAGTTGCTGTATGTGCAATGCTGCCTCAGCATGGCCGGAGAACCGGTGCGTTGGCGCAGGCCCGGGATCTGAACCCGGACTGCCAGTAGTGGAGCCCGTGCACTTAACCACTAAGCCACGGGGCTGGCCCCCAGAGGCCTGAGATTTAAAGAATCCTTTTGTGGAGCAACTGGAACCCTCATACACTGTTGGTGGGAATATAAAATGGTATAATCACTTAGGAAAGCAATTTCTTATAAGTTTAAGCTTTCATCTACCCTATGGCCCCGGTATTCTATTCCTAGGCATTCACCCAAAAGAAATGAAATCATGTGACCATATAAAGACTTGAACGTGAACATTCATGACAATTTTATTTGCAATAGTCAAAAAATTAGTGGTAAATTAGTGGAACTAATCCACTGATTTATCAATAGGCAAATGGATAAACATATTGTGGTATATTCACACAATGGAATACTCTTCAGCAATAAAAGGAAATGAATTAGATATACCCAACAACATAAATGAATCTGAAAATAATTACACTGAATGACAGAGTATATGTTGTATGATTCTATTTTTATAATACTCTACAAAATGCAATCTAATCTACAGTGACAGAAAACATATCAGTGGTTGCCTGGGAAGGTTGTGCAGGGAGGGACATGAATGAGGGTTTACAAAAGGTCACTAGGGACCTTTTGGAGGTGATGAGATGTTCATTCTCTTGATTGTAGTGATGGTTTCACAGGGGCATATATATGTGAAAACTTATCAAATTGTACACTTATGTGCAGTTTATTGTATGTCAATTTTACTTCAATAAAGCTGTTTTTAAAAAATCTATGTATAAGGTAATGATAATTCCAGAATGGAATGGAATGAGGCAAGAATTATGTAAGGCATTTAAAAAGCCATCATCGTATGGAGGAAAAGAAGTCCAGATATAATCAGAAGAAGTCTGTTCTTTTGGCCATATTGCTTAAGAGTTATCACCAACTTCTTAGAGTAGAAACTGGAAATTAAAATTCTAACTCCACAATAGAGTTTTCAGAGTTTGTGATATCATCTTATTTCTTATGTTTATAAGTAAATACATTATAGAATGTGTGTAGCTCTCATTCCTGAGTAATTGCTCTTAGTAACTCCAATAACTCCTTTCTATGTGTTTCTTTTTTTTTTTGGCTGAGGAAGATTCACCCTGAGCTAACATCCACTGTCAATCTTCCTCTTTTTTTGTATGTGAGCCTCCAACACAGCATGGCCACTGTCAGACAAGTGGTGTAGGTCTGCCCCCGGGGAACCAAACCTGGGCCACCAAAGGGAAGTGTGCTGAATTTAACCACTAGGTCACCGGGGCTAGCCTTCTATGTCTTTCTAACTTAAAAACAATCTCTCTCTCTCTCTGTCTCTTTGTTTCTTTGTGTGTGTGTGTGTGTGTAGTGGCCCCTTGAATCTTTAATAATATAGTCAACATATTGTAGGCAACAACAGGTTATTTTTGTGAGATAAATTTTTGTCTAAGTGAGCTATATATTATGTTTATGTGAGAAAAATCTGATTTGAGAGACAAATCATCTGTCCAGTTCATGGTTCTCACTAATCATCTACACAGTAACCAAAAGTGGATCCAGTAATGCTTAGTACTTTGGTTTTAATAGAGAACAAAAGTGAACAAAGCTTACACTCTAGGTGACATCGCTCCTTTGTCCCATGTACTAAGAAAAATATGGATGTCCAACTATCATCCAAAATGAATTATAAGTTGGATGCTTATAAGTTATTCAAATTTCAATTATTCCCCCATAATAGCAATGTTAATTAAATATCATAAAAAAATTTAGCTAAAACATTTTGGTTACATTAATTTTATACAGTGAAACATACCAATTAAAAAGGATGTTGAACAGAAAAAATTTTCAAGAGAAAGCCTTAAGTAAAACAGCAGATTCCATTACTTTATGTACAACATCTTCTCATTTTTGTGAATTCATGTAAGCCAAAATGATACACGGAGATTTATATGACTTATCTACTTGTGTAGTCTGCACATTAAAAGCTTTGGTAAAAGATAGGATAAACTATGACCAGGTTCTCACAAGTGTGTTTAACATGTACTTCATGATAGTCACAATTTCTTCTGTTATCAAATCTCTCAAACGTCCGTAAGTATCTAAGTGCAGGACCTGGCATATACACATAATGTGATTTAAGAGGCTCTAGGAAGCTGACTCCTATACTACAAATCACTAAACAATAACAACAACATCAGCAGCAACAGCAACAATACGTTGTCAGTTCCACATCACCCACACTCTACCCATCCTTCTACAGATTGTCCATTTAACTTGGTCCTACTGCCTGTACTTCTAACAAGTGATTTATGAAGAAGAAAATTCATCTTATTTTAAAAGGAAAATAATTTTCAGGAGAGTTATATGTCATTAACGTCATTGAGTGGTATATTTTAATCTTTACAATTACAACTATTGAAACATTTATTGAATGTCCACTATATTTCTGCCCTTGCACTATACTAGGGCCAGGGATACAAGGATAAATAAGATGCATTCCTTGCTCTCAAAGGCATTACAGTCTAGTGTGGGAAATAGGCAAAAATAGATAAATCATAATATATAGCAATATGTAGGTGCTATGGAAATGCACACAAGGGCCCTCTACTCAAGTGTGTGTGTGTGTGTGTGTGTGTGTGTGTGTGTGAGATTGGGGCAGTTCAGAGATGACAACAGGATCAGGGAAGGCCTCAAGTGAGATTGCTCTTGAAATTAGTTTTGAAGGACAAATAGGAGTTGAAAAGGCAAAATAAGGGGTGCTGCTGTGTATAGCCTAGGTTGCTGCCCCTTCAGAGGCTCAAGAGAATCTGGCACATTCAAGAACCTGAAAATAGTTGACTATGGCTAGAATATAGAGTGTGAAGAGGAAAGCAACAGTGGGGAGAGATGAAGGTGAAAAGATAGATAGGATTAAGGTCATAAAGGGCCTTGTATTATGTACTAAGGAGTTAGGACTTTATCCTGATCAGATTTTTCCCCTAATAATTCTTGGCTAAGAAGAGTCATTAAGAAAATGAAGACTTCTTATTGGGAGAATGAGAACAGCACTAATGTTTATTGATTATTTGCTATTCCTGATGGTAATAAAGGGTCTGACTCCATGTTTGATATTTGACTGTGGACAGCATTTAGGCGTCAACTCTTCCCTTTCCTACCGTCACATATCTGGTACTATAGATAAGGAAATCTGCGTGTCTCTTGAGATCCTGGCTCCTGTGGGAATTTAACCCCCCAGCCCTAGCCTGTGAGTGGGATCCCTTCTCCAACTCCACTCTCTAGCCATTACAAAGCCAAACCAACTTTCTGCTCTGCTCTTGCCATTCCAGACCAGCTTGTACCTGTCTTGCTCTACGCAGAAGTTCCTTGTGTGAATAATAAATTTCCTTGCAAATTCTCAAGGTGTGTGAAGTGTCATCAGTCTCAATTTTTAATCTATTAATTGGGAAGGGTTAATCCCACCTTAGTGTAGGTGATCATAAAATACTGAGACTGTTTAAATATTTATCATATATAACCCTATTTTTTATTTTTATTTTTATTTTTTTTTGTGAGGAGATCAGCCCTGTGCTAACATCCGCCAGTCCTCCTCTTTTTTTTTTGCTGAGGAAGACGGCCCTGGGCTAACATCTGTGCCCATCTTCCTCCACTTTATATGGGACGCCGCCACAGCATGGCTTGCCAAGCAGTGCGTCGGTGCGCGCCCGGGATCCGAACCAGCGAACCCCGGGCCGCCGCAGCTGAGCGCGCGCACTTAACCACTTGCGCCACCGGGCCGGCCCCATATATAACCCTATTTAATTATCAATACAACCATTTGAGTTTTCTCTTATTATTTCTGTTTTGCAGAGGAGAAAACTAATCTTCAGAGAGGTTGCTTAATTTGTCCAAGGCCACACAGCTAATAAGTGGCAGTGTTAGGACTGGAAACCAGTTCTGTCAAAATCTAAAATCCTTGCAGAAAGAAAGAAGGCCTGGGCAGAGTGTTGAGGATCATGACTTTGCATGACTAGAGGTAGTATTTTCTTTACCTGCAAATTGAAGACGTCTAGAAAGAAAAACAAATCATTAGTAAAGGCTACTCAGTCTATATGGGCTGTAGTTCATAGTAAAACTGTGGTGGTGTGAGTCTAATCTAGCCAGATTTTTTCCTAAAATTGGCATGATAGTTAATGGAAAGTGTCAGTGACTAAAGTCATTCTTGGAAGCTTCTGCTACAGAGGTAGCAAATAGAACTTCCCTTCCGTGGTTCTTTACTCTGTTCTTTCATTTTTGGCTTTGCCCAAAGAGAGTTTTGGCCTTTATCTTCAGCTCCTAGGAGGTATTTTCTAAGTACTTGAAATAGTCCAAAGATAAAAATATCTTTGTTATTCATTGCAGGACATGTGGACCACACCTAATAGTTTATACTAATGAGATGACTCATGGTAGGCCCCTTGGGTCATGTGATATCAGCCAGACTTCTAGGGACTAGGGAGCCTGGAGACTGAGTTCAACCAGATGGATAATCCATCAATTAATCATTCCTACTGACTGAAGACCCAATAAAAACTCTGGACACCAAAGTTCAGGTAAATTCCCCAGGTTGGTAGTACCATCTGAGTCCCTTGTCACACACTAATGACAGAAGAGTACTACAGACTGAATGTTTGTGTCACCCCCAAAATTCATGTGTTGAAACCTAATCCCCAGTGTGATGGTATTAGGAGGTGGGGCCTTTGGGAGGTGATTAGGTCATGAGAGTGGAGCCCTCTGGAACAGAATTATTGACCCCAGAGAGCTCTCTTGCCCTTTCTTCCTTGTAAGGTTATAGTGAGATGAGTCAGGAAGTGGATACTCACAAGACACCATATCTGCTGACACCTTGATCTTGGACTTCGCAGCCACCAGAACTGTGAGAAATAAATTTCTGTTGTTTATAAGGCATCCAGTCCATGGTAGTTTTGTTATATCAGCCTAAGCTGACTAAGACAGAAGGTAATATGTCCTGAGAACAATGGTAGCTTTGCATTTGGAACCTTTCCAGGCTCTACCCTATGTGTATCTTCCTTTTGTTAATTTTCTGTACCCATTCTTTTTAACAAACCATAATAGGTTGCAGTGAGATATGTGAGTCTTTCTAGTGAACTATCGAATTGAGAGTGGTTTTGGGAAACTTCCAAACTTGTAGTTAATGTTAGAAGTGAGGGCGGTCTTGTGTGGATTCTTCCTTCTAACTTTGTAATTGGACCCTGACTGCTTGTAGTTGGGGTTAGAAGCCTTGGGTGGACTTGGCTGTATGGAGGACTGTGCCTTCAACCTTACAATTTGGCTAACTCAAAGAACTCCTATAGCTCAACTGCAATGTAGTCACTTCTAACTTAGGGAAAAGAATAGCAAGTATTTAAGAATTCCATTCATATCATACATGCTAACATTTGTTGGTGGTTTCCATATCAGAAATATAAAAACAAATGGTTAAATGGAGTCAGATTATTTTTAAATGTAAAAAAGATAGCAAATTCTTCAGTATATTATTAAATACTAGATGAATCTCATAGAAATTAACAGAAAATAACAACAAATTATAATATACAAATACTTGTAGCACATCTTCATTTATTGGAGAACATTTCTATTTTATTACTATACAATAAGTTATTTATATGCGTAATCTGTTAGTTTAATTTATTATAAGCAACAGGATTTTATTTTATTTTATGCTAAAGTACAGAGTATGCCACTAGAGTGTGCTAAAACTTTTTCTTGGATTAGAAAATAATTTCTAAAATTGATAATGTGGTAAACTGCTCTGAGAGAAAAGTTGTACTTACTACTGGATTAATATTGTAAAACATATTTGAGAATATTAATGTAATAAACACAAGTTTTCAAATTCTCTATTAAGTATCTTAGAATTTTTTACCCTATTTTGCAATATCTAAATGCTTCCAGATTATGAAATTATTAAAAAACTAATTGTAATAGCTATCACGTAGTGCAGCAAGAAATAAAGCCCTGGTTTTCACATTATCTATTGTGTTGAAGGAAGCCAATGTGAGTAATTGGTAGCAGGGTCCAAACATCAAGGAAAATTAGCAGACCAATAGAAAATGCATTAGTATCATGTCAATGTGAAGTTAAAATATCACAATGATATCTTTTTTTTTTATTGATGTTTTAATGGTTTCTAACATTGTGAAATTTTGGGTTGTACATTTTTCTTTGTCCATCACCATATATATGACTCCCTTCACCCCTTGTGCCCACCACCCACCCCCCTCCCACACCCCCACTGCCCCTGGTAACCACAGTCCAGTTTTCTCTGTCCATGTGTTGGTTTATATTCCACATATGAGTGAGATCATACAGTGTTTGTCTTTCTCTTTCTGGCTTATTTCACTTAACATAATACGCTCCAGGCCCATCCATGTTGTTGCAAATGGGACGAATTTGTCTTTTTTACGGCTGAGTAGTATTCCATTGTATATATATATACCACATTTTCTTAATCCAATCGTCAGTTGAGGGACACTTAGGTTGCTTCCACTTCTTGGCTATGGTGAATAATGCTGCAATGAACATAGGGGTGCATAAGCCTCTTTGGATTGTTGATTTCAGGTGCGTTGGATAGATTGCCAGTAGTGGGATGGCTGGATCATAGGGCATCTCTATTTTTAATTCTTTGAGGAATCTCCATACCGTTTTCCATAGAGGCTGCACCAATTTGCATTCCCACCAGCTGTGTATGAGGGTTCCTGTTTCTCCACATCCTCTCCAAGATTTGTTGTTTTTTGTCTTGGTGATTATAGCCATTCTAACGGGCGTGAGGTGGTATCTTAGTGTTGTTTTGATTTGCATTTCCCTGATGATTAGTGATGTTGAGCATCTTTTCATGTGCCTATTGGCCATCTGTATATCTTTGAAATCTTTTTGAATCAGGTAAATTTAGGGTAAAGATGGCAAGTATTTCAAATTTTGATTATTTTGGTTTCATTTAGAAGATCGATGACTTGTAGAAGTATACTTATATTGATCACATAAGTGAACATAAAGTGTAAAGGATTTTTAGAGTGAAGTCACAAAATAAGAGAAAAATACGACTTTTTGAAGCCACACTCTTCTTTATGGAAATGTGTTATATAACCTAAGGGAAATTCTGTCAGAAAGCAGCTACATGCAAAGAGGACAGAATAGGAACCTGAGAAATAAGCATGTCTTTCACTTGCTGTCACACTCCTCCCCAACTGGAATGTCTCATGAGACCCAGGGAAAAAGGCAAGGCTCTAATTCCTAGCTATGCCTCTTTCTTCAAGCTCACAAATATTTAAATACAGACCAAGGAACTTGTGGATGTGTGCATTTGTTGGTGTGAAGCGGGAGAGAGGCATATCTTGCTGGTAGACTCTGGTATCTCCAAGCCTAATATGTTCACCAGAATTTTAAGCTGGCCATCTAAATCCCAACCTACCACCAAGGCTGCAATGTGGTTTGAGAATTCACCTCCTGATGGGGATTCTTGACTTGCAATATAGGAATGGGAGACAGGCTATAACCATAGACATAGAGAGCATTTTTAAAAATTCCAGGAATACATTTAACTTTATAGATTTTGCATTTTTAGTACGTGAATTTTTTGTGTGTGTGTGTGAGGAAGATCAGCCCTGAGCTAACGTCCGTGCTAATCCTCCTCTTTTTGCTGAGGAAGACCGGCTCTGAGCTAACATCCATTGCCAATCCTCCTCCTTTTTTTTTTTCCCCTGAAGCCCCAGTAGATAGATAGTTTCATGTCACAGTTGCACATCCTTCTAGTTGCTGTATGTGGGACACGGCCTCAGCATGGCCGGAGAAGCGGTGTGTCGGTGCGCGCCCGTATCTGAACCTGGGCCGCCAGCAGTGGAGCGCGAGCACCCAACCGCTAAGCCACGGGCCCGGCCCCTAGTACGTGAACTTTGATAACAATTTTTATAACAGAATTGCCTTAAAAATAGGTGGAAATAACAACAGAAGAAATTGTAAAAACTTCAAAAAATATTCTTCCAAAATGTACCCAGTCCAGATGACTTTGTAGCTAAGTTCCCTCAAAAATACAAGGGACAGATAATTCACATGTCATTTGGTTTATTCCAGAGGATAAAGAAGGAAAATTTCCATTTCATTTTATGAAGCAAATATAACTACCTTGACATCAAAACTTGACAAAAAAAGCAAAATAATGAAATCTAAAAACCAAAGTGATTTATGGAGATAGACATAATAACATTAAATGTTAAGTAATGAAATTCATGAGTATATTAAAAGCCTCATACACTGTAATCAAGCACAATTTATCCAATAAATGTGAAGATGGTTCAAAATTAAGAAATCTATTATTATAACGGTTTTCCTTAATAGAGCAAATGAAATAACACACACATGCACGTGCACAATTTTCCTCTAAATGTTGAAATGGTATTTCAAAAAATCAACTATCAATTTCTGGCAAAACTCATAGTAAAATAAGAATGAAAGAATTTTTCCATATGATAAAGTACGTCTGTCTCGAATAGCCATGATCGTGATTCATTGTACTCCTAATAAAGGAAGAACAAGACATGGATGTATACCATTACCATTATTACTTAAAACATTTTGGAAATTCCAGCATTGGTATAAAACATGTAAAAGAAATAAGATGTATAAGCAAGAGAAGTGAGAATCAATTTTGTGACAGACAGTATAATTACTACAGAGAGAATTCAAGAGAATCAACTAAAAAATAAACACAATAATTAGAAGAAATTTACATAATCATCCTTATTAGAATCCTGTGGGATAGGTCCTGATATATCTGCTACTTTACATGTGAGAAAACAAAAGCATAGGGAGACTGAGTAATTTGCTCAAGGTTACACATCTAAAAAGCGGCAGAGCCAGAATTTGATTCCTCATTGTCTGATCCGAATAGTAAGGAAGAAAATACAATTAAATAATAAGATCCTACTAACAGATTCAATCAAAAACACATCACAGTGACATAACTGCAACACGAAATGTACAGGCCTTCTATAAAGAAACAATCAAGCTTTACTAAAATACATTTAATACTTGAAAAATATAAGGATGCAAAATAACAGATGTTATTCAATTCCAATGAACATCATAATGAGACTATTTTAAAAAAAAGCTTGATCACATTAGAATGCATCAGGCAGAACAAATGAGCAAAAATAGCCAAAGATACTTTGAAGAAGAACAATAAGGAGAGAATAGCATGCCATTTATAAAATCTGTTTTAAAACTATTAAAAATAAAACTGTTGGTGTGGCATAGGAATTGGCAAACAAATACAGTGAGTGCCATCATTCATTGGTTATTCATTCTATACCAAGCACTGCTTTTAATAGTTTACACATATTTCTTCATTTAAACCACTTTACACGTATTATGTAATTTAATACTTTCATAAATCTAAGAAGCAGACACCATTATTATCACAAGTTTATAATTGAGGATGTCGAGACACAAAAAGTTAAGTAACTCTCTAAAAGGCACACAGCTAGTAAGTGGTGGTTTGTATCACTCCAAAGGCTGCACTCTGAACCATTGTATTGGGTATATAGCAACATACGAAGCTCACAAACAGACTAAAAATAAATAAGCACTTAGCATTTGATGCCAATGGTGTTTCAAATCATATGAAAATGTTGGTGCAATTGACTAATTACCAGGATAATGATAGTGATGAGGGTTGGGGGCTGGACTAGTTCTTTGCATTGCATGACATACCAAAACAAATTTTTAATAGATTAAATAATTAAATTTTCTAAGAGAAAAGAAAATGTTTTAGAAGAAAACATAGATGAATATTTATATGATTTGGAGGTTTGAAAGGCTTTTTCTAAGCACAAAAGACAAAAGCCCTAAAAGAAGAGATTGAGTGATTTGACTTTATGAAAATTTAAATATTCTAAATATAAATAAAAAAGAAGCAAGCTCATGAACGAAATCAAAAGACAAATAACAAATGGAAAAATGTGAGACATTGAGGAAAGAGAAAAATTCAATAGAATTAATATAAAGAATGTTTTAACAAGATAATATGGAAGAGAGAAAACATTCTAATAGAAAAATAAGCAAAGAACATGAAAAGAAATATTACAGAGAAAAAACAAGTGGCCATAGGCATGTGAAAAAAATGTTTAATGTCAGTAGTAAACAATGAAAATTAAAATACTGATGAGATGCAATTTTCCACCAAATTTGTGAATTTTTTTAAGTATAATGCCCAATTTTGCCAAGTCATTTTAAAACGCTATTCATGAAATTATTAGTTAATCATGCCTTTCTACAGGCTGTTTTACCATATGCATTAAGAATCTTATAAATGCCCATATAAAGTCCCAATTTTAAAAAAACAAGCAATTTATTGATAGGATAGAATTCTATAGCAGACACACAGAAAATTTTTTTTTTCAAAAATTTCCTAAATTGCAATGGCCTCATTACTTGTTTGATTTCCCCACTAATATAGTCCAGAGATTATATTTAATTTACTTTGTTCACGTTTTTGTAAAGTTCCTCAACAACTAGCACAGAACCAGGCATATAATAAATGCTGATAAATATTTTCCAAATAAATGAATCAAAATTTAAAGATGAAGGTGAATACTCTTGGGAAAATGAAAGGATAGAAAACTTAATCTACAGTCCTAATTTTGTATTAAAAACTAAAACAGGCACTTACATATGTCCATAGATATAAGACTGGAATAAAATATACTTATAATACTCAAGCTTGGTTGGTGAAATTATGGAAGATTTTAATTTCTTCTTTAGAAATGTCCTGTTTTCTTGATTTCCTAACAGGAACATAATTTAAAAAATAAAAACATAATAAAATAATTTCATATCATAAGATTTCATAAAATTAAAATGTATTCAACAAATCAGAAAAAAATATTGTAACATGATCATCAAATAACTCATGTTTTATATACAGAAAGATCATATAGAGATGAAAACCAGTAAGAATTCAAGAAATAATGGAAAAAGGTTAAATTGTACTTTTCTCTAAAATGAAAATTCAAATGTAAATAAAATTTAGAAAAAAAAATTTAACCTCACTAATAATCAAATAACTGCATTTTGTAAATAATTTGAGGCCATTTAAAAATTTTATCAATTGGCAAACGTTATTAAATGAGAAGATCCAATGACAGAGATGGTGAGTGAGAAAAGATACTCTCACACATTGCCAATGTAAATAAAAATCAGTGGAATCTTATTGGAAATCAGTTTACCAAACACCTTAATTTTTTTTCTTCTCTGTGTGTGTACAAAGACTGGCAGTGTATTACCTAAATATATTAATGGTAGATGGAGAGGGATTTAAGATAATAGAATATGTATGGGCCAGCCCCGTGGCCTAGCAGTTAAGTGCTCTTGCTCCACTGCTGGCGGCCCAGGTTTGGATCCCGGCGCGCAGGGCCGCACCGCTTCTCCGGCCATGCTGAGGCCGTGTCCCACATACAGCAACTAGAAGGACGTGCAGCTATGACATACAACTATCTACTGGTGCTTTGGGGAAAAAATAAATAAATAAAAATTAAAAAAAACATATTCAAAAAAAAGAATATGTATTTTTCTGATAATAAAGTAATTATCTTCAAACGTAGAAAGTTACAAATTACAAAAAAAAAACCCAAACAGGATTGATCATGGTTGATTTTTAACTTTTTCTTTGTGCTTTTCTGTATTTTTCTATTTCTGCATTTCTAATAAATACAGATTTTTAAGAATAAGATTTTAAAAAGAATATTCATATTAATTACACTCCTGGCAATATATCCTACGGAAATAAACTCCACTATAGAAAAAAGACATTTGCAGAAAAAAAAAAAAAACTCCACTGCAATGTTATGTCTAAGGAAAAGTGAGATTTGAAATTTTAAATAATAAGGTTAAGTGAATAGCTGTACTCAACTAGAATTAAATCAACTGATTGAATATCATGCAGTCATTAAATCCATGGAAGTTTTTAATAATACAGTCATGTGCTGCATAAGGATGTTTCAGTCAACGACAGATGACATAATGACTAAATTGCCTAACTACGCATTTATTAGAAAATATATCCATTGTTAATCGACGTGTGACTGTAGTGCAAAAATTCTGATGATAACTGACAGAAATCAGAGGAAGGTGATGTATTTAAGTATTTAGAATAATCACATAAAATATTTTTTAAATACTTCCCCAATTGTGTTTTTTCTCACTGTACAAAATTTGCTATTTTGCTCCAGGGAAAGAGGCAATTCTCCTCCTCAAAAGAGGAGAATATGACCAAGGGGAACTCGGCCAAAAGATAAAAAGTAAAGGAACGTCTAGCTCAAGGAACTGTAGAAATATGGATATAGTCAGAAGTATGATAAGCAGGTATTGACATATGAGATCCATTCTTTCCAGGTCTTAGCGCCAGGTCTGACTCACTCTGTGTGGAAATCTGAAAAGGGACCACTGATATGGTGGATGATGTGGTGGTGGCGGTGATAGTGGCGGCAGTAGTGATAACACACTTGAGGCAAGGATAAACAAATGAACCTGAGATAGTGCTTCTGATTCAGCAAGGCCTCCACATGACATGCAGAGGTTCCCCATCTCTAGTGAGAACCACAGTGTGGAAAGCATGAGCAAAGAAACAAGTAGAGGACTATGTCAGAATGAAGATGCCTTGAACTAGGGGTGGGAGTGGGGGCGAGCAAATCATCCAGGAATTATGCAAATCAGCTGCTCAATAGCTGAGGCTTCATAAAGGATGTGAAATCCTCACTCACATACACACCTCCATTGCCATGAAGTCATGAAAGCAACTCCTCCCCCATTTACCCAGGTACCTTCTTATGAAGAAATTCACGGAAGGTGAGTAGGGGTCTGAAAGTAAGAATTTTTAGGAAAAAAGGTGTTAGTCAAAGGAAAATGCGTCACTGAAGAACACTGAAATTTGGTTAACTAAGTTAGAAGTTTTATTTATTTTTTAATATTGCCACCCAACAGGTTGGGGGTCAGGAAGATCAGATTAGTTACAAGAGATAGTTTTGTTGTGGCATTTGTACTTTTCCTGTTAGATAGAAGGCCTATATTCTTGTTTTCTCTCACTCCAAGACCCAATAGTATACTATTCAAAAGGAGGGAATGTGTCTATTACGTGAGATGCAGTTTAGTGTACTTGTTAAGCTTATTGGGCTACGGATTTGATACTATTTATGAATCAGAAAGTTAATTAACATCCCTGTTCCTCCATTTCTTCAATTGTAAAATGGAGGTAAAATAATATACGTGACAACATTTAGAACAATTCTTGACATGTGATAAATGCTCAATTAATCCTAGTTAGTATTTTCTATCGTTTTTGCTAAGTGCCAGGAAGGCACGGCAAAGAATCTCAATGGAGTATAAATCACAGACCTTGCTATGATAGATTGATAGATAAGTGAATAAATGAGGATGGAGATTGGAGGAAGCATAGGAAAGGTGGGGGAGGAGGAGGAGGAGGAGTGGATTCAGAGTGAAGGTGAAAGATCAGACTTTGTTGCTGTTAGGGGACTGACAACAGGTTACAAGTTACAAAAGGTAAACTTGCCTTAGGAGGTTATAATGCACTTAATAAGTTATTACTGACTTTTGTGATATTCACACAATTATGTTTGTGACTAGCTCTACCCAAGAAATGTTTTTTAATAAGACTGTTAAGAAAATATTTGTCAGTGGTTAATTATGGTTTTGCTTCCTGCCTTTCCTCCAGCCACTGTATCATAGCACTGATTTGCCTCCCTATTTCGTTTCCTAGGAAACTCTCACCTTGGGCTGCAGAGTGGGGAATATTTGATTGGTGGTGCTGAAAAATATGTTACTGCCCCCCCTCAAGAGAGAATCAATCAGGCTAAGGGCAATTTTATTATCTTTATTGACTGTAGGATGAACAATGTAATTTACTAAGGAAACATAAGCACAACTGTGGTAAATGACTAAGAATCTATAGATAACTGGCGCCAAAACAACCAGTTGAAACAAAACCCATCGTTTTACTTAGAAAAATCTTAGTTACTTGATTTTTAAAAAAACAATCGAATCACTCTTTAAGAGAATACATTATATACTCTATTTTTAATTTACTGCATTCAAGTAATTTTAGGATTTCAGGAAAACAAAAGAGCTATATTTTAAGTGTTTTTCAGTTTGTAAGTAGATGTGCATTGTCCAAATTACTAGCATTTCTAAGTCAATAATATCCTGGGAGCTATTTAAAAATAATGCCATTTATTAATTACATTTATAATCCTTTTATTGTTTATGGATGCTATTTATTCTGTTAAATCCTGGTATAAGCTCACGATTACATTTTCAGCTTTGGGAAAAAGAAAATAACATGCTGTTTGATCACAAGTGCATGCTATTTCAATTAGAAAAGAATGTGACTACAAGGCAGCCCATTGAATAAAAATTCAGAAGGTACTTAGAATATTTGGATCTCAACAAAAATAATATTTAATGATATTGTAAGAAATAAGATTGACAAATATAAATTTGTAACTTTTTGTATTTATGTAAACCTGTTTAAACCTCATTACTTAGTTTTCATCAGTTGGCGTCTCTTCTTTTTTTGTAGTAAATTATATTCCCTTTAAAATCATTAAATATTTGATATTCCTGAATGATTTTACAAAGCCTTTTTGACTGCTTTATCTCCCATTTCATTTTCTTTAATACCTACACAAACTGAGAGCCACACAAAAATGACATTGTTGCCTTGACATATTACCATATTATAGACATCAATAATTCCCAAAGCCAATCCTCTCTGTGGTGATTGAAATTTCCAGGATGGTATCAATGGCACTTAAAAGATCTGAAAAAGTGATAGATTGTAAAGGTTGTACTTTAGCAATCTAATTCAGTGCCATAAGGACATGAAATAACTCACCAGTATATCCTCATAAGTAATCTAACAACCTAACTGACTTTTTAAAAATCCAAACTCCTGTTGGATGACTCTCTGAGGACAAGAACGCTATTTGTGGTACTCAAAGGGAGAAGCAAGCTAAAATGAAAAATGGCCCAGGGAACTGTATATAAATAAACACATGATAGAAATATCTATAAATTCCATAGTACTAAAGAGAGCATCAAATTAGCCATATTTGCTGAAGCTTATAAAGTGAGGTTTAAAAATATTTGAGTCATTGTTAAGTACATTTCTCTTACTGATAATTTAAATTCTTATTTAGTAAGTAAGATGTATTGAGATAATTTTCAGTTTTTCTATCTGACGTTAGTAATGAAACCATAGATATCAACAAAAACAGAAAAATTTTAACTCTCAATATTTTATGCCATTTATGGATGTGACTGTGTTAAAAATAATGTTCCTGTAAATTCTGAAAGAGCTTTTGCTCATATGTCTTCTACTTTCATAAAATAACATTTTGCAAATTTAACTCCTTTCTTATTTCTTGAAGCAGGAATCCCAATGGCTATCTTTCACTTTTGAACTATCAAAATTATAATATAATATAATATAATATAATATAATATAATATAATATAATATATATACCTATCAAATTCCAGCACAGAATTAAGTGTTTGATACATATAATCAAACAACTATTACCAGAATTCTGGATAGTAGAAAGGGAATTTCTTACCTATTTCCTAAAAGATTCTTGATGCTTCTATCTCTATGCACTTAAGACATGCATTGTTCAATTATAAAACTGAATATGATGACCCAAAGATAAGTCATTATTCAGTCATACTCCTAAATATTTCAATTCTGTAGTAAATGTCATTCTTTCCTTGTCATTGGTAATGTGCAGGCAGTGCATTACAGTTGGCCTGAAAGTGTGCATAGATAATTTAAATTATCCACTTTATTGAATATCTAACCAGAAAAGTGTCTCCATTTGAAATAAAGTTTGATATTATTCTAGAAATTGATACGTTGTGATTTGTTTTCTCCTCAAAAATGTTTGCAGTGTTCTACCATCACATTTTCTATAAAATTATAAGAAAAATTGTTTTTAAGTGATAAGTACTAAGATGGAATGATTTATTATTGTAAATTTTCCATTTTTCTTCTTAAATGTAATGTCCTTCTTGTGTAAACATATCCAAGAAAGAGGCATATAAATAAAGATACTGTAGTATCTATAAGAAAATGCCCAAGATACAGCATAGCCGTTTTGCTCCATATTTTTAAGATTTAGTGGTTTTCTTCAATGAAACTTAAGCTTCTTAAGTCATTTTCTAAAATCAATGAGAAGAAGATATATTGTTATATTCAAATATTTATTATTTACAAATAAAACCATACAACTAAGAATTTTAAACTATAATATTGTTAGAAATTACAGGTACTATAGTCCTTTTTAAGCAGCTTAATATAGTTTTTTCACTGTCTGTAAATACGACACATAAAACTCCTTATTACAGAATGTTTTATTAACATCAGAAGACAGTCTTATGACATGATCTATGGTTGATTGATTTGCCTGAAAGCCACTTTAATAATGAGGAAGAAGATTATTCTTCTTTAAAAAAATGACAGAATGTAATAAATCACTTCTTCCATCATCTTACATAGCAATGAAGTTAAGGCTATCAGTTGATGAGAATCTAAATCAGGAGATGATCCTTTGCTTAAAAACAAAGGAAATGCATAGATGGCTTTCTCATTTTGTGAACTTTCCAATACTACAAATATATAATCACTAAAAATATGATGAAGTATGTGAAAATAATTTGAACTTGGCTGAAACTATTCTGAGCTCTTTGCCTTTTCATTGGAGCCTGCTTCAGATTCAGCATTAGATAATGTTTTATAAAGTTTCTGTCTGAAAGTTATGCTTACATAAATGTAATGATTTACTAATGTGCATTTAGCATCAATTCATATTTTAAATAATTTGATAATGGCAGTATAATGAAATACTCATCTGATACTATCAGTTTATTATATCCATTGAATAAATTGCATATTTTCAAATTTGTGATAGATCTTAAAAAATTCCCTCTTAAATTCCGATCATGCATTCTATATATAGTTAATATGTCAAATTATCCTCTTATCTTCTGAAAAAAAGTAATTCAGTCCTTTAAAATCTTTTTCTTTTTCCATAGTATTTGAGAGGTTAGGGCATAGGAATCATTTGATTAAAAATAAATAAATAAACAAACAAAAACCATAGAGAAAACTCATTCTATTTTTGGAAAGTCTTTTTTTTTCCATCAATAAAATATGTTTTGTAAATGAAGCAACAACTTTAATCTTATAAAAATCCTCTGTCAAATATCCAAATTTATCCCCTCAAAACAAAACAAGTAAAATACACAACAAATTGTACCTTGACAGGTATTTTCCACTGGTGGATGAACTAGCTAAATCAAATGATACACTAAAATAAGTTTGCCTTTCCACATTAAGTTCAGGCTAGGAGGTTACAAAAAGGAAAGGTCCATCATTTTGTGTAATATAATCCTTATTTCCATATTCTCCCTGCTAGATATTTGAGAGTCCTAAACACTTTGTATTTCTGAAACTTCAGTCTAATCAGGTTTTACCTTCAATGGGAAGTATACCAAATTGTCCATAATTTCAACACTCTCAATGGTAACTGCCATGGTTTACCCCCAGTAACATCGCTCACCTCAACCAATAGCCTGCACTGCTGTCAATAGCTTCCACTGTCATTCCCAGAATGTTCAGGGATTTCATGTGCTCGGAAACTATGGTAACTTTCAAGAGCCCTCTATGGCTTGGTTTTAGGATCGCAAAAGTTTGATGAAGTTTACTGCACTGAGCTTTCAAGAGTATTTAGGAAGAAAACCAGTGTGATGCTTCCCACTATACATCATACTGCATCCCATTTCTTGCTATAGTTTGCAGTATATATTTTCCTGAAGCTGCTTCTCTACTGGCAAAAGATAAGTTCTCACCTTTCCCACACCTTATGGGGACCTCCTAGTATGGGCAGGGCTACGTAATGTATAGCCTCTTCAGCTCTTCCTACTAGTGCCTGAATATGGCGATCCTGGACATTTCAACACAGCTTCCAATCTATGTTGTAAATATTCTTTCTCCCTCTTGCTTGGATACAGAGTCATTTATATAGGAACAGCCCTGCATATCTATCCATCCTAAATTCTTCAAATAATAACTCATCACCTTAGTTATAATAACAGCCCTGAAAAACTTAGGGGGATCTTCTACAGACGCATAAACAATATGACCCACATGACTAATCTTCCTTTGAGGGAGGGAGGCATACAACTTGAGATAATCTGTAGAAAAGGGGAAAATTTTTAATTTGTTTGAGTTATAAAGTCTTATTTGCTTCTGTATCCCTGAGACCCATAACACAGTACTTGATGACTAGCTGGCTCTTGAATTGAAGTTGAAAGGGCTGCTGGGAGCAGCCTCCAGAGTGAGGGTGAGGAACATTCTAAGAATGCCCTCCAAGGTCCTCTGGTTTGAATAAAAAAGGGAGAATATTTCTGGGATATACCTGTGAGTAGGGTCCATTGATTTATTACTACTCCAGTTTTTAGGGAATATTGTTCATTTGAACAGAGAATAAAAACTGGATTATCACAAAGAAGGGACATGGTATTTCAGGCATAAAGGCAGCCTAGATAGAGCTAGGTGGAACTCAGAAGTAAGTCCTGGAAAAGAGAAATGTCATCAGGGTAAGGAATCCATGTGAAAGATCAAGTGGATATAAAGAAGTAAGTGTTTTTTTCAACCCAGAGCTCAGCAAAGAAGACTGAAAAATACCTAAAATTAAGACCACAAAGAGTGAGGCAGCTTGTTGGAGCTCTAGGTTGTTTGCCTTAAGACCATCAAACTAGTTCTGGTAATTAGTTTGGGTGCTTCCAATGTAACATGTGTTCCCTATACAAAAAGGATATATGATGAGAAACAAAAGCTTTGGAATCATACAGATCAGGCAGTAGGTTCCCGATCTGACCTTACTTAGGATCTCTTGGGATTGCTTTTAGGATATTTTTGGAGGAAACTATATATTGACATGCTTAAACCAATGAAACTGGCTAACAAGATAAGGATGTTTCCTTTTTTATTAAGGCCTGGTGATAGTTGTTTTTCATTTAAGTAAGGATAATAGGAGAAAGTAATTTTGGCCACATGTCTTCTTTAAGTACTAATACTGAAAGATCTTAACAAGAACAGTGCATATTATCCCCTAAGTATGCCCGACATTGAATGACTTATTATGATTACATTCCTCTGTGTGTGTGTGTGTGTAAAAACCTAACAGAACACTGAGAGATGAAGATTTTCGGTTTGGTTGAACTTTCTGCATAGCTAGGGTTAGGTTGAACAAGTCTGCTGGAACTATTGTTGTCAATGATGATAGCAGCTGCCAATTATTGAGTATTTGCTTTCTGCCAGATTCTGTTCTAAGCTTTTGTGTGTGCGTGTGTCTTCATTAGTGTATTTAATCTCATAGAAACGCTATAAGATAGAGTCTAATTTTTTTCACACGTTAAGGGAATTGAAGATAACTAACTTGCCCTGATTCCAGAGGCCACACTCTTTAATATTTTACTTGTCCTAAAATTTTTGAATTCACTTTCCTCCTTTGGTAATCAAAGTATACTACAATGTTAATATTAACTTATGTCTTTCATGATTTTTGGTGTTAAAATGTCATTTTAGGAAATTATGATAATAATAAAAGGTAGTTTGATTTTTTTAGTGTCATTACTTGACAAAAGAAGTAAGCAGTTCTGTGTTTCCTAAATATTTTTTTTTGAAAGTTTTCTTCTCAGTGATACCCAAAAGTATGGGAATCACCATCAATATGGTGAAATTTTCTCCAGTAATCAAGAACTTTATGAAATTTAGAACCATTACTATGAATATAAATTGTCAGTATACTGTTTTGGAGATACAAAGAAATCAATGAAAGTTAGATTTTCTTCTTTTTAAATACATGTTTTAGTGGGTTCTTGACATCTCCTTTAGAGCAGAGATCAATTCTGTTGAACTGAGCCACACTTCTGAACCTTGCTTATGGTTCTTGATAAGGCCAGTGGTAGGGTCAGGTTAGATAATTTTATTCTTTTGTGTAATAAAATGCAGATAATTTTACTATTTTGCATAATAAAATGTCAGTATTATTTTTGGTTTAATTAAAGTGCATTAAGCAAAACAATTCATGATTACCCCTTCTAGCAGCTTCTCCTTTCTCATATGCTTTGATGCTAGTCCAGCAATATCCAAGTATAAATCACAACTCTTTGAGAGTCTGGACTAATTAAACCTGGGACTTTCATAAGTTTGATCACAGTTACAATAATTAGGGGCATATTAGGTTATTGAAGGTTTCAGAGTTCCACATAGGTAAGCTCAAAATAGAACTTACTTCACATGTCTGCCTCCTTCTACTCCAGGTAATGAGTGAGAATACTGGTGAGAACATTTTGTGTTTTTAGAACTTTTCTTCAATTTTCATAAGCCATCAAGCCTTGGTTTCTCAAATAAATAATTTGTATCAAGACGGTACTTTCAATTTTTCCACTCAAATTCAATGAGATCAGTATTTTGTATCTGGAGGCTGAAATAGCCTTCTAATTGGTCTTGATTTAATTTTGTCCTTTTACTTTGGCCAGTGCTGCATAACAACTGCTTCCATTATTTATGTAACAAATATTTATGAAGAATCTATTATGTACCTGGTACTTTTCTACTTGCCAAAGACACAAAAGGAAACAAGACTGGTAACAATCTCTGCCCTTATGGAGCATTATGTCAATTTCCTTTGTACAAACCTACAATGTTTCTACATTACTATGAAAGAAATCCAACTCAGGCTAGGATTCAAGACTCTCCTACCTTTAGGGTCTAATTTCTTCTTAATTTGCTATAGTGAATATCTGAAAGAACTACACTAGTCTAGTAACCATCACTCAAATATTCCTTGTACATTATCTTTGCTCACATCATTCCCTCATAATGTCCTTTTACCTCTACCCTCAACTCTTTCCATTTTCAAATCCTACCTATCCTTAAGGTTAAGCTCAAGTCATGCCTCTACCTTTGAATCTTTCCTGAATGCTTCAGGCCATAATGATTTTTCCACCTAAAGCACATATTACTAACATCATTCTGATATTATAAAATACTATGGCATAAAGATCATCTAAGTCAACTGCCTCATTTTACTGATAAGAAGACTGAGGCCTAGAAATTCATGCTTATTTATATATTTTACTCTTTTATTGCTTTTCCACATTTCATATATCTACCTTGTTTCCCCAATCATTATTTAACTCTCAGTTTGAAATCCAGGAATCTCAAACTCAAAAACCTTCAAGAGTATGGCAGGTAATGTAAGTGGCTACTGTGGCCAAACTAGAAAATGCATACACCTGCCTAAAATCTATTTTAAAAAAGTAAAACAAATAAAAACACTGTACTGGTCAAACAAACTATGTCTGTGGGAGGGAGTCATCCTATGGATCTGCCTTATGTAATCCCTACAATGTAAATAATTAGACAACAAAGGCATATGTTAGACTAATTTTTATGACTCAACAATGGACAAAGAACTATGCACAGAGTAAGTGTCCAATTAATTTTTGATGACTGAATGAATATATAAATGAGTGAATAAATGAATGTAGACTTCATCAGGGGTATCAAACACTGTCCAAAATTTCTATCAGATACAAAATCTATTTCTCTAGGTGGTAGGCTTTAAATGTCTAGGTCATTTCCTCTCAAGATAGTAAATGTGTAGTTCAGAATGCTTAGGTTGATGAAGTTTGGATGGGGAAATGTATAAAGAGGAGTTGACTTAGAGAGACTCAGAATAGAATTGTGCTTCTTTCAGAATTTAGACCAAAGTTTCTCACCCTCAGCCCTAGTAACATTTTGAATCACATAATTCTTTGTTGTAAGGAACTGTCCTGTACACAGAATGTTTAGCAGCACCCTTAACCTCTATCCGTTACACACCAGTAGCACATCCCAGCCCAGTTGTGACAATCAAATATGTCACTAGATATTTCCAAATATCTCCTGGGTCAGGAGAGAAGTGAAAAAAATCATACCTGGTTGAAAACCACTGTGTTAGACAACTATGCCCAAGGCAATTAAAGATTGCTTTAATTGAATGTATCACATGTTTTTATTGAAAAAAGCAAGAGGCATATATGCCTAGGACACTGTCCCTATAGAGAGCTTGATGAGGCTGTGCAAGGGACAAAGACTCCAGAGATAATGATAATAGTCTCCTGCTTCTATATTATGACATATCTGACTTCTGAAGAGGTATACCATCTGTTAAACCACTTTTTTTCTCTCAACAGTCCCACGAGGCAGGTAAGGCCAGGGTTATTTCTAGCTCCCCAACCTACAGCTTTGACATATGAGGAAACTGAAAGTCAAATAAAAGTCAAGTGATTTGTTTAAGGACACATAGTTTAACTAGACTTTGGATCCTCTAACTCTCAGACCTATTTTTTCATTAGATAACAGTACCAAAGCCTTTACGCTCTTAGCTCTTCCATTTTCTGTGGTGTGGCAGTTCAGAGGGCAATATTAGAGAACAATGACCTTTCATCCTTTCACTTTCTTCTTTTTTCTTTGATTCTTATAGATATCTGGGACCTAAATATCAAAAGAGTTGGGATGGGAGAAAGTACTCAGCAAATACATATCCTATCTCCCAAAGTCATGAGAATGACTACAAACACATTCCAAATCTAGAAGCCCAATGGCGTATATTTTAATCTATTGTGTCACTGTCATTATGAAAAAGTGTTAATTGTCCAACTGAAGAAATAAATTAATGTGGGTGTCACTGTGCAATAAACATTTTTATATAGAGTGTAGTAGTTAGCTCTTCATCACCATGTAGAATGAAAATCAAACTAACATTTATGGAAAAACTACAATGAGATAGACGCTGTGCTAAGGACTCTGCATACATTATCAAATTGCCTTCTTGTTCCCCAAATGTGAGCACGATCAGGCCGCAGAGTTTGACAGCAGAGTTGATGAGGCTACTTATCTTCATTGTCTCCTAGAAGATAGAAAAAAGGCAGCACATGAATTTTAGGTAGGTGTTTCTTAATTATGAGAATAGAAAGCTCTCTGAGGTATGTGTATCTGTGCATGTGGGGCAGCTGTTAAGCACACTCTTCCTAAGAGGCAAGCAGAAGAATATATTGCTTTATTTTGTTGAGGAATCATGGAATTTCATGTTTCTATTCCAGAGGTCAGAAATTTGTGGCTAATGGTAGAAATCAATCCCCTAGTTGTGTTTATTTCTAGACCACCCTGTTTTTTTCTTTAATTTTATTGGTGACCGGTATTTAAACATCGGTAGATTTCACCTACAAATCTAGACTTTTTGCTTCTTATGAAAAAAATTCAGAGGATTAGGCAACTCTTGCCACATTCCTTCATGGCAAAAATCAGGTAGAGGTGGGGGCGAGCCCGGTGGCGTAGTGGTTGGGTTAGCACACTCCGTTTCTAGAGGCCCGGGGTCCGCAAGTTCGGATCTCTGGCACGTACCTGCCCATCGCTCTTCGGGCTGCGCTGTGGCAGGCGTCCCACACAAAGTAGAGGAAGATGGGCACGGATGTTAGTCCAGGGCCGATCTTCCTCAGCAAAAAGAGGAGGATTGGCAACTGGTGTTAGCTCAGGGCTAATCTTCCTCACACATACACAAAAAATTAGGTAGAGGTGACAAGTCTGAGTCCCCATTAGAAAGGCACGTGTGCTCCAGTTCTCCTCAGGGCACACAGCTTCGTATTGCATCTCAACTCATACAGACTCTTTGCTCATTAACTTTTCCTACCTGGCCTGTAGACATTTGCATTTGCAACCTGTGAGTTCTGGAGTAACCTAAGCTGTTGATTTTAGCTAGAGGTATAATTCTCCTCTCTTTGCCTCACTTCTCTTTTTATACTTGTCTCTTAGATATCCATTAAAATATCTTCCTTCTCGGAATTCAAAATGGCAGCTATTCAGGTGCATTTCACACTCATACATTTAGAAAAACATGGGGGAAATTACTTAATTTAATAACATGCATGATAAACTGTGCAGCATTTCTGATTGAAATACAAGATAACTAGTTTTGAACTAAAGTGTTGGCAAATTGTTGAGGTTCGGATGCAGCACTGTAAGAAAATCTTACAGTTAGTGTCACCTTTTCCTCTCTAATAAGATGTGTATTTGCTAAGATTTAAAGAAAAAAAATCCCAGTTTTTGTGAAAATTATCTTTTTAGGGGTTTTCTGAAAGAAAAACAGCAATCTCATTTTTTCCATTACAATCTGAAAGGAGGAAGGTATGTAGTATGTCACCAAATTTCACAATGAACAAGGAAAATGGTTCTGTTCATACTCTGTAAGCATCAGATTTTTGATCTGGGACAAATTAAACATGATTCAAAGATTTAACAAAAATATTTTACATGGTTCGGGCCCAGTAAAACAAGGCACCATGTTAAAGATGGTTTAATAATCCAGTATAGGTTGGACCAACAGATTGATCCTCACTCTCTGTTAGAATATCAACTTAGATATAAATTATATGTATATAAAATTGCCCAAACAACTGAGATAAGAAACTTCTATATTTAGAGATGATTCACTTCTTAATTCCAACTTCAAATGGTGTATGTCATTTGATAATAGGCACTTATAATGTATGGTAACAACATATAGATAATACTTCTAGTCACAACTAACTAGCTTCATGCAAGAAATCCTAATTTTACTTGCATATTACCTTTTTATGACAGGAACTGTTCTTGATTTCTATCATAAACCTTCACTAAACCAACAGCAACCTTGGGGCTTTTTTTCATTAAAACATAAATTTTGGTTTATATCTTCAAGATGATTCTATAAAGAGTTCTGTCAAATTAAGAAACATAAGCAATAAATATAAATTGTATTATTGGTGCCATTAGACATGAAGTTGTTGAGGTATAGTGTTTAATCATTTTGGCTCTGTAGTCAGACATTTCCCTCTGGGTTATAGCCACGACTCTGATATTTAGTAGATGTGGGACCTTGGTCAAATTATTTAACCTCTTCTGGCTTAAATTTTCTCATTTGTAAGGGGGATAATAATACCTTCTTCACAAGATTGTTTTGAGTAGTAAAGTAACAACATATGTGAAGTATTTAGCATAGTTTATGCTACATAGTCAGAGCTCAATAAATTGTACCTATTCTTTTATTACATGATCTAGATTTAGCATTTCTGGTCCTTCTGCTTTTAATAGTGGGATTGTTCTTTAGAGGAAATTACATGAGGCATTTCTACAGAAATCGTAAAAGATGTTCCTTGTTCCTAGTTCTTCTACTCTCCTGAAGACTTAAAAATGATAAATTAAGTAAGTTTAAAAGATTCCAGAGCACTGTTCATGGGATGATTTCCATTTCAGTACAAACAAAATAATATATAAGTGTGTATATATACTTATGAATGTTTGTATGAAAAAAGAGAAACATGTGGGATGTTATATACTAGGTTGCTAAACTCAAAAGAATACAGTTGGGGAGTGGGTGGACATTTGCCTTTAACTTTATGCATCTTTGTATTGTTTTGTTTCTCTGGTAATTTCAAAAACACCAAATAGAGAAAACAAATTTAAAGTAAAGAGTAATAACCACCTTCTTGTCCCAATTGACGACATACAGGAATATAATAAAAGTCTCTTAACCTGTATCTACTTAACTAATTTACTGTATTTACCAACATTTTCCTTTCTCTCTTTAAAATCTGGCAATAATTAACTGCACATTAACTTCTGCAGTAAATAGATTACTCTGTATAATATGCTTATTCATTTCTTTCCGCATCGGATGAGCTATATGCTTACTATGAATCCATTCTATCTTTCCTCAAACCCTGTTACAGCAATTGTACTTATTATTGTAATTACATATTGCCTTTTATGTAAAATGATAATACATAAATGTGAAAGGGAATATGTTATTTTTATAAAAGCTGATTTGAATGCTTCGGAAAGATTCAATGAAAATGTGTCATTTACAATTTTGCCATTGAATCAGTTATGAGGCAATAAGGAAAAAAATTGTAAATCTATAAAATTCTAGAAGCGTTTTGTATACAGATTGATTTGAAAATGTCCTTTAATTTTCTGTTCCTTTTTTAAGAACCTGAAAATTGTAGAATAATGTACTATGGATGTGATATATGCAAAAAAATTCTATCAGCTGACTCATTCAAAAAATATTTTCTGTATATCAAAGACTTGCAAGGGAATGGATATTTAGGCATTTTAGTAAATAAAACAACAGTGTATAAGGAGCATATTATATACTTTTCAGAGATTCTTTGCTTTTAGTAACTTTTGGGGCTACCAGACCAATGACCTATTCTGAATGTATCACAAAATAGGGCTTCTACCACATGAGTTTTGAGCTTACCATCATTTCTGTGTACCAGGGAGGATGGTTTGGGAAAGGTTACTCTGATATACCCATAAATAACAGCCACCTGTATGGCCCTGTTTGAGGAAGAAATTTACAGACTCATTGTAAAATTCTCAATTCAAACTATTTAACCAAGGGAGATCAAAAGAAGAAGGTATCTCACAGGATCTTCCTGCAGTGAAATCAAGCATGCAAAAGTGTGCTTTTGAGGGCCCATTATTCCCCATGGTTTCTTCCTCTTTCCCTGACCTCCTGTGCTTCAGAGTGCAAATGATTACATATGACTTCCACAACAAGAGCTGCTCTATTTCTCTGCTTTCTGTCAGCTTTCTACCTGCCCATATGACAAAGTTAAGTAAAATACAAAATTGACTGGGGTTAATTTCAACTAGACTCTATGGATTTCAGTGCTGAAAATTAGGATAAGGTAATGCATACACAGCTATATATAACTAGAAAGAGATCATCATTTACATTTCAAAACTAATATTTTATTTTGAAAACTGGAACATAAGAGGGTACATAAATAGGCAAAGTTGGAAAATGGTGCAAAAAGTCACTTTAATTTGAAGAATATATTTCATAGCATTGTTGGAGTTCCAGGAGAGAAGTCCAAATATCAAAGTGGAGCATCTGACAAGTTTTAATATTTTGCATCATTTCTGACTTATTATACCTTGAAATGTCCCTCCCTTGTAAGAGTTTTGAAAGGTCAGTGTATAAAATAGGGACTTTTCCCTCAAGAGGAATAAAAGCAAGCATGGTGTTAAACGGGCTTGTACTTAGCAAAAGAACTTGACATTTTTCTGTTGAACATAGAGGTATAGTGTCAAGTTATGATAAAAATGTGTGCTGATTGGAAAGAGAAACTATTGTGTTAACGCATTTAACTCTTGACTTTTTATGAGTGTGAGTAAGAGAATACGGCTTTATTTCAAACTTCAAAAATCACAACTCTGGAAGATTGCCTCCAGCTGCATGATACTACTCACCAAAGCAAACAAAGAAACAAACAAACAAAAAACCCCACTTAGTTAATTGTGTCTTTTTCAGGGATAAAGGGACTGAAATAGAGTCATAATCTTCCCTTTCAGGCAAAGATCTTTGGTATATCCTATATGTTTGCCTATGTGAGTCTGGGCATGAATATGGATATTATCCGGTAACTCAGTGGGGATGACCAGCTAGTTAGGAAGGCTTAGAGTGTGAATCGGGGTATCAGAGCAACTATTTACCTGGTTTGCAATTCTGGCCCTTGGGTGTTTGAACTAATAGACTGCCTAAAATTTTTTGGAAAATCCACTGGGAACAGTTAGGTGACCGGGAAATAATAAGGAAGATATTGTTCCCTAAACGTGAGATTTGAATGGAAGACCTACAGGTCTCAATTATAGTGTTATGACAGTGCCAATAACCTTCAACTCTAGAGAGTATCCAGAGACAAAGGAATTTCAAGCTAGACCACTCAGTCTAATAGGTTTAATTAGCTACAATGTCTGGTCCTATGAAGCGTCTCTGCTTGAGCTTACTTACTTCTTTTACACCCATATACTTCTAATTTAGCAAATCTTTATAGAGTGCAGTCACTATTCCTGGTTTTGGAGATATATCAGTGACTGATACAGGCAATGATCCTTACTCTCATGGATCTTATATTTTAGCAGGGGAAACAAATCTTAAACAATAAAAATAAGAAATAATATGGGGTGTTACCAAGCAAATATCCAGAGGAAGAGCATTTCAGGCAGAGCTAAGAGCTAGTATAAATGTCTTAAGGCGAGAGAGTGATTGGCCTATTAGAGTAGTGTGGCTGGAACAGAGTGAGTAAGGAAGAAAATAGTAACAAATGAGGTCAAGTAGGAATGGGATGGGTAGTGGTGAGCAGATTATGAGGGACATTGTAGGCTATTGCAAGGACTTAGAATTTTACTCTGAGAAAAATGCTTTTGAGCAGAGAAATGATATGATCTGACTTATTAACAGGATCACTCTGACTTTTGTGGGAGTACACTGTAAGGGAATAAGGATAGAAGAAGGAAGACAAATTAGAAGGCTATCACAAGTATTCAGGTGAAAGATCATCATGATTTAGACCAAGGTAAAAAAAAAATGGAGGTGGTGAGAAATGGTTTGATTCAATATATATTTTGAACGTATAGCTAACAAGATTTTCTATTGGAATGTATACGAATGTGAAAGAAAACAAAGAGTCAAAGGCAACTCAAAGGTGCTTGGCCTGAGCAATGGGAAGGATAAAGTCATTGTGAAATGAGATGTGGAAGATTGTGGGAGAAGTAGGTTATGAGGTAAAAAATACCAGGAGTTCAGTTTTGAACATGTTTAATTTGAGATGCCTATTAGACATAAAATCAATATTGTTACTCTGATATGAGGAATCACTTCATTACGTGTTTAATCCAACTTGTTTTTCTATAGGAATTGATAAATGAAATTAACTCAAATATTATTATGAATGTAATATGATATTTAAAATATTGCTGTAGACACAACTTCTTTTCAGGACACATCCTGTGCAATAAGCAAGGTCAGACATATGTAATTTTAAATGTTGGACCATTACATTACAATTTTTTCCAATTTGGTGAAGATAAAACTGTTGTATAGATAATTTTGTTGTGATATCATATAGTATTCAGAAACATTTTATATTTAAAATGTAAATCTATACACCTTGATCCACTGAATAAATTTTCTGAAAATATTCTTATTGCTGCAGAAGTTGTATATTAAATAAGGTGTCCTGTTGAGTTTTTCATTGTCATTGCCCTAAGTCTGGAATAAGTCATCTTGGATTTTGTTACAACTGAAAAATATAATTTGACATTTTTAATATGAAGACCATAATAGTATTTAAAGATGAACTTGAGCTCTGCTAACTTTATTAAACTACAGCCTGCCAATGAGCTATAAAGTCTAATTAATCATTTTGTCAGATTTGCTTTCTAAAGCTAGTCAATGTAAATTTGAATAAATAGGAAGCAGTTGACCCAGGAACCTTTGAATATTCTGAATAGAGATGAAGCATCTGTAAAATATTGTACCTGTAATCTATTGGTATAGCAACACATCCATGCCCCTGTCAGCCACCCATCCTGATTCTCGGAACTTATGCTCTGCCATTTTAAATATGCCAGTAAGTGAGGACTAGATAAATTTATTTTTAAATAATATTGATAAAATTTTGATGTTATATTATGCAAAAATGGGTTTAAGATAAACAGCTTTAACTTAGAATTTTTGTAGATGACATTGTTCTGTGACTTGTCACATCAAACTGCATCAAAATGCTGTGTTATATCAAAGTAATGCACAGTGACAGATGATATTCAAGCAATAGTAATGTCCCATAATGAGATGTGTCAGCATTTTTATTGGTCACTTTCAAGGAGTGCTTATTTGGTAAGGATGCTTAGAGGGAAAGAAAAAAAAAAGATTTGTGCAGCTTAAAGTTAATTTGCTCAAGAAAAGCCAATACTTATTTTATTTAAGCATTACCACCCTTGGAATTAGCTATCTCACTCCACTTATGTGCGTTATTTAGCAATACTTTACAGATCTGGGCCTCTTTTCCTGCTGTCTTTGCCCATACTTCATAGTAAACATTCAGAGCCAGGACTGAAAAACACCTGCACTGTGTGTCAGCCAATATTTAAAGAAAACAACAAACTTAAGTACCAGTCACTTCAAAAGTGCAAGAATTTGTTCTTAGAATATAACAATTATTCTAATAAGTCCCCCGAGACCAACATTTGGGTCTACTTTGGGAATCAGTTATTGAACTATATAGTGCTGAGAATTGAAAACTGAGGATTTTTTCTATAGGGCCACAACCAAATTAAACAACCTACAGTCAATTTAACCTTCATCACTTTGGCTCAAGCATCTGTATTGGTTACATGTGAGAACCTAAAAATACTGGGCTTTCTGCTCAGGTAACATAGACTTTGTCCTGTGTATTGGCTTAAGCAAATGTTAAGATCCTGTGAGAAGACTCCAGGATAAAGCTTGAACACAATTTAATTGTGACTTAATAAATCTTAATGAAATTATGAGGTAAAAGAAATTTATTCTGGTTTTAGTGTGTTGTTCTGTGCCCTGTTGATGCTAGTGATTTGTTTTCAACATAATCATTTATCCTTTAAGGCTTTTATGATGAAGAGGAAAGAGAGAAAAGAAATGGTTCTTTATGCAAAAACAAAGAACTTTACAAAAAGTATGAGTTATTAAGAAAATTAAGATTGGGCCCAAACACACTGATGCAGAATGAAAAAAAAATCATCTAGATTTTTCCAGAATCTCAGCTGTTTCACAACATGTCCAGCTAATTGGATTTTTTCACTGGTCTTCTGAATGCCTGCTATTATACAGCCTCAGGATTCAGGCCCTTATGGCTTCTGAACATCTTGCCAGAAGCCTTGCATCTGCACAGTACCAAATGCACTCTTGGGTTAGAGGTACAAACGTGTAATCTTTGTTTCTTACTAACCTTCTCAAGAATACCATGCAATTTTATTGCTACCAAATATTTTGTGATCTATTTTAATATCTGCTAAAAGCACTTTAGGAAAAGCAAATACATATATATGTAAAAACTTTAACTTACTATCTTTAAACCATATTCTACATGCATAGTTCATATATCCTAGGTTAAACTTCTGAGGTAATTTTTGGATCTTCTTGCCTGATAATAAACACAAAATGATGCTAAAAGATCTCAGCTGGGCAACAATTTTCTATATAGGAATCAATAGTTCTGGAAATATTATATGACTATAACAAGTTCTGAAGGTGCTTTATTCCATGCTGTGTCCTTCCTAACATATACCCCCAAGCCCTTGGACAGGATTTTTATCCCATGGACCATATCAAAATGAGCAGGCATTTGTTCAAGGTATGGATTAAACAAATATTTCAATTTTTGATGTAAACCAACCCTTGGAGCAGAAACCTCCTAATTAGCTAGGGTTACTTCTTGGAACCCTCTTTCGTAAATGCTGCACATCTGAGTTCATCTTGTGATCTACTTTCAGAGTCTTATAGAGAGGCTGTAGTCCATTGGGTATCAATAAGTATTTTCACTTAGTGATAAGAAAGAGTACGCTTGTTTTATTTCAGTATTTCCACTGCAGAAAAACCATCCTTTTGGATTTAAAATAAAACAAAAATGTTTGTCCTACTTTCTGTTACCGGTTCAATGCTGCCTGTCTTTTCAATGTGTACTGAAAACATCGCAAAATTCCAATTCCTACAAAAATGCTGCTGAGATTATTTCAAAACATTCACAAATTATGCAGATATTATGTGTGCTTTGTATGTGTGTGTGTGTGTGTGTGTGTGTTTGGTATAGGAAATAGTTTAGAATTGGAGTTATTGAGATCTCCCAATCACCCAAGAATGTCTCCCCATTGATTTTGTTGTTTTTACCTTCTTTGCTGACACATTCTTGATTTTCTTTTTAATATGTATTTCCTAATTTAATCATAGAATGTTTTTGATGTTAAAAGTCATATACTACATTAATGAGAGAATAAGGGAAGTATATTGTATGCCATTTCTTAGTATCTCACTAAGCTTTTGAGCAATAGTGGAATAGTATTGCTTGAAGAATGTGACAAAGCATCATTGCCACTGACATGCTCCTTCTGAAGATGAAAGGCAGTAAATTGTTTGTCTTCAGCAGATTAACAGGGAGGTTGCTTTGTGTTTGTCTGACTGGTCAAGGACAATTTACAGCTGAGTTACTCTGAAGAAAAGACTTGTTGATTTGAGCACACTCTTGTTATAGCTCTAGGTAGATGATGATAGATTTTGCCATCATTCTGATAAACTGCAACCTATACGCTTGTAATACAAAAATAAATTAAACACTGGTAGATTGGTTTGGTTTAGCCACTTAGCTAGCAATGAAAGCTCCCTTTGAGAAAATTCTAAAGATTTCAATCCCAGAGACCCACAAATTGTCTTCACTTATCTTTAAGTAGTCATTTGGTTCAGGCTTAAAGTTACCTATTATGATTTTTATATCCTTACCGATATGCAATGTCTGTTGTTCTCCACATACCCTCACTATTTGTCATTCTGCTTAAATTACAGATAAATGAATATTATAGTTGTTCTTTTAAGAAGCTCTAATTCTGTTATAATAGCCATATGAAAATAGATAAAACATACCATTCTTTTTGCAGTTTTCTTTCATATTACAAGAAGCAGAGATGATTCTCTTTCTATCCACATTTTCTCCCATTATTAAAACTAGCTATTTAGTAAAAAGGAAGTTTAAAAAGGTAAATAAACTAAACTAAGGCCTACAGATAAAAGGCAAATTGATCAATGCATCTTGATTTAAGAGAGAAAAAAGTTTACATATTTATAGAACTTACTAGATATATTTCAAGAGCAATTATGTAAAATCTTACTTTTGGCTATCTTTTGTCCCACTCCCTTCACCACACTTTTTTTTTTTTTTTACCTTATTACTTACGCTGTGGTAGATGGTATTGTTGGACGCTATATTTTACTCCTCCCTGCATCTGCACTATTTGCCATGCAATTTTGCATTTTCTGCAACAAAAGGCATCCTGTGCTGCCTAGTCCCTGTGGCACGTGACTTGCTGTAGATCATGGAATGTTGGTAAAAGTGTGGTAGTGTGCTAGATCTGAGTCTGCTCTAAATCTTAAGAAGTCTCACATGCTTCTGTTTTCCCTCTTGCAACTGCATTCTTACTATGGGAAGAATTTCCATCAGGGGACTGGGTAACTGTTGCTCTGTCAGCCTGGCTCCCAGAATTAAATAAATGGAACAGACGGGAGTTCAACACATAGTGAGAATTCTAAGCCCAACCAGACACACAAATTGAAGCAGAGCTACCAAGCCAAGCCAATCCTAGATCAGCTGACTCCTAGCCAATTATTAGATATGTGAGAAATAAATGATTATTATGGTATGCCACTGAGATTTTATTTTTATTTATTTGTTATAATTTTATTTATTTATTTTTTCCCCCAAAGCCCCAGTAGATAGTTGTATGTCATAGCTGCACATCCTTCTAGCTGCTGTATGTGGGACGCGGCCTCAGCATGGCTGGAGAAGCAGTGGGTCGGTGCGTGCCCGGGATCCGAAGCCGGGTCGCCAGCAGCAGAGCGCGCACACTTAACCGCTAAGCCACAGGGCTGGCCCCACCACTGAGATTTTAAAGTCACTTGTTATGCAGCAATAGGTGACTGATGCATAGATAAGTGCATGTGACTAGTTTTACAACATTTTCTATGCACAGTCTTTCCTTGCCCTTTCCCCTCAGAATCATTATGCTATTGATATCTTCAATGAAAGATCTTTGAACCAGTTACTGAGAGCCAAGCACTTCTGAGTTTTTTACGTATATTAATTATTTTAATCTTCCCAACATTGCTAAGAGATACACACTATTATTATCATCTCTATTTTTCAGAGGAAATTGAGGCTTAAAAAGATTCAGTGCTTTTCCTGTGATCACCCAAGGAGTATATGATGAAGGTAAGAAGCAAATCTAAATCTGATAACAATTCTAGATTTTATTTTATGTATAACTAGAAGCCATTGGAAACCAATGGCTAGACAAAACAGATGTATGTTTTGGTTGATGTGTGGGGAATAGACTGGTGCAGGGCAAAAGTAAAAGCAGGAAGACTTGTGAAGAGGTTTTTGCAATATTCTGTTAGTAACGGAAATGGTCAAAGTAGTCGAAATCTGGATATATTTTGAAGATAGACCTGGCAGAATTTGCTGATGGAAGGGATGTGGGAAAAAAATGAATTAAAGAAAGGAGTCAAATATTATTTCTAGATTTCTGGCCTGAGAAATTGGGTGAAGGAAGAGAAAACAGACTTTGAGTGAGGTGGAAATCATGAGTTTTCTTTTGGTCATGTTAATTTTGAGATGCCTATTATACTTCCAAATGGAGTAATTAGTTGTATATAGAATTCTGGAATTCAAAGGAAAGTGCAGAGTTGGAGACAGGGCAACCTTCAAAGGCAAGACCAGTGTAGTAGCAGAACCCAGCATTCAGAGGGCCCCTTAGAAAACAAATACAACATTAAAATTATTGAGATTTTATGAAGTCCAAAGGCACAATAGCACTTGTACCAGGGGCTTGGAGGCTGGGCTCACGTGCAATCTCATCTCCTGCTGCCTCTTTGCTGCCCCCAGGATAGGTTCTCAGCAGCCTGCTCCCCAACCCCTGGTGCCGTGGACTCTGTCTAGTCTCCCTTTCCTTGCTCCTGCCCAGAAACCACTGCCACCCTCCATCTGCAACATCTTAGTCAGAAGCATGGCAGTGGCTGTACCTGACCCTAACTGACAGCTCCATGGCACCTTTAGCAGGCAACTCAGAAGGGGCATCCCTCTGGCCAACCCCCAATCCAGGAACATAGTACACCCCAGAAGTTTGCAATATCTTTGGGGCTCACTTCTCTACTGTGGGTTGGGGTAGTGGTCCATGGGAAGGGGAGATGCCTGGCTCAACTTTTGAGTGCCTGGTTGGACCCATCAGTCTTGTGCCTGGTAAGAAGGACAACACAACAGTTGGTAGGCTCAGTAGGTGCACATGCAAGTGTGCAAATACATGAGGCAGAGCCTCCGGGTACCTATGAGGATCTGTTTTTATTCTTTGAGTAGCCCCATGTCTAAGAGAGCACAGTGTTAAATAGTACATTTTTTTAAAAATGACAGGTTGAAAGAGAGAAAGATCACAAAAGAAAGGAAAAAGAATTATATTATAGTACCTTTAATGATATGTTTTTTCTTGCTTTTTGTATGAGACCCTGCATTTTCATTTTCACTGAACCCTGCAAATTATGTAACTGATAGTAGTTGGTGGTATGTATGCTGATTGAAATGATCCAGGAAAGAAGAGAATATTGATGCAAGAAAGAAGGTATAACAGCATGAAGAAAGTTCTTGGTCATATATAAGTGCATGGACAGTTTATATATGGTAACAGAAGGAAAAGCAGAGAATATGTAAGTGAAAACTCTTAAAGTTGGTGGTAGAAGAATGAGGAAGTCCTCCAATATAAACTATATTTTTCTGTAGTTTTACTTTATCATTTTACTTTATGTATGCTTTATCAGCATTTTGCTGGCTTTATAAAAAGATTCCCTACTTTTTTCTCTGCTCTGGAACAGATTTAATAGCACTGAAACTATTTGTCCTTTAATATTTTTAAAAGAAGAGTCACCCATAAACCATCCAGACCTTGCACTTTTTGGGGGTGTGGGAAATAACGGGCATATGGAAACATTTTTAATTTTAATTTTGTTCTTTGTCATGGCCTTTTTAAGTTTTCTGTATCGTCTAGGGTCAATATTGATAATCCACATTTCCCTATAAAATTATCTATTACTTTATCTTGGTTTTCAGATTGTGAAATTATTTCTTAAATTGCCTTTAATTTCTTCTATAAAGTGGTTATTTTCCATTCTTGTTTCTAATTTTGTATAACTTTGTTTCTTTTTTTATTTTTATTCACACTAGGTAGTTTTTTTAATCCAATATTTTATTAATATTTTTGAATAACCAGTTCTTGGGTTTATTTTAAAATTCTGCTGCTTTTCTGTTTTCTGATTTGTTAACTTCAGTCTTTAATATTCTTCATTTCAAAGGTTTGGTTGTTGTCATTGCCTTATTTTTAATTTCTTAACGTGGGTTCTTCATTTGTTTAATTTTATTATTTTTCTTGTTGGTTTTTGTAAGAGCATAAAGCTATGAATTTTCCTCTGAGTATAACCTTATTCACATCTCATCCAAATGGGAGATTTCCAACTTTGGTTATGATGAGGAAAGAGGGACTGAATATACCTTCCCATGTTAAACAACTGGAATACTGGATGAAATACATGAATCAACTGTTTTCAGACATTAGACAATAGGCAGTACAGGATTGTGAGCCCCAGAGGGATAAAAACAAATGAAATGAGCCTTGTTATTGCTCTTGATTTCTTGTTGGTGGTATATTCTAGACTGCAAAGCCCAGAAGGATATTACAAGTAGAGTATAGCAGTCTTGCTGAGTCTGAAAGAGAGAGAGAAAGATCAGAGTTCAGGATGTCTGAGGTTACAGGGAGTTATGGAGCAGAGATACAGAGAAGAGGAAGCTATGGAGAAAAAGATCTCCACAAATCTGTATAGAATTCTCCTTGAGCCTTTAGTGAATACTAAGAATGTGTAGGGTAAAATCCCACAATATTGGGTACAAAACAAATTAGAAGCTATAGTTTTATCATTGCTGGGGCTCACACAGGTCTGGGGATTCTTCACGTACCCACTACAGAGTGACTAGTACTCAGTGATCACTCAGGACATTCAGTTAGAGACCCTATCAGGATCATGCCTTAGTAGTGGTGCTAAAAATATCGCCAGAGTAAAGGCTATTCTATAAATACCTTAAAAATCTTAAAAACAAGTTTAAAATGGATTAAATTATACTGCAATTAACATAACTATCTACCAGAACAAAGCCTAACATTCTTTTTTTTTTTTTTGTGAGGAAGATCAGCCCTGAGCTAACATCCATGTCAATCCTCCTCTTTTTGCTGAGGAAGACTGGCCCTGAGCTAACATCCATGCCAATCTTCCTCCACTTTGTATGGGATACCACCACAGCATGGCCTGACAAGCAGTGCATTGGTGCGTACCCAGGATCCGAACCGGGGCCGCCGGCAGTGGAGTGCACGCACTTAACCGCTAGGCCACGGGGCCGGCCCAAGCCTAACATTCTTGAAAGGAAGACAACAAAATCCAGACACTGAACAATGTAACATTCACAACATCCAATGTCCAATCAATTTTTACTAACCATACTAAAAAGAAGACAAACATTCCTTATAAACAGAATAAAAAGCAATCAATAGAAATAAACCAAGACATGATAACATCTAAGTGATTGGAGCTTTCTGCTCAAATTTTCTATTAGTTTCTAGAATTATTTCATGCAGACAGGGAATATTCCTTAAATTATTTCCACTCCTTGAAATATGCCAAAGTTATTTTTGACTTAATATATCATCAGTTCTCATAAATGGGCCATGGGTGCTTACATGAGCTTTAGGCCTGACCTATAAATGAACACTATAAATAAAATGATTTCTCTAATCTTTCTCAGGTTAAAAGTGATAAATGAATGCCACTTTAGAAAAGATAACTTTTAGTGAAATACTTTTAGCCTACAAACATCAATCACCTAAACCCTTTTCATTAATAGAATTGTGAGATGTTAAGACTCCACTTCAGAAAATTTACAACCCAGATGGAGTGGCAAGCATACTAACATTCTCATTATAGGGGTCCCAGAAGGAGAAGAGACAGAGAAAGGGACAGAAAACCTATTTGAAGAAAGAATGGCTGAAAACTTCCCTAACCTGGAAGGAAATTGGCGTCTAAGTACAGGAAGCACAGAGTTCCAAAAAGATAAACCCAAAGAGACTCACACCAAGACAGATTATAATTAAAATGTCAAAAGTCAAAGATAAAGAGAGAATCTTAGGGCTGGACCTGTGGCTTAGTGGTTAAGTGCACGCTCCGCTACTGGTGGCCCACATTTGGATCCCAGGCACGCACCGACACACCACCTGTCTGGCCATGCTGAGGTGGCATCCCACATACAGCAACTGGAAGGATGTGCAACTATGACATACAACTATCTACTGGGGCTTTGGGGAGAAAAAGGGGGAAAAAAAGGAGTAGGATTGGAAATAGATGTTAGCTCAGGGCTGATCTTCCTCACAAAAAATAAAATAAAAAAAATAAAGAGAGAATCTTAAAAGCAGCAAGAGAAAATCAACTAGTTAAATACAAGGGAGCCCCCATGAGACTATCAGCTGACTTTTCGGTGGAAACTTTACAGGCCAGAAGGGAATGGCATGACATATTCAAAGTGCTGAAAGGAATAAAAATTACAACCAAGAATACTCTATCAGGCAAGGTTATCACTCAGTATTGAAGGAAGGATAAAGAGCCAAGAAAAAACTAAAAGAGTTTATTGCCACTAAACCAACCTTATAAGAAATGTTAAAGAGACTTCTTTAAGTGGAAAAGAAACTGCCATAACTAGAAATATAAATATTATGAAAGAAAAAGTCTCACTGGTAAAGGCAAACATAGAGGTAGTTCATCAATCACTTATATAGATAGTATGAAGGTTAAAAGACAAGAGTAGTAAAATCATCTATATCTACAATAAGTAGTTAAGGGATACACAAAATAAAAAAAATGTAAAATATGACCTCAAAAACATAACACGGTGGGCAAAGGGGGATGAAAATTTAGTGCTTTTAGAATGCACTGGAACTTAAACAACCATCAACTTAAAATAGACTGCTATATACATAGATCATTATGTAAGAACCTCAAGGTAACCATGAGACAAAAACCTATAATAGATACACAAAAAATAAAGAGAAAGGAGTACAAACATCACACTAAGGAAAGTCATTAAAGCACGAGGGAAGAAAGCAACAGAAGAAAGAAACAGAGAAGAACTACAAAAACAATCAGAAAACAATGAACAAAATAGGAATCAGTACATACCTATCAATAATTACTTTAAATGTAAATGGACTAAATGCTCTAATGAAAAGATGTAGGGTAGCTGAATGGATGCAAAAACAAGACCCATATATGTGTTGCCTACAAGAGATTCACTTCGGATCTAAAGACACACACAGACTGAAAGCGAGGGGATGGGAAAAGATATTCTATGCAAATGGAAATGAAAAGAAAGCTGGGGTAGCAATACTTGTATCAAAAAAATAGGCTTTAAAAACAAAGACTGTAACAAGAGACAAAGAAGGGCACTACATAATGAGAAAGGGATCAATCCAACAAGAGGATATAACACTTGTAAATATATATGCAACCACCATGAGAGTGCCTAAATCTATATAGTAAATATTAACAAACATAAAGGAAGAAATTGATGATAATACAATAACAGTAGGGACAATAATAGTAGGGGACTTTAACACCCCACTTACATCAATGGATAGATCATCCAGACAGAAAATTAATAAGGAAACATTGGCCCTAAATGATACGTTAGACCAGATGGACTTAATAGATATATACAGAACATTCCATCCCAAAATAGCAGAATACACATTCTTTTCAAGTGCACATGGAACATTCCCATGGACTGTTTTATATTAGGAAAATAGAAAGATGTGTTTTTATCTTTCAACTATACAAATACATTTGCAACTCTAAACAAAAGTGTCTAGGAAAAACTCACTATTATTTCCTTTACTGTCACGCTCACTATATTCTGACACCAGGTATGTGTTTTTTTTCCCACACTGAGAAATTCTGACACCAGCTGGATGTTCCACAAGTCAATTCAATTCTATAATTTTTTTTTTGTGAGGAAGATCAGCCCTGAGCTAACATCCGTGCTAATCCTCCTCTTTTTTTGCTGAGGAAGACCGGTTCTGAGCTAACATCTATTGCCAATCCTCCTCCTTTTTTTATCCCCAAAGCCCCAGTAGATAGTTGTATGTCATAGTTGCACATCCTTTTAGTTGCTGCATGTAGGACGTGGCCTCAGCATGGCCAGAGAAGCAGTGCGTCGGTGCGTGCCCAGGATCCGAACCCGGGCCGCCAGTAGTGGAGCACGCACACTTAACTACTAAGCCACGGGGCCGGCCCCAATTCAATTCTGACATAAACCAGAGTTGGCACAGACCCCGCACGTTAAGGGCTCAGTCCTACAAAACTCCCCCCCATGTCAGATGCCAATTACAAGTAGTGAGTCTCCAGGTTACCACAACTTCTGTCTGACTCGGTTAGAAATCAGAGGTTCCCAAGACACTTCTCCTTGGGTTTGATAATTTGCTAGAGCAGGTCACAGGACCTAAAAGTTTACTTACTATTGCTGATTTATTATGAAGGATATTTTAAATGATACAAATCAACAGCGAGATGAAGAGATACATAGGACAAGGTCTGGAAGGGGCCCAAGCACAGGAGCTTCTGTCCCCATGGAGTTGGGTGCACCACCCTTCCAGCACATGGATGTATTCACCAACCTGGAAGCTCTCTGAACCCTGTACTTTAGGGATTTTTATGGAGGCTTCATCACATAGGCATGATCAATTGTTAACTCAATTTCTAGCCTCTTTCCCCTCAGCAGAGGATGGGAGGAGTGGACTGACAGTTCTAAGGTTCTAATCATGTCTTGGTCTTTCTGGTGACCAGACCTCATTCTGAAGCTATCCAGGAGCCCACCAACAGTTGTTTCATTAGAACAAAAGATGTTCCTATCACCTGGGAAATTCCCAGGGATTTAAGAGCTCTGTGTCAGGAACTGTGGGCCAAGACCAAATATTAGAACAAAAGATGCTCCTAGAACCTATATCGCTTAGGGAATTACAAAGGTTTTAGGAGGTTGGCCAGGAGCCAAGGATGATGACCAAAATATATATTTCTTATTTCACAATATCAGAAACAATAAAGAGGATTAGGTCAAGGATGTTCATATTTTTGAGAGAAAAAAATAAAAGTTCTCTAGGTCATCCTTCAGGCTAACTCCAAAGTTCCACTGTTGGTACTCACTATTTGGGGCATGAAGATGACTATAAAATAATCAACAATGTTAAGCTGTTTGTCATTAGTTGTTACTTATAACTTTTTAGGAATACAAAGTTGGTCCACAAAAAGTAACATTTCATCCTTTTAGAATTCAGGCTACTTTGCAAAGGGGAGAATGGAATTTAATTTGGTAAACTGGATAAATTTTCATAACTGGGCCATTAAAATTCATGTGTTTCTTCTCCTTCTACACTCTCCAGATACAGGAGCCAGCTTGAGGGTTAAGGAAAGAAGTAGTCATCTCTTCTTATTTCATTCTTTAGTTCTGGGTGGCTTATGCAGTTTTGGGGACCTTCTAAAAAAAACAGTACAAAATACAAACATAGAATTAGGCGGGATCCAAGCAAGAAACTGCTGAACCTTCTTTGTAATCTGACATCAGGCAAGAGTGCAGGATCCCAGTCCCAGAAAAATGCAAAGGGATGAGTACATACTGGGTCTAAAGAAGCAAAAACGCAGCTCAAAAATAGCATTATTACCCTCTTCAGTCCCTAATTCTCTTTTGCATTGCTTCTAAGAGGCGTCACAATGATTCAGCAGGTAATTGTGATGGGAATGAGAAGATGAAGAGCTGGGCTTTTCAGAAAGTGAGCCCTGGGAGGACACGATAGAGTGTGAAATAAGATCAGAAGGCGGCCAGTTGACTGAGTATCTATTACTGCAAACAAACCACCCAAAATTTAGTGCATTAAAACCACAACAATCTATTTAGCTCCTGAATCTGTAATATGAGCAAAGCCTGGTGGGGATGGTTTGCTCCTATGCTTGAATGGAAGGTCTGCCGCGAGGATGGTTCATTCATGTGGCTGCCAAGGGGCTGCCAGCTAGGAGCTCAGCCAAGGCTGAGGGCTGGGGATCTTGGTTCCTGTCCATGTGTCCTGGGTTTCCTTGTGGTAAGGCAGCTGGCTTCCAAAGGTGGGATTTCTGAGACATAGTCAGACGGAAGCAGTGTAGCCTATTATGGCTTAGCCTCAGAAGTCTTAGAGTGTCACTTCTGCTGTACACTATTCAGGCAGTCACAAAGGCGCCCTCGGATTCACAGGGAGGGGACAGAGATTCCACCTCTTAATGGAAGAGTGGCAAGGTTCTGGAAGAGTATGTGAGATGGGAAAACACTGTTGTGGCCATTCACAAAAAATCTGCCCTAGTCAGTGTTCACTGTGTGAAAATTAATAAACCAAAACCTTATTTAAAATGGAGTCAGGAGACCAGAAAGGGAGGCTCTCATGCCCTACAATGATTGCAGAGCCCAACAGGAAGAAGAAAGATTTCCCCTTCCTGTCGAACAATAGCTCAGCCAATGAGAGACTGTCACAACTCAGCCAATAAAAAGCCACTACACTTCAAACTTCCAGTCTCCTCCAATGGACTCGTTGTTCACAATAGCCTCCCCAACTTCCTCTTCCCCTCTACAGAAGAGTTTCTCCTCTCCTTGTTGCTTGGGACTTACGCGTGGCTCACCATGGTTGCAGACCCCAAATTGCAATTCTTTCATGATGGCAAATAAACCCATTTTTGCTGGAGAAATACTAACTGTCTATTTGTATAAGGTCAACAATTTGGTGGCTCCTATGGGGTTTCAGAGAAGACCCCCAATGACTTTGGGGCTGGTGAGCAAACAGGTGTGATACTCACAAGAGAGCTCACTGAGCTTGCTGCTTTTCCACCAACCCTGGGGTTTGATCGTAAATCTTTCTCCTGGGTCTGAGCTTCCATCCTCTTTGCATTTTGAAGCTCTCCAGGTTCTATTTGGAGTCAATTTTAAGGGTTCCTTTTACGGTTAAGGCCTTTTTTTGTCTGTAGGTACTCAGTAGGTATTTTAACCTGACTCTTCTGAATCAGGCTGTTTTACTGGAACTGGCTGCTCAGCCTTTAGTCTGATTCCCCTGGAATCAGATTGTTTCATTGGAACTGTGCCATTCAGCCTTCAGCCCAATTCCTTTGGAAATGGGTTGTTCTATTGGGACTGTGCTGTTTAGCTTTTGGCCTAACTCCTTTGGGTTTGGGCTATTCTAGTGGAACTGTGCTTTCAGCCTTCGGCCTAACTTCTTCAGGACTAGGCTACTCCATTGGAACTGCACTGTTTAGCCTTTGGCCTGACTCCTTCAGAATTAGGCTGTTCTATTAGAACTGTGCTTGTATTAACCCTGCAGACTGTTTGAGCTGTTCAAGCTGTTTGAGTTTCAAGCTATTTAAGCTTTTAAAGCTGTTTGAACTGTTTAGGCTGTTTGAAAATTATTCTTTTACTCTAGAGAAAAACCTCTGAGAAATGGGATCTCAGTTATCTAATTATTTTGAGGCTGCTCCCCTACAGGGACCCCAGCCAATTTTATATTTAAAAACTGCAGTCCTTCTTCATGCACATTTCTAACTAAATGGACCGACTTAACCAAAAGTAATTTAAAATACCAATGGCCATTACGGGGAACTTTTGAACTCCCCAAACTTAATTTTCTTAGAACAAAATTGGACAACCATAGCTCTGTAATTTCCAAAATTGAATGGAATATGCCCATTTTGTTTAGTATTTTGAGGCTTCCAAACGTTATAAGGAGTCTAAAATTGCCTCTTCTTGAAATAAAATTTTAAGATTAACTGAAGCAAACAATTCAAGAAAGATAAAAGGGCTTCTGAAGCCTCATGTTCCCCTTCCCCTTTCTTTGTCTCAGGCTCTGCCTCCAGTGCCATCAAGTTCTGATCCCCCAGCTCCTCATGCTCAGGCCCTGCCTCCAGCACCATCTTCTTCCTTCCCTTCTATATTGTCTATACCTCTTTTATACTCTCAGTTTCTCCATATTAACTTTCTCACCAAACTTCCCCTTTTCCCTGAACCTCTTCCTATTCCCTCTTCCTCTGAACCTGTCCCTTTATATAAATGAAGCCTTGTGAGGATCCAAAGGCTAAACCCTTAATTTCTTATATTCCCTGGACTAACACTGAACTGTGAGCCATAGTTAAAGATTTTCCCAAAGTAACTGAAAATCTTCACAGATTTCTTTGAGAAACTTAATATATTCATTCAAACTTATCAATCTGGTTTCTCTGACTTATATCAGCTAGTTCATACGCTTGTCAGTGAAGACCAGACCCAGCATTGGATGAAAATTGCTAATTGGGAAAATCCTGAAAGGTCTCTAGAATTACAACTGGGAGTCCAAATCGCTGACCTGTTATATGATCAGGCTCAGGCAATCACTAGATGACTTCATCAGGCAATTCCTAGGACTATCCCAAAGCCTGTTGATTGGAACAAAATTAGGCTTGTGCACAAAAACCTTAGCCAGTTCATGACTATTACAATCAACTTCAAATTGTTTTTAAAGAAAATTCTGGTCTTCTTTCAGGTGGTTCCACTTGGGTAGCTTTTAAGTTTATGTTTATTAATAGGCTGAACCAGCACCTTTCCCTTGTAGTAAAAAGGACCAGGATAGAACGGGAAACTATGTCCGCTCCAGATTTAGCTAATCTGGCGAACCAGATTAGCTGGGTGGCAAACTCACCCTAGATGAGTCACATAAAAGAAAGACTGCTAAAATTCTTAATCTTCAACTCCAGCAAATGAAGTCGCCTAAACAAGACCGAAAATATCCTAGTTTCTGTTATTATTGCAAAACACCAGGACATTGTAAAAAAGATTGTTACAAATTATGTGCTTCAGATGCCGTCAGCCCTGTAACCAGCCTTTCCAATGTCTTCCCAATTCTCAGTGCTGGGACTTCAAGGAACTAAAGGGGTTCTTCCCAATGCTTCCTCTTAATTTGCTCAGAGAAACAATTCTCCAGATTGGAGATGAATGTCTTTCTGTCCTATTTGACACTAGAGCCACACTCTTGATGTTCAGCCTCATGATCATAAAACAGCCCCTGCCTCAAAGTACTAAAACAGTTCAAATAATGAGGATTTCTAATAAACCTCAACAGGTTCCTGTCTCTGAACCTATTCCCTTTTGTTTAGGCCCTTTGAGAGACACATACCCTTTTGTATTATTTCCTCCACACCTATTCATTTATTAGACTGAGATTTCTTGGAAAATTAGCATGCCGCAATTTCTTTCTCCCAAAAGGGGAAAATAACTGGAATTTCATGGTAGTCATCAAAACAGCCAATCAAGTGAATTAAATGACCCTTTGACATCTTTTGTTTGCTCTGTCTCCAATGGTACTAGAGCCGATTCTGAAAATACTGGTCATTTGTTCCTATTGAATCAACTACCATCCTCCTTATGGGCAAAATCTCCAACTGATATTGGTAAAATTCACACTACACCTTCCATCAAGATTCAAATTGCTACCTCAAAATCTCTCCCCTGAAGTAATCAATGCCCAATAAGTAAAGAAGCCCTTCAAGGTATAAAGTCCGTCATAAAAGATTACAAGGCTCAAGGCCTCATCCTCCCTTGCACTAGTCCCTGGCATACTCCTATTTTACCTGTGAGAAACCCAAGGGTGAAGGGTGGAGGTTTGTCTAGAACCTCCCAGCAATAAACAACATCGTTATGCTTGGACACCCTGTTGTACTTAACCCCCACTTGCTACTAACATCCATTCCCACTGGAAGGAAATTCTTTATGGTAATTGATTTATGTAGTGCATTATTTAGCATTCAAGTTGATGAAGCTAGCCAATACCTTTTTGCCTTCACTTCGGAAGAAAACAATTCACCTGGACAGTAATGCCTCAGGGTTTTACTGAGAACTCTTATTTCTTGCAAATCCTGAAGGCTGATCTGGATGATATAAAGTTCCCTAGGAGATCTACTTTGCTGCAATGTGTGGACGATTCGCTTCTTTGCTCTCCCTCCCAAGTCTCCTCACAGGAAGACAGCATCCACTTGCTCAAGCTTTTAGCCTTAAAGAGACATAAAGTCACCAAGGAGAAATTGCAGTTTGCCCAAACCCAAGTTTGATATTTAAGGCATGTTATATCAGAACAAGGGCTATGTCTAGATCCAGATAGGCTTCATGGTGTCCTAAGGTTCCCCAAACCCAAAACTAAGCATCAACTGTGATGTTTTCTTGGGTTAGTTGGTTATTGTCAAAATTGGATTCTAATTTCTCTTTAATGGCCACACTTCTGTATCTTTTCCTGAAGAACAAAAACCCCGACACAATTTTATGGGAAGAATGGGACAACATAGCCTTTAAGGCCTTAAAGGAGAGTTTGATGAGCCCACCTGTCCTTGGACATCCCAATTATCAGATTCCTTTCTTCCTTTCTGTATATGAAAAAGAGAGGAATTCCTTTGAGGTACTCACCCCAAAACACAGGAACCACCATCAACCCAAGGGTATTATAACCAGCAACTGGACCCTGTGGCACAGGGAAACCCCTTTTGCCTTAAAGCCATTACTGCCACTGCCCTTTTGATATAGGCCACTGAGAAAATCATTGTGGGATCCCTTTTAACCACTTTTGTACCTGATGCTGTAGAAGCCCTCTTGAATTCTCATTACACTTAAAATTTTTCAGTTAGCTTCCTCACCTCCTATAAAATCCTTTTGTTAACTATTCCTTGCATAACTCCTTTACACTCTAATAACCTTAACCCTGCTACTCTTCTCCCCTCTGTTACCAACCGCCTCACACCGTCCCTCACAACCGCCTAACACCGACAGATCGCCTCCAGACTCTTCATGATGATCTGCATGAAACTCCTTTGGGTAACATTGACTTTTCATGGTTCATTGATGGTTCTTATCTAAAAGGTGACAATGGCAAAGATTGTGCTGGGTGTACTATTGCAAGTCCTTTTGATATCATTGAGGCAGCACCTTTACCCGTAGCTGCTTTGGCTCAACAGGCTGAATTATACACTCTTACATAGGCTTGTACTTGAGCCAAGGGCAAAACTGCCAAAATTTATACTGATAGTAGATATGCTTTCAGAGAAGCTCATGATTGTGGAATGTTGTGAAAGCAATGTTGCTTCCTTACTTCTAGTGGAAATAGAATTAAAAATGGCTCTTATGTTCAGGAATTATTAGTTGCTATACTTTTACTTGCCACTTCAGCTATTATTAAGATCCTGGAACATTCTAAACTTGACTCTCTGGAAACTAAAGAAAATAATCTAGCTAACATTTCCACAAGGAATCCAGCCCATAAAGGAACCAACAGCAGCCAAGCCTCTGTCATGATCCAAAGGTATATTTCCCCAAATAATAACTTAGAAAAACTGACTAGAGAAACCCAACAATTGGCCCTAGAAAAGAAAAAAACAAGAGTGGACATTCAATAATTGTTGGTTTGATAAAAAGAGAAAGCTCTGGTTCTGAAAAAATCACAATCTAGACCTACCAGAGACTCTAAAATTCCCACTCCTAACCACTGTGCATGCATTAAACCATTGGTATACTGACAAAACGATATCATTCATGAATCAATATTGGTGGAGAAATATTTACAAGGCCGCAAAAAGTGCCTCCCCCTCTTGTCCCACTTGTCCAAAATACAATCCAGGGAAGCCTGTTCATAGTGCTCCTGGATATTTTAAACGACCTAATGGACCATTCAAGTTTTGGCAAATGAATTTCATACAAATTCCCCCATCTCATAGATATAAATATGTTTTAGACATGGTCTGTATGTTTTCTTACTGGACTGAAGCATTCCCTTGCAGACAGGATACTACTTGTTCAGTGGCTAAAGTACTTGTAGAAAAAATTATCTCTACCTGGGGAATTCCTCTCAAACTTCATAATGATTGAGGAACCCATTTTACTGGTCAGGTACTTCAACAAGTCTGCGCTGTTTGGCCAGTTTTACAAAATTTTCACTGTGCTTACCACCGTCAATTCTCTGGTTTAGTTGAATGTACTAATGGCATTATTAAGAGTCAATTGGCAAAATATGTAAAGACCGTCTAAATACTTTGGCCAAAAGGATTGCCATTTGTCCTTCTAAATCTCAGATCCACCCCTTTTGGAACTCATAAACTTTCACCCTTGGAGACAGTCACAGGACACCCAATGCATATGGCTCCTGCCTCTTTTTTTTTTCTTCAATTATTTTACTAAGATCATAATAGTTTATAACACTGTGTAATTTCAGGTGCACATTATTATTTATCAGTTTCCATATGGACTGCATCACACTCACCACCAATAGTTTGATTTTTACCTGTCACCATACATATGTGCCCCTTTACACATTTCATCCACCCCCTAACCCCTTTCCCCTCTGGTGACCACTAATCTGTTCTCTTTATCCATGTGTTTGTTTATCTTCCACATATGAGTGAAATCATGTTATGTTTGTCTTTCTCTGCCTGGCTTATTTTGCTTAACATCATACCCTCAAGGTCCATCGATGTTGTTGCAAAGGCAATGATTCTGTCGTTTTTTTGGCTGAGTAGTATTCCATGTATATACATATCACATCTCTTCTTTATCCATTCATCCATTGATGCGCACTTGGGTTTCCTCCACGTCTTGGTATTGTGAATAATGCTGCAGTGAACATAGGAGTGCATAAATCTCTTTGAATTGTTGATTTCAAGTTCTTTGGATAAATACCTAGTAGTGGGGGCCAGCCCCGTGGCTTAGCAGTTAAGTGCGCGTGCTCTGCTGCTGGTGGCCCGGGTTCGGATCCTGGGCGCGCACCGACGCACGGCTTCTCCGGCCATGCTGAGGCCGCGTCCCACATACAGCAACTAGAAGGATGTGCAGCTATGACATACAACTATCTACTGGGGCTTTGGGGGGAAAATAAATAAATAAATAAAATTATAAAAATAAAAAATACCTAGTAGTGGGATAGCTGGATCATATGGTATGTCTATTTTTAATTTTTTGAGAAATCTCAATATTGTTTTCCATAGTGGCTGCACCAATTTGCATTCCCACCAGCAGTGTATGAGTGTTCCCTTTTCTCCACATCCTCTCCAACATTTGTTATTTTTTGTCTTGTTAATTATAGCCATTCTGACAGGTGTAAGATGATATCTCATTGTTTTGATTTGCATTTCCCTAATAATTAGTGATGTTAAACATATTTTCAAGTTCCTATTGGCCATGTGTATATCTTCTTTGGAAAAATGTCTGTTCATTGCCCATTTTTTGTTTGGGTTCTTTGTTTTTTGTTGTTGAGTTGTATGGGTTCTTTATATATTTTGGAAATTAACCCTTTGTCAGATATTTGATTTGCAAATATTTTCTCCCAGTTGGTGGGTTGTCTTTCGTTTTGTTGATGGTTTCATTAGCCTTGCAGAAGCTTTTAAGTCTGATGTAGTCCCATTTGTTTATTTTTTTCTTTTGTTTCCCATGCCTGTGTAGACATGGTATTTGAAAAGATGCTGCTAAGATTGATGTCAAAGAGTGTACTGCCTATATTTTCTTCTAGGAGTTTTATGGTTTTAGGTCTTACATTCAAGTTTTTAACTCATTTTGAGTTAATTTTTGTGTATGGTGTAAGGTAATGGTCTACTTTCATTTTTTTGCATGTGGCTGTCCGGTTTTCCCAACACCATTTATTGAAGAGAATTTCCATTCTCCGTTGTATGTTCGTGGATCTTTTGTAAAAGATTAGCTGTCTGTAGATGTGTGGTTTTATTTCTGGGCTTTCCATTCTGTTCCACTGATCTGTGTGTCTGTTTTTGTGTCAGTATCATACTGTTTTTTTTTTTTTTTTAATTTTTTGTTTATTGCAATAACATTGGTTTATGACATTGTAAAAATTTCAGGTGTACATCATTGTACTTCTATTTCTGCATAGATTACATCATGTTCACCACCCAAATACTAATTACAACCCATCACCACACACATGTACCGAATTATCCCTTTCACCATCCTCCCTCCCCCCTTCCCCTCTGGTATATATACACAATGGAATACTACTCAGCCATAAGAAACGATGAAATCCAGCCATTTGTGACAACATGGATGGACATTGAGGGTATTATGCAAAGTGAAATAAGTCAGAGGGAGAAGGTCAAATACCGTATGATTTCCTTCATTAAGTAGTAGATAATAATAACAATAAACAAACACATAGGGATAGTACCATACTGTTTTGATTACGATAGCTTTGAAGTGTATTTTGAAGTCAGGGATTGTGATGCCTCCACCTTTGTTCCTTTTCTCAGGATGTCTTTGGCTATTCGGGGTCTTTCATCGTTCCACATAAATTTTAGGATTCTTTGTTCTATTTCTGTGAAGAATGTCATTTGGATTCTGATTGGGATGATATTGAATCTGTAGATTCCTTTTGGTAATACAGACACATTAACTATGTTTATTCTTCCAATCCATGAGCATGGAATATCTTTCCATTTCTTTATGTCTTCTCTGATTGCTTTCAATAATTCTTATAATTTTCAGTGTATAGGTCTTTCACCTCCTTGGTTTAATTTATTCCTAGATATTTTATTCTTTTTGTTGTGATTGTAAGTGGTATTGTATTCTTGACTTCTCTTTCTGCTAGTTTGTTATTAGTGTATAGAAATGCAACTGATTTTGTAAGTTAATTTTTCACCCTGCAACTTTGTTGTTGTTGATTATTTCTAATAGTTTTCTGGTGGATTCTTTAGGGTTTTCTATGTACAGAATCATGTCATCTGCAAACAGTGAGAGTTGCACTTCTTCCTTTCCAATTTGGCTACCTTGTGTTTCTTTTTCTTGCCTAATTGCTCTGGCCAAAACCTCCAGTATTATGTTGAATAGGAGTGGCAAGTGTGGGCACTCTTTCCTTGTTCCTGTTCTCAGAGGAATGGCTTTCAGTTTTTCACCATTAAGTGTGATGTTGGCTCTGAGTTTGTCATATATCGCCTTTATCATATTGAGGTACTTTCCTTCTATACCCATTTTATTGAGAGTTTTTATCATAAATGGATGTTGGATCTTCTCAAATGCTTTCTCTCCATCTATTGAGATGATCAAGTGATTTTTATTCCTGATTTTGTTAATGTGGGATATCACATTGATTGATTTGCAGATGTTGAACCATCCCTGTATCCCTGGTATAAATCCCACTTGATCGTGGTCTATGATCCTTTTAATGTATTGCTGTATTTGATTTGCTGATATTTTGTTGAGGATTTTTGCATCTATGCTCATCATCAATAATTGGTCTGTAATTTTCCTTCTTTGTGTTGTCTCTGGTTTTGGTATCAGGGTGATGCTGGCCTCATAGAATGAGCCAGGATGTGTTCCATCTTCTTCAATTTTTGGAAAGGTTCAAGAAGGATGGGTATTAAATCTTTGAATGTTTGGCAGAATTCTCCTGAGAAGCCATCTGATCCTGGGCTTTTGTTTTTGGGAGGGTTTTGATTACTGTTTTGATCTCTTTGCTTGTGATTGGTCTATTCAGATTCTCTGTTTCTTCTTGATTTGGTTTTGGGAGGTTGTATGAGTCTAAGAACTTATGCATTCCTTCTAGGTTATCCAATTTGTTGGCACATAGTTTTTCATAGTATTTTTTTATAATCCTTTTTTTCCCCTGTGGTATCGCTTGTAATTTTTCCTCTTTCATTTCTAATTTTGTTTATTTGAGCCTTCTCTCTTTTTTTTCTTTGTGAGTCTGGTTAATGGTTTGTAAATTTTGTTTATCTTCTCAAAGAACCAGCTCTTAATTTCATTGATCCTTTCTACTGTTTTTTTGGTCTCTATTTCATTTATTTCTGCTCTAATTTTTATTATTTCCCTGCTGCCGACTTTGGGCTTTGTTTGTTTTCGTTTTTCCAGGTCTGTTAGGTGTAGTTTAAGATTACTTATTCGAGATTTTTCTTGTTTTATGAGGAGGGCACGTATTGTTATGGATTTCCCTCTTAGAACCGCATTTGCTGCATCCCATAGGAGTTGGTACATTTTACTTTTGTTTTCATTTGTTTCCAGGTATTTTTTGATTTCTCCTTTGATTTCTTCATTGATCCTATGGTTGTGCAGTAGTGTGCTGTTTAGTCTCCACGTATTCATGACTTTCCCAGCTTTTTTCGTGCAGTTGATTTCTAGTTTCATAGCATTGTGGTCTGAAAAGATGCTTGCTATGATTTCAATCTTCTTAAATTTATCAAGGCTTGTCTTGTTTCCCAACTTATGGTCTATCTTTGAGAATGTTCCACATACACTTGAGAAGAATGTGTATTCTGCTGTTTTTGGAAGGAATGTTCTCTATATATCTATTAAATCCATCTGGTCTAGGTTTTCATTTAAGTCCACTATTTCCTTGTTGACACTCTGTCTGGATGATCTATCCATTGATGTAAGTGGGGTGTTGAAATCCCCTACCATTATTGTGTTGCTGTTAATTTCTCCATTTAGGTCTGTTAATCATTGCTTTATCTACTTTGGTGCTCCTGTGTTAGGTGCATGTATATTCATAAATGTTATGTCCTCTTGGTGGGATGTCCCTTTTAAAATTATATACTCCCCTCTTTGTCTCTCATTGTCTTTTTTACCTTGAAGTCTGCTTTGTCTGATATAATTATGGCAATACCTACTTTCTTTTGTTTGCCATTTTCTTGGAGTATCATCTTTTATCTCTTCACTCTGAGCCTATGTTTGTCTTTAGACCTGAGATATGTTTCCTGGAGGGAGCATATAGTTGGGTCTTGTTTTTTAATCCATTCAGCTACTCTGTCTTTTGATTGGAGAAATCTATCCATTTACATTTGGAGTGATTATTGGTATATGAAGACTTAAAAGTGCCATTTTATTTCTTGTTTTCCAGTCGTTCTATGTTTCCATTGTTTCTCTTCCTTTGTATTTCTTTCTTTTTTATTTTTTTGTTTATTGTGGTAATATTGGTTTATAATGTTGTATAAATTTCAGGTGTACATCATTATACTTCTATTTCTGCATAGACTACATCAGGTTCTCATGTTCACCACCCGAAGACTAATTACAATCCATCACCACACACGTGCCTAATTATCCCTTTTGCCTTCCTCCATCCCCACTTCCCCTCTGATAACCACCAATCCAATCTCTGTCTCTATGTGTTTGTTTGTTGTTGTTATTATCTACCACTTAATAAGTGAGATCATACGGTATTTGACCTTCTCCCTCTGACTTATTTCACTTTGCATAATGCCCTCAATGTCCATCCATGTTGTCACAAATGCCTGGATTTCATCATTTCTTATGGCTGAGTAGTATTCCATTGTGTATATATACCACATCTTTTTTATCCATTTGTCCCTTGATGGGAACTTAGGTTGCTTGGCTATTGTGAATAACATTGCAATGAACACAGGGGTGCATGTATCTTCATGCATTGGTGTTTTCACGTTCTGTGGATAGATACCCAGCCATGGTATATCTGGATCGTATGGTAGTTCTATCCTTAAATTTTTGAGGAATCTCCATACTGTTTTCCATAGTGGCTGCACCAGTTTGCACTCCCACCGGCAGTGTATGAGAGTTCCCTTCTCTCCACATCCTCTCCAACACTTGTTGTTTCCCGTCTTGTTAATTGTATCCATTCTGATGGGTGTGAGGTGATATCTCATTGTAGTTTTGATTTGCATTTCCCAGATAGTTAATGACGTTGAACATCTTTTCATGTGCCTGTTGCCCATCTGTATATCTTCTTTGGAGAAATGTCTGTTCAGGTCTTTTGCTCATTTTTTGATGGGGTTGTTAGTTTTTTTGTTGCATGAGTTCTTTGTATATTTTGGAGATTAACCCCTTATCAGATGTATGGTTTGCAAATATCTTCTCCAAATTGTTAGGTTGTCTTTTTGTTTTGTTGATGGTTTCCTTTGCTGTGCAGAAGCTTTTTAGTTTGATGTAGTCCCATTTGTTTATTTTCTCTATTGCTTCCCTTGCCTGCTCAGACACGGTGCTTGAAAATATGTTGCTAAGACCAATGTCAAAGAGCGTACTGCCTGTGTTTTCTTCTACAAGTTTCATAGTTTTAGGTCTTACATTCAGGTCTTTAATCCATTTTGAGTTAATTTTTGTGTATGGTGTAAGGTAATGGTCTACTTTCATTTTTTTGTATGTGGCTGTCCAGTTTTTCCAACACCATTTGTTGAACAGACTTTCATTTCTCCATCGTATATTCTTGGCTCCTTTGTTGAAGATTAGCTGTCCATAGATGTGTGGGTTTATTTCTGGGCTTTTGATTCTATTCCATTGATCTGTGTGTCTGTTTTTGTGCCAGTACCATGCTGTTTTGGTTACTATAACATTGTAGTATATTTTGAAATCAGGGAGTGTGATACCTCCAGCTTTTTTCTTTTTTCTCAGGATTGCTTTAGCTATTCGGGGTCTTTTGTTGTTCCATATAAATCTTAGGATTCTTTGTTCTATTTCTGTGAAAAATGTTGTTGGAACTTTGATAGGGATTGCATTGAATCTATAGATTGCTTTAGGAAGTATGGACATCTTAACTATATTAATTATTCCAATCCAAGAGCATTGAATATCTTTCCATTTCTTTGTGTCTTCTTCAGTTTCTGTTAGCAATGTTTTATAATTTCAGTGGACAGATCTTTCCCCTCCTTGGTTAAGTTTATTCCTAGGTATTTTATTCTTTTTGTTGCAATTGTAAATGGGATGGTATTCTTAATTTCTCTTTCTGCTACTTCGTTGTTAGTGTATAGAAATGCAGCTGATTTTTTTCTGTTGATTTTGTATCCTGCAACCTTACTGTATTCGTTTATTATTTCTAATTTTTTTTGGTTGATTCTTTAGGGTTTTCTATATGTAAAATCATGTCATCTGTAAATAGTGACAGTTTCACTTCTTCCTTTCCAATTTGGATCCCTTTTATTTCTTTTCCTTGTCTGATTGCTCTGGCTAGGACTTCCAATACTATGTTAAATAGGAGTAGTAGAGAGGGGAGCATCTTTGTCTGGTTCCTGTTCTTAGAGGGATAGCTTTCAGTTTTTCACCATTGAGGATTATATTAGCTGTGGGTTTGTCATATATGGTCTTTATTATGTTGAGGTACTTTCCTTCTATCCCCATTTTATTCAGAGTTTTTATCATAAATGGGTGCTCTATCTTGTCAAATGCTTTCTCTGCATCTATTGAGATGATCATGTGATTTTTATTCTTCCTTTTATTAATGTGGTGTATTAAGTTGATTGATTTGCGAATGTTGAACCATCCCTGCATACCTGGAATAAATCCCATTTGATCATGGTGCATAATCTTTTTAACGTATTGTATGCGATTTGCTAGTATTTTGTTGAGGATTTTTGCATCGATGTTCATCAGTGATATTGGCCTGTAATTTTCTTTTTTTGTGTTGTCCTTATTTGGTTTTGGTATCAGGGTAATGTTGGATTCATAGAATGAGTTAGGGAGCTTCCCACCTCCTCAATTTTTTGGAAGAGTTTGAGAAGGATAGGTATTAAGTCTTCTTTGAATGCTTGGTAGAATTCACCACGTAAGCCATCTGGTTCTGGACTTTTATTTGTGGGGAGGATTTTGATTACTATTTTCATCTCTTTACTGGTGATTGGTCTATTCAAATTCTCTATTTCTTCTTGACCCAGTTTTAGAAAGTTGTATGATTCTCAGAATTTATCCATTTCTTCCAGATTGTCGAATTTGTTGGCATATAGCTTTTCATAGTATTCTCCTATAATCTTTTGTATTTCTGAGGTGTCCATTGTGATTTCTCCTCTTTCAGTTCTCATTTTTCTTATTTGATCCTTCTCTCTTTTTTTCTTGGTGAGTCTAGCTAAAAGTTTGTCAATTCTGTTGATCTTTTCAAAGAACCAGCTCTTGGTTTTATTAATTTTTTCTATTGTTTTTTTAATCTCTATTTCATTTATTTCTGCTCTGATTTTTATTATTTCTTTCTTCTACTGATTTTGGGCTTTGTTTGTTCTTCTTTTTCCAGTTCCTTTAAGTGCATTATTAGATTGTTTATTTGAGATTTTTCTGGTTTGTTGAGATATGCCTGTATCGCTATAAACTTCCCTCTTAGAACCGCTTTTGCTGTATCCCATAAATTCTGGCTTGGTGTATTTTCATTTTCATTTGTCTCCAGATATTTTTTGATTTCTCCTTTGATTTCTTCATTGACTCAATCGTTGTTCAGTAGCATTTTGTTTAATCTCCACGTATTTGTGGTTTTTCTGATTTTCTTCCTGTAGTGGATTTCTAGTTTCATACCATTGTGGTTAGAAAAGATGGTTGGTATTATTTCAATATTCTTAAATTTATGACGACTTTTTTTGTGGCCTAATATGTGATCGCTCCTGGAGAATGTTCCATGTGCATTTGAAAAGAACGTGTATTCCTGGGTTTTTGGATGGAATGTCTTGTATATATCTACTAGGTCCATCTGTTCCAGTGTGTCATTTAAGGCCAATGTTTCCTTATTGATTTTCTGTTTGGGTGATCTATCCATTGGTGTAAGTGGAGTGTTAAAGTCCCCTACTATTACTGTGTTACTGTCTATTTCTCTTTTTATGTCCTTTAATAATTGCTTCATTTATTTAGGTGCTCCTACATTGGGTGCATAGATATTAACAAGTGTTCTATCCTCTTGTTGGATTGTAGTGCCCTTCTTTGCCTCTTGTTACAGTTTTCTTTTAAAGTCTATTTTGTCTCATATTGGTATTGCTACCCTAGCTTTCTTTTCATTGCCATTTTCGTGGAGTATCTTTTCCCATCCCGTCACTTTCACTTTGTGAGTTTCTTTAGGTCTGAAGTGTGTCTCTTGTATGCAGCATCTATATCAGTCTTGTTTTTTCATCCAATCAGCCACCCTACTCCTTTTAATTGGAGTATTTATTCCATTGATGTTTGAAGTAGCTGTTGGTAAGTAGGTACTGCCATTTTTTAATGTTTTTTTTCTCGGTGCTTTAGTAGTCCTTCTTGGTTCCTTTCTTCCTCTCTTGCTCTCTTCCCTTGTGATTTGATGGCATTCTTTAGTATTATGTTTGGGTTCCTATCCCTTAGTTTTTTGTGTATTTATTATAGGTTTCTGGTTTGTGATTACCATTGGATCCATATACAGTAACCTACGTATATAGGAATCTATATTAAGTTGATGGTCTCTTTAGTTTGACCTCTGTCTGAAAGCTCTACTCTTTTAACTCCCCTCCTCCTGCATTTTATGTTTTTGATATCATATCTAACCTCTTCTTTGTGCATTTGTATCCATTACCCTCTTATCACAGAAATAGATATTTTTTCCTATTTGTGGTCTTCTTTTTTCCCCTTAAACAAGTCCCTTTAACATTTCTTGTAGTACTGGTTTCTTGGTGACAAACTCCTTTAATTTTTGCTTGTCAGTGAAACTTTTTATCTCTTCTTCCATTTTGGATCATCACCTTGCCAGGTAGAGTATTCTTGGCTGTAGGTTTTTTCCTTTTAGCACTTTTAATACATTGTGCTGCTCTCTTCTAGCCTGTAAGGTTTCTGCTGAGAAGTCAGCTGATAGCCTTATGGGGTTTCCTTTGTATGTAACTTGTCTTTCTCTTGCAGCTTTTAGGATTCTTTCTTTATCTTTAATTCTGGACATTTTAAAATATGATGTGTCTTGGTGCAGGCCTCTTTGGATTTATCTTGTTTGGTGCTCTCTGTGCTTCCTGTACCTGTATGTCTGTTTCTTTCTTTAGGTTAAGGAAGTTTTCATCTATTATTTCTTCAAATAGATTCTCTGGTCCTTTGTCTCACTCTTCTCCTTCTGGGACACATATAACACGGATGTTAATGAGCTTGATGTTGTCCCAGAGGTCCCTTAGACTCTACTCACTCTTTTTAATTTTTTTTCTTTTACCTGTTCATCTTGGATGATTTCTTCTAGTCTTTCATCCAGCTAGCACATCCATTCTTCTGTATCCTCTACTCTGCTTTTGAGTCCCTCTAGCGAATTTTTCATTTCCAGTATTGTATTCTCCATTTCTGATTGGTTCTTTTTTATATCTTCCGTTTGTTTGTTGATGTTTTCACTGACTTACTTCATCCATTCTTCTCCCAAGATCAGTGAGCATCCTTAACACTCTTTGTTTGAACTCTCTGTCGGATAGGTTGCTCATTTCTGTTTCACTTAGTTCCTTTTCTGGGGTTTTGTCTTGTTCCCTGACTTGGAACGTATTCCTTTTCCTCCTCTTTTTGCCTCTTTCCCTGTGCTTGTGTCTATATATTAGGTAGGTCAGCTACGTCTCCTGCTCTTGTGGAGGTGACCTTATATAAGTGACACCTTATGAGGCCTTGCAGTGTGCTTCCCTTAGTTCTGAATGTTCCAGGAGTGACTCCTATGTGGGCTACGTGTGTCCTTCTGTTGTGGTGTTTTCGTTCTCCCTGTAGGTGCCCAGGGAGGCTGAGCTATGCCCCTGGCCAGATGTTGTAATGCTCAGCTGCTTGTAGTTGTTGTGGGCCCTTCAGTCACTTTATTGGGTGTCGGGAGCCCCAACACAGTTGGTTGCAAGTTCTAATACCACATTTGTGTTGCAGTATTTCTTTTAAGTAAGTAGGTCCCCAGTGTTGCAGGTTGTTAGGCTCAGTGGCTTACAATTGCTATAATCCTCCAGCCTTTTAGATCTCTTGTCAGCTCTCTGAGGATTGCAGCTGGGTGGGGCTGGCCTCAGGCATGGGAGCACCCAATTGTTTCAGGCTTTGGAAGGTGGGGCAAACCCCCTATGTGGGTCTTTGAGAAGCACAAGTCTTCTGCAGATGACAAGCCCCACCACCCACAGGTCCACACACACAGTCAACACAGTCCTGCCCCATGTGTGCTCCCCAACCTCCTGAAGTGGACCCAGTCTCTCCAAGGTGGGAGCCCCACACACTCCACCACCACCCCACACTCTCCACCTGCTCCTTGGACCCACTCACCAATCTGCAGAGAATCCAGGCAGCTCACTTAGCAGGCCCACAAGTTGCCCAAGTGCTTTTTGTTGGGTGGGGCCAGTCCCTTGGTTTGGCTGCCTGCCCTGTCTGAGCTGGATTAAATTGGTGCTCTAGTGGGTGGGGCAGGCCCTGGGCTAGCAGTCCCCAGGGAGAACTCCAATGGAGTCTGCCAGCATCTATGTCAGCACACCCACACCAGGCCACAGCAATGTTCTCCGCCAATGTCCCAGTCCCTGGAGAGATCTCACCTCTCACCAAGATGCACTCAAAGCCTATCAGGTGAGTCTCTTTCACCAAAGCACTGTGCACCTTTCTTTCTGGTGATTTTATGTTGCTTTCTGAAATGAGTGAATTTGTGAATAGGCCCTTTAAGAGCCAGTTTTAATTTCTTTGTGAACCAGGTTTTCTGGGGGTACTCCCCAGTGTTTTAGTAGCAAGCAAAGTCAGATATTATGCCACTTGTCTCGACTGTGCTGTGTCCAAAAAATGCCTACAGTGGGGGCACTCCCCAGCTCAGGTCCCCACTCCTCCAGGGAAAGCTGTGTACCTTTGGGCTGCTCCCGGGTGGCCATGAAATGGTGCGTCTTGCGAAGGTGGCGTTTTTTGTCTCCAGAAGGGAATTTCTGCCTCTTCCACCTCAATTAGGATTGTCGTTTGTTGCAGGAGCTCCTCTTATCCAGTTTTCAGTTCTCTCTCAGGGATAATTTTTCCATGAGTAGTTGTAAATTGGCTGTGTCCATGGGAGAAGGTGAGTTCAGAGTCTGCCTATGCTGCCGTCTTGATTTTTCTCCCTTCCCTTGTATTTCTGACTGCTATTTCAGTTTGGTGGTTTTCTGTGATGGTTTTCTCTTTATTTATGAATTGTGGCTCTCTTCTGAATTTTTTTTAGTGGTTACTGTGAGGTTTGTATGAAAGATCTCTCAGATGAGATAGTCCATTTTCTCATAGCTGCTTATCTCCCTTAGCCTAAGCAGGCTCTATCCCTTTCCTCTTCCTCTTCTGAGTTATTGTTGTCACAAATTATTCTGTTTTGTATTGTGAGTTTGTGACTAACTTGAAGTGTTTATAGTTATTTTTGATGTTTTCCTTCCCTTTATCTTTTATGTTATAATTAAGTGTTTGCTAACCTGTTCTGATAGAGAGCTGCAATTTTCTGATTTTGTCTGGCTATTTGTCTCCTTGCTCAAAGATTTGTAAACCTTTGCCTTTTGCTTTCAGGCATGAGAGCTTCTTTCAACATTCCTTGTAAGGGAGGTCTAGTGGCGATGAACTCCCTCAGGTTTGTTTACCTGGGAAAGCTTTTATTTCTCTATCACATCTGAATAATAGTTCCACTGGATAGAGTATTCATGGCTGGAAATTTTTGTCTTTCACTATTATGTATATATAATTCCATTCTCTCTTAGCCTGTAAGGATTCTGTTGAGATATCTTCTGAAAGCCTGATAGGGCTTCCTTTTTAGGTTATTTTCTTCTGCCTTGCTGCCCTTAACATTTTTTCTTTGTCATGGACTTTTGTCAGTTTTACTATTATATGCCTTGGAGAAGGTCTTTTTGCATTGATGTAAATAGAAGTTCCATTGGCTTCATTTACTTGTAAGTTCAGTTCCTTCTCCAGGTTTGGGGAGTTCTCAGCTATTATTTCTTTGAACAAGCTCTCTGCCCCTTTCTCCCTCTCTTTTCATTGTGGAATACTTATAATCTTTCTGTTGCATTTCCTAATTGAGTCTGATATTTCTCAAAGAATTTCTTCATTTTTTAAAAATCTTAGTTCTCTCTCCTCCTCCACTTGAAGCGTTTTTATATTTCTATCCTCTAAATCACTAATTCTGTCCTCCATAATGTCAGTTATATTATTTAAGGATTCTAGGTTATTTTTTATCTTGTTAATTGTTTACTTCATCTCCAGAATTTCTATTTAGTTTTTCAATATAGTTTCAATCTCTTTGGTGAGGTATTTCTTCTGCTTATTAATTTTATTCCTGAGCTCATTGAACTCTCTTTTTTGAGTTTTCTTGTAACTGATTGAGTTTCTTTACGACAACTATTTTAAATTCTCTGTCATTTAGATTGTAAATTTCTGTGACTTCAGGATTGTTTTCTAGACATCTGTCATTTTCCTTCCACTCTGAAGTGTTACTGTAGTTTTTCATGGTGTTTGATGAGCTGACCTTTTGCTGGGTCATTTGTAGTAATATCAGGTCATAGACTCCACCTGCCACCTCTAGGGGGGTCG